>NC_140460.1:1248300-1848300 GCF_963576455.1 Neolamprologus multifasciatus | reverse complement strand
TGGGTCCGCCTGTCTGTGTATGCACTTCAAGCTGAGGACTGTTACTTTTAAGATGTGAGAGCCAGGAACTAAAAATGCTTTCCATTCCCAAAAGGTTGCACCTTCCATGTGTCCTTGCTCACTGCAGTGATGGGAGGGTGTTTGGTCTGAGACATCAGTGGAAAAAACTAGGCGAGTTATGCCAGCAGTTTTACATATATGCAGCATGTGTGACGTAAACATTCATTCAAGGGCACAAACGAATGAGAAACCAAGACAGCAGCATGTACACATCAAACTTTTGACCGAGTTTACGCTCAGAGTGTTCAATCAAGATGTGTGAGCAAACGATTAGGAGAAACTCTTTGCGAATAAAATACATTATAATAAATATGACATCATGCAAGCCTAATGGATATGCTATAGCCTCCATTACTTATAACCCCAGAAGTCTCATTAAGCAACCAGCTGAGAGGGCTTTGAGGAAGAAGGCACGCCAACTCTCTGTGACTCAAAAGAGGAAGATACTAAAGATCTGCAAGCAGATATCAACTTGAATACACTGCTTTGAAGCTGAAACACGGGTAGCACCTCCTCTGTTTTTTGTGGGGCCCAAACCCACATCTTCTTTTTTTTTTTTTAAATCATGAGTTACCTTATGTATTATCTGATCTTGAGGACAGACATGACAAAAACAGTATAACAAGAAAGGAATAGCCTTAAACCTTGATGTTTCCTCGGTGTCAACATATAATCACAGAAGGTCACTTAAATAATTGACACGTTTCCCATTAGATCAATCTGAGCAGTCATCTTGCTGAGCGTGTGGTAACAGTAGACAGAGGATAGAAGCGAGCATGTGAAACCCACTAGGTGCTGTAATGTGAGCCTGAGGTGGTTTCTATTGTGAGTTAATGGAGTGGAATTGTTAGTCAACCACTGGAGGCAAGAATCAGTGTTTCCAAACCGGGTATCACATAGAGGGGCCTTGGAGGAAACAAGTTAACCTCTGGGTATGACCCCTTGAAGCGAGCACAGAAGACTCTTCCTCTCTTTAGGAACAGTACACCTCTTTTCGGATCATTTGGTGACATGCATCACATTCATACGCCCCAACAAAGTGATGACTTGGTGTGAAATCACGGCAATCTTGTTACCACTATTCAGTAAATAACTGGCTTCTGTGTGCATACACAAACAATAGCGAAATTAACACACAGTAAAATGGATGAGGCATGGAAAGCTAATGTTGGATGGCATGGCTATTTCCGCTAACGCGTCGTTGTCAGATAGCATGGAGTCGATTAGCGAATCAGCAGAAAAGAAAAAAAATCCAAATTAAATTTTATCTCCGCTTGTAGGTTGACAAGTACTGATTTCTCTTTACCTGAATGCTGCGTGAATATATTGATGCCTGGATCGGGCACATTGACTGGAGCTGTCCTGCCTGGCGGTGTCCCGGTGCTACTGCCGGGTTCCCGGGGTCTCCTCCCGACGCCGCTCCCCCGGTTCCCCTTCCCTTGGTGTGGTTGGGGCGCGTGGGGCTGTGGTGGCTGGAGCCCGGTCGATGTACCCTCACCGACTCGGCCAACCTGCTGTCCCATCCCGGTAGTTTGGCGTGAGGACGAAGCAAGCAAACCCCCCTGCGCGCGTCTGGTTCACATTCCCCCAAAGCTGGAGCGGCCTGGCCCGAATACTCTTCCTCAATCCCTTCCCCGCCGTTCTTTCAGTGGGCTAAAGTAAAACTAGCCCGCGTTAGCTCGCCTAGCTAGCCCGTTAGCTAACGTTAGCTGCTATCAGTGAAACCCACCCACCCTGCCTTTAACAATAAAATCCCAACCCCGGCGTGTGACAGCGACTGCCTCTAATTCCTTGCTCCGGGTGGCATCCGAGTAGTAATAAAAGACACCCGGTTGGCTATATTCGGTCAAATTGAAGCTAGTTAGAATCGTTTTGCCGTTGTGCGGCCGCTGCGCGCCCCCTCTGACGCCGCCATCTTTACCGCAGAATAGAAGATGTGTGTTGCACAAGGCGGGGGGTTCGCCTGGATCCACTATCCACTGTCAGCGTGATCCTCCACCTCCCCACCTCCAACCTGGTCCCAACAGTTCCCCTGCACCCGCACCTACACCGCCGGAGGGGACATGTAGAAAAACTAAAAAGTTTAGCAGTTTTTCCCCACTTTTAAAAGAATGTGATTACCAAGTTTAATTAACATATGACTAAGATGATATAGTCGATGTACTCATCAATATTAAACGGATATATTTCCTTTATTAAAAAAAATACGGCTCAAACATCTGAAGTCAATACACGTATAACAGTATACCTTTTCATATATTCTTCAGATTTCAAGAGGTTATTTAAACGTAGACACCTGTATTTGAAATTTAAACATGTAAATCAACACAATAAAGACATTATTTATTTTCCACGCGGGCTATTACATACACTTGAATAAAAGGTGTAAATAAAATACTTTCATTTTATTTAAATTCTTCAGTTTGTACATGATGCGCAAAGAATGAATAAAAACTTTGTCTACAATCCAAAGATAGACATGATTCATAAAAATGTCACGTGACACGATACCTATGTCGATTCAATGCCAGAAGACATAACAATGAACACAAACACCACAGTAAGTAGGAAAAGCTCTGGTCCCCGAAAATAAACCTCTTATGCAAATAAACAGGATTTATGCAATTTGGCCTTTCACTGTAATAAATATTCTATTTATTCATAAAATCGTAAAGAAATGAAGCTGGGTGAAAGCTTCCTTAAAATGTCTGCGTTATCTGTACATATTAACAACAGTTTGCTTGTGATTATATTTGATTATTTTGGAAAAAAAAATCTGGAAATCTCTCAATAAAATGTGCAGAGATTGAAAATAAACGCTTTAAAACAGTGCCACCTTGTGGTCACTTTTAGAAGAGCACATCATTCTATTGCTGGTTTAACTTTGTATGGCAGGCCTCATTCATACAAATAAACACAGTCATCATGCATTTAAATGTGTGACGACCGCTGATTCAAAATAATGCAAATAGTGCCTGAAACCCATTCAAAATTAAAAGCAGAAACCAAGTCTGACTAAACTGAAATGGCTTGAACAAAATGCATAATAGTGCACTTTAAATGACAATGTTTTAGCCCTTAGTGCTGATCAAGTGTCCTTCCAACCTCAGTGTTAAAACATTTTAGCAGCCAACTGCAAGTTTTACAGAAGTAGACATTTCTGAAATCGCTGTGCAACACGGAACAAAACACATCACTTAACTATCCTCAGTGACTGTTATTGTATGTTCAAACCTGTTTAACTTAATCATTAATACATCCACCAGTCACACAATATTAGTAGATCCATAAAGCTCTGCTTTCACACTTTACATTCGATGCATGTTCAGAATTTTTAGATTATAAATACAATTTTATGCATAAATACAATTATTGCATGAGCTGATACATGGAAATCAACAGAAAAACGGGAAATGTGGAGCTTAGGTGCGTTTAACTCAGCACCGTGAGTGAAATGTCCCCACTGTTTTCCTCTTTAACTGACTGAAACATCAAGATTTATACAAAACAGCAAACAGTGGCAGTCTTTGTCAAACTGAATCTTATTGGCACTGAAATAGATCTCATTGATCCTGTGATACCGACCGTCCTTCAGTAGAGTAGCAACTGTAAACACTTGTTAAATATTAGACTTTACTGCATATGTGAATAATGTTTGTATTCAGCTGCCACGTCACTATTGCCACATTCATAATGGCACAAGGAGTGACTTCACAGTTGATCGAGGCAAAGGGGAATATGGAAACGTCAGAAAATTAAGGAACGAATAAAAATAAGAGTCCACGTGTCCTGTTGTGTGAACGATGATTTTGTTTTGGAGTTGATAACTTAAAACAAATAAGGCATCATTATAACTTTGCTGGCTTTTTTTGGCAGAGACTTTTTCCATACATTCAAATAAACTATGAACCTTAAATAAAACAAAAGTCCAGAAGTTGTGACAGTAGCAGACAGGCTGGTCTCATTTATACTGATCAGCAATAATCGTCGTCCCAGCAGCTCAGCTGTAGCTCACAGCCCATCAGAGTCTGTCATCAGGCCTCTCACAGCTCCAAGAGCGAGGCTTCAGTAGCTCAAAAAAGGAAGGCTGGAACAAAAATAACACAATTAAAAGCTGAATTTGTGTCGACTCTCACTCTGAATAACTGAATTTCGCTGCATCTTTGGAAAGAATATACATCATGTGATTTTTATAAGCAGTACCTCCTTCAGGGGACAGTAGCGCTGGGCATACCACTCCTGAGAGTACAGACAGATAATGACTCCCTGACCCAGGAACAGGGACGTCCACATGATTATGTTCCAGATGGGGCCTTTCCTTTTGTCATGCAAAATGAAGTTGAACATCACTGTGAGAGGACAAAGAGATAAGAGTGGAAGGATAATGAAAAACTGACATACAGATTTAACTTGACGGGGTTTACGTGACCAAGACATGATACCACAATCATCTGATGCAGTACGACTCAAGTAATATCATTTTTATTAAAGTCTCTTACTTCCAAAGCACATGAAGAGGCAGAAGAGCACAGGATAGAAGAAACCAAAGCAAATTGCAAGAATGTACTCATGAACCACTGCAGACACTGTAAACACGAACAGCATGGCGGCTGGTCGGCAGCGCTTCTGAGACATCTGGAAACAGAGAGAGCAGACACATGAACACAAATGTTAAAAAACAAAACGCACAATCCACATTAAGATTTAAAGTCTTTTAAAGTACAGCGTGTAAAGTTCTCACTGCTGGATGCCACTGGATTACAGACTGCAGTCTGCGTTTTATATAAGCTCTGACGACTGCTGTTCGACAAACATGTTTTAGTCACTGGACTTTGTTAGTGAATAAACTCATAAAAGGCAAGAATGCAATCCAACTGTTTAACAGAGGGAAAGTCTGATTTTTAGGACACTTTAGCTCAAGATTACCTGGCATAATGTCAACCTATAAATAGGGACGGGTATCGTTTAGGTTTTATCCGATAATGGTGCCAAATTTCATCAGATTCGAGGTGTTACCTCCTTTGCACAGCATCACCTTAAAGCACTTGTTGCAGCTGCTGAGTTTGCATCTTTTGCTGTGAAGTACAGCCAGACTTTGACCGCTTCACCTTTTAATCTGTAGCTCTGCTCTAAAAGAACGTACGTACCTGGGCCCGCCTACTATCCTTGGAAAGGTAAAATGATTGGCTAGAATCTAAAGTGTATCACAGCTCAGGAAAAAAAAAGCACCGAAATGTGCGCTGCTTTTCGGTCTGGTTACTACAGTTCATGTCGGTACCCATCCCAACCTATAAACAGCTGCTCGTGGTTTAGCCAGGATGAATATATGTGTAATCTGCTGACAATAAGAAATTTCACCAATAAACAAGCATGTTTATTCCCCGTTGTTTGACAATTTAAAAATATGCGGGTGGGTGGCGTCTCTTTCCTTCACGCTTTTGTTTCTTTGGTGAAGGGAACTCCACAGATATGATGCTTCATCGCTCGAGTCTGAAGGTGCGTACATGAATTTACATCCATGGCACACAAACGCCGGAGACTTTTATGCATGTGGCCATCCTCTAACCACATATGGAAAACACGATTATTCAGAAGGGAGACGTCTTTCCCAACCATTGTATTCAAATACTGTGAGGGAACATGGCAGCTTCCGCAAACCACGAATCCACCATTATGCATTTTTAATACATTAATTGACAGTTTATGAGAATGCATCAGTTTATTGGAAGACATAATTACACACTAATCCATGTGTATTTATGAGTACAGTGTCCTTTCTATCTCTGATAAATAAACTCAGTAAATTACCGACTGCACTTTTAAAACACTAGCATTCATTTATTTCAGACATATTTGAACAAGCTGCAAACTTATGAAGACTTTGTGTGCTTTTACAGTCTCTGCTGCATCAACAGAAGAGCCACTTACCCACAGGAAGTCCCGGTACACGTAGTAGTACAGCCAGTCATGGACAACTACATTCCAAGTGCGATAGTAATTGGCAAAAGAGGTCGAATTCCACCAATCCTGTAACGAGTAGTCAAAATCAAACACTGAGCACAAAGAACGTTTAGTCCAGATTTTAAAATGAGGGTAAAACAAGTACCTTGTAAAACATTCTGTCGGCAAATCGAAGCATCTCAGCAAAAGCATTGAGCCAACAGTGGAGGAAGGCAAAGAATCCCAGGAAGAGGACCAGCACCCCTGCCAAAAACACACGACTGGTCAACAAACAGCAGTAATACATCTCTCGCCTTCAAATATGAGAAAAAAATCAAATAAAAAATAAAACATGAGGTTTTCACAAAAGTTTGTTTCTAATCTTACCTGGTAAGATGGAGTTAAAGACACAGAGAACCATGGCTCGCAGATCAAACAGCTGCAGACTGATGCTGCGAAACTGAGGTATGCATAGCCGCACAAACACGTAATACGCATAAAACAGACAGCCAAGTACCTGTGGAGTGGGAGTGGGAGTGGTCAAGAAAGTAAATGTAATTTAAAAGTAATGAGCTGCTTGGACATTTAAGTTGCTATAAATTGGTACAGGTTGGTACCTGAAGTAATTTTGAGGCCACGTAGCCCCACCGAATCACCGGATTCCTGTAGAGGGCAAGAAAGGAAAGAGGCTGTTACAGCTCTACTGTAAAACAAAACATAAAAGTGCTCTATATATGCTCCATGAGAGAGAACAAAACAGTACCTGGGGTACTTGTCTCTGTAGATGAGTGTGGGTGCAAACAGGAAGTAGAGATACTGAGAAACCTGAGGGACCACTGGACCAGGGCCTGCAGATGACAGTGAAAATATATGAACACAAACAATGAGAAATAAATAAGCCATCAGGGGGAAAAGTGAGCACACTGTCTGATAATAAATGTAAATGGAAACCTGGTTGTATTCAAAAAGTACCATTTTTTTCTCTACACCATGCGAGGACTCTTGGTACATTCTCCCTGACAAATGAGTGAGCTTTCATCATTAGACGTACCTGAAATAGATACAAATAAAATAGATACAAATCAAATAGATACAAATCAAAGAAGCTACATTTCAAAGGGCAGCCTTATGCATGTCAAGATATATGCAAAGACTCTTCACAAATGTAAACTAAGCCATTCTGATCAGAAGAGAACAGACTCTTCATCTACCTGTTCCAGGATGATGATGAAGCAGGACGCAGGCGGGAAACTGTTGGTCACCACCGTATAGGTGGGCAGGAATCCTAGACCCAGAGCTTGGTAGAGCAGGAATAAAGTGCCAAACAGCAAAGAATACAACCTGAGATGGCTGTGGGAGCCGGAGTGGCTCTGTGCCCACAGGTAGAACAGGGTGTAGGGAATAAACAGCACAGACAAAAACATGCATATCCACGTGCACACCACCAGAGGGAACTGCCCAAAGGCATAGACCAGCAGATCAAACTCCAGCACCAGTCTGAGGCCGAAGGAGAGAAAGCAATCATCAGTAGTCTATCAACAAAAGCAACAGAAATAAACAGTCAACACAGAATCAAAAGAGCAGGTTTATATTACCTGCCTTCATCAATGAAATCTACCACAAGTGTACTGAGGATAAAAAGAATGAGCAGGGCGATGAACATGTGGTAGATGGTCCTGATGTGGTTCACCTCAAACAGCTCACTGTGAGGAAAAACAAAAGACTAAGTGAGTCAACAGACCATCTTTCAACAGCAGCATAGCAAACACGAGTGATAAAGCATCCAGACTGCATCAACTTACTCTAGGAGGGATCTGCGGCTTACAAACAGCTTTCCCTCACCGTGAGGAGGACGAAAGTGCCTGCAGAGAAACACAGTGATGAGCTGTCGTCTTTTTAACACGAGAGTGGGAAGTAGAAGGGCATGAGCATCTGCTGTAACCAAACGCCAGATGCAGCTTTTCATTTGGTAGCATAGTAAGCTGCAGTACCTGAGTTTGCTCCGCTCCTTTTCTGACATTGGAGGTGAAAATACAGCAGGTACCGGTGCAGGCTCCAGGCTGGTCGACTCCTCAATAAGACTGTCCATAAAATCATTGACCTGCGTGTCAAACTGACGCAGCAGGTCACTCTTCAAGTACTGGGCAACAGAAAAGGATGCGGAAATTGTTATTAAGTTACAAAATATAGAAAGTCTGTGCCAATAATTATTTTCTTTCTGTATATGCAAAATTAGTTTCTTACCTTACAGCTACTTTTAACGACTGATTTTACATATTATAAATATGTCCTCGCCAAGAGTGGATTTACTGCACCGCTGACTGCATCTTAAATTCAAACCCAAGTTTGTGCACAAAAGCAACAGCTCTGCGTGATCATTATGACACATTCAGTGTCTTTTATCGCTGCATTTTAAACACACAGCAAGTGTGAAAAACAGAGACATAGCTCGCAGTGTTGTCCAACGTCTAAGTGTGCGATGTTCTTATTCAACCTTTAAGAGGTCTGAATTGATCAGAATACTTGCTCAAGCATTTCAGGAGGGGATCAGATGATGTTGATCATTCTAGCAAGGATTCACATTCACATGGTTTAAATGATGAATGTAACAGAAGACGTCAAATAAATAACCGCAGGGACGTCCTGGCCCAGACTAATGACCAGAAATACATCAGCTGCAAGAAATCCACGATTGCTCACATTTCCTTAGTACACTTTTAAGTAAGCAATTTTAAAAAAGAAGCCCCGCCCCCCAAAAAAAGACATGATGTTGAGTCATTTCTTAAAGAAACTACTAACCTCTGCTTTCTTTTTCAGTTGTAGTTTTTTGCTGATGACGTGTTCCACTTCAATCCTCCCTGAAATTGAATGAGACGCACATATGTTAAAAAAAACAAAACATATGTATGTGTAATCTTCTTATATTGAAATGTACTTCTGTTTTTTGGGCACAGCAATTAGCAATAGTGTCAATTAAATCAATCATGTCATCTGTACAAAACTTTCCTATCAGACATCAGTAATAACATCTGGATTTTGACACTGAAAATGGCAGTAAAATAAATAAAATGGTATAATGTGGGTTTGGTTACTGTGTTGTAAAACGCTACAGTCTGTGACACAGCAGAAGTTACATTATACAAGTCTTCAGTCTCCAATCCAAAGTTGCAAAATCCAAAGGGAGACACACCTATGACAACATGCAACAAGTACAATCACATGTCCTGTGGCCGGAAAGCTAAGCAAATGCAATTAAATGTGGTCAAGGTTACTGTAGGTCATTAGGCTTTACAGCTGTCTGATGATGAATAGGCTTGTTTACTTTAACTGAGGTCAGGCACACAAATGACTTTAAGCACAGTAACTTTCCACCCATCACGCAAGAAAAAGTCAACAATATAGCTGACGTTGTCACAAAGACGTGCATTGTATTATCATGCTTTGTGTTCAGCTCTTTCATAGAAGCATACAAAGAACTAATATAGTCCCGAGGTAAGGTGTCAGACCAGTATTTCATTTCTCACCTTTACTGGATCATCATGACTAACTTGGGCGTCATTTGCCCGGGTTAACCAGAGATCACGATGATTGCTTAAGAGGAACTAATCACACATGAAACTTTCAGTTAGTCATACTTTTGACCCAAGAGGGGAAATTTACTGAAACGGTGATTTCTGAGCTGTTGAGTCAACAGATTCACTGTATCAGAGGTCACTGGCCTCTCGGCTGGCCCCACTAATGAGGGAGTTGAGATTTTCTCACCATTGCTGGTGATGTGGTTGTCTTCACTGTTTTGCTGTCCTTTCCCCGGACTGAGCTCCCCATCCAAAGAGCTTTTCAAGTCAGGGAAGGTAGGCATCGTGGGGATGGCTCTGCTGCGGAGCCGGAGAATAGCGTCATCCTCGCTGTCCATCCTACGGAAGCAAATAGGTTAATCATTAAAACAAGGGAAACGAGACATGCCCCGAGAACACACAAGGAAGACAAGCTAGCACATCACTGCTGTGCCACCTAACATCGATGGGAATGCTGATTGACTGACAATACAAACCCAGTGGGCAAACACATCACTCTCACATGACACGGACACGCAGCTAACACACGAGTTAGCTCCCGTCCAGCTGGCATCAAGCCTCAATGAGACAGGCAGCGGCTAATTCGTGGAGCTCGCTGAACTAAATCGCTACCTGGGTTAATATCATATCCCGCTAGCATAAACTCTGATACTAAATCTGCCTGTTGACGCTCGCGGATATTGTTAGCATACAATACAAGCTTTACTAAAGCTAGTCAAACTAGCCAACTTGATGTTTTATCGTCCGCTATTGCGGGACGGGTTGACCGACACTGACAGAAATGTAAAAATGCGGCAGCACAATTTCCTGAATACCTACTCGTTTCAACCGCCAGGTCGTCTCTTCTCAAGCCTCTCTCTCCGACGTTAATGAGACCGAACCCAGATGTGAAACTCCTTTAATCACCACAGTCCGAGCCGCTGCTCACCTTCCCCATTCTATAAACACTACAGAAGATGAGCAGCACCCACGATTCTGATTGGTCGAAAGTCTCTCCTCCTTTTGACGTCACCGACGCTAAACTGCTGACCGGCGCGGTCAGACTCTCAAACGTCACCTGCTTCGTAAGAAATGTTATTAAAAAACAAACAAACAAACAAAACGGTTATTTTTTTTAATGATTAACAAATACATAAAACATAAATGGAGCGATGTATTCCTGCCGCAAGCTGAAATAATTTGTCTCGCAGTTTAATTAGATTCAAAATAAAAATCTTATTATAATAGATGATAATGTATGTCTTTTCCCTAACTCCTCTTACACGCGTTAATCATTCTGTAACCGGTGACTCGGGTGTGAAATGTATGGTTTTCCGGGTTTTTAGCGTTATTTTGTTATCGTTTTTTTCGTTAACTCGGTTTTCCTGGGTCTTTTCACGTGTGTTATGAATAAATCTTCTTTTTTTCGGTACCGGTACTAGTTTTATTTTTGTTGTATTTATCCGCGACACCTTAAAGGCCGGTCCATGAAAATATCGTCGGTCAACAAACCGGTCCGTGGTGCAAAAAAGGTTGGAGACCGCTGCTGTAAAGTACATAAATACATAGCAAGTATTACCGATACCGATACTTTTAGCCCAGGGGCGATTCTAGGATCAGAGCTTTGGGGGTGCTGAGCACCCAGAGAGCTGCCCATCCAGGCAAGGTAAACTTTACTCATCACAATGAGACTTCTTCCCCGTCTCTGTCAGTCCCTGCATCCCTAAATGCCTCCAGTTGTCCCGAGTTCTCTCTGACTGTCTCCTTGGTGCATTTAAACCCCTCTTCCTCCCTGTCCTCATCGTCTGTTGTCTTCATCTCCATTATCAGTCATCATAATTTTACCCTCTCTGTGCAAGTCTGCAAATTTCTTTATTAAATCATAAGTTTCTTAAATTCATCAAGTCTCTCTGTGCCTGGGTCCTCGTCACAAAACATGACATCACTGTTTTGTACATTTTAACACAATTTAATCCCCACATTTTTGAAAGAATAGCAAAACACTTTTTTGAAAAGTCTGTAACAAAACCATCAAATCTGATCAAGGTTATTAAAATGCTGCCAAAGAAGAATGGATTGGAATTTAAAAAAAAAATACATATCCTAACCTTAATTACTGGGGAAAATGATAAATGATGCTCATAGTGAGTAAAAAGTAAACTGTGTGCATTTTTTGGACAGAGATTCACTTTTAAAGTGTATGTATAATACAATACAGATACATAAAAAATATACTCCAAAAATATAAGAGTCCTTGAAATATACAAAATATTATTAGAAAATGGAGACACTTGGCCTTTGGTACAATGTATACAATGTATGAAAATATCTTTACTGCAGATACTACTATGGCTCTGCAGATTTTTTCTTTTCTTTTAACCTATGTCGCCTCACCTTGAGGTTGGTAAATCTGTCTGTCACATTTTGGTGGTCAAGTCTCTCAAGCATCTCTTTCTCAACTGACATCACAGCCAGGTGCTGGAGTCTGCTTTGACCCATGGTCCTTCTCAGCCAGGTATGGAGCTGACTCAAGACACTAAAAGACCTTTCACAGCTACAGCTGCTAACTCGGTTTGTTAGGGCAACCTGAATAACAGTTTTCAGTTTGGGGAAGATCTGATTATCCAGAAGATTGTACAATGTTAACATATCTGGAATGGCACCAGCCTCACTCTTGAGCTTTATAAAGTCTTTGGCAACCGTGACTTCCTCTGACTGAAGCTCAATATGGTAATGCAGTGCCAGGGCTGACAACCCAGTTTGTTTTGCAGATTCTGTATAGCAGCTTTAATATAGGGGGAACACAACTTCCAGATTGTATGAGTTGTTTGTATTAGTTGTTTGTCTTTCTTTTTCTTTGCCAGTTAAACAGTTCCTGTTTTGCCTGTTAGTACTCCCTGTCTGTTTTCTTACCTGGTACTTCCTGATCTTGTACTTTGTCCTCATGTTCCCCTTTTTTCTTCTCTCACTCTTTGGACTGACAATCTGTACACACACACACACACACACACACACACACACACACACACACACACACACACAACAGGAGTTATAAGGTTAATGGGCATCCAGTCAGTTAGCTAGTTAGTACCTTGGGTTCAATATCGGCACATGCACATATGGCAAAATAACCAGTTTCTCTCATTACATTTCAAACAGGACAGTGGTAACAACAGCAGGCTACGGACAATGTTAAGTTTTAGATTTTAAATAGGCTGTATACATTTCAATGAGATCAACAGGGCAGTCAAATATCGCTAAATTTACTACAGAGCAAACATCGTCGGAAAACACGTTTTCAACTAGGGCTGCCACAAATGATTATTTTGATAGTCGACTAGTCACCGATTATTTTTGCAATTAGTCGACTAATCAGATCATCATCCATTGGATGTACAGCGTACAGCTTATTGCACCAGCAGCATCTGCTCTCATATAACTATCATTAGCTTACAGCTCTAAGTGTTTAAGGTATGTGCTAACTAAAAATAAAGACAAGATGATAGTTTATTAAATTGTAATGAAATTTGCAGATTGTTTCGGTGAAGTTTAATAAACTCCTTGCTATCTAAAATATAACAGGACACCGGAGTAAATTCTCGAGCATCTCACACTTCTGATAATCAGCTGTCTGCTTGACGTTTATTCAGCTGTGTGAAAACTATAACTTTAATCTCAGCCAAACCAATTTACTCAGGAACAAATAAAATACTAAAAAAAGCCAAACAATAACATTTTAAGTTATCTAAGTGACTTATATATGTTTAACCTGAGTAGCAAAAGACCGCAGTGGGTTTGAAAACGATTTGCCCGAGTCCGGTGTTCTCACGGCTCTAGTGATCCTAGCCCCCGGCTAGCTATCAAGCTAGTGGGTAACAGACGTCTCCGAAAACGTCGGAGCGCTTTTGAAAATATGTGGTGTCTTGATAAACTGAGCAGATATTTGAGGTTTACACAGCTACATTCTCGCCTGAAAATATGCTAAACGTTTATTTTGTGACCCAGAAAGAATAATAAGAGTAATATTAAAACTAACTAGATGCCGCCATTGTTGAAAACTGAGCTGGGCTGTGCTATGAATTCTGGGACACAGTTTCTTCTTTTTCTTCGGGGTTTAACGGCAGCTGGCATCCTTGTACATGCAGTGCTGCCATCTTCTGTTTCAGTCCGTTATTACACTCTTAAATTCTACTACTTGTTCCTGCGTCTTTTGCGATCTTACAAAGCTTCAAACGACACATCGACTATTAAATCAGTCGTCGATGATTTTGATCGTCGACGTAATCGTGACTAGTCGACTAATCGTGGCAGCCCTATTTTCAACACAGCAGGTTACCTGGTGTAATGTTTTTCAGTTAAAAAGAAACATGGTCTGACTCCTACCAAACTATATAAAGAGTAACTGAAAGTTAAATGCAGCTAATATGTCCTGTTTTAAGCCAGGCACTTCCACCTCTGCTCCGCTGCATCTCAGCCACCATCGCTCTGGTAGCAACGGTGCTAAAGCAAGTAGGAGAGAGCCGAGCTGGAAGAAACCATTTTGGGAGGGGGGAGGGGTTATCTATACTTTTGTTGTTAAAATGTTCCATCTCAATTAAGTACTGTATGCTTTTTATACTTTTAGTAGTGTGTCCCACAAACAGCAAATATTTTCAAAAAAAGTAAGACATCTTTGGGGGTGCTTTGATTCATTTTGGGGGTGCTGAAGCACCTCCAAAACTGGGCTAAAATCGCCCCTGTTTTAGCCTATAAAGACAGTTTATGTAGGGGAGAACATGTCATGAATTATGAGATGAATGTCATTAATATGGGGAATGTTTGAGGTATATTTATATATATATATATATATATATATATATATATATATATATATATATATAAAAACCAAACCCCTATTCATTTACCACAATTTAGTGTGCTACATCCTAAACTTAAAGGATAGAAACAAAGTATTGGTCCTAATGCACTAGTATCGGTATGCCAGCGCTGGTATCGTGGTAAATTAACTGATTCTTATTTAGCGTTTTTCTGTTCTCGTGGAGCACTCAGAGGGCTTTATATAACATACCGCATTCACCCATTCATATCTTCGGTGCTTCAAAGCTAACATTCACACACATTTAGTATCTTGCCCAAGGATACTAAATGTGTGGCATGCTGGGGGAGCCAGGGATTGAACCACTAACCTTCCAATCATAATATTTGGATCCACCCACCTGTAGACAAAACTCATTATATGTATCATAAATATAAACTGCCCAGGGTAGCAGGATTATAAAATTAATTTCTTTTTCTAACACTCAAATCCTTAAAAAAATTATGTGTGGTGGCTGATCTCAAAACAAACGGCGACATTACCTGCACGTTGTTGTCTGTAAATACATTTAGCAGCTACTTTTAGTGCAGTGACATTCCCGGGGTCACTGGGGTGTGCTGTCAATCATAGCTGTAAATAAGTGTTCATCAAACAGTGACGATAATTGTAGGTCTAACTGATTGTATTGTCTTAAACAACGAATATGTAGCTTGCAAAGAAGAAGAAGAAGAAGAAATCTATGTATTTGTTATTTATTTCTTTGGTGTTTCTGAACAGCTGTTCTTGCTGCCTGCTGTATAGATCTGCGGTGGTTTAATGAACATGAAAATAACTTAACTTAATAGACATGTTATTGTTTTTGTTTTTTACATTTTAAAGTCAGCAAGTACAACAAGCCTTCAATGATGCCATCCATAAAATGACTTAAAAAATATACTTCAGCCTTTGAAGGTGACCATATCCTTACACACTAGAGGTGTGGCAGTCTTTGTGTGGGACAATGCAGGTTAAAGCTCTGGCATTGATCATTTGAAAGTCAAATATACTGTATTGTATTTCAGTGCAGTTTTCCTAACTTATAAATACACTAACAAATGAAGAGAAATTGTAAGCTAAAGTTTGTTTTTATTGTAATCTGTACACTAATCTGTTCCCTTTGTCCTTCCCTTTGCCAACAAGCCAAACCTGTAGCTGTCTGGTAATCACCAGGTTTCAATAGCGAAAAAACAATTCTGTGAACTAAAATAAAATATGAATACAGAGGAAACAACTCTAGTTTTAGTATTTATCAATTTGGTAAGTATTGCCTGATGAGGTTTTTGATGGATGTGTTAATTGAGACTTTGGATGTCTACAGGACTGTGAATCACCTGCTTTCAAAAAGTTCTGTTTTTATTTTAATAGCAACTGATTTTCCTAAATCTGGCCTCTAATATTTGCTCTAAATACCGTAATACAAAAAACCATTATTAGTAATTCTAAAAGTCTTAAAACGTAAACGTAAACTAAACATTTTCAAACAATAAACAATACAATGAAACAAGAAAACCTATGTTTGTTGAATTAAAAAGAAATTGTCAAAACAAAATAAAAATAAAAACTAATCAAAAAACAAAAACTATACAAATTCAGTGGATAAGGATGCTGAGCACTCTAACATAAAGTGGGACATCTGGTCACTCATCCACCTTTTCAAGTCATGTTTGTTGGTATTTTTGCTTTAATGGTTCTTACTTCTCTCCAGAAATACATTACAAAATATCCACACAGTAAATCCACCACACCTTTCGTTATGTACCATGAATCAAAACATATTTCTAGGAAGAATATGTTTCCAATCAGACAGAAGCATGGTTTATCAGTATGTTATTTTTTACTATTTTTATGTCATATGTTTTTCTTTTTATCTCACTCCGCATCTTTACACTAAGTTCACAAGCCTAAACAAGCAAAGATATGCTAAGTTAAAACGACATTTCATGGGAAATATTCACAAGATTTTGTTTTGTAAATTACTGCCCCATTCATTTAAAAGACCGTTTTGGAGCCTGTGTGCAAGTTAAACGCGTTTTTGATGGAGCGCCTCTAAGTAGAGCGTGACATGCTGTCAAACCTTCATGGTCTCATGAGCCTACTGTGGCAAAACGGTTCATTTCAAAGAGACAAGACATTCACTGTATCAGACATCATACGGATGGTGCATATAACCATGGATCTTCCTGTGGTCTGTGATTAAGTCAGTCCAAAGGCTCAAGAGTGAATTAGGACACTGAGAACGGAAGAATTTCCCAACAGGCTTATTATAAAAGAGATGTTGTGTCTCTCTATGGTGAACCCAGCCAGAGTCAGCTGCCATACTCCAGCCACTCTTTCTTCTCCCAAGAATATTAAAGTTTGTTGACATCACTGCACTCGGATGGTTGAGAAGATGCAAACCTGTTCACAAACCAGTGCTTCCACAATACTGGGAACGTAGGAATGTGGCACTAGGCCTAGCAAACATCAACACAATTACTTAGTTTTTACTTTGTAACTATTTGAAGATTACCCCGTACTGTGTGATGTGCGCAGGCTCAGTACAAACAAAACACAGGGCTCTGTTTCATTCAGAGCCATCGTTTTATTTTGATAGTGCGGGACGACATCCTGAGTTGAGGACAAAGTAAAAAACGAAGACTTTTAGTGTAAATACAAAGTTATAAGTCAAACTGAACTGAACATTTGATGCTACTGTCATGAAATCAATATCCTTAGTATCCTTATTTTCCTATTATATTGTTTTATGTACTTTAATAAAGGCTTGTAGAGCAAGGCCACTTTTAACTCACAAACTAAGTGCTCAGCCAGACTGAAAAACAGGAAGTTTTAGTGCACAGCCATATTAATAGATAAGACACTGAAATGAGGAACTTGCCATATAAGCAATGTTTGAGAATGTGTGACGTGTAAAGTACCAAAATAAAACCTATATGAGGCACAGTTTATGATTCTAATGTTAGAGAGCTCTTGCAACTGGCGTTTGAGCTGTGCAGAGGTCTCTCTCTTCCGGAAGATGAATGAATAAAAGAAATATCAATATTTTAACACACTATGAGTTGGTTTTCTCTGTTCTGTCATGGGGACAAAAGAATCGGGGTTTAATATTTGGTGTTTCCGCCCGGTTCGTCATGCAACAGAGAGAACAAATGTGGCCGAAGGTTGGATCTGATATGAGGCGAACAGACCGGTCTAAAAAGATTTAAAGGTAGGCACAAACCTGTTCAAAAAGCAAATTTGTGCAAATTGGCTGAATTCTAAATTATCTGTTCGCTGAGTAGATGATCTTAACTATTAAATTGGCTCAGTAGTGGTAAAACTGAATTGTTGAGAATAAAGTAAAACTTTGAAGTAATGAGAAGCTTTGAAGTAAGGATAATGAAACTGTGAGAAAAGACAGTACTGAGATAAAAGTAACATGAGATGTTATGATAAAAGAGAAAAGAGACCAATGTGTGTTTAGGAAAACACAGGATCATAGTTTATGAGTCAGTTTATGGTTTAATAAGTGTCAAGTTCAGAAGTGCAGAATCGGGGTTTAATACTACATTTTCATAACAAAAATGTTTCATATGTCAAAAATCTAACAATTTTACAACTGAATAAATATACAGCAAAATACAAACTGAGCAGTATTATTTTATTATTCATTTAAAATATACATATTTTATATTATTCCAGCTTTCTGGATGATAGGAAGCTGGAATAATAGCCTTTTTTTTACACCTTGGCTCATGTGGTGACTCATATGATCAGCATTGGACTTACTCCACACAGGACACCCACCACTGGGGTTTATTTCCTGGGAGTCTCCACCAGTTGCTTTAAAAACCGAAGAAGCGTATTGGATGTGATGTGAAACGTCTTCACAATCCTAAAGACGTCCAGCTGCCTTCTTTCTTGAGCTCTTGAGACTTTCATCGCACGCAGACACACCGGTCACAAGAAGCAGACGGGTCCCAATGCCACAGAGATCTCGGAGACAAGCTTGGAGACACTGCTCGTCTCTACACCCAGATGTCTGACAGGAAGTAATTCCGTATCTCCTTGAACCTTGACAAACAGCTCCAGCTGGAGAAGCAGCAGACAAAAAGCAAACACAAGGAGATGTGTTCAGTTTGTTCTTCCTGGATTCATACCTAATTCCAGAGACTAGACCCTTGTGCATGCATGTGCATGTGCTGTATGGTATCTCTGAGCAATCTCAAGTCTAATATTGTTTTATTAAATCTCCTTTATTCACATAACTATAAAACATGTGCAATTTAGCTTGTAAGGCTATCGTACAAAAGCTGAAATTAAAAAGTTCAGACAGTGTTTGATTTATTTGTACCGACACATGACTCATTTATCTTTTGGAGACTCGTGTTTTCTTTCATAACTTTCCATCACAATAAAAGGACTCTGATCTGACACAAATGTGATGCATGGTTCCTGAAAATAATCGATTCCACTTCTTTTTCTCTTATGTACAACAATGTAAAACGAATGTGTTGTTTGTATTACAGTCACAGTTATAGAAAGCTGCTGGCAACGCCCCCAAAAACTGTCACAAATCTTTTAGTCTTACCTCAGAGTGTTTCCTGGACACTGTGACAAAGTGTGAATCGATTTCTTTGCCAGAGTCTCCCAGTAAGTGGATAATCTGACTGTCTGAATCATCTGTGGCAGCAGCACTCGTCTGGTTTTCTGTACAGCTGAGAGTGATGTGCTGGAAAGATGAGTGGCTGTGTAACCGCAGAAACTTCAGCTGGACAGCATCCACACCAGGGTAATCAAACTATCAGAAAGAGCATTAATGTTAGAAATAATAGTTTCCTTAATCCAGCCACATATTATTTAATACTTACTTTTTGGTGGTGAGTAAACCTCTCCACATATGTCCTCATCATTTCTGGGTCCCTCCATATTTTAATCTAAACATATTTTTGAAGCCATTCATAAAAACACAAGATTTTTGTAGTAGCATTAATCAGAGAAGTAAAAGAAACACACACAGGTTACTTTTTCCTTCAATAATCTGACATAAACGCAGCACAAACTATCTACAAACATTCTCAAGTTCCATGTTTTGTAGCTGATATTGTGTGATAAAGACGACAAGTTAGTTCTTCGATGACGTTAAGCTTCACAGGTGAAAATGACTGAACCTGTGAGTAAAGAGGTTCTATGCAGGTTGCTCCACCTCCTGTGAAGTTACAGAAGACCTTCAAGGCATCACAGGGGCAGCCTTGGTTCGGGTCCATGTAAAAGTAACCTGAAAAAAAGTTGAATGGAACAAACTGAAGTATATAAGGGAAAACGTAATAAAACATCAGATACTCACCATCAGAGATTACTTTTTTAAAGTAACGAGTAAAGTAAGGGATTACTATTGCAAAAACGGTAATTAGATTACCGTTACTTTCCCGTAGGAACGCTGCGTTACTGCGTTACCAAAACCGTGATTTTTTTGCGAGAATGTCTCATGACAGTGACGTAAGCGCGTGCGACGTTCGTGACAACAGCTGTGTGCAGATCAACAATGGATCATATATCGAGTGCAGAGAGAGTATGAGCGTGCAGCGTTTAAAGCGTGGAAGTACTGACCTTACTTTGAGTTTGATTCCATAAAAAGTGACAAAAACATTAGTGTCCGTTGTGCGTGGGAAGAAAACTTCTTTTTACAGCAAAAAAACCCCTAAACTTCCAAACAAGCACCGAGTAGCTACGACGTAATGGGAAACTCACAGAGAAACTCGCGGATTCTTCCACTGACCGCTGCACACCTGCACCAGGGTAACCCTCCGCCTACCCCACTCCTGCTTTACAGGTGAAAATAGAGCAACAGGACCGCTAGTCTTTGACTTTATTTATTTTCTGCTGTGTTTTACTTGCATCTATTTGAAAGACTGAGTGTAAACACACAAAAAAAATTTATTTTATGTGCTGGAATGTGCAGAAAATAGGTTTAAATGTTAAACTAATTTCTTCCAGTCAGAGAATGTTGCATATAATTTAATTTTTACTTGATGCATAAAGTTAAAAGATTAAAACTAATAAAACAAGTTTTAAAAAGAGACTTTTCCATTTGATTACATTTTGTATGATGATTATGCAGAAAAAGTAGAATTGGGCTGAAAGATCTATCACTTTATCACCTATTCAGGTTGTAAATCATGTTTTTAAAAAGTAACTAAGTAACTAAGTAATTAATTACTTTTGAAAATAAGTAATCAGTAAAGTAACGGGATTACTTTTGAGGGGAAGTAATCAGTAATTAGTTACTGATTACTTTTTTCAAGTAACTTGACCAACACTGGTCACAGCGTTGTGTGTCTGTTAGACACGAGCACATGATGCTCTCATCTCCACGGCGATGCTCAGCTGCTGAAGGCCGAGGTTTGCCCAACTATAACTACTACTCGCTTAATCCTGACCCCAGATTCAACCTTAAAACAAGACTTTGCCATAAAATGTTATGATTCACACCCGGTGACTTGTTTTGCTTCCCAGAAGTCGATGCATGTTCAACACATATAAATACCAGAGGAAAAACCTCACTTATACTTTAAAAAGGGGAATTCTGTTTTTATTATGGTGGACATCGACATCTGCATACCTCACTTGTCTTCACTTATTTATCTTCCATTATTTTTTATCCTTATTTATCTTTATTTATCTTGTTCTTTTAGACTAACTTAGTATTTGTGTACGGACAGCAAAGGAAGAATTTCATTGCACAGAGAAATGTTATTTCTTCTGTACATATGACAATAAACGCTGCTCATCATGCTACCTGGTCTCAGCTGTGGCCACACGGGGATGCCAGAATCAGCAACATTAATATCTCACACAAACAGACTTCATTTATATACATTACCATTCAGTGGTGCCTTAGTTTTTACTGTATTTAGCATGTTATGACATAATAATATATTATTATTATGTCATCTGACTGTCCTGCAGATGACATAATGCTTTTATTTTGTTGTTGCTCTTAATGTATAGAAAAAGCAGACAAAGTTTAAATCTCTCATAACCAAAGAAAAACTAGACAAAACCAAAAAATGATCTACGTGAACAATAAATATGTCAGGTAAAAATGACCAATAATTTATTCCTTTGTGAAAACATGCATCTGTGCTTCAGGCAGGTTTAGTACACAGACCTCCGGCTCTTCTGTCTGTGACTAATATGAAGGTCAAAACATTTTAAGGGGTGAAATTATTCTTTTGCAGAGAGAATATTTTATTTGCTATGTTGCTACAGCTGAAGTAAAAGTCCTCCACCATGGATGATTGTTTCATTTGCACATATAACAAGAGCCAATTACTTGAAACGTGTAAATAAAACAAAATGATTTAATTGCTACAGTTACTGAGAGAAACAGAAAAGGAGCAAAGACAGTTGAAAACAGTATAATGTTCTTAGTGTAGATCAATGACTATAAAAATCTACAGTGATCTGCTTTTTCCTTTAAATCTCAGAGCTTTGTACCTTTACTCTTAACCTAAAGAGAAATAATTACACTGTCTGCTTCTACTACTAGTTTACAGTCCAGTGGAAAAATTAAACAGAAGTATATCAGCAGTATTTTCAGAGATAAAAGTACTTCAGTGCAGTCAGACTTACGTAGCTCAGCAGCAGCAGCAGCACAGAAGAGCCCTGCATGGCTTCTGGTAACATCCGGACTCCTCAGCCTGAACTGTGAGCAAGCGCTCCGGTCTGCCTGATAAACACCAGAGGATGCACTTGAACCCCCCCCCCTCCTGGAGGCCCGAGCCAAGCACTGGCCCGGCTGTCCGTTTGTTTGAGGCTGTGTTCATTTGTTTGATAAAATCGAGGAACCGAACGAGACAGCTGAAGGCTCAGCATGAGAGAGATGTCTCATTTAAACATTGTGGCAGCACAAAATCACATGAACACATCCATCTGCTGGTGGACGCCAGTGTCTTTGATCTTCAGCAGGCTAGCAAGTGCCTCAGATCTCACAGCGTGAACAGTGACAGACACTCGGGGGTGTTTTCGTCTAAGCTTGCTGCTGCACAGAAGGTGTAAGTCCTTTGTTTCTCATGTGGCAGAGACTGTCTGAGGTGAGACAGACAACACCACTGCACTGAGTTGGGCTTGGGATGAAGAATAAGATTCACAAGCATAAGTGAGACCAGTGTTAAAGATTTACATTTTCTCTGCCATAAAGTTTATTTTTGGACACAAAAAGTAACAAAGACGACTTTTCTGTCATGCAATCGACCTATATGACCCCAGTCTGCCTAATTCACCATTGAACTTCACACTGATCCAACACCCCCATTCCCCCCACCTCAGTCTTCTTTGTCCAGGGTCAGAGGGGGAGGGCTGTGGCCCAGGTGAGGAATGTGACATAAGGATAAAAAAGTGAGGGGCTGCTGCCTCAGAAGGGGATTTGTGACCACGGTTTGGGATTACAGTAAAGAGTATGTGGTGACGGAAAGCTCCTCCCAGCAGGATCAAGTTCAATGTTGATCTGAGGTAACAGTCCAAGTACAGGATGAATTTGGGGAGGGACTGGAGCCTATCCAAGCTACCATAGGACGAGAGGTGGGGTAGATCACCAATCTGAGGGCCAGCACAGACAGAAAGACGTCCCTCACACTTGCATTCACGCCTACAGCAATTTATAATCACCAGTCATCGAACCCGTCTAACGTCTGTGGGAGAAAGCTGGAGCGCCCGGAGAGAACGAGTGTGAAACGTGACGTGCTGCATGCACGCAGTCAATGCACACGCACAGTTTCCATGGTTGTGACATCATAGTTAAACTAAACAGTGTCCTCACAGAGAGCTGCTTCACGTGTTGATGTCAAGTATATCACAAAGCTGTCAGATTCACAGGGCATTAGTACTCTGGACACATTCAAGGTCAAGTTAAAGACCTTTGAGCTAAATCCTTTCAAGCTGCACATCATGGAAAATGAATCCATCCTAGATAAACAAGCCCACTGCAGTCAGGTATGACCTTGCGAAGTCTCTTCCGAGAACATGCATAATCTGTTTATCTGCTGAAGACGACAGTCTCTGCTTAGTTTGCATGTTAATTTGTGAGCAGTTTTGTTCCATTAATGGGTTTCTGCCTCAGAGAAAACAAACAGTAGCTTATTGCAGCTAAGCCAATTACTTTTCAGACTGACTGATGCAGTGATGCAAACAAAGATTTTGCAAAGGTAGTCCCAGTTAGATGTCTGGTTTATTTTTTAAAAACACCACAAAACTTTGAAAAAGAAAATGTGTTTAACAAGTGTCTGTGTTGCATTTCACTGGTGATATTTACAGAAGGCTGAATGCAGCATCTAATATCCTGTAATAAGAGCTGACTGCTGGTCCAGGAGCAGCAGCATGTTCACCTTGGCAGACGAACGATGGATTATTGATAAGGTGTCTGAATATCCAGCTCCCAGAAATGTGATATTATAGCAGCAAATATGTTTGATACAACTAATAAACAGCGAATGACTCACAAACCCACTGTGAACATAAACATCAACCTTGATGAGGCTATAAAGGCTGATTTTAGTGAAACTTTTTTTTTTTTTGCTTCCTGTTGGTAATTGCGACGATGCGACGATCAGTTGACCAAGCTGGCATCGGTGTGCCCTGGCACAAAGCGCGTAATCTCACTGACTTGGACTTCGCAGATGACATCGATGCTGGGCTCGACTCTGGAAGACCTCCAAAAGTTGACCGCGGCCCTGCAGAGGGAGGCGACGAAAGTTGGTTTAAGAATCAGCGCCAAAAAAACTAAGGTACTCCGAGTTGGCTACGCACGTGCCCGCACTCCTGTCATGATCAACCAACAACGTGCTGAAGAGGTGGAGAATTTTACATATCTCGGCAGCATCATCTCGAATGACGGGGTCTCTGATCGGGATGTCGACGCCAGAGTAGGGAAAGCGGTTGGCATAGCTGGACTGGCCATCGGGCATACCGAGCATTTGCCCAGTGGGCCGCTGGCGATTTTTTATTTTTTTTGGAAGGGTATAAATAATGAAAGGTGTTGGATTGGCCAATTGGTCATGATCGACTCTGGGCTGGACCAATTACAGCCGAGGAGGTCGGATGCACCCGCCCCCTTGTTTAGCAATCTTATAGACGAACTAAAGAAAATGGAGAACAAAAAAAAGGAAAGGAGGTGCAGAAAAAATTAGGGCCAAAAAGAAACAAGTCCTTCAGGCAGACGCTGCCAAATGTGTAAAAATAACTGAATTGTTTGGTGGTAGCTATGGCATAGCTTCCACAGATTTAGCAACATCAGCAAGTGGTGGAGGCCAGCAGGTGGATACGGGAAAGGGGAGGCAAGAGGAGGAGAGACCCGAGGCGGCCGCCGGCTATTGCAGTTAATAATACAACAGCTTCTTGCCATTTTTTGTGTTTCTTTTTATCGCTGTGTAACTGAGTTCAATTGAAAGCCTGCGTGCGCTAGTACCTCTTGCCACAAGTTCCCAGAATTCTTTGCGGTTTTACCCCTGAATGACGTCACATTTTTGGTGGGCCGGTCTCTAGTCAAAATGCCCGGGCCGATTTTTTGTCCCAGTCCGGCCCTGGCGGTTGGTGTCCTGCGACGTCTCCAACCTATTTGGAACTCGACCTCCCTGAATGTTAGGGTCAAGATCAGACTATTGAACTATCTTCCCTACTGCGCTTTATGCTAGTGAAACCTGGCGCTCAACAAGTGCAATTATTCAACACCTGAACGTGCTTCAACAACGCGGCGAATCCTGAGAATTTCCTACCGGACCGAATAACAAATGAGGAGGTCCTATGAAGAGCAGGCACCCGCCCGTTAGCCGATGTTGTTGCAGAAAGGCGCTTCCGCTTTGCGGGCCATATTTTACACCTACCCCCTCATCGCCCAGCTAAGATTGCCATGACATGGCGTCCACGCACTGGCAAGCGAAAGCAAGGCCAACCAAAGACCACATGGCGTCGAACATTCATGGACGACATTGCCTGGGACGAAGCTGAAGCAGTCGCTGCTGACCGACATCGATGGAGATCACTAGCTGCCCGATGCGCCGCCCGGCGTCGGAGGAACTAAGTCTAAGTTTACCCGTTAAAACTGGATGTGATGACTGTGTGAGGAGACGGACTGATGGCTGCTGAGTTGTGGGTCCGAGTCCGCTCACAAAACAAACTCGACCTCTCACCTACGTCACTTAAAAGCCCCAGCCTGCTTAATCCTTCACACGTATTTATTTTGGGAATATATGTGAACAACAAAATAGAAACACAAAAAACACGTTTCTCTGGAATTTGAGTAAAAACTAAAAATAGTTAAATGCTTTGCAAATGAAGCACTGACTTGTTCTGGTTTCCTGTTTTATCGACTTCAGGCCAAATCTGGACTTTATGTGTTACTTGTGTAGATGATTCCCAACAAGACGGCTCAGTCGAGCTTCCAACTCGTGTATTTTCTTCATTGCACTTTCATGCTCTCTTGCAAGAATTGCAGGTATTTCACCTCCGTTTAATAACAGTGATGGAAAAAAGGCATAACGAGAAAGTCGTGCAACAAAGGGTCGTACATCCAAACTAGGGATGGGTACCGGTATCCGGTGCCATGATGGCACCGGTTCTGACATAAACGGTAGTAACCAGACCGAAAAGCAGCGCACATTTCGGTGCTTTATTTCCTGAGCTGTGATACACTTTAGATTCTAGCCAATCATTTTACGTTTCCGAGGATAGTAGGCGGGTCCAGGTACGTACGTTCTTTTAGAGCAGAGCTACAGATTAAAAATGCCCAAGGCGAAGCGGTCAAAGTCTGGCTGTACTTCACAGCAAAAGATGCAAACTCAGCAGCTGCAACAAGTGCTTTAAGCTGATACTGTGATACTGTCAAAGGAGGTAACACCTCAAATCTGATGAAACACCTGGCGACGCATAGCGTTTTTTTAAAAGACGAGAAATGCGCCGTATTTGATAACTTGCTGCGAGACCTCACACCGAGCACATCTACTGCGGGTGTGGTGCCTGTTATCGACCCGGAGTTAGCAACATCCCCCAAAAACCCGAAGAGGAGAGTCCTGGCCCCTAGCCCTGCCAGTGTAGCAGAAATGATGAGGATGATGATGCAGCAGCAGCCGTTCTTCTCTGCGTGAGTAGCTTAATGTTGTTCGTGTGTAATTTACGTTGAGTAGGCTAACCACGTTATTACATTAATGCATGTAAGGTGAACTAGCAAACACCATCATAGCTACATGCGGCTGTCTTCTTGTTTGATGGCAGATACTCCCTTCACCCTGGCCAAAAAGGCTAAAATGACCAAAGAAAAAGTGGGAAACAGTTAAACATGAGAGGTTTTTGGACAAAGTTTGTGTTTTTTCCATTGTTTAAGCTGCTTCCAGCCAAGAGTGATACCATATATGCCCCATAGCTGCAGAAAAGGCTAACATTGTTATCTTTTTACAAAAAAACAGCTGAACATGAGAGGTTTTTGGACAAAGTTTGTGTTCTCCATTCTTTAAGCACCAGTTTAAGTACCGGCACCGTTTCAAAAGTACCGGTTTGGTACCGGTATCGGATAAAACCTAAACGATACCCATCCCTAATCCAAACCCAGTGGCCCCAGCTGTCTACTGGATTTAAACCAGCACCTTCTTGCTGCTCGATTTGGTTGCATGCAGCCAAATTCTCGGAAGTGACGTCACTCAGTGCAGAAAAGTCAGGTGATCTCTTTTTAATTGTCCTTTGTGAAGCTTGTAGACAGGCATCATGAATAAAATAAAAATGTAAAGATTGCAATAAATTAAACATGGATTTATTTTGTACAGTTTATACTACATATTTACCAGAAAGCTTCTCTAAGAAATCCAGGCTTGACAGGGAACTCTTCGGCTGAGTTTTCCCCAGGCACAGATTAGGCTCTTCTGTACAGACAGTAAGGTGAAAGCTGCACTGTACATGCTAAGCATGGCCCTATATACTGCAGGTAATCTAACTGCTACACTGTATAACTCAAGTCTTGCAGTCAGCACACGTCAAAGGTGGAATTGTTGCTAAATGACGCCGTCTCTTCATCGCGGGACTTGACGTTGAGGTCGTGAGCAGGTGACTTTGACCCCTCAGATATACCCCGTTTTCACATTTCAAACTCAACATATTATAACAACACAACAACACGTGATATAAATATACATCTCATTTAGAGGGAATGACAAATCATCTATAATTTTGGGATGTTGCAGAGGGAATGCCGGGAATAAACATTTCTCTGCTTTGCTCTGTTTCATGATCACATTGTTGGCAAAATGAATCTCAGTTAACATCGTGGGCACGCTAAAACAAAAAATAATCAGGCGTCTTTAAGACACGGCTCTCTCACCCATCTCTCGCTGTCGCCGTGATCATGCATGTGTAAATTACTAGAACTCTGAAGCCTGGAAAATGCTCGGAAAATACTGAAATGCCTGCTTTTTGTTTGTTTTTGTGATGCGGTGGGAGCGATGTGGCAGTTAACACAGAGACTAACCAAACAGTAGCTTCAATTGCTCTTTTGTTGAAGCATCCATGTTGCATCACATGTATGAAAGACATCAAATTCCCATCACGCCCCGAAGAGGACACATCCCCGGCTCTATGTACAGGAGGAACATGGCTTTTGTCACATCTCTAACACATCATGTGGAAACTGAACATCCATTTGGCTTCGTGTAGTAACAACACCCAGGCTGTCTGTCCTACGGATGGCTGTCCTCATGCCGAGGATTTTGTGGTCCACAAACGGAGCAGATGGACACGATAGGATCTGTTCAGTTCTTCTGTTAGTCATGATCGTACTATGTTGACTGACCCGTAGGGTAAAGAGTCACTTAAGGTCCTTATGAGTGTTTTTCTGCGGAGGATTTCAGAATTCAATGGTCTGGTATCCTGAGACAAAACCTCTCTTACTGTGTGATCTGCTCATCTTTGCACACACACAGCCCTGGACTTTACTCCACCTTCATATACTGTTGCTTTGACATTGTGGCAAAAAAATAGTTCAGTTCACTAAACATCTGGTGCTTGATTTTCTGTATTGATGGATTAATGCCCATGAATCTTGTGGATAATCTGCTGTAAACAGGAAGTGTTGGGAACGGCCGGCTGCCCGTTATAAACTTAAAACATCTTTATGTTTCAATGCACAAAATGCACAGACTAACAGCAACCTCCCCGAATGACCTGAACATGAAACTAAAATACATTCATCTGTTTACATGTTTACATGCTACCTCAAGCTTCACTTACAGAAAATGCACTGAAATCAGTGTCTTGGATTCAGCTAGAAGATTTCCACATCTCACCATATTTTGTTCAAATAACACTCAAAACACAAAGTTGCGTGGGAAGGCTTGGCAACATGTGGGTTTGCCCACAGTGAGCTACTAATGGTATTTTCAGTCTCTGCTGTTTTTGTGATTTGGCGAAAAAATCTCTATTAAGAGCGCAAACGCAGAAATTCACATCCGTGTCCACAGGTGTAGTCTCCTCCAGCTACAACAAACGGACACGAGGACACATACAGACAGACACCAGCATCCAGATAAACAGCAGTGGGACTGAGTCCTGCTCGTAATGCTACTGGCGCTGAGAACATCGGGTTCTCGGGGCCACTGTGGAGCTAAAGCGTTGTGGTGCCCCGTGCATCCTCTTCATCGTTCTCTCTGTTTTTCTTTGTTGTTTTTAGCAGCGATCGTCCTCGTCTGTGTCACTTAAAAGCTCGCTGGCGCCAGCTGGACTCGTTTGGCCCAAGTGCTTTCGGAAATGCCCATTAGGGACCTGCCAGGAGTGTCTGAGCTGAGGAGCCGAGCTTATGGCATTGGCCCGACCCAGGCTGGTGGCCACGGCGGTCTCAAAGGTAAGCGTCTCCTGCTTCTCACTCGCTTCGCCACTGCTTAGGTCCTCGTGGAATGGGAGGTAGGGCTCCGATATGTAACGATGAGGAGAGGGGTGGCTCGGTCCTGAAACGTGAACTCCGGATGACCCCTGGACTGCAGATAAAGGCCTGCTCTCCTTGTCAACCCTCAGTGAGGCCTCTGTGGGGCCAGCGGGAGTGTCCTGAGGCTGGCTCTGTCCCTCATTTGAGGCTGCGGCTGCTGCTGTTGAGGAAGAGGTTTGGGTTCGGCAGACGAGAGGAGAGTAGGAGATGTAAGGCCGTGGGCGAGAGGGAGTCTGGGGCAACTGGCGGCGATTACGAGGAGTACCAGACTCTGAGGCTGAGTGGGCAGGGCTGTCTGATGTGTTCACCTGCAGATAAATCAAACACAATATTGAGTAAAAGACTTTGCCAGAGAAGGACTGTTGCTTCTCATCCAGCAGTAGAAAACAGATCCTGATCCTATTATATGACAGATCTGCACAGTGGCCGGGTCAGGAAAGACTGAAGCACCTGTTTCTGTAAGGTCTGTGTGCGTGCTTCGCTAGGTGAGCGGGACCTTCTCCTTTCGCACGAAGGGTCTCGACTCCGCTCCTCAGAGTTGCAGCGCGACACATCAGGGGACAGCAGGTGGCGGCGCTCCTTGGATCGCCCTCTCTCGTGACTAATCGTTTCTTTGTGGTTGATTCTAGGACCTGAGAGCACAAGATCAAAGTGCCTTTGAGTCTGTGGCACCAAGACTTTGCAACAGTCTCCCCCTGCATTCAGCCTACGTACATCTATCATGCATGCCCCCTCCCCCCCACTGTCACTCAGCACCGGATGCCTGCAGGGCTGCGTTCTCAGCCCCCTGCTGTAGACCCTGTACACACATTACTGTACACCAACACACCCCACCAACGTCTCATCTCTGATGGAGATGATGAGACAGGGTACAGGGCCGAGGTAGTGCTGAAGCTTAACATCCTTAAAACAAAAGAACTCATAATGGACTTCAGGAGGCACAGACAGGAATCTGTCTCCACCTTCAGGTATCTGGGCACCCACATCTCCGCTGATCTCACCTGGACCCAGAACACCAACGCCCTGGTAAAGAAGGCCCAGCAGCAGCTGCACTTTCTTCACCCAGACCGGGAGCTGCTGCTTCCCTTCTACTACTCCTCAGTGTAGAGCAAGCTCTCCGACTGCCTGGGTGTTGGCAGTGAATATGGTAAATATAGAGATTATATAAATTAGGCATCAGGATTTTTTTCACTGAGTAACTTATTGAAACAAAGATGTAAACAGAAGAAGAAATGTCAGAAATTCTTTCAGCCTCTAACGAGATGTGGCTGTCGTTTAAGAAGAATTATTTACATATGCATTTTATTGCTTTTGTGCTGTATTGCAGTACAAATATTTGCTCAAAATCACTCAGCGAAATATAAAGAATTAGAGGTGGCTCAAGACCTTTGCACAATAGTCTTTTTTTGACCAGTTTCCCCCCCAAAACTTTACTCTGAATTAGAATCAAACCACAGCAGCTGCTTCACGGTTGTTAGTGACTGTTATGCCTTTTGGTCAAAAATGAGTAGTTAGTGCATAGTCTGATTAAGTTACATAAGCAAAGTGATAAATAAGTTCAAAGTTAAGAAATATTATAAGTAATTCATGCTAAAAACAGTTAAAATGTCTGGGTTCGAAATTTGCTCAGAGTGAGACATCGTTATCACATGCAATCTTTGTATTGTATCTGCGGAAATGGGAGCGAGGGAGCGCTCTGATCATTAACCTATCTTTGACGTGTTTTCTTCGTTAATGCCGGGAAAAGTGCTTCGGCAGTATTAAAAGAGTGAACGAGTTCATGTACACGCTAAGAGAGCCCTACAGGCTTATACCTTGGGAAACGTTCGTCTTTGTGAGTATTAATGTGTTCAGAAATAACTTTTATATGCGTTTACCTGGAGTTAGCTGCGATGCTAATGTAACGCACGTGTTAAGCTAGGCTAATCAGTAAGTTTGCCATTAAGATGTGTATTAGCTAGCAATTTATTTTCACTTTCTGTATGTTTCAGTTACAAATAAGAAATAGCAAGGAGAAGCCTTGAGAGAGGATAAGGCTTTAAAGGATCTTCATTAAAAGCAAGAAAAGCAAGCCTTGTGTGGAAGATCTCGTCTATTTTGTTCGCTAGCTGTCTAGCTTCACATGGTCACGTGTCGTGAGGGCAGCATAGTGACCTCTGTAGCTCCTCTGTCGGGGCCTGTATGTGGCATCAGGGCTGATCCTCTCCAGAGAGTGCTGTTCCTGCCAGAGACCGTTCACACACTGGTCTCCGATGGTAGAGAAGGAGCGCTTCATCAGCCTACTGTCTGCAGACATCCCAGGCTATATACATGCAAAACAATCAGAAGATGCATTATTTAAGTAACCAGGAACGACACCAACGAGCACACGAACTCTCTCTGGTGTCTGTAATAGTCATTTAAAATGTGCAGGCAAATTGTTTCTATTCACTGCTGTCGAGGAGCAAATACGAGCATATTAAATGCGCCCTGTGTGGATTTTAATAGTTTATTGATTTTTAAAGCACCTACTAATATAAGATTTGTTACTGAATATAGGTTTAAATAAAGGTTATTACTCTTTATTACCTGAGGATCAGCAGCCAGCCTGGGCATGGACGACGCTCTGATAGATGCCGTACGCTGAGGTGATTTCATTAGCGTTGGGTCCTGCCGGGCCTGCTGCAGCACTTGGTTATACGCTACTACCTCTGGGACCTGCACAAATACCACAGAGGAGCAGGCTGAGCAAACCTCGAATCAACCGCACTGTTATTCTGCTACGAGACGGTGCTGAAAGCTGAAAATCAACATTTTCTCAACCTTTATTGGAACAGATGATTTCGATTTCATAACAGCAAGTTGTTACCAGTGTGTGTAAATGATGATGGTGGTGGTGAATGCGGTAGGGGTGGTAGGGTGAATGGTAATCATCTTCATCGTCTTCCTCTTTCTCCTCTCTGGGGCGGGACAGCGGTTGCAGGAACATCTCTTGGGGAGAGATCGGGCTGAGTGCCACAAAACCTCCTCTGGTACTAAGTGGATGCAGAAAAATATCACGGGGCCGTTTGCTTCAACAACCAGAATTTTCAGTCTCTGCCATCATAAATAACTGAAAGCTTGTAACTTTTGGAAGAGATTAAAAGTTTAATATTTACAGAGCAGATCCAGCACTATGCCTTAGGAATGACAGGGATTTGGCATTGCATAGGATTTCTTGTGGAAGAGAGGAAGCATCCATACGCTGGAACATAGGAGCGTGTTTCTACGAGGAGACAAAGAAACAGGAACAGGTCACTAGGATAAACATACTAGGGTAAGAAACATGAAAATCAAAGGACCTCCTAACAACACTGCTTATGATACACATGTAAACTATTTAAACAGCTGTTTTATGTGTTTTTATGTGGCTCAGTGCTGCTTTTAAAACATTTTTTGAATGTCTGTGTAGGTTCTCGGTCATTCGGGTCATGATAGGTCGTGATAGTCTTAAGAGCTTGAGTTGAGCTTCTTCAAGACATTTCACCTCTGATCCAAGAAGCTTCTTCACTTATAAAAACTGATGGCATTTAACCTCTGTAGGGTCGTCCTCATTTACCGTGAGAAGGTGAAAATTGTAAAAGGTCCTCGACAGCTGTGAAGCTGTGGGTGTAAGTGTGGTTCGTCGTGGTTACTGTTGGAAGGACTGATCTTGTGGCCATGTTGGCATGGTCCCTGCGAGCGGTTGTGTTTTATGGTTCAGATTTTTGTGAAGCTGCATGCAGAGTGCTGTGATAGCACTGGAGTCTTGACCTATAATCTCAAACTAGTTTCTCAAACAGGATAAATTCCTTGTACTCAAACGGTCTCTATAATCACTAGATGTCAATCCAGTAGAGCACCTTTACAGGAACAAGAGATTCACACCAACTGTGCAAGTCCATCATGTCAACATGGACCAAAATCTCTGAGGAATGTTTGCAGCATCTGGAGCTGAAGTGCAACACACTGTGGAAAAGATGCACCTAATAATAAAGAGACCAGTGAGTGTGTAATGTCTTTGTTGTAACGTGTTTGCTCTCTTCCTTTACTGGTTTCCTGCGAGCGTGTGGATGTCTGCCTTTTACTCTGCAAACCACAGCACATGCAATTATATTTCGTCTCGCCCAAGTCTGATTAAGTTTTACTTTAATACTGGGCTTGGAAATGATGAACATTTTAATTTAAAAAATAATAACCCTAAGAGCCTAATTTAATATGTAACTATGACACATTAACATCAGTGGGTGACGGGGGTTCAGCAAGATGATCATTTAAAAAAAAAGCACCTGTTCCTCCAGTTGCTGTCGAAGCTTCTTGGCTTTGCTCTGCTTGTAATAGTCCATGATCATCATGGCAGCATAGATCTTACCGATGGTCATGTCACTGGCTGTAAAGGAGAAAGCAGAAAGCAGTGAGACGTTATCCACCTCTATCAAACTGAAACTATTTTACTGAAATAACACCGGTGATGGCTCGTAGTGTAATGCAATATATTCTTTTACTGGTAAGTCATGATGTTGATTTTACCTTTGTGAATTGGAACCAGTAGGTCCAGCGTCTTCTGAGAGAGATGAGGCCAGATCACACTAATCTCCTTCTGCAGATCCAAGTCCATCTGATTCCTATCTTCCCCTCCTTCAGATAAAAAAATGCCCAAAACACAAAATTAGACACAGAAACTGACCCACGTTTAAATAAATGCACCGTGTGTCTGTTTCTGTCTAACCTCTGGCTATCTTGACTTCAAGGGCAGTGCGGATGAGGGCCATCAGGGTGGAGGTGAAGTGGACCGTCATGTCATCGTCCACAGGCATGTTCATCAGAACGAGTCTCTGGTGACATCAGCAAAGGTTTCATAGTCAGTCATGAGTCACAATCCCAGCCGGCAACAGCACAACACGGCACAGTGCAACCTGAGTAACGACCAACGGCGTGACTGCTTATCGCTACATGAATTCTGATGCAGGGCTACGTGTACTCAAGCTAATTTTCCAAATGCTAATTTAGCAAATGTTAAAATCAAAACATTGCAGAGATGAACAGTTATGAAAGCCAAAACATCACATTCATTATAAAAAACAACTTTATATCAGTGTTCCTCATTTAGATATCTAACATGGGGATAATTAACGGGAAACGGTTTCCCTGTAGCTTAGCTTTAAATTAGTTTTAGTTAAATCCACTTTGAATAAGATTCCTGTGATCAATACAGGAGGAGAGAAAAGGCAAGCAGATCATTATTTCTTTAAATGAAGACAACATTTGTATTTAATGTCAAAATAAGACAGAAATAAGACAGATTTTACTTGCCCTCTCTTGTCCTTCTATACTCAACGGTTAAAAAACAAACACATGCGATGGAGCATACTTGCAGCTTCACTCAAACAGCATGCATAAAGCGTGCAAAACAACGAGGCTGTGGCAGGAGGCACATGCAGACGGGTAGATGGAAGAAACAAAAGTATGAACGCCGTGAGATCATCTGACAACAGACGCCGGCAGATCCAGCATGTCGATGTTTAACAACTTTACGTCTCCTCTCTGGCTAAATAATCAACAGCAGTAACAATCTGTCTTTCATCCGTCCGAGTTCTCTGCCAGGATGCAAAGCAAACAGGCAAATCATTACTGTAGCACCAACCATGCCCCAGTGGACACATACACAAACTTAAAACTGCTTCAACAAGCAATACTGCATCATATGATCGACACACACAAAAATGTTTGCCTTTTTCAGTGTGGGACACACAAAACGATGTTTTACAGAGCTGATCTCTGCTGATTGAAATATGAAGGTGGTGCCTGTTAGTCTTGGTGTTCAGTCTACCTTATATGCCACCTTGGAGGGGCATTTCTTGCCCAGGCCTAGAGGTGGTGACATGTTGGTCAACATCTCATACATGTCAGTGTAATGGATACGACCACTGGGGGCGCCAGGTAGCCATGAAGAATGAGGGAATGACGAAAAGAGAGGAAAGGGAAGGGAAATGGACAATGTTGGAGGTGGAGGAGAAATTGAAAGACGATGGAGGTGTAGGGGAAGTGCAGTCCCGAGGGATGGTGGAGGAAAAAGAGGAACAAGAATAGAGGAGATACAAGAGAAAGGATTATTCCAAGGCAATCACACACGAGGAGACTAAAGCAGGTTGTTTTCTTTCTATGCTGCCAACGGGGCATAGAAATCTGGGAAAGGAGAAAACCTTGGACAGGATGAGAAAAGGAATGACAGCCTTGCTGGATCTGGTGTAAATACTAAATACTTACATTGGGCTGTGTGGGAGTGGGGAAGAATGACAAACATCTTTAAACCAGATCCAAAAGGTAGAAAGACACCGGACTCCCTCAAACTGGTCAATTATTGTATCAAAATGAGACTCGAAGCCTCACAGAGGAGTTTTAGTGTAATTAAAGTGTATCTACTGATTTACAGCTGTGTGGAAATTGAGGGACGTCATGTGTCTTAGTACCCTAAGACTGAATTATTGCCATTCTTTGACCCGATTAACACGCCCCTAACGATCAAGCGGCGGGGAGGGGGGGTCACAGTTGGTGAAGGGAAGGGAAGGCAGGAAAAGAGGAAGTCAGGAAGGATCCAACATCAAAGAGGCAGAGGGGAGGTTTGTTGATATGGGGGAACCAAACCTTGCAAGCCACCCTGTGGGGGCAGTTCTTTCCAAAGCCCAGGGGAGGTGAGATAGTGCGTACAACTTTGTACATCTCCTTATAGTGGATCCTACCACTGGGAAAAACATACAAGTCTTTAGTCATGGTGTAATTACAGACTCATACTATAGTGCACAATAAGGGCCAATGAGGCGCTGTCCTCGAACCCAGCAGGTTTAGGAATTGCAACAATAAATTGGTGGTGAATAAATCACATTAATCGATTCTTAATCGTCTGATTTCTAAACAAAGCAGTAATACTTCCAGCAGACACAGGTCACTCTCACATTCCCCAAGTCCTGAAAAAAGAGAGTTAGTTATTGTTTGCTTTGCTAAACCCACTGTGGTCGCTGCAGATCTAACATGTAACAGATATCAGATGATTATAACAGATATACCAGGATCGATAGGTGGATATTTTGAAAATGTTCCACATTTGTAGATGCAGTTTATTGGAGGTTGAACTTTTGTATAATTCTGCCTCTCTGAGATGCTTGTGAAGTCCTCGCAGTCTAAGGAGCTTGGAAAGAAAAGCATCTGGACTTCTTTAGGTTGCTTGAAGATGTTTCACCTCTCATCCGAGAAGACAATGGACCCCCTAAATGATCCTCTACCTAATCACACGAGCCGAGGTGTGAAGACGGGTGTAGGTCACAATCAGCCGAAGTTTCTGCTCTTGTGATAAAGAAGAAGTAAAGAAGTCCAAACGCTTTTCTTCCAAACTCCTCAGACTCTCTGAGATCCCTTTTTAGACCCAATAATGTATTTGACCTGTTACTAACTGGGGCTCAAGAGTTGGGAGTTCGCCTTGTAATCGGAAGGTAGGCGGTTCGAGCCCCGGCTTGGTCGTTGTGTCCTTGGGCAAGACACTTCACCCGTTACCTACTGGTGGTGGTCAGAGGGCCCGGTGGCGCCAGTGTCTGGCAGCCTTGCCTCTGTCAGTGCGCCCCAGGGTGGCTGTGGCTACAATGTAGCTGCCATCACCAGTGTGTGAATGTGTGGATGACTGGATGTGTAAAGCACTATACAAATACAGGCCATTTACCATTTACTAACTAACCCAGCAATTAGTTGCTAAACATTCCAGCTGTTTCTTTTTAGTAACAGCTGTTTTGGCTCAACATGCTGCTGTCATAAAATCCAAAATGAGCTCATCATTTTCATTAAATAATCACATTTTATGTGTTTTATTGTAAATAAAATATGTGTATATGAGACTGACAAACCGTTGGATTTTGTTATTATTTACATTTCACGCAGCATTTCAGGTTCTGGAATTGGGTTGTGTAATCATAACGTGGATCCTATTAAGACATGTTTGAAAAAAAATCTGGTTTGAATCTTAGAAATGAGACGTATCAGATATTCAATCCATTAATATCCAAATATGTTTATTGTTCACATGTTTAAGGTGTCTCCTATGTATACGGCCATTCTCTAAGTCAGTGCGTTTCATGCTTCACATTTCTGCATCATACTTGTGGAGGTTGTAAGCTGCTGCTAATTTGGTGGAGAATTTTTCACCATTTTTTCACGACTGCAGAGAAACTTTCTTCTCCTCTTGTCTAATTAACAGGCATTACCAGTGATAACAGCGTTACAAGTAACAGCATTACTAACGGCGTTACTTTTTTCAGTAACTAGTAATCGAACTAATTACTATTTCTATCGTTACAACGCCGTTACCTTTACCAACAAGAAAATGTGGAGCGGTCGCATTACTATTTTTCAACAAACAGACGGTTGAAGCTGTGCTCAGCTTACTGCATGTAAGTAATCTGGGCGCTACAGCTTTTTGGCAAAACACCTGGAGCTCAGGAGGCAAAACAACCACATCAGTGCTGCTGTTTGACTGAGGAAGAGTAAAGTAGTCGTGGTAAGCCAATCACATGACCACTTAAAGACAAAGCAACAAGGTGATTTATACCAGTTTATAAATTGTGTTGATGGGCCAGTAAAACCAGAGTCATTATAAACAATATATACGCAGTTTTTCCTCAATAGTTTCATCATGTTTACTGTCTAAGGACAGCGCAGCGAGACCTCTGCTTATGAGCAAAACATAAAAAAACAAAACAAAAACAGCCCATTTGTGTTGGTGGAAGAATGCACCATGTCGATCAATCAAAAAATTATATGGCAACATGACATTTGGTTGTTTAGGAAGAGGCGGAAGATTTAGGAATGACGGTGAGGGGGAGAGAGAGAGAGAGAGAGAGTTTTGAGATGTGAGAGATTTGTGATGTTTAGCGTGTTTGGTGTAGTTAATGTGTTGTCGTGTGTAGTTAGTGTGTAGTGTTGTGGATAGTTTTGTGTTGTGTGTCAGAACAATGAGGCGACTGCTGTCTCCAGGTAGAAACAGGAGTGATACACCTGCTGCTGTCAGACCTGCAGGTATCAGGCTGTGATGTTCTCTTTTATAGTGGACAGAAAGATTTGGAGTGGCACAAATAATTTGTGGCATCTTATTGAAGAACAGCTGATTGTTCTGTTGTTTGCAAAACTTGTACATAGGATTTTAAAATTTTTCTATTTGCATTTAAAATTATGAAATATGATTCATTAAACATGTTTGTGGTTGTTACAGTAAAAAATATAACTTTTATGTTTTTTGTCTGATTTTAGATCAATTGTGTTAATACAGTCTGTCAAAATGAAAACATGACTATAAATTCAGACATGTGAGGTTGTGCTGAAAACAATGATACCAAACAAGACAAAGTAAGTAACTAAGTACTACTGAGTACAGTAGTTTTTAAAGGTGAAATGTGGAGGGAAAATCAAAAGTAGTTAAAATGGCCAATTATACCCTGAACCCCAGAGTAACGCAATAGTTACTTTTCAAGTAATTAATTACTTTTAGAATCTTGTAACTCAGTTACTTTTCTGAAGAAGTAACTAGTAACAATAATTAATTACTTTTTCAAAGTAACTTGCCCAAAGCTGGGCATTACTCTTCACAGGGAATATTCATGAGCATTACCAGAGAGCACTTGAAATGAAATCTCATTATTCCCTTAAAGTAAAAATACATGAACGTGCTCTTTTCAGAGACCAGTTCATGTATTTTCACAAGTTGGTCTTTAAAGGTTCGGGGGGTGTAGTGGTGTACCAAAGTCGATGACAAGGTCGAGGAAGCTGTATTATATCACAGGGTTTCACATCATATCATAATCATAACACCACCAGTAGATCAACTTTTGTGTGTAAACTGGAGTAAAGACTCAAGGATACTGACCAGGCAGCTCGATCGTACTCCCCCCAGATTCGAACAAACTCATCTAGGTGGTGGGGACCCAGGATGGACGAGTCTCGGGTGAGATATTCAAAATTATCCATGATTACAGCCACGAACAGATTCAGCATCTGAATGGAGAAAGCACAAGCTACATATACATGTGCCAAATGTGCTGTGGGAAAATTTATGATTATTTTTGTTGCAAATAAATAAAGGGGTGAGCGATCGCCAAGATTTTTTTTTCTCTTACCAGGAAGGAGCTAAAAAAGATGAATGAAACAAAGTAGAAATAGGCAAAGTCGGAACCACAGCCCCCTTCCGGGTCTGTCGACTCTGATTGGAGCAATGGGTCCGTTTCACACTTCTGTCCTCCCAGACAAGACAACATGATCTCCTGCCACGACTCCCCAGTAGCACTCCTGGATACAAACATTAAACGACACCAGGGGGAGGAGTAGATGTCAGGACACAGTCATGCCATCTGGAGGGTGCAACCACAGTAAGACTTGCAGCTCCATTTCAGAAACAGCTTTTAGATGCGAGATTTAGTTGTTTAGTGGATAATACTGAATACTGCAGCCACACGATGGAAAACACTGGTTAGAGAAAATTACTGCGACCCTGTCCAATGAACGTGCACGGTAAACTTCTGACCAGCTGATCACCACAACTATCTGCGGATAAAAGCTGAGTGCAGTTAGTGGGCAAGCACAGATTTGTCCTTACTGTAAAGAGGATGCCGTCCTATTTTTACTGTAATGTGACGGAAATAATGCTAATTTACACAGTTGTTTCTTTTGCACTGTTTCTAAATGTTGCACTAAATACTTAATAGACTAAAACCTTGACATGTCCTGAACGTATGAGTCAACAACCCAGTTTGCCCATTTTTCATTGATGTTTTTTTGTTTGCTCATGTTTCCTTTGGTGTCCTAGTTTCCTGTCCCCAGCTCTCCTGAGACATTTTTGTGTTCTACTGTAAATAACATATAGATGAGATTTTCATTTGTTCTTATTTACCTCTCTGTCCCCCCAGCTCTGTTAGCTCTGTGAAGCTGGCATGTCTTAGTCCTGGACTCCTGGTGTTTTTACTTCCGGTTTTATTTTGACAGACATTCTCCTGTGTGTTATGTTTTGCTTTCCCTTTAGTCTCTCATTAGTATCAGCTGTGTTCCCACCTGTTGCCTGTCCCTTCATTCACATGTGTGTCTATTGTCTCAGTTTCCTGTATGCGCCGTGGTTCTTAGTTTCTGCTTATCCAGAATTATTTTGTCTACTTCGGTAGTTCTGCTGCCTCGGAGTTTCTTTCTGAGTTTCTCCTGCATTTGGGTCCTTACTACGGTGGCCCTGAGAGGCCAAATGGACTGCAACTTCAGAAAACACTTGCAACATTTTTCTTCTTGCAGCATTTTTCTTTTTTTCAAGTGTTTTTCTTTTTGCAGCGTTTTGCTTTTTGCAGCGTTTTTCTTTTTGCAAGCGTTTTTCTTTTTGCAGCGTTTTTCTTTTTGCAGCTGTTTTTCTTTTTGCAGCTGTTTTTCTTTTTGCAGCTATTTTTCTTTTTGCAGCATTTTTCTTTTTGCAGGTGTTTTTCTTTTTGCAGCATTTTTCTTTTTGCAAGTGTTTTTCTTTTTGCAGCGTTTTTCTTTTTGCAGCTGTTTTTCTTTTTGCAGCATTTTTCTTTTTGCAGCATTTTTCTTTTTGCAGGTGTTTTTCTTTTTGCAGCATTTTTCTTTTTGCAGCATTTTTCTTTTTGCAAGTGTTTTCTGAAGTTGCAGTCCGTTTGGCCTCTCAGGGCCACCGTACCTTCCTTACCTGCCACACAGTTATCCTTGAAATTTATGACACATGAGAACAATGTTGAACATCAACACAACTCAATCACTCAACGCTTTCTTCCAGACATCTGTTTACACTAATCTGTCAAAACTCTCAAAGTGTCTGCCAAGCAATTTGATAACGAGGTAAGAAGTTCAGTGCACTTGACTCAGGGTAACCGGGGACACTGGGACAGTAAAGCTCTTCGCTACTGTAACCTCGCGACATAATTCAAACTACAATTCAGAAACTTATTTAGCAGCTGAACTGGAGCGCTGTTAACTGAACCCACATTTTTAGATTACATAGCTTCCAATAGTGCATCTATTTTAATCAGGTTGCAGGCACTGAAGTGTCCTACCTGAACAGCAGCATCAGAGCGCCAGAGAAGGATTTAAAGTTGTTGTGCTGGTTAATGTGCTTCTCCTCGTCCAACTTAATGTTCCCAAACACCTGATTGACACGAACGAGGACAACCTTACTGTCACTCTGAATGATTTATTTCACCATAAAAATACACCTAGGATGCAGGGGAACTTCTTACCTGCATGCCAATGATGGCATAGATGAAGAAGAGCATGGCAATGAGCAGGCAGACGTAGGGCAAAGCCTTAAAGGACTGAACAAAGGTCCACAACAGAATACGGATGGTGTAGCCTTGTCTTAGCAGTTTAATCAGACGGGCTGCTCGGAACAGCTTCAAGAAACTCATGTTGATCGTATCAACAAACTGGCAGAGAGACACAAGACGGGAGAAGTTGAATACTGTGACAGCATATTGAAACAGAGGAACATTTTTATAGTGCTTTTTTATTTACCTGCAGGTCTACCACGATCTCAGTGATGCTGCCCAAAACGGTGATGAAGTCAAAAATGTTCCACGTGTCTCGAAAGTAGTTCTGTTGAAACAGGAAAAGCTGTTCTGAGTCATTTCCAAACACTTGTTGAATTCACTCTAAGGCTTTGCGTGTTTTTGTCTCCTCTCACCAGAAAGCCAAAGGCCAAGATCTTAAGGATGCACTCGACAGAGAAGAGAACAGTGAAAGCCGTGTTCAGGTGCTTCAGCACAGCCTCGTACGCCGGCGGGGCGGAGTAATACTGAAAACACATGTAAATATAAAGTGATCTTTATTATGAGGAAGCTAAAGAAGTGGATTGTTTTCCAGCCTGTTCACTGCGCTGATGGGTGTGAACCCTGCACTCTGTAGATCTGCAGGTTGATGGAAGATTCCTCCAGACCCATAAATAGTGCCTCTGTCTCTGCACCTCTCATCTGTCGCACTATAAAAGGAGTCATTCCTCTAGGGGCGGCGGCCACAGTTAATGAGGTCATGCTAAATAGCAGCGCACGGACATTATAGATCAATATTTAATACAGGCTGAGTCACTGAGCGCCTGTCTGTCTGAACAAGCAGCACAACCCCAGAAGAGGCCAGATCAGAAAATAAATACTGCAAAAACATCAGCAGACCCAAACGCAAACATCACAGCGCGTTCAGGCGGCGCCGAGAGACGAGCACATCCTTTATTTTACCGCAGAGTGACGCACCTCGGCTTATTTTAAACCCAAAGTGTTAACAGTCGCACTTTCATCACAGAATATGTTGCTGAGAAGTGATGCAAGGTGTGCTCTCCTATCAAACGGATGTGTGGAAAATAACACACCAGAGTAAGTCGTCACTGAAGAGAAAGGAAAGACGTGAGGCAGATAATAGCGCTTCTGCTTTCATTTATCACTAATCTAATGCTCTGCTCTCATTAAAAAATGCAAAATTTAATAAGTTCTCTGATTTCTTTCCTGTCGTTACCTCCTTTTCCTCACCTTCATCATCAGCACGATAGTGTTGAGCGCGATCATGGCCAGGACGGTGTACTCGAACGAAGGCGACACGACGAAATGCCACAAACGGTACTGGAACGTGTGTCGGTTCTGCGGCATGTATCGGGTCAGGGGCTTGGCGCTGATGGCAAAGTCTATGCATGCCCTCTGAAATGCAGAGAGAACGACAGTTAAAACACGGCAGTGAGCACAAAGAATCAGCTGTGCCGGAAAATAAATGTGAGGAAATTCTGATTAGACAAAAGCAAAGAGAATGAATTGTGTGCTGTATTTTTGATTGATGGGGCTTTTCCATGTCTGATCTTTAACATGCCAAGAAGAGCTGCGAGCAGCATCCTAACTACCATATTTAATTTCACTAGATTGCACCAGTACTGATTCCTGCATGTCATCACCTCATTCTTCTCCAGGCTGCACTCCTCCATCATCTTATCTCCCTGCTCCTGGAAGGTGATGATGATGAGAGCCACAAAAATGTTGACGAAAAAGAACGGGAAGACGACAAAGTAGATGACGTAGAAGATCGACATCTCCATCCTGTTGCCGTGGCTCGGACCTCTGTCCTCTTCTGTCACATCCACAGAGTGCTGCAGAACCCTGGAAAATCATATCGTGTCGTGTCATGTCGTGAATGTCATATCGTGTCGTGTTGTGTTATATGTAGTGCCGACGTAGGACAGTTTTCCAATTTCATTGTACTACTGTACTATGTATGACTGTGCAGTGACAATAAAGAGTTATCTTATCTTATCTTAAAAGCAGCGGTGCAACGCTAAACCAATGCTGATATAGATGCTAATCAAACCATGACCAACAAGAACCAAACAGCCTTCATATCGGTCCCCCAAAACCTAAGACGGTGTGTGGAGGAAATTTTGAAGAAGCTCCAGCAACGCCTGTGGTGTAAAGAGCGACACGTAGGGATGGGTATCGAAACCCGGTTCTTGTTGAGAACCGGTTCCCACTGTTTTAATTCCTTGGAATTGTTTGCCATTTTTGCAAATGATTCCCTTATCGATTCCAGTCGCCCCGAATGACGTCACCACATTGCGGAGCGCCATTTACCTGGCAGGAAACAAGGCAGCTCAAATAATTTATGTTATACTTTGTTATTGCTACAGACGAATATTTATTTTATTATTTTTCCCTGGGGACCCTGTGACACCCCATTGAAGAGCCATAGGCTGGATCTCCTAAGATCTCACGGTTGGGTTTGTAAGGCCATGTTACTCCTAAATTTCTATTTTGTTCAAAGAGAAGATATAAAACAAAGTTCTAAGCTAATCGACCTTAGTGTTCTCCTTTTTAAAAAGAATCGATAAAGAATCAAATCGTTAAACAGAATCGAAAATGGAATCGGAATCGTGAAAATCTTATCAAACCCATCCCTAGCGACACGTTTAGTCATCGGTGACGCCCCTGATGAAGGCTGCAGACCAAAATGCTGCTCAAGCCAAAACAACAAAGTCTAGAAGCGCTGCTGGAGCTTCAGCCTTCTTCTCCGTACCTCCTGGAAGTAGTGAAGTTCCAGAAAGCTTTACTCTGTGCAGGAAATTTTCTCTCTCTGAACATTATTAGATCATGTGTTACAGCAGCTTTTTCTTCTGAAATTGTTTTTAAGAATTAGTTTGCCAGGATGGAGAGCAAATACCAATTTCTCAAGTGGCTGAGGAAATCATTTCCAGAGGTTTATTTCCTGGCAACTGCCAATTAAGAAGGGCTGGGTCAGTGCAAACCCACGAGCCCCGTTTAATCTGTAGCCTGAGATTAAAAAATTGCAATATAGTTCTTGAATGAATCACATCTAATAAATTTCCTTCATGAAAGGTCACATTGGAACCAGAGGACAAGCCAGATGTTAAATTGTTATAAAAGCACATAAAATTAAACAAGGCTCCAACGAAAGAAAGTTGAAATTGGCACGAATATCTAAAGTGAACTCACTGAGGCCATCCCTCTCCAGTGGAAACCGTGAAGAGAGTAAGGAGCCCCCAGATGACGTTGTCGTAGTGAAACTCATGCCTCTTCCACTCTCTTCTCTTCACCTCTTTCTTGTCTTTCCCGTAGTCAATATAGTAACCCCTGAAGGAAAATACAACCATCATGGTGAGGTTGTTTTTGTCATTGTCGTCTCTGGTCTTGGTTTCCCTTTACCCCCTGTTTCAGCTCCCACCCTCAACTTCAACCACACCCAACTCAACACACAGACGTTCATACCATCACGCTTACATATTTTTTAGGGGTGCAACGATACACAAAATTCATGGTTCGGTTCGATACTTTGGTGTCACGGTTCGATATTTTTTCGATACAAAAAAATGTTCATGCCTTTTTAATTTGTCATTTATTAAAATTATAAATATATATTTTAACTCAAAAGTACAGTTTTTAAATTTAATGTTGCTGAAACAACAAAGTAATAAAATAAATCTATCTGATGGAGAAATCACTCATCTTTGGAAAAGAGAGTTTATTACAGAGAAATGTCTCTTTCCAAAATAAAAGCTCTACTATACGCTTCTTCTGGGCTATATTCTCAGCAGCATATTAAACATATCAGGTCCCCATAAGGAGAATCATGTGCTAACGGCTGTCTAAATGACTCGGCTAAAGTTTGTAGCATGCGTGCTTGTTGTTTTTGTCTGCTTCCACTTGTCTTTGCACTAGGATGATGTCGGAGTAAATGTGCAGTCATATTCGTTGTGTTCCCACTAGTGCTGTCAGCGTTAATCTGAAATGACGTTAACGCCACAACACGGCAAATCTCCGTTAACGAGCTACGCGGATCGCCCCGTGCGTGGGGCTGGACGGCCAACACGTTAACGAGCTAACTGCGCTAACGCACTAGTTCCCACCCATGTAATTGAGCATTGTGTGGCACATCCGACACACTGTTTTACTTTAGTCCATGACTCGCTTACCTTCAGGGTCATACGTCACATGAAAACCAAAATAGTTCCAAACGCCAGATCTGAATGAGGGTGGGGGAGGTTCAATTTGCCATGTTGCAACGAGCTTAGCTTCTGTCTTGCTAGCTTGCCCTGCGCTCAGTGGATCTGCGCTCGACAGTGCAGCCTAGGCGGAGTAGTCGAACGCAGATCCACTGAGCGCTCAACACAGACAGCATCGTCAGAAGAAAAGTTGATAAAATAAATGAAAAATTTTGTATTGTTCGATACATATGCGTACCGAACCGAAAGCACTGTATGAACGGTTCAATATCGATACGAGTATCGTTGCACCCCCAATATTTAGGTTTATTAACCTAAATATTAGGTTAATAAACCTAAATATTAGGTTAATAAACCTATTTATTCTCCTCAAATATTTTCAAGTTAAAATTAAATTTATAAAATGTAGAGATATAAGAGAGCATTACTGGCAGTCTTTCTCTGTGTCCTTCGAACTATCGGTGCAGTAGAAAAACTTCCCCTTGAAGAGTTGAACAGCGATGACGGCAAAGATGAACATAAAAAGCTTGTAGACGATTAAGATGTTGAAGACGTTCTTCAGAGACGTCACTACGCAGTCAAACACCGCCTGGAAGAGAGGAACACATGTAGAAAACCTTACATTCAGATTCTGATCAACCATGGCCAGTGCCCGCTTCTTTATATTTTGCTTCCAGGAAGTCAGACCACCTCGCTATTTTTACAGCGGTCCTGAGCAAAACTTCTCCAGGCTTTCTGACGGTATCAACAGCAGATTTGGAGATCTGATCCCTTAGAACGGGTCTCCATGCTTCAGTGCTCACAGTTTGCTGCTCATGGTTTATTACTCTTGTCTGTCTGTTCATTTTGTTTCTGTTCTCTCTGGTTTGCAACAAACAGTTATAAGAAAAACACAGAACAGACACTCATGTGCAAGGTTCCCTCTAATTCCTCATGTGTCAGAGCAAAAACTCCCTGAGCGTCCCTTGGACCACTGTGAGCAACAGCAGACGTGTGCACTGTGGTCACACCAGCATCAAATCCATCCAAGTTACATGGTTTACTAAAATCATCAAATTACAGCTTTTACATTTCTGTTATAATACTTTTAATTAAGTGCTATAACTCACTTAACAATGAAAAAAAATCTTGTTCGTGACCCGTGTAGCATGTTGGCTACTGGAAGTAAAATAAGTTGAATTGCAATTTTGAAAACACAACTTAACATGTTTTTTTATAAAGCTCTGCGTGAAGTTCCTGCTGTGCACTGGAGGAGAGTCCTGTAACGCCTTGTCTGCAAAATACAGTATATAATGACCAATGTTGGGCAAGCCATTTTGAACAAGTAATTAATTATAGTTACTAGTTACTTTTTCAAAAAATTGAATTTTGCAAACAAAGTTATTTGCAGCTATTTATCTAAAAATGCAGTCAATGCGTTTTTTAAAATAACTATTTACACAACAATCAGCTGTTCTGCATCAAATAGGATGCCACACCAATTAATTGTGCCACTTGGAGGAGCCTGATACCTGCAGACAGCAGCAGGTGTATCACTCCACCTGTTTTTAACCTGGAGACAGTATTTACATTGTAATCTGCCTTCAGCAGCTTTTTGGCAGCACATTCAGCAGCCACTCATTGTCTGACACACACAGCAAAACTGTCCACTACACAACACACTAACTGTAGACTCCAAACATCACAAATGAATAATAATAAATAAATATAATAATAATAAAAATAAATAATAAACGTCACAAATCTCTAACATCTCAAAACTCTTTCTCTCTTTCGCTCTTCCTAAACAACCAAATGCCGCGTTGCCATGTCAATTTTTGATTGGTTGACATGGGATATTTTTCCACCAATAGGAAAGGGTGTTTTTTTAAACTCACAGGCAGAGTGCTTTCGATTGCTTTCCTTAGAAAACGCAGTTATTACCATGTCTTCCCGTGGCAAAAAAAACAACGACACTATTCAGGAAAAAAACACAATAAAAAACATAATGAATAATAACTCTCGTTTTATAAAAACTGGTATGTAGTTTGAAGTCCACACTTTTCCCGTCAATTGTTCCGTCTGTCCTGCTCACATCTCCACTGGCTGTACACGTTGTCATTAGTGTGTCTTCACTCCACATCAGCCACGCCGCTAAAACACTGGTGGCGGCACATAAGGACGCTGTCACAGCCTGTCAGCGACGTTGATTAGCTGCATAATACTAATGTGAATCGCATTATAAGGCTGGAGCAGCCAGTCGCCGGTCACTCACTGACTCACACTGCAAAACAACACAGAATGTTACGTATTTACTTTAATTTCAATTCTGGTTGAGCTTTTTTGTGCGCAGCGCAGTTTCTGTGCGCAGTGACCGTGTCGCGCGCAGGTTTGAAGGAACATTGCATATGTAACCTGTTGTAGTACACAGCTGACGCAGGCATAAAAGTTCTCCGTGTTATTGTCGGGTCTAATACGACGTAACTGTTGTTGGGATTTAGTGCTACATAAATAAAAGTGAACTGACATAACAGGAAACAAAGGAAACTCTAAACCTGAAGCAACGTGTAAGTTCATGCTTGAGCTCTGACATACAAATGTATGTGACTGTCAACATTTTTACCAAATTTAAATTCTGTCTTTTAAATTTTAATTTAATTTGATTTCTCTTTGGTATAACTTCCATCCATCCATTCGCTTCCGCTTCTCCTTTTCAGGGTCGCGGGGGGTGCTGGAGCCTATCCCAGCTGTCATAGGGCGAGAGGCGGGGTACACCCTGGACAGGTCGCCAGTCTGTCGCAGGGCCAACACATAGGGACAGACAACCATTCCCACTCACATTCACACCTAGTGGCAATTTGGATTATCCAATTAACCTATCCCACCTACCCACAAGCTGCATGTCTTTGGACGGTGGGAGGAAGCCGGAGTACCCGGAGGGAACCCAGGCAAACACGGGGAGAACATGCAAACTCCACACAGAAAGACTGAAAGACCTGATGGTGGAATTGAACTCAGGACCTTCTTTCTGTGCAGCAACAGTGCTAACCACCGTGCTGGTATAACTTTAAACTCTTAAAATCTTTTTTTTAATGAACTGCCTCATCAAAACCAAAACAGACAAATAAGCCAACTACAGTCAAAAGCATTTCACACCTTTAGTTTAGGAAGCCTCTTGATGGTCTTCAGCGGTCTGAGGACGCGCAACACCCTCAGAGATTTGATGGTTTTGATATCCCGTCCTTTGTTATTTCTGTACAGAAACAGCGTGAACATTGTTAATGTCCCATTTTTGCCTCTTCTTCTTCTTCTTTTTCACCTTTGACCCACTGTCACAACATGTATTTTACAAATTTGGCATTCTGCAGAAATTTAAATGACTACATTTAAAGTGAGTATTTTTCATAAGAGAGGACTTTTCTTAGTCTTTTACCCCATCACATTGCTGCTGGTCAATCCCACAGAGGCATCATCCACAGACAGTTAAAGCAGGAGAGAGGGACATTTATAACAACAGTTACAAACCCATAAAGGAAATGGAACAGACTGCGATGCAAAAGATAACTTACGGTTGATTTAGAGACACTTTTGTGTTAAGACATATGATTAGCTCATGAGAGTAATAAAAATAAATCACGTGACTGACGTGAGGGCGAAGGCCACCAGCGCTCCCACCACTACGACGAAGTCGAGCATGTTCCACAGGTCTCTGAAGTAGGAGCCATCGTGGAGGATCAGACCCTGATCAATCATCTGGAGACAGCACAGCCAGGCGGCGAGTTAGAGGCAATAATGTGATTACAGCCCTCAACTTGCTGCAATAAATTCATGTTTGTTACTTCAAGGCTAAAACACAGCAAAGGGTCCTAATTCTAACATAAAACCGGTTACGTCAACTCCTTTGGTAGTCGTTTTTCTGTGTTTGTTCTGTCTGTTACTGAACTCATCCAGCTAAACCACAAGATGTCTTTGAATTTAAACCCATGAGATACATTTACATGATTCAGCACCATTTCTTCTGACATTTTTACATAATAACTCACCTTTATTATCATTTCAAATGTGAAGACTCCAGTGAACACGTAGTCAAAATAGCGCAGAACCTGTAAAGTCACAGCCAGAGACGCTTTAGAAATATCAGAGACGACACACAAAGGGCGCAGAAAACAATGAGCGAAAACGATTTGCTTCCTGATAGTCGCTTAGCGGGAAAAAGTCAAATTACATTAATGCAGCGCAGGATTAGCCCCGCTCCTCCAGCGAATAACCAGGCTCAGTGTGTTTCAGACCTCATTTGCCACACTCATCAGATATAATTGCCCCCCCATCGAGCGGCCTTTTGCAAAACAGTTTAAGGATTTTTCCCCTTCTGTTCTTAATGATATTTAATCTGCTCACCTGAGGGGAGCTGAGAAACCCACAGTGCTCATAAAGCGCGATTGAACTCAGGATGAGAGTGATTAAAAAAGCAGAAAGACTGGATCCTCCACTGAGACAATCGTGTAACACCTGCCTCACACAGGTGATTCGTACATTAGTGTGAACACAAACCTTATTCCAGTGCGACGAGGTGGCTACAGGGTCCTCAGCAGCCAGCGCGATACTACTAGCAGCAATGACCAGAAGGATGGACATCTCAAAGTACCTGAGGTTCACCACGTAATGACACGCTCGACGCACACTGGAGAGGGCAGAGTGGAGACCACGTAAGGCACAGACTGGTACGCTATTTACAAAGAAGAAGACTAAACGTTTAGCCACAGTTTATACACTAATATGCAAGGATTACAAATTCATATGAAAATGGAGAATTTAAAAAAATATCGGTTCCAACTTCTCCTTATGTCACCAAGCTGTGCTGTTTCAGACTGAAAAGCAACGAAATAAAAGATAAATTAAGAGGATTTAGAGTCATGACAAATCCTAGAAACATTTCTGTTGAGCAGAGATGGGCAGTAACGCGTTACTGTAATCCGATTACTTTTTTAAAGTAACGAGTAAAGTAAGGGATTACTATCGCAAAAACGGTAATTAGATTACCGTTACTTTCCCGTAGGAACGCTGCGTTACTGCGTTACTAAAACCGTGATTTTTTTTTTTGCGAGAATGTCTCATGACAGTGACGTAAGCGAGTGCGACGTTCGTGACAACAGCTGTGTGCAGATCAACAATGGATCATATATCGAGTGCAGAGAGAGTATGAGCGTGCAGCGTTTAAAGCGTGGAAGTACTGACCTTACTTTGAGTTTGATTCCATAAAAAGTGACAAAAACATTAGTGTCCGTTGTGCGTGGGAAGAAAACTTCTTTTTACAGCGAAAAAAACCCTAAACTTCCAAACAAGCACCGAGTAGCTACGACGTAATGGGAAACTCACAGAGAAACTCGCGGATTCTTCCACTGACCGCTGCACACCTGCACCAGGGTAACCCTCCGCCTACCCCACTCCTGCTTTACAGGTGAAAATAGAGCAACGGGACCGCTAGTCTTTGACTTTATTTATTTTCTGCTGTGTTTTACTTGCATCTATTTGAAAGACTGAGTGTAAACACACACAAAATATTTTATTTTATGTGCTGGAATGTGCAGAAAATAGGTTTAAATGTTAAACTAATTTCTTCCAGTCAGAGAATGTTGCAGATAATTAAATGTTTGCTTGATGCATAAAGTTAAAAGATTAAAACTAATAAAACAAGTTTTAAAAAGAGACTTTTCCATTTGATTACAGTTTGTATGATGATTATGTAGAAAAAGTAGAATTGGGCTGAAAGATCTATCACTTTATCACCTATTCAGGTTGTAAATCGTGTTTTTAAAAAGTAACTAAGTAACTAAGTAATTAATTACTTTTGACAATAGTAATCAGTAAAGTAATGGGATTACTTTTTTGGGGAAGTAATCAGTAATTAGTAACTGATTACTTTTTCAAGTAACTTGACCAACACTGCTGTTGAGTGCCTGATCATCTTTATAGATGAGTGAGAGCTGCAGCTTCTTCCTCAATTTGCTGTCTGCGACATCTCACAGGTAGAAAACTTCGCTCTGAAGAAATGTTTCTGACTGTCATTTCATGACGATGCATAACACGTCGCAGAGCCTCGTAATTGATGAACTCTGTAAATGCCACAGGTTTGCTTCCTTCAGTGTTTGGAGATGACACACTGCTGCGCGTTGTGTTAGCAACAGTTGCACAGGAATATTTACTGACAGCATTTTGTGTTGTTGCATTTTAAGATGATTTCATATTAAATATTGAAGTTAAGTGGCACAGGTAACGAAACAAACAGCTAAGTGGATTTAACCCTTTAAAGCCTGAACCATGAAATAATTTAGAGAAAATGTTAATTTGCATATATGATTTTAAATGTTTATCATATTGTTGGCAGTTTTGCAATTTTTAGTTTTGCTTATTTTGCTTTTTGTCCGAAAAAACAAAACATAATACAGAAATCTCCAAAATGTACTAAAACTCATGAATCAAATACTTTGGTTTTAAAGGGTTAAATCCAAGTGCATCGCTACATTTGACTGGACCAGTTTTTGCATAATGTCATGAATTATTCTACTCATGCTACGCTGACAGCAATCATGTGTTTTTCACATTCACAGCCTGAATGCATGAATATTCTGCAGCTGTTAGCTGTTTAATTTAATGAATTGTTTGCTTTTAAAGACTGAAACCTCTAAAAACAAACCCCTTGGTCTTCATTTAAGACTGAGAAAATGCCAGATGCATAAAACCACTGCCACTTAAAGCCAAATTAAACTACTTATTCCTCCATTTAATTATTGGCTTTTGGGTTTACAAGGTGCGCTTGAATGCACCGTTAATTTAACAGAGTATTTTGAGAATTGGCTGCTTGAAATCCAATGAGCTCAAGCCCAGATAATCCAGGCATTACTTACTGTGAGGTTGTCTGGCAACTAGAGGAGACTCTGAAACACGAGAGTGCAATTGACCTTCTAATCAAACTCTCTGCAGTCGTGCTGCACTATTATTCCCCCGTCACACAGACATGATACAATAGTCCACGTAAGAGACAGCAACTTACGGGTTGTCAGGTTTGAAGATGAACATACTGTCTGGGATCACAGAGTTGGCCGGCTGCGTCTCTTCTGATTCCTCCTTCTCTGACTTGCACTGTTCGGGGTCCTTACTGTTGACTGCAGGAGGTCAAGAGAAGGAGATTCTGTTTTTATCACAGTCTGCCCACTAGGACAGCATTAGCCTCAGAAAGCCAACCTAAAAACTGAAAGCTCAGTTTTCTGTGGGGACTTTTAACCAGAAAAATCCAGCGAGAGGTGATGAAGTCTAGCAGCGGTAAGCTGTGAACTGTGGGGCCTGGCTTAGGTGATGACATGACTCACTGTTTCCTAGAATGCTTTATCTCTGTAATAGATATGAGATCAAGCACGTCCCTATAACTGCATCCTTACTCAGAGCTTTACTAGAACATTTCAAAAATGCTTTTTTGAGTTTATAATAGCTGCAGATCATCCACCTGTGAGAATGGAAACCAGTCCCACGTAAACGATCACTGATGAGCTTTCAGACGAGGCTGCAAATACCAGCAGCCTCGTCACAAGTCATTAGAGAAAACAAGAAATTACCTGAAAATCACAAATCTACATTTGGTCCATTACCTTTGATTGTGGAGAGCTCGAGCGATGACTGCACATTGGGCACTTCGATGATCACACTGGAGCTCAGCTGAGATTTATCCCGTTCCTGCTGCAGCTCTGTTTCTTCTTTGTTGTCCTCTGGGACGGCAGGCGCAGGCGGCTCTGAAGGCTGAGGAGGTTCTTCTTGCTTCTGGGGACACTGATCACCAGCGTGGCTCTGGTTATCTGCTGGAGCGCTGTCCCCTTCTGCACTCTTATCACTCAGTCTGGAGATGGAGAGAGGAACACGTTACCGGACAGATGTGAGCAGCAGCTGTCCTGCTGTGACACGCTCGCAGCAGGACAGCTGCTGCTGGGTGGCGAATCTATCGACTCCAAAGCTGGAGAAGAAATAAAAGTTTGAGTATAAAAGACATAAGAAGAGATTAGAGTAGTACAGTTCAGTCACTGGTCACTAGGGCTGCCACGATTAGTCGACTAGTCACGATTACGTCGACTATCAAAATCGTCGACGACTGATTTAATAGTCGACGTGTCGTTTGAAGCTTTGTAAGATCCCAAAAGACGCAGGAATAAGTAGTAGGATTTAAGAGTGTAATAACGGACTGAAACAGAAGATGGCAGCACTGCATGTACAAGGATGCCAGCTGCCGTTAAACCCCGAAGAAGAAGAAGAAGAAGAAACTGTGTCCCAGAATTCATAGCGCAGCCCAGCTCAGTTTCCAACAATGGCGGCAGCTAGTTAGTTTTAATATTACTCTTATTATTCTTTCTGGGTCACAAAATAAACGTTTAGCATATTTTCAGGCGAGAATGTAGCTGTGTAAACCTCAAATATCTGCTCAGTTTATCAAGACACCACATATTTTCAAAAGCGCTCCGACATTTTCGGAGACATCTGTTAAACACTAGCTCGATAGCTAGCCGGGGGCTAGGCTCACCGGACTCCCGGCAAATCGTTTTCAAACCCACCGCTGTCTTTTGCTACTCAGGTTAAACATGATATATAAGTCACTTAGATAACTTAAAATGTTATTGTTTGGCTTTTTTTTTTTTGTATTTTATTTGTTCCTGAGTAAATCGGTTTGGCTGAGATTAAAGTTATAGTTTTTACACAGCTGAATAAACGTCAAGCAGACAGCTGATGATCAGAAGTGTGAGATGCTGGAGAATTTACTCCGGTGTCCTGTTATATTTTAGATAGCAAGGAGTTTATTAAACTTCACCAAAACAATCTGCAAACTTCATTAAAATTTAATAAACTATCATCTTGTCTTTATTTTTAGTTGGCACATACTTTAAACACTTACAGCTGTAAGCTAATGATAGTTATATAAGAGCAGATGCTGCTGGTGCAATAAGCTTGTATGTTTTACGTCCAATGGATGATGATCTGATTAGTCGACTAATCGCAAAAATAATCGGTGACTAGTCGACTATCAAAATAATCGTCTGTGGCAGCCCTACTGGTCACACAAATAAGAGTTTTACAAATGAAGACTTAAAGGAAACATACTGAGCTCAATTAAAACAGCAGTTTAAAGCCAAGTGTGAAATGTTGACCTCGGTCCTTTCAACATCTCTGACGTGGCATGAAATGACCAAAAACCATGACAGATTAGATCGTCTCTTGCATCTTGTTTGCCAGATCGTTTGTCAGCTTTGCTGACATGGATGGAGAATAGGGAGATAATTTTATGTACAGGTGCCAATGAATGGTTGATGAAAGGACCTTAAGCTGTGGCATGCTAGTTCAAACAACTGCAAATCCACACTTTGGTCAATGATTCCTCGCAGAAACGTTAGATTTATCTTTTGGAAACTAATATTAGATTAAATTAGGTTTGAATTTCATTAAAATGGTCAAAGGTGCATGAAAGAAAAAAGCTATTAATTTGTTATCTTATTAGAAGTTTTTTCTCCATTGGGTATTGGGATTAAAATGTGATCTCCTGTTGGGATGGCATCCTTCCTTTCCATTTGATCACTCCATCGCCCTCAAACTTTATCTGCCAAACAACCTCAGCTACTAAAAAGACATGTTTGTGTCTCACCTGCTCTCCTCATGCTTGGAGACGTCTCCCTCTTTGTTTTTAGCGTCTTCTGCTTTCCCAGGGTTACTCTTCTTGTCCCCGACGACAGAGCAGCTCGCCACCTGGCCTCCGTTTGCAGGAGAAGACCCCTGACTTCTGGTCCTGGTCTGATGGTCATAGTGATACAAGTCCTTACCGCCCCTGTTTCCACCACGACCTCCCATGTCTGGAGTCAGTGCCTCCCCGTTATCTGGCGGTCTGAACTTCTTTACTGCCCTGTGTTGACGCTCACCGTTCAATCTGGGGCTGAGACCATCACTGACGTGTTTGTGACTCTGATTAACATCCAGGTTTTTGCTCTGAGGCATGGGCACTGAATCAGGCGGCTCTGGTATGATCCTGAACACAGAATCAGTGGGATCCGCTGATTCTGGCTCCACTGATTCGGGTATGTCACCAGACGGAGCTGCATCCAGTGGCGCATCCACAGATATGGAGGAGCCTGAAGGCTGGGTCTTGGCTGGGGAGGCTAGGGGATCTGTCAGATGCTTTATACTCCCTGACGGTGTTTGCACGGCCTTGCGGTGCAGCGAAAGCGGACGTACGTGAGCCTGGCTCGAGGCAGGAGGACCGTCTTTGTCTTCGGCGGGGCTACTGAACAGGATCTCTCGGCTGGACATCTGGCGGTGTCTCCGCAGCTGGCTGGTCCTCTGCTCCCACACTGACATGGTCATCCTCTTTCCTCTCTCTCTCCTGGACATGAAAGAGTTAGAGGGGTTGAGTGGTGGGGGTGGGCGGCCCTCCCTGACACTGCCATGGGCCTCCTCCAGGGAGCAGGCATAGGTAGGCCTGCTGCGGTGAATGGCTCGTTTCCTGTACAGATAGGGCCGCCTCCTGCGGCTTCCCCTGGAAAAAGGAAAATGAGGTATGATGTCAGCATATGTAGACAGAAAGCATTAAGCAGATTTAAAATAAAGTTTCTTTAAGCATTTGTGCTGAAATGGTTTTATTTTAGCGTCTTAATGTATAGATCTATGTCTGTCATGGGTGATTTGATTTGATTGAAACTTCATTTTTTAATTTTTGATTTATGAAATGTATGTTTGCAGTCAAAACATGTACATCACATTAACATCACAGCACAGTGCGAGTGCTTGGGGTTGATGTTCGAGTGATTTACCAGCTACAAAGAGAAACTTCATCCAACATGAAGCAACTTTTTGGTTTTTCGATGAAGATGTTGGGTGAAAAAATAAGCCAGGAATTGTTGTGCGACTTGAAAAACAAAAATGCTAAGATGCAAAACGATGTCAGTGGAATAAGTCTTAGAAAGAAATGTAGCTTCAAATGATGCTGGAGAGTCGGAAGGTACAGGACAGAGCACGGACAGAACAGCACACAGGATGAGTCTACGAGTGAGAGATTCAGAGAGTTGAACAGACAGCGTTACTTACTGGAGCGTGGACTCTTGTGTGATCCGTGTTATCAATGAGCGATTGGTTGAAAACAAGACATTAGTGCTTTGTAAGCAGAGACAAAACAGGCCAGGAGACACACAACAAACTGGCGCTTCGCACAAAGACGCGGCCGTGAAAACAACTATCCAGACTGTTCGTGCCATTTACCAGCTGCTGTGAATTTATTATTCATAGCTGGAGGGAAGAAACTATTTTCTGAATTCTGCACACATAAATAAAATGAAATATTAATGCCGCATTTATTCCCACGTTGCTTTGAAAAAAATATTCTGAATGAGATTAAATGGATGCTTTGGTGTGTGTCTCCGCTGGAGCCGAGCAGCACATCGACAAACAAGATGGTAACAGTATCAGAAACAATTAAACAACATTAATAAACATTAACAGTAAGCACAACATAGATAAAAAAGACATCTTGAAATGTTACACAGTCTGAGCTACGGTATGAGGACAGGTAGAAAACACAGAGATGGCTCCGTCAGCAGACAAAGAGTACATTTCCAGACACCCTTTGAACAAAACCAGCACATTGGGATGCAGCTCTGAACACGACTGCCACTTCAGAGCACTCACAGATTAGCATTCATGCTAGTGGAGCTAACGGGGGAATTCGAGTGCCGAGCTTCTAAATATTAGCTTGAAAACACTGAGGAGTGTTTGAGAGTGGGATTAAAGACTTCCCGGTGAAAGAAAAACTGAGCACGCACCAAAATGTTCCATTCTGGGTGAGTGTGCGTGCATATCTTTCTGTTTTTCTTCCTTTGATCATGCTGACCAGAAGCATGCGTTTCCCAAGATGACACAATAATCAACCTCCAGCGTCTTGCACTCTTTTAACTTAGGAAATGCTGCCATGCAAAAACTTTCTTCGGGGCTAGCAGGGGCAGGCACGCTACAGTTTCACTGCTGACATCAGAGATGAGACCCGAAACCCTTAAAGTTCAAAGTGTCCTCTGTCAAGTTGACCCTACGGGCTCTGATAAGAACCCGGACCCTCGTCTGGTTCAAGTGAAGTTAATACTCAGCAATTTTCTTCTGTTTTGTTTTAATCTTTGTTTTCTTCATCAAGAACCTTTAACAAAAAGGGCAAGGTCTCAAGAATGAAAGACAGAGACAGAATAAATAAAGTCATTTATGTTAATGTTCTGTGTTCCCATAGAATCGTCTTCATGCCCATGCAACAAACCGCTTGGTTCTCGATACATAGCGTGCATACAGAGCAGGACGCCCCCACCTGTGTTCATGCACATGCACTTCCACCAACTATGTCAAAGCAATGTTCAATCACTTCCCAAGGACAAACAACAAAAGCATCTATTCTGAAAGCTGGAGACCTGGACACTGAGAAAATAAGGTCACATCATTTTATTAATAACATTTTCCAGTGAAAACATCTGCTTTGCAGAGGCACAGGCGTGTATTACTGTAATGGACACACCACCCTTAATTTGGATCCTAAGTACTCCTGTTTCCATAACAACTATGTCAGCACCTCCCACCCCGGAGTGGAGCCAGTAACCATGGAGACATAGACTTCAATTAGGAGCAAATTACAGAGCAGGGGTCAGGCAGAGGATAGATAGTAGACCTTTCTGCACCTAAAACCGATTCACTCGACAACCTCTAAGTGATGTTTAACTTTTACGAGCCAGCACTGAGAGACACTCGATTTAGTCATCGCTTGTACTGATGGCACATCTAACTGTTCTACATTCTGTAGTTTTATTAGTAAGCCAAAATCTATTGCACCACATGGAAGACTCGACACACTTCTTGTCTGAAGAAGGGAACAAGAGGGAGGACGAGATAGAGCGAGGGAGGAGAGAAGGTCAGGCAGGAGAGGCTGCATACAGCACTTACTCTGAGGACATGAAGGAGGACAATGGTCCAACCTCCTTCGCCTTCTGCAGAGCATGCTTCTGGTTGAACGCTGCCTCTGCTTCCTCTTCATCCTGATCAAAAGAAGAGAAGATGAAATGAACAGCTGTAACATCTGTAATTTTAAATAATGGAATTAAATCAGACAGCGAAAAAGAAAGGGGGGAGATTTTTAAAACTACTCAGCATTAATAAAGGGAGCTGGATTAAATTAAGCTTTTTTGTTTTTCATGTTTTATTACCTTTGTTAGCTCTTGTGCATTGGCAAGGTTATCCACAGCAATGGCCAAGAAGACATTAAGCAAAGTGTCTGGTTTCACCTGTGTTAAGGACTAACAGATTAACTTTTTGTTAAGAGACAGATGCGCCACAGTACTGCAGACTGACATCATTAGAACCACGTTGCACCTGTGCAACAGCACAAAAATGTTCAAGGTCTGACAACAATGACCATCAATGAGGGATGACTGTTGGCGCCAGATGGGTTGTTGGATGATTTTACAATTTGCTGATCTACTGAGATTTTCCTCCACAAACATCTCTGAGGGTTTACAGAGAATGGTCCCAAAAAATAAAAGACCTGAAAATATGCAGCGAGCAGCAGCTATCTGGGGAAAATGCCTTCTGACAGTAATACCAGTGGTCAGAGGACAATGGCCAGATTGCTTTGTGCAGTTACTCAAATAAGCACTTGCTCCAATCAAGGTAAATGCATCTGTGAACACACGGCATTGAACGCTGAAACAGATGGGCTACAACAGCAAAGACCACGCCTGTCAGTTAAAAGCAGGAAATTGAGGCTACGATTTTGCATGGGCTCCCAAAACTGGACAACAGAAAATTGGAAAAACATTTCCTGGTTTGACGAGTCTTGATTTCTGCTGAGACATTTGGATGGTGAGGACAAAACACAAACAACATTAAAGCATGGATGGATCCTTCCTTCTGTTAGTGGCTCAGGAAGGTGATGCAATGGTATGGTGGATATTTTCTTTATTAGTACCAACTGAGCATCATTTAACACCTAACTTAGTATTGCTGCTAACCACCTCTTTACAGTGTACCCATCTACTCGAGGCTGATTCCAGTAGGTTAATGCACCAAGTCACAAAGCTCAAATCATCTCAAACTGGTTTCTTGAACATTAAAATGAGTCCAAATGACCTCCACAGTACTAAGATCTCGATCCTTTTGGGGTATGGTGGGACAGTTTTGCATTATGGATGTGCTACCAAGAAATCTGCAACAACTGTGTGGCGCTATCATGTCAATAAGGGGCAAAATCTCATGAGAAATGTTTCTATCACCTTGTTGAATCCATGTCACCAATAAGACAAATAAGTTTTGAAGGCAAAAGGGCCAAACCAGCACTTGAAAGGAGTACCTAATGAAAGATCCAGTGAGTGTAGGTTTGGTTGAGACCAAATGATGTATATAGTTCGTTATATATATAATAGTTCTTTACTTTTAATCACTTTCTAGTTAGCTGCAGGTAGCTTTTGTCCATTTGGTAAAAGAGAAATTTCCAAAAATGTAAAAAGCTTCCTCCTCCTATAGACAAAGGACAACTAGAAGGAGTCCATGAAGGACATCGAGCAGACGGTCAATGTTATTGATCTGTCTGCTTCACATGTCTGTTTGTATACAGTGTCTTCCACTCTCTTAATTAGAATTCAAGAATCTAACACAAATCGATATGTTAAGCTTTACAAATGAGATCAAACGGGAGAGTGAACAATGGAAACAATGGCTACAATTAAGAAACATTAGAATAAACCTGCGTTACATAATAACAGCAGGCTGTCTGTTATTTTTAGCATGAAGGATACAGTTTCCAAAAAGGGTGAGAACTATAAAGTAGACAGAAGACCACATGCCAGACTTTACTCCACCTTGGGAGCGAATACCGTTGTACATCACCTCGTTCCAGTCCTCTCCGGTAAGGATCTGTGAAAACACACCCACAGCAGCATGCAGCCATGCAGAGCTTTGCTGATGAATCACCTCTAGGTCCACATTTATCAAAATGTATACTTAAAAGTAATTTTCCTATATATTTTGATTAATAGTAATAAAGAAATGTGTCAGGATCATTTGCAGACCTGAAAGACGGTCATGATAGCTGCAGGGAAAGTGTCAAAGTTTGTCGGAGTGTAGTCTTCAAAGATGAACCTGTAAAAAATAAGTGACATTTATAATCAAGTACTCTGATACTGATACATTTATCCCCATGTCTGCCCAAATTTTAATTTGGACCTTTGGGATGTTACATTACTTTTAGACCATTGTGTGAAACTGTGTGACAATCAGTGAATAATTCTCCCACTAAACCTTCCCTCACCTCGCCCCGAACTGAGCCTGGTCTGCTGGAGGTTTCTTCCTGTTAAAAGGGAGTTCTTCCCTCCCGCTGTCGCCAAGTGCTTGCTCACAGGGGGTTGTGTCCCTATTGGGGTTTTCTCAGAATTATTGTTTACCTTACAATATAAAACGACTCTGGGTGGCTGGTATTATGATTTGGTGCAAAAACAAAACAAAACAAAAACCGTATGTGGCGGGGCGTGGCCTGCGGTGCCGTGCAGAGGAGGCGGACGCACCTGCGGCATCTGCAATCAAGCCCCGCCGAATTAAATATTGTACTGGGTCCTGTGGTTGGCGTTGTTGTTGTGGTCGTTATGTTGAGCTGTCAGTGGGAGAGCTGCAGCCCTGGGTGCGGATGTACAGCAACCGTGAAAGTGTTAATATAGTATGCTGCAAAGCATGAACGTGCACCACGGTCTGCCGTGGTCGTTTACATTGGTGCCGAAACCCAGGTGGCGCTCTTCCTGCTGGCAACGCACCTCCGCCGCCTGCTCCCGCTGGGCGGCCGCCATTTCGGCCACCCTGTGGGCCAGCTCCTCCATTCCCTGGCTCCGATAAGGACCCGCCATGCCGCCTCCTGCGTTTAATTCGGCGGGGCGTGATTGCAGATGCCGTGCAGGTGCGTCCGCCTCTTCTGCACGGCACCGCAGGCCACGCCACGCCACACCGGAATTAAACTGTCCTTAATTTTGACAGGATGTTTGAGCCAAATTGAAAGAAATTTCCACCAGGCACTCCTAAGACATTGCAATCACAATCATAGTGAAGTCAGATGAATAACTCGAAAACGTGAATGAATCTAGCCATAACAGCTGCCTGTGCAGAAGCATAAAAATCAGTCTACAAATGACAATTCAACGTATGACAGTCTGGCTAACAGACTTTTATGTTTCATCACAAGGACATGCTCGTCTACCTCAGCCAGCTTTTCATGAGGAAAAAGCTTGTGGCAAAGGGCCTTTGACTCAGGGGGACACCAGAAACAATAGCTGTGTGTGTGTGTGTGTGTCAAATGTAGAGTCTAAAATCTCTACTGAGCTCACACAGTGTCTTGGTATAATAAAAACACCTGTGAACAGGAGCATCTATTGCATTTATTGTCTTCTCAGTTCAGTAAATACGAATCTACTACACCCTGAAGTCTGCTTCATCCTTATTATTATGTTTGTGAACGTGAATTTACTTGAACTGAATTACTACAAAATGTGAATTTTACTTAAAGAGGTTCTATTATTCTCATTTTCAACTCCATATCTTTGTTCTTGAGCTCGGCCACAGCTGCTTTGCATGGGATGATCTGATATCGTCGTGTTGGTGTTGTTCCCAGATCATCATGAAAATGTTGTTCCAGGTTCAACATTGCAAGTGACCAATCACATTATTGTGACGTTATTCTTTTGCGCACCAACCCATTCGTGCATTTATGAAATTCCAATGTTGCAAGGACAATATCAATTCTGCTTAGCGTTTATTAAAGGGTCAGGGTCAGGATTAGGGTCCGTTGATCGGCGGACAAAGGCGGTTTCTCGCAGCTTAAGTACAGTTTTTTGTTTTACGCCGGTTTTTCCCGAAGTCGCAAAAGTATGACATCACAACATTCTGATTGGTCACTTGCAATGTTGATCCTGGAACAACCTTTAGTATGATGATCTGGGAACAACACCAACACGAGGATATCAGATCGTGCGCTTTGCATGATTCACTGCTCAAAAATGATCCTCGTTATCTTCTGATGGGACATGACGCAGCCGGTCTGCTGATCCACAGCCTGAAGCAAGCTATTCTAGTTCCTCTCCCTTAAGCCATCTTTCGTCTCATTGGCCGCCCCTCACAAACAAGGTTCAACAGCAGATGATTGAAATGGCTATGACGTCAGAAAGCTCCATGATTGGTAAAAAACAACGGTCCGAAACAGACTGTTTATAGCAGTCTGAAGGCTTATCTCTGGTCTCAGAGGGATCACTGTAAAATAAGCTTCATTTTAGAAACTCCTGCCATGTTTAATATGAGCTTCTATCCTTTAAAAGTATATAAATGACAGATCACGAGAAGAAGTTTTATAGGACAGCTTTAAACAAATCTATGAATCTATGTGGAGTCTTACCTTCCACCGAAGAGCTGCATGCCAAGGAGGGCAAAGACAACGATGAAGAGAAAGAGAAGGAAGATGAGGGAGATGATGGACTTCATGGAGTTCATCAGAGAGATGACCAGGTTCCTCAAAGACGCCCAGTACCTTGAAAGCAATCAAACACCACATCAGTGTAAAGGAGATAAAAAAGCACAGGTTTTGGATTCAGGTTTGTGCCGTCTATCAGCCCATTAACGAGAACTTAAAGGGAAACATTTAAATCTAAAGAATATGTTTACAGCTGTTGTTGGAGAATGAAAAATAATGTGAAATAAATTATAAGCATATGAGAACAAAGCCTCTCTGTTTCTCCAGAGGAAACTGCAAAACTAAATTTCATAAATAACCACAAGTGTCGTCTCTTTTGTCAGTGTTGTTTGGGTTTGAAAAATACCAGTTTGAATGAAAAAAGAAAAAGCATCACACAGTTTAAGAGGCTCCTCGTCCATGCTAGAGGCTCAAAGTGCAAAAGAAACCCTGAAACAAAACTTGCTCGAGAGGGGTTGAGTTTATATAGAGTAAGATCGATTAGGAAAGCGCACAGAGATGCATCGTGGGTAATACAGGTGTATCATTTTAACAAGGATGATGATGGAGTGGAGTAAAGAAACTAAACTCGGATTATAAACTGTCTACTGTTAGCTCAGTGTTATTATAGAAACGATGACATCACACTATCAAACATATGGGTACCAGGTGGTTTGCTCTGTAGTTTAACATACAAGGGACTAGGGCTGGGCCATATCATACCGTTCACTGTAACACCGGTATAATGTTGGGCAACGATAAGAAAATGAAATATCGCGACAGAATATGGGTAAAACGCGCATGCGCAGTGCCTTTGTTTTCATACCACACGGCGGAAAAAGCATCGCAGCGACGGAGAATGAGAAGGGCGAAAGCGGATCGTTGAATGAAACAGATGAACCAGAACTGGTTTGTAAAAATGCTGCAACTTCAGTGGTGTAACTGGTTTAGCTTTCGTCAGATACACAACAAAGCACTATTTTTGGTAGCGCATGCTAGCGGCCCGTCGTTATTACCGTGTTGTTTGGAAAACACGGTGCACTTAAAATCAATCCTTTGATTTTTCTGAAAGTCGACAGAGCCCCTTATAATCCCGTGTGCCTTATGTTTGAACTCTGGTTGTGTTTACTGACCTCGAAACGATTTTATGTGCACGGGGCTCGAAAATCTGTCAAATGTTTTAGTACGACTTTGCTAAGCTACGAAGCCGCACCGCTTGATGGATTGTCGGAGCATTACGGCTATCGTAGGCGGAGCCTCGCGGAGTGATACGTACTGTGCTTCAACATAATATTACCGTATTGTGTGTGTATAACCTCGTTTTAAGTTTTGTGGATATTATACATGGTTATGCTGAGGATATGTTTCCACTGGAAATGCCTTTTGGTTAAACTGTCAGCAAGGAATTTGCACTGTTAATTTTTATATAACTTTAATGCACATAAAAAAAACAGCTGCTTGTTTAAGTGAAAATACATTGATGGGTTGTTTTTTTTTTTTGCATTAATAAAGTTGAGGAGTTGTAAAGTATTTTGTCTAGTGTCAATTATATTGTTATCGCAAATTTTCAAATGTATATTGTGATAAATATTTTTGGTCATATCGCCCTGCTCTACAAGGGACCCACATGTTACTAATACTGCTAGTCTTTGGTCAACAGGGAAATGCAAATAATATAAAATCTCAACAGATGGCGACGAGTGAGGAAAGCTGCAGGACTAACTTGGTGATCTTGAAGATCCTCAGCAGACGCAGTGCACGCAGGACGCTGATGCCAAAGGAAGTGCCAGGCCTGAAGAAACCCCACAGCACTTCAAAGATGCTGCCAACAATGACCTAAAGAGACATGCAGGCAAGTTACAGCGAGTTTACAAAGAGCAGCGTATTGATCAAAAAAAGGACAAGTGGACAGATGTTACGGTCATGAAGAGGAGAAGAGGAGAGGCAAACACGGTGCAGAGACAGACGTGGAGAGAGGACAGTTTAAAAACGCAAGCATCTGAATTTTCTTAGACACAAATAGAGGGAGGCGGAGTACTGACGCTGCAATCGAAGCAGTTGAAGGAGGAGTGGAAATAAAGACGTGGGCCCAAGCTGTACATCTTAAGGAGCATCTCAGTCAGGAACAGAGCGAGGAACAGAAACTCTGCATAGTCTGGAAACGTAAATAACAAAGTTCTGTCAATCAGCGATCTCCACCACCGAATGCAATGACTGAGAAGATTTAATTAACGCCCAGGTTGAATGATTAGGTTGTATTTAACTTACACTGACGGCTTCTTTTCTTGTAAATAAAACAAAGAATCCTCGTTTTGTGTTTTCTATAACTGTCACTGGCTGTGAGTGAAAGTTTGTAGTGAAGAGCTGTCGTTTTTATTAGCTACAGTCTGTTATTTTCCTCTGTTTTCTTAGTTGTAGATTTGTACGTTTTCATTATTTGGAGCAAAGTCAACCTTTGCTTTTAAAACTGGACAGTGAAAGATTTCAAGCCGGACAAATGACTGACTTCTTGAGCACGTCTCATGTTGCACAATGCTACCACAACGAGCTGTGACTCACAGAGGAAGTTGGAGAGCCATAAGGGTTGGTTATGGTGAACAATGGCTACACACAGTGTGTTGAGAGCCACGAGGCCGAGCACAGTCCAGTAGAACGTCTGTGTCTTCACCATGCGGCGGATGGAGATGCGTAGGAGACGTTCCTTACGGCGGAAATATGCCGTCGGACCTCGCTTAGTGCTCCGGATACTCGTTCTGGTCATGGGGATGCCTTTGGGGGGGACAGGGAGACAAACTGTGGTCGAATACATCCAGTGTAGCATGTTCCCACTCTGAGTCTTAGAAAAATCTGTATTTAAAACTGCAGCAGGGCTCAGCGTGCACCTGCTGGTGTTTGACTTTCTGTGCCCATATGTCGGAGCTTTTGCACACTCCCACTCACCCACAGAGGAGATGTCACCATATTGTTCCTCCCCTGGTTGCCCTTGACGCACCACATCCATGCCTCTCCTCTTGATGGTGGTGGCTCGCTTCAACACTGCAGACAGAGCAGAAATGTAAAACAGTCCCAGAACAACCTGTTCAAGCTGCACGTGTCAAATTTGAGAAATGACACTGAGGGCAGCGACACAAGGCTGATTTTGGGTGAACGTGGCCAGAAAACAGAATTAACTTTTGCTATTGTACTGAATATTTTGAGTGGAGGAATTCTTAACAACACCCCAAAACTGCCTTGTGCATAACCACCCTCATATTTAAAAAAACAACGTCCATAGTTGGACCAAGGCGTTATGCAAGTATGCAATGAAAAGAATGAAAATAAATGATGAGAAGAAGTCAAAGTGAGAGTAAAATGCATGTCAAGCTACAGTCTGTGAAGTTTCAGCTAAAAGGGCAAATTCAGCTAAATGAGACAAAAATGATCATTTAATGTTGGTGCAATGATCCAAAAAGCTGAATGCAAATCTTCGGATGCTTCTTCATCATGGCAAACCATGCTCCGAGGCTGCTTAACAGTCCATGCATTCCTCTTTTTTGAGCCGTTACCGAGTGCTCCCGTACAGCACAAGCACATACACACACACGCCGTGCAGCGCACGCATGCTGGAAGTGGACGTGATGAGCCTGTTTTGACCTTTTTCACTGATGGATGTGTTTATGATTACCTTTTCATCTCATCCTACCCCTTCACACACCTTTCCTCTGTGTTGTGATTTCTGAATCTACTTGCAGGCAATATTTGCTCGGGGACGTTTTAATAAACCACTGATCAAACGTGCACGCGCGCACGCAGACGCACACACAGCAGTGTTTTCTAATGGCAGACCAGACTCCTGCCAAAACACACACGCTCAGTCACACATGCACACAAACACATCCATACGGCTGCATTTTGAGACTGGTGGTTGCTAAGGCAACTGCTGTGCACCACCTTTCTTTTTAATCAAAGCTATAAGTGCATCTGCATTTATTGTTATCACAGCAGCTGCAGCCAGTGTGTGTTTCTGCTACAGGTTAGTGTTGCACAATTAAATGTAACCACTGTGTCTTTGCAGAAGGATTTTCTTTACTTTCTCTAAGAGTTTGTTTCTCTGCTTATTAGTGGCCGCACATGTGTGTGTTTGTGCTTGTGTGTGGTAAAGAAGTGGGTTACGCAAAGTGCAGAAGAGAGAACGGTTCTCACCATAGACACCACCTGTGCTCCACTCTGGGAGCCTCCTGAGAGCTGCCAATCAATCAACATTTAATAAAACGCTAGTGCAGCGAGTAAAGGTCACAGTAGTGTTGAGAGGGTCAGAGCAGAGCAGCACTAAGCTATCCGTTGGGCACTGTATCTAATGACGAGTTTCACACTATCAGTGCTCTCTGTGTGGCAATTGTTGAGACAGATGATATGATACGAGTAATTTCTACAAATGCACGACAGCAGCAACACATCCTGAACTTCTACACTGTGCTGCGTACTTAGAAGTAGATATAAAGATGGGTTCCCACCTATTTAATGTGAGCCTAAAGCTAAAGTCAGCTCGGTACATTTTCATAATGACATAATGGCATAAAAAGATGTTTTATGGTACATCCTGATCCCCTGATGTTCTTCAGGATCTAATAACACATCACAGCATCATTTAAGGCTTTGACAAGAAAGCTCAGCCAACCTTTTCCTCATTTTACTTTGTGCATGCAAACTTACCTATTGATCTTAACAAAGCATTGTGTTTACCATGAGCACTAACTTAATTTATTAGTATTATTATTTTCACAGGTATTTGGTAACCAGCTATTAACTGCAGCAATTTGCATTTTCAGATGCTGATGGTGCTCAAGTCAGGTGATCATCAAAACTGGTGAGCTACATTTGAGCACAGACTGCATGTATATAAAAGACGGACACACGCTGATTCTTGGAGTCCTGTTTTAGGCCATCTTTGTCTCTTTAAATCAGACGTGGCGAGCAAATGGAGCGCTGCACGCTAATACAGCAGTGCCTCGTCAGGCAAAAGTTTTTAAACTTGCAGTTAAGTCCATTTATAACAGGAGGTCATACAGCAAGAATGTAGAGTCTGTCTTAAGGATAAAGGATTTACGGCACTGCGTTTGTGTTCGTATTTGCCTACGTTCAACTTTGTCGACTACTGATTGCTGTCACCAGCCTGGAGTGTCACAAACAGTGTTGGGGAGTAACGGAATACATGTACCGCCGTTACGTATTTAAAATACAAAATATGAGTAACTGTATTCCGTTACAGTTACAGTTTAAAAAGGTGGTATTTAGAATACAGTTACTTTGTTGAAATAAATGGATTACACGGCGGTACTTCCCTGTTTCATATTGTGGCGGGTCAGGACTGTTTGGGTTTTGTTTGACAGCTACGTTCTGTTGTTCCAGGCGGCAGCGTTACGGTTGCCATGGTTACAGGGTGACGCTCTCGCTCTGCGTGTTTCCTGGGTGAGAGAGCGCCTGTTGTTGTTGTTGTGCTAAGCTAACAGGCAGAATGCTACAGGTATAGCTCTAAAGAATGTAGCATCATGGGCAGTGTAGTCCGTGCTGCAGGGAGAATGGACTGCCATACACGTTATGTGTCTGTGAGCGAGGGAGGGAGAAAAAGGAAAAGTACGAGCTGTCATCGAGCAAAAACGGGAGCTGGAAGCATGTAAATATAATAATAACCACTGCAGCCAAGAAGAGAGCCTGACGAGCCCAGTTGTAAGTAAGCTATTAAGACTCGACTGTCTTCGACTTCGTGTTTTCCTCCAAAAACAATAAGTTCTGTTGGAGCAGCCTTTCAACACCTCTCTCTGTCTCTGCTAGCAAAGTTGACCCAGACAACAAAGTAAAGCTAGTTTTCAGCTACGAGCCGACACAGAACCCACCGTATTAGCCAGAGGTCCCTTTACTACGGTTCGGAGCCGCGGACCTTCAGTAACAGTAATAAATCACAGCAATAGTACATTCATGTAGTTGTAAACAGCATGATAATATATTAAGTAATCCAAAGTATTCAGAATACATTACTCTCATTGAGTAATGTAACGGAATACGTTACAGAATACATTGTAATGTATTCTGTAATGGAATACATTTTAAAAGTAACCTTCCCAACACTGGTCACAAACAACCGGTCTGTGAGCGGCTGCTGCCTGTGCTGTCATTGGTTCTTCAGCCAGCTGCAGCGTGGAGCAAAATGACAACAAACGAAAAGCTTCAATGAAATGAGTGTAACGAACAATCACCACAGCAGTTTTTTAATCCCTGATGTTGTCAGCCAATCAGCATCGTCCTTGGTGAGCTGCATGCTGTTTTCTTTCTGTCTTTTGTTTTTTGAGGACTGCACACAAACAACTCTGTGCAGGTAAATACCTACACAAACGCACACAAATGCAGTATCGTAAATCCTGCATCGTATAATCGGACTACTTTTTGCAATCAGATGAGTTTAGAAAGAATGCAGGTCAAAGGTCATCGGTTTGCAGATCAAGAGGCCATGTCCATCTTTTATATTTATGCTTTTGAGATATTTCTGAGTAAATGCTAACTCAGCATAGTAACAGTTAAGAAGCATGTCATTAGTTTATTCATAAACTGAAACAAACTGAAACTTTGACTGGATGCTGGCAATGAAGAATCAGAGGATTACTAAAGATATTAGGAGTTCTTCTATAAGCAAGAATAAAGTCATTATCACAGTGAACAGTCTGGATCAGCTTGAGACACAATAGAAGCCAAAAATGAACAAACACAATGAAAAGAAATACATTTCACTGGAAAGACTTCTTATTCCTATGTCTGAATCTTAAACAGTGTGTGCCGATCTAAAGCCGATCCGCAGTGCAAAAGATAACAGCTTACGTTTTTTAAAGCATATCTGCCAGCATGAACTAAGATAGCAGGGAAAACAAAGATCCCTGTTGACTTACCATCAAGGGCAGAAGGTCCTGGATTTTTATTCTCCTCTGCAAGCATAACTTCCTCTATAAAAAAAACAGTAAGGTCAGAACTGAGCAGCTGATGGTTCACATGAAGCTCTACCGCCATCTGTTGTGATGTATTTACAGCGTTTTTGTTGCAAAACGTAATGCTTATGTGTTGCATCGAATACCTCCCATGGTTCACAACTGACAGGATTATAGAAGATGAAAGAAATGATTATTTTTATTTCTCATTGAGGAAAAGTTCATCTGTGACTGGGACTAAAGCCACCTGCTCTGTCGATCCAGGCCCGATAGCCGTTGAGCTCCCTCTCAATCTGCTGCTGGCGTCTCAGCTTCATGAAGGCTCTGCGATTTTCAACTCTCTCTCTCTCCTTGGCAAATTCTCTGCAGAAGCAAACGGATGAGGCGCACTTTTAAAGGCCAGGGATACAGTATTCCTCTGGAAGAAAAAGCTATTGTTGTCTTGAACTTAATCTCTTCTCTCTCCATGTGGAGATAATGACAATGGATCCTGAACTGACCTTTCTGTAAAACTAATCAACTTGCATAGACAGCGCCTAGTTTGTCAGTAATTCTATTTATCGGTGAACAAAGCAAGTCTAACTCATCTTAAATCACCAAACAAACCGAGCTGGCTGTATGGCTGCAGCCCATCTCAGGGAACGACGAGGCCAAACCTGCGTCTGTTAGCAAACTACACAGTAACTCTAATGTAGTGTGTAGACTGACTAAACGCTTACTTGAACCAGGAAGATGTCATTTTAATTTCATTTTCTATTCTAAACTATTTGAGGACGAGAAGTGAAAAAGCCAGTGCATTAAAAAAAGAAAAGAAAAGAAAAATCCCCTTAAATTTACATCAGTGTTGGAACAGGCTGAACCCACGACAGATTAAAATGTCAGTGGACTTACCCAGAGAGGACTCCCAACACCAGGTTCAGGACAAAAAAGGAGCCGATGATGATTAGAGGGATGAAGTAAAGCCAGTTCCATCTGGGGCCCAAGGCATCGTCGGTCTGAAATATATATATATATATAAATCTTAGATAGTTCAAGACAGCTTGGAGCATGACCCATGCTGCCACAGGGAAAGACGCAGGTGTAAGGTTCAGGTCTGCAGGCAAGGAACCGATACAGATACTGTGTCCATAGATCTGTGGGGGTTATTCTCTTGGACATCATTAGATAACACGTTGTTTCTTTATTTTACAGCACCAGGACCAGCGTGACAACACAACTGCTGTTTATTCAAGCGGCTTTAGTTTTTGTGTACACAGCGCAGGTGCATATTTCTCTTAAACCCCAGGACGTCTTCACTGTCCGCAGATCATTTTCAGCAGCACAGTAGCGCTGATGTCATCCTTTTCTGTCCTCACTCATCGGTGAAGCTCATTCACCATCACTTTAGACGACATAATGCAATCAGTCTGGCAAATCGTACGCCTCCATCCATCTCAATAAAAACTGAAAGAGCAGGCAGCTGACCGCAAATTGCACCCTGGCACAGCAGCGTGCGTTTCGCTTTACTGAGATAAAAGCATACAAGCAAAAATGAACAATTAAAGCCTGTGCATGTCATGCATCCTTTCTTTTAGTGTTCTTCATATTGAAGAAAAACACAAACTGTCCTGCTCACTATTGTCTTTATTCAATTACTAACTGAATAAAAATAATGGTAAGCGGGACACATAACAGAGGTTAGAGTCGTTATTTCTAGATTAAACTTTTGAGACAGCTCACAACACTCACAGGAGGTCCAGAGGTCTTAAAATGCCAGGATGAGAACTAAAGAAAACCAAAGTAGCTCTTTGCAATCATCTCCTACAAACATTTTCCCCCATATTCTCCATCCGCAGCTAAACTACATCAGAGGTTGCAAACATCCACTTAGCAGTCGTTAACATCCTGCAGCTAAAGCTGCTTTCTGTTCATTGAGGTTAATGGAGTCTGAATTGTAACAAACTACTGCTATGCTTTAATAATTTGCAGCATGTTAGCTGTCTTACATTGTAGAGTACAGTGGTCCATCCTTCCATGGTGATACACTGGAAGACGGTGAGTACAGCAAACAGGATGTTGTCAAACTGCGTGATGCCGTCATTGGGCCCGATCCAGGTATCGTTGCAGGTGTATTTGGCGGGACATTTACGCACGCCACACGGAAACTCGACCTCAGATGAGTCCATAGTCTCATTTTCTGAAGAGAGAGATGAAAAGTGAGAAAAACAGACCCACAGTAAGACAAGTGAAAAACCTGATCTGGTCCACTTTATTTAGCATGAAATGCTTAAACCAATCAATGTCCACTTTCCAGTAATCTGACCATCTATCGACACAAAATACTCGAGTATGTCTGTGTTATCAAACTGTCCATTCAGCTCGTGTGTGACAGGAGCTGCTCGGAGGTTAATGATACCTATGAATGTACAATGAGCCACTGTGCCAGCCTGCATTGTTGGGTTTAATTATACAGAGGAGGGTTTGGTTTGATCACATCTCCAGGTGCAGCCTAGCATGGTGTGTGTCTGCATTTGTGATTATGAGTACAGAGCTACAACCTAAAGAAGTGCATAAACATGCATGAGACTGCTGTACACAAACATAACTTATCCATGTCGTCTCTTTGACATTCAAAGATATATAAATAACATATCTTAATACTTTCAGAAATGAGGTAAAAAACCAACCCTGTGTATGCGCATGAATATCCCTGTGTTCATGTGTGTACAACTGAGTAACAGACCTATTAGTTACTTGGATAGAAAATGCAATGCCAAGCCAAATAAGCAAACAGTGAAAGAGATAAGTCACTGGACCATAACTAACATATGTGAGACAAAGATGGACTCTGAGCGTCTGTACCCAGGATCCCAGGCTTCGGGATGCAGCTGTAGTGGAGTTTGCCGCTGTAGAACTCTAAACCGATGATGGCGAACATGAGGATCGCAAAAAAGAGTAGCAGACCAATCTGTAGCAGAGGGACCATGGCCTTCATGATAGACTTCAAGACTATCTGCAGACCTGGAGGGAGAGCACGCACACGCACACGCGCGCGCACACACACACACACACACACACACACACACACACAACAATTTAAATGCATCAGCTGAAGCTTCTCATAAAATCCTTTAGAACTTTAGAACTTTTAGAACTGTTTTTTAGTGAAAAATCGCTACAAAGTTGCAAATCTGTTGAGATCAAATATGTTTGAAAGAAGGAGGTTACGCTTCTGCTGTTGTTTGTGTGTGTGCATGTAGCTCTTTGTATTTGTAAACATAATAAAACTAATAAAACTGTGTACGGGTGTTGAGTGGGCCGATGTTAATAATAATTCAAATTTTAGCTAATCAAGCTCAACTAAATGATTTATTGGTGGAAAATAAAGAGAAGTTAAACTATGATTTTTACAAGTGTGTGTTGGCAACATGTAAAAAGTATTGTATAGAGATTTAAAATATTATGTCACATTTGACCTTTGACCTCTTCTGCATGGTCAATCGATTGATCTTAAAGTCAAGGTGATGATAATGCTAACAGTGATTTAAAATGACAACATGGATACAGGGACAGCGATAATGTGGTGATTTTAAGTATCGTGTTACTTTTGACCTTTGACCTCTTCTTTAAGGTCAAAATTTCCAGAAAATGTCTTTTAATTTTTAAACTTTCCCTAAAGTGCTGCTGCTGTTTTATTGGCTATATTAGGAAATGATACTGGTATGTGGAGATTCTAAATATCACATTTGACCTTTGACCTCACCTTTGACATTTTACATCTGCCTTTCTTTCAAATTGATCTCAAAATGTGTCAAATCTTTAAAGAACGTTCTGTGAAGAGAACGAATGAGCTGCCTAATATTATAAAATAAGCTCAAGTCATTCACGTCAGTTATAGCTGTTATCTCTTACCTACTCCTACATAATGCTTACTTGCTCTCTGACTGCTTCTTGTTTGACTGTTACAATGTTATTGATTAGTTTTCCAGAAGGTTCTGAGGAAATACCTTAAATAAAAACAACAGCTGTCCTTATGCTGATACCAAATATCAGTATTTGCCAATAACAGGGTTGCTTTTATTTTGCCACTTGCTTAAGCTTACCCATTAATCCTCTTTATCACACGCAGCCTGCACATACATAGATCCAGATGAAAAGGACAACAACAGCACATTGATTTAGTATAAGTGAGACTCACTGGGGATGCCCGAGACCAGCTTGAGAGGTCGAAGTACTCGCACAGCTCTCAACGTCCTCAAGTCCACTGAGATGTTCATATGTGCCCCTGCTGCAGCCAGGATCCTTAACGAGCAAACGCGTGTGCATGTGCAAACCCACACAAACAGAGGACAAAGAGAAAGAACAGGACTGTCACTGTTTCGCAGATGCACATTAATACCACAATTTCATGCTCTGTGGGCTTCGCGGAGCCGTGTCGAAAAATAAAAACACAAGGCCAGTGTTGGAGGACGGCTGCAGCGCTTAGATAGCGTCTGTGATGACGAGAGGGTCTCCGGCAGGCGAAGAACACAGAGAAACAACAACAATGATTATTTGGGGGACTTTTGGCTCTTTCCCTCTGTGTGGGAGGACGGCCGTGACAACTGCTATTTAGGGGGGGAACAAAGAAAGCAGAGCCATCAGGAGAAGGCAGGACACCCTCAGGCTGCAGGGACGCGAAGCTCGCGGACAAACACATGTGGACACGCACACGTTACAAACACGCCAGCCTTTTATGCTCCACACAAAGCCCTTCACACGTCTCATTTTCACTTTGTTTGTCTTGTTTTCTCTCTAAATAAACACCTCTGTGGCCTTCAGTCCTCAAAATGACAAGAAAGAAAAAAAGTCGTGTGTGGTGATCTCACCCCTGGTCTCTCATTAGTCTGCCCTCCTGCTTCCCCTTTCTCTCTATCCTCATATCTCGCCCTTCATCCCTAAACCTCTCCCTCCCTTCTCTCCCTCCCTCCTCTCTCCCTCTACCTGCCATTCAACCACCTTCCCAATTATACTCCACCTCTGATTCATTCTGTTTTTACGTTGTCCACCGACATGAGCACTTATTTATTCCCCTTTCACCTTGATGCCTGCTGAGTGGGAGGCAGAGAAGGATGAAGAAGTGAGGTATAAACAAAAGAAAAGCAGTGCAGGGGGATTAGACGATAGGATTGCTAAGGGAAGAGTGATGCAGCATTTTATTTCAGGACCGTACTTATGATCAAAAAGTAAAACATAGACGAGCTAAGCAAACTGACAGGTGGATTATCACAGATGATTTATGGTATCATCTTTATGTGCAGTCATTTGCTCAACAGTAATTGCATACTTGATTATCACACAGCATCACAGACCCAATTACATTTCTGTGATAGAGTGGTGAGAATTAGAATTAGAAAAAGATAAAGAGATGGGGGACGAGGAGACGAGAGAAGGATTAAAATAGCTCCCCGTCATCCACGCAGATATAGAAATAGAACTGCATTCACACCTGAAGCCACTCCCTCCTCATCCCAGTCTAAACAGCTCACTAACGCGCTGATTGTTCCTGTTTTCTCTCGTCTCCTTCCCTCCTTTTAATCCAATCACTCGCTCCCTCCTGACACCCCGCCGTCATTTTCATCCTCGACCTCCCTCATCTTTCCATCTTTCTTCAGACCATCAGTCCTGACTGCTCTTTAACTGTTATGGCGACGAAGGCTCTAAAAATGGCTTTCTCATTCAGTCCGCTGATATTCAGAGGACGTCCCAGGCTGCGTTTTGCAGCAACAACCATTTGCAGAAGTTAGATTTTGGTCCAAAACCATTTTTGGGGCAGTGTTGGTCAAGTTACTTGAAAAAAGTAATCAGTAACTAATTACTGATTACTTCCCCAAAAAAGTAATCCCGTTACTTTACTGATTACTTATTTTCAAAAGTAATTAATTACTTAGTTACTTTTTAAAAACACGATTTACAACCTGAATAGGTGATAAAGTGATAGATCTTTCAGCCCAATTCTACTTTTTCTACATAATCCATCATACAAAATGTAATCAAATGGAAAAGTCTCTTTTTAAAACTTGTTTTATTAGTTTTAATCTTTTAACTTTATGCATCAAGCAAAAATTTAATTATCTGCAACATTCTCTGACTGGAAGAAATTAGTTTAACATTTAAACCTATTTTCTGCACATTCCAGCACATAAAATAAAATATTTTGTGTGTTTACACTCAGTCTTTCAAATAGATGCAAGTAAAACACAGCAGAAAATAAATAAAGTCAAAGACTAGCGGTCCTGTTGCTCTATTTTCACCTGTAAAGCAGGAGTGGGGTAGGCGGAGGGTTACCCTGGTGCAGGTGTGCAGCGGTCAGTGGAAGAATCCGCGAGTTTCTCTGTGAGTTTCCCATTACGTCGTAGCTACTCGGTGCTTGCTCGGAAGTTTAGGGTTTTTTCGCTGTAAAAAGAAGTTTTCTTCCCACGCACAACGGACACTAATGTTTTTGTCACTTTTTATGGAATCAAACTCAAAGTAAGGTCAGTACTTCCACGCTTTAAACGCTGCACGCTCATACTCTCTCTGCACTCGATATATGATCCATTGTTGATCTGCACACAGCTGTTGTCACGAACGTCGCACTCGCTTACGTCACTGTCATGAGACATTCTCGCAAAAAAAAAATCACGGTTTTAGTAACGCAGTAACGCAGCGTTCCTACGGGAAAGTAACGGTAATCTAATTACCGTTTTTGCAATAGTAATCCCTTACTTTACTCGTTACTTTAAAAAACAAGTTACAAGTAACGCGTCACTGCCCATCTCTGATTTGGGGTAGAAGTTTTTGCTTGTTTGTTAGATTTTGAGACAACATTTCTAAATAACATGTTATAGCCATACTAAGCATACTGGTAGTTACTGCTAAACCAATGCAAAAATAAATGACTCATAGTATGAAAATGGATTGAGGCCATTCGAGCTAAGATTCAGATGTATAGAAGCTTCCTCTGCTAAAATTTTTTTGAAAAATGCCATCTGTAAGTCAATATTTTGGGTAATAAATAGACAAATCAGCACCAAATTAACCTATATGTTATTAGATTTATTAGGAAAAAAATATACACATATATATATCTAATGAAATGTTGCAGAAACATGCTTTCACTAACAATTCCCTCTGTCCCACAGCCTGCTATACTCATTACTGTTACAGACATATTGCACATTACAGCCGTCTGGCCATTGGCACCACCTACGTGATGGACATGAGGAAGGTGAAGGTTGGCCTCAGAAAGTGGCAGATTTAAATCAGCCAAGGGAAGCACAACACATGGCCGATTTGGCTCAAAGGAGGAGTTTGGCACCTCCCGGTTGACTTCCTTCTCGGTAATGCAGGAATATTCATTTTTAGTGGTATTAGTCACCATTTTATTCATGAACACCATGAAGTGGTCCAGAGTTAAAGGAGGAAATCAAACAAACACAAATAAGTGTTGGTTATTCTGCAGTTTCTTTTATTTTTTCAATAGATTTCCAAATAAAATTAATTCGGGAGCCTTTTACAGGGCTACCCACACCCACAACTGAAGGGGGGCTATGGCAACAAGCGGGTTTGGGTTACCCTTGTAATAAATTTTTAGACAACCTAACCGATCTCGGGGACAGCTCGAAGCTCAAAGGTGACTGGTGTTTCTGAAAATGAATAAAGTCACTTTTAGTCACTGGGATCCGTCAGACAGAGAAACGTGTCCGTTCACTCTGAGCACGTCTGCAAGCGTTATACGAGACGCACTGTAGTGAACTCAGCCGATGGCCTGGTCAGAGTTGTCAGCCGTGATAAGTGAGTAACAATGACATACCCTGCAGAGGTGACAGCTCCCTGCTGCGTGACAAATCTGGCGTGACAGCTGTCGTGGCGTGATACTGATAACGTTGCGGCTTATGCTCCGTGTCACTGTTGAGCTGTTCACGGATGTGATGTGAGCGCACCTGGATATTGTAACGACATTAATTAGCGGTCTGCAGCTTTTGAGTCACAGGATCAGTTTTGTGTGTTAAAATAAGAATTCAAATTATATTCCAGCAGAAGAAAATCCTCTTTTATTTTTCTTCAATGATGGATTATGTGTTGTGGAATAACTTTAAACGTGTACAGCACATTGTAGCAGGGCGTGGTCTGCGGTGCTGCTGCAGGGAAGGTGGACGCACCTGCACGGCGTCCGCAATCACGCCTCTGTGCGGACTGATGTCATGTTGTTGGAGTGTCGGCTGAGCTGGAAAGCTGCAAGCGTGTGATTGTCTACGGCAACCGTGAGCATGTCATCAGGTCTGCCGTGGACTCTGTTACACACACAGTAATCCATATTGTATTTCGCTCATTGTAACGTGTCATTATTTGACGCTGCGACACCTCTAACACTATTCAGAGAGCCATCCCTCACTTACAGCGTTTCCATTTCTCCAAAATGAACCTTTGCAACAGCATGAAAATCAAAGGTGTTACAAGGAACATTAATATGATTTTAATGATTTCCTTCCATTAAAACCCCACAGCGCATCCACGCAGGTGTTTTCACTTGACTGATGAAAGCTCTTTTGAGGACTGTGTGGGCGTCTACCAGTTGGGCTTGATGGACATGTGAGTTTTGTTGCACCTGTTAGGATAGATACACTGTTATCATTTTATTAGTGCGTGACGGTTTTGTTACATTTGTAACACTGTTATAGTAAAAAAAGCAAAACAATACAGGTGTAATTAGCATGTTAACTAAAAACACCTGTGTGGGTCTGCGGGGGCCTTAAGTGCCTCAAGCATGCACAGTATGGCACCACAGAGCCCGGTTACTCTGTCATTTGCACTGTTATTTACATCTGTATTTATCCTTCTGACTGAAAGTTTCTGCCATTTAAAAGAAGAACGATGGGTCTATGGTTTTATTTGAAATCATTTACTCATAGCTGGCACATTTTTAGAATTTTTGTTTTGTAAGTTAACTATAAATATCACTCTGCTCTGATAAAACGAGTGCTTGAAGAACACAAATTTAAACCTTCTCTAAATCAGATTTTTAGATTAACTGATTATTTCAGGTAAACTACAGTTCATTTTGCATTATTTTCTATACATTGCCAGGATTCAAGATTATCATCAGTTTTTACTTCAAGTCATAAAAATCCTAAACGAGGAGAATGAATGATGGTGCCATATAAGGTCTCTGGGAGAAAAGACAAAGAAAATACAGTTTATTTCTTTTCATTATTTTTAGGCAATACCTCTCATTTCCCCTAAACATCCTTTATAATCAAAGTGTATTTTTCAGTAGTAGTTCTCCGTTACATGCCAACAATTTGCTGAGAACACATGGGGCTGAAGTAAGATATGCATTCGTAATCATTACAGAAAGAAAGAACAAAAACCTTTAGAGCCAAGTGCCACAAACTAGCTATGCCCACAAAGGAAGACAGAGATAGTCTGACAAAGACGACCGGACTATTTATACACATGAAGGTAATCAGGGAATTGGCTCCAGGAAGGTAATGACACAGGTCTGAATAATAACCACAAAACTGCTGAGGAAGTAAAACTGAAAACAAGACACCAGAGAGACGTGCTGACCAGAGCGAAGCAGGAAGAAAGAAGAATAAGTGGATAACTACTAACTAAGAATAACAGAAACACAGAAACACGATCTAACTGCACAGTGGGAATGTTTTCTTTTTTTAATGTTTTATTTTGAAGGTTAGATCTTTATGTGGCTTTCGTGTTGGTACTTCCTACTCCTGTTAGTGTTTGATGTAGTTCACGTGTTCCTTATGACCTTTTCCTCTTTGCACTTCTTGTTTGGCTTTTTGTGCACGTCTGACTCAGTGCAAGTGCAAACTGGATTTTCTGTTTGGGTCAAAATGTTGATTTATCATCATGGTTAATAAGGAGGAAATTACTCTTCATGCCAGTGTAGGATGCTCCGTGTCCACTATTCTCCCTATTTGGACAACACTAATAATAATAATAATAATAATAATAATGATAATGGATTGCATTTATATAGCACTTTTCGAGACCCTCAAAGTGCTTTACAATTCCACTATTCATTCACTCTCACATTCACTCACTGGTGGAGGCAGCTACAGTTGTAGCCACAGCTGCCCTGGGGCAGACTGACAGAAGCGAGGCTGCCATATCGCACCATCGGCCCCTCTGGCCAAAACCAGTAGGCGGGAGGTGAAGTGCCTTGCCCAAGGACACAACGACCAAGACAGACAGATCGAACCGATCGAACCGGCAACCTTCCGGTTACAAGATGAGCTTCCCAACCCCCTGAACCACAGTCGCCCCACTACATAGTGGCAACCTCTAAACAGTCCACTCCATAGTGAGGAGCGACTGATTCTGGACACATCCTAAAGTCAACTGAAGGACCTCTGTAATGTTGAGGGATACAGAATAGCCGTGATTGCCTTTACTTCCACGACAGAGACAAATAGTGCGTACGGCACACAGTCATCAATGTTTCATGTGTACAAATTCCAGTAGATTGCATCAGGCGGAGAGACTCCAGCAGCACCACACAGGAAAACACAGCATGAGGTGAAGCGAAGAAAACTGGATATTAAACAATAAAAATTAATCAAAGATTAAGATACTGAAGGTGTTTTGTTGCCATTTTGCTCTTTGTAGGGGTTTAAACATTACTCAAGAACAAATAGTTAATAAGGCAAACTGGCTACTGGAAATGTGCAGATTTATTGCAACAGATGCTGTGATTTTATTTTATTGTCACAGTTAATTATTGAATTATTTTGTCACTGCTGGTTATGCAGTTGCTATTTTCTAGCGCTTCAAGCTGTATAATCACTTCTTTTTTTTATCTCTCCCTCTTTCGTCTCCTGGAATGAACTTGAGAATTTGTCAGAAGAGGCTTCAACTAAGTCCACGCAGTACAACACAGCGTACACATGAGAACTCCTGCACCGAGATTGAACGTTTTGTCTCAGCAGGAAGACTAAAACCATATTTTGTGCATTACACTAAATGTTGAAAGAATAGCTTAATTAAAGCTAGCATCTTAAAGTAAGACCCAACTGCCTTCCCAGCAAATATCCTCCCAGCTGATGTGTCCATGAGCACGAGTCTTAATCTTTGTGAAAACTCTAACAATAGAGAAACAGTTCCTCAAAAATTTTCACTTACAGTACAGCAGTCCTATAAATGCAATCCATTATTATTATTATTATTATTATTATTATTATTATTATTATTATTATTATTATTACTACCTGTGGAAGGAAGGAACAGCTGAGCGTGATTTTTTAAAAACATACATCACAGGGTTCCTGTTTAGGGAGATGTAAGATTCTGCAGGACAATCAATTAAAACCGCTGCTCTAGAGGCTCACAGTGTGGTGGGTGGTGTGTGCAGAAGAAGGAATTGCATGAAAAAACTCCTACAGTGCTGGTCTGGTTTGTTTAGTTGATATAAGCCTCTGTGCCTCCCACAGTGTACTCACTCATTTTTAACTCCCCCCCTCATTTGTCCTTTTTATTCTCTTTCCTCCTCACCGAAAAACAGCAGGAACCCCAAACGCACACACATAAGAAACACAATTTGTTGTGCAAGATAGAAGGATGGAAGGATAGAAGGATAGAAGGATGGAAGGATGGAAGGATAGAAGGATGGAAGGATGGAAGGATAGAAGGATGGAAGGAAGGAAGGAAGGATAGAAGAAAGGAAGGATGGAAGGAAGGATGGAAGGATAGAAGGATAGAAGGAAGGAAGGATGGAAGGAAGGAAGGATAGAAGGAAGGAAGGATAGAAGGATGGAAGGAAGGAAGAAAGGAAGAATAGAAGGATGGAAGGATGGAAGGAAGGATAGAAGGAAGGAAGGATAGAAGGATGGAAGGAAGGAAGGAAGAATAGAAGGAAGGAAGGAAGGATAGAAGGAAAGAAGGATAGAAGGATGGAAGGAAGGAAGGATAGAAGGAAGGAAGGAAGGAAGGAAGGATGGATGGATGGAAGGAAGGAAGGAAGGAAGGAAGGATGGAAGGAAGGAAGGAAGGAAGGATGGAAGGAAGGAAGGATAGAAGAAAGGAAGGATGGAAGGATGGAAGGATGGAAGGATAGAAGGAAGGAAGGATGGAAGGATGGAAGGATAGAAGGAAGGAAGGATAGAAGGATGGAAGGAAGGAAGGATGGAATGATAGAAGGATAGAAGGAAGGAAGGATAGAAGGATGGAAGGAAGGAAGGATGGAATGATAGAAGGATAGAAGGAAGGAAGGATGGAAGGAAGGAAGGATAGAAGGAAGGAAGGATAGAAGGATGGAAGGAAGGAAGGAAGGAAGAATAGAAGGATGGAAGGATGGAAGGATGGAAGGAAGGATGGAAGGATAGAAGGAAGGATAGAAGGATGGAAGGAAGGAAGGAAGGAAGGAAGGAAGGAAGGTTTGTTTAGTTGATATAAGCCTCTGTGCCTCCCACAGTGTACTCACTCATTTTTAACTCCCCCCCTCATTTGTCCTTTTTATTCTCTTTCCTCCTCACCGAAAAACAGCAGGAACCCCAAACGCACACACATAAGAAACACAATTTGTTGTGCAAGATAGAAGGATGGAAGGATAGAAGGATGGAAGGATGGAAGGATAGAAGGATGGAAGGATAGAAGGATGGAAGGAAGGATAGAAGAAAGGAAGGATGGAAGGAAGGAAGGATGGAAGGATAGAAGGATAGAAGGAAGGAAGGATAGAAGGAAGGAAGGATAGAAGGATGGAAGGAAGGAAGGAAGGAAGAATAGAAGGATGGAAGGATGGAAGGATGGAAGGATAGAAGGAAGGAAGGATAGAAGGATGGAAGGAAGGAAGGAAGGAAGAATAGAAGGATGGAAGGATGGAAGGAAGGATGGAAGGATAGAAGGAAGGAAGGAAGGAAGGATGGATGGATGGATGGATGGATGGATGGATGGATGGAAGGAAGGAAGGAAGGATGGAAGGATGGAAGGAAGGATGGAAGGAAGGAAGGATGGAAGGAAGGAAGGATAGAAGAAAGGAAGGATGGAAGGATGGAAGGAAGGAAGGAAGGATGGAATGATAGAAGGATGGAAGGATGGAAGGAAGGAAGGATAGAAGGAAGGAAGGATAGAAGGATGGAAGGAAGGAAGGAAGGAAGAATAGAAGGATGGAAGGATGGAAGGAAGGAAGGAAGGAAGGAAGGAAGGAAGGATGGATGGATGGATGGATGGATGGATGGATGGATGGAAGGAAGGAAGGATGGAAGGAAGGAAGGAAGGAAGGAAGGATGGAAGGAAGGAAGGATAGAAGAAAGGAAGGATGGAAGGATGGAAGGATAGAAGGATGGAAGGAAGGATAGAAGAAAGGAAGGATGGAAGGAAGGAAGGATGGAAGGATAGAAGGATAGAAGGAAGGAAGGATAGAAGGAAGGAAGGATAGAAGGATGGAAGGAAGGAAGGAAGGAAGAATAGAAGGATGGAAGGATGGATGGATGGAAGGAAGGAAGGATGGAAGGATGGAAGGATGGAAGAATGGAAGGATGGATGGAAGGTAGGAAGGAAGGTCAAATGTAACTATTCCTGAAATCAACAGCCTGAGATGCTGGCCTGGGTTTATCAGCCTGCATATTGGTTTATATGTCAGTTAGCTAAATGTTTGCTCTTTGGCCAGAATGAATAGTAAATATGGTAAATGATTCATTCATCCATCTGTTAGAAGTCAGAGAAAGTGAGAGAGAGTCAATGAAGGAGAGATGTTAATTTAGCTCATTGCAGACATGAGTCACCAACACTTTTTACATCACACACAGATCTGGTGCTCGTGGAGGTCATCTGAGTTCAGCGAATAAAATAAACTGTGAACACGAGCCTCTGTTTCCTGTTCCTAACTGAGAGGAGTGGCACCCAGTGGGGTCTTCTGCTGCTGTAGCACATCTGCGTCAAGCTTTGACATGTTGTGCGTTCAGAGATGCTCTTCTGCGTACTTTGGTTGTAACAGTTTGTTATTGGAGTTACTGTTGCTGTCAAAGGTGCTTTTATCCAGGGAGCTGCACATGTGTGTGCATCTCAGTAAATGATAATATAGGATGTTTTATAAATTATTAATTTTATAATGTATTTATCATAATATTGTAATATTATAATAATCAGAATTACTGTATTATCATATTACAATTATATATAGTATAAAAATATAGTCCCTGTGTCAACAATAGCAAACTTACAATGACTTTTCAAGTGTTCCTTTTGAGATGGACACAAATATAAAGAAGTAAATTCTGTGTTTGGGCTGAAGGTTGCCTTTTGACTCAAAGCCAGTGCTACATGCTGCTTCCTGGCAGTGACACAAGTGTGACAGCAACATGGCTTAAGGAGCTCCACTGACACTCACGTCGTTTTGACAGTGACAAACCAGAGTGCCCTTAAGAAACACCGAGCAGCATCTAAGGTTGAAGTTCATAGCTTTTTACAAACCACAGCGCCACAGTAATCTTCTAATGCATATTCACGGTCAATTGTTAGTCAGGTACTTTGCTTAGACTCCAGCAGAGATCAAACGCCGGTTTTCTACAAGTGAAAAGAGGTGAGCGAAGTGTCTGTATTCAGGCTCAGGTTAATCTCCGTAGCCTCTCTTGGCAACATGTTGATTCTGACTCCTCTTAGAAGATGTGGTCAAAACAAGAACACAGGTTGTATTTGGACTGTTACAAATCTTCTCTTCAGCCTCTTTTTTCACCTTGAAATATGAAAGAAAATAACAAATCACTAACGGCATATATGTCAGAAGCTAACGGACCTCTAGTGTTCCTGTGAGTATGCTGCTTAGGTGGGGAGGAAGCATAGAAGCTAAAACTAAATGGCATGCTGTGTGTTTCATGTTGTAAAAGGAGTTATAATAAGCCCCAAACCACAAAGCACCAAAATTACTTTGGATTTAAGACAACAACTCTATGTTGAGTGGATAAATCCTCCATTTTTAATAATGTTTTCCTATATTCAGCCATTAAATTCAGCCATATTTGCTGGTGTGATGTAAATACAGCATCTCTCAAATCTAACTGGACACAGAAACCCAGCAAAGATGTGCCCAATAACAATGAACTTTTCTTAAAACATCTTTATTGATGTATTAATACATTTATAATGTTCTGCTTTATGACTCATGCACTCAAAATATAAATTAGTGTCCAGTGTCTACGTTGGTAGCATGTGTGTTTCAGCCTCTCTCACTGTATCCTAAGGTCGGTCCTCGGCGCTGCCACCGGCTGCACGTGCATTTCTGTTTGCCTCTGAAAAATGCAATTTCATTCTGAACATCATGTGAGGAGACTTCAGTTGTGACTGTGCTCTTTGTAGTTTGTCAATTTACCAGATCTCGTTCAGAGACAAATGTAAGACTGAAAAGGATTTACTGCAAGCAAAAATTTAATTCTTGTAAAAGGCTCGTCTGAGTAAAATTGAGTTTGTGAAGACAAATTGCCAGGTCACAACTGACCCTCCCTCGGTTTGTGTAACTTTAAGTTGCAAATTGAATTTCATTTGACTTCAGTTCCTTCAAAAAGAGGAACCCCTTTGATCTTAGTGTAGCACCTCATCGTCTCTAATCAGATACGAGACTGGACTGCATAAAGACCCCGACACGGGCTTTGTTTCGCAGCCCATTCATCGTCTTTATAGTATCTAGAAGGATGAAGGAGGGAGAGCACACAGGGGCAGAGAGAGAACCTGTTAGGCTGTCACCTTCCTCGGCATCATGATCATCATTCACTGCCTCGGGATGAGATCACAGGTAAAACACCACGTCTGCGCCAGGATTCAAATGTCACTAACTGCTCTCTCTTTCTTCATCTCAATCATGTTTCACTTTGTTTATCTTAAAACAAAGGCCAAATGAAACGTGAGAGAAGAGTGTTGCCATCACTCACGCACACAAACATACAAAGAAACAGGTGTATCTGCACTTTTCTGTCCTTTTCTGACTGACTGTAGCAGCGGGACTGGAGCCAGTGACAGCCTGACCTGGGGCGGGGTTCTCAGTCACCACGGTAACAGCTCAGGGGGACATATCCACCCCTGCTATGTCTGAACTCATCAATCGATCAGACAACAGATGGAAAATAAGACTGGAGAGGACACGTCTGTGTGAATATGTGTGTGTGAGAGAGACAGTTTGATATAGTCACGTCTAACATGAGCATGAATGCCAAGCAGACATACGGCGCTGCTGGCTAAAAGACATGCAGTAGTGGCACATTTGGTTCATACGCATGAGTAACAGTAACACACACCAGACAGATTGTGCTCGCAGCCTTCAGTGAGTCAGGTACAGGGATGGATGTTCACAACTTATCTGTGATATTAATATCATTTAAAGAGCGAAGCTTAAGAAATGTATTAAAAACTGAAGAAAACTGAACTGAAGCCAAGAAACAAAAGCAAATGAAAGAGAGCCGAGATGTGAAATACAGTGAAGAGATGGAGAGAAACAAATAGCACATCTCATGCTGGCTGATATTAAGGGTGTTGGCTTCACTGATGTAAATCAATTTGAAGCTCTCGCGTTAGCTCTCCCTTCTGGTCGGCAGAAATAACAGAGCAGGAAACAGAATAAAGTCTGATGTGGCTTTCTCATCTCTCCTGGCACGCAGGCTAATTCTTCTTAAATGGAAGGATTCAGGTCCGCCAGTGTTTGTTCAGTGGGTGAGAGAGGTGATGAGGTGTTTGCAGATAGAGCATTTGAGATACAGTTTGAGAGGCTCTCAAAGTAAATACTACAAAACCTGGTCATCCTTTGTTGAATATGTGGAGAAGTTGTTATTTACTGAAGTATGATGTAATACTGCTTTTATCTGTGTTTGGGTTTTTTTTCTCTTTCTTTCTTTAAAGCCACCTACTATCTGTAGCAAGCCAAAAAGAACTGCGCACAATGCAGCCCCCCCGTTTATTTATGTATTTATTTTATTCTATTTTTGTTTGTTTTGTTTTTTTGGTGGGTTTTATTTTTTGTTTTTTGTTTTTTTCTGTTTGTTTGTTTGTTTGTTTTTTGCCTTGTTCACGTGATAGTACTTTTTTTTGTATGTGCCCATAGATTACACATTTTTCTGCATCCAACTGTGGCGTAACCAGTTTCACAAAGGCAGTGTTTGTTATCGCAATTCGTGTTATATTTTTCTGCACTTTTGTCATATTGGAAAATTATAAAAAAAAAAGAATAAAGTCTGATGCCTGCAGTATAAACTGATCTCACAGCAAAAGGAACTGTCTCTGTCAGTTTAAGGTATAAATCTGTCATTTTCTGTTTTCTCCCAAGCTAATGTACAAAACGACGAGATAACATTGAAGCATAATTCAACAAGTTTATACAGTTCTTGTCCTGGTTTGGATCTCTTGGTTTAGGCTTTCTGTTCATTGTTACATTGTTACTCTTCTAGCGCTTGAAGTTTTTATTATTTTGAGGTATTTTGATTTTGATTGGGTAGTGACCGAAAGAACGAGATCGCGGATACAAGCGGCAGAAATGAGCTTCCTCTGAAGGGTGGCTGGCCTCTCCCTTAGAGATAGGGTGAGAAGTTCGGCCATCTGGGAGGGGCTCAGAGTAGAGCCGCTGCTGCTCCACATCGAAAGGAGCCAGCTGAGGTGGTTCGGGCATCTGACAAGGATGCCTCCTGGGCGCCTCCTGGGTGAGGTGTTCCGGGCATGTCCCACCGGGAGGAGGCCCCGGGGCAGACCCAGGACACACTGGAGAGATTATATCTCTCGGCTGGCCTGGGAACGCCTTGGTGTTCCCCCGGATAAGCTGGAGGAGGTGGCTGGGGAGAGGGAGGTCTGGGCCTCTCTGCTTAGGCTGCTGCCCCCGCGACCCGGCCTCGGATAAAGCGGATGAAGATGGATGGGTGTTTTGATTCCTATTTCACTTTAATTATCATCTTGGTAGATGCTGAATGTTAGTTCTTAGCATTTGATTTCTAGTTATGTTTTAGTATTTATGAAGTTTTGGACTCATGGTTTGATTAATTACTCTGGAAGTGAGTTTGGTTTCTTGTGTCACTTTGTCCTTTTGGATTTTGATTCTCTCTCCACCATCTGGACATTTGATGCTTAAAGTTTATTACTCTTTCCCCGTCGTGTCCAACAGTGCAGCAATCAGAATTGTTAGTACAAGTGGCATTTATTATAACTGTCCACTTGATAGTCATATTTTATTAGAACTTTATTAGGATTTTTTATTTTGGATTATTACAACCATAACGGACAGAAAAGAAAAAGAAAGAAAGCCATATTATTTTCCCGAGTATCTTTTCCCTTCCTCTGTGCTTCAGATATTTTCCTGTTACAGGCTTTCTAAACAGCCCTCTCCTCTTTCTACTTGTTGCTGTTCTAAAATTACATTTCAGGTACTCAGCTGCAGTATCTCTATAGACTGGCTGAGCTTGAGGGCACAGTTAATGGGGATCCAAATGAATAAAATCAAGATGTGTTTTCTGAAGTAAAGAAGAAAAGACTGAAAAAATCTTCATAACAAACTCACAATGTCTATAAAAACATTATCTTATATATAAGAGCCACAGAGAAATGCTCATCTCCCAGGTTCATCTTTACACTCATCAGCTGCCTCTGAGGAAAACCCTCTATTCCAATTTCCACCACAACAGCCCTCCGCTACACGATAACAGCTTTTGAGGAAACAGTGAGTGCCATCTGGTTTTTCATACCTCCCTCCCACTCGCTCTCTGCGTAACACAGGCCATCTTGAAACACCAAGGAAGCTTGCTGAGGTAATCACAGCCTCCAGCGTTGACACTTTTAGCAAATGCTTCCATAATTACACGTTCACACAAAATGTTGAGGGAGTCAGGGGTACTCACTGAGGAAAGGTTTAGTAGTCTGAGCTAACACTCGTGTGTTGTGTTTCCACGGGCAAAGTTTTAAATGAGGGCTCCCGCCTGTGTGATTGAAAGCGTAGAGGATTTACTGCAGGCTTGTTGTAATTGCACTATAAGAACTCATAATCTTGTATGTTAAGTCCACTTGAAGTTGCCGTTTCTGAGCGTTTTGGTGACTGCAGACTTCAACACACATAAACAGAATCTCTCAGAGTCCCACAAGGTAAATAAAAACCAATAATCATGATCATTTTTTCAAAAATGGAGGTCAAACTGTTTATTTAGCATGTGAGTAAAACAAAATATGTAATCGTCTTTTCCCCACTTAATATCTTTGGGGCTCACAAAGAGCACAGAGCACACTCTTACTTCACTGTTAACTATCTGTTAAGCATCTAATATTGCTTAATGTCTTCTTTGACGCACAGTTTTTGAATATGTAATGCTGTATTTGCCTTAAATGTTCATTCTTTTTGTTTCTCCATATGTTAATTTGATTATTGGTACTTTGATTATTTGATTATTGGTATCAACAGTTATTCTGCCTGTTTATCTTTCTTGAAGTTTCTGGATGGCATATTTTGAGGACAGAGGGTGTCAGGCCAGCGCTGCCCCTCAGCCTCCTCACACCTCTAACCTTGAAGTAAAGGTCACCAGGATTTGAACTTGTCCAAGATTTTTAGTGAGTACACCCACAGTATCAACTTTAAAATCTTACGTCACCTCGTTCTCGAGTTATTATATTCATAAACTTGTGTGTCCACCAGAGATGGGCAGTAATCCCATTACTTTTTTCAAGTAACAAGTAAAGTAAGGGATTACTATTGCAAAAACGGTAATTAGATTACTGTTACTTTCCCGTAGGAACGCTGCGTTACTGCGTTACTAAAACCGTGATTTTTTGCGAGAATGTCTCATGACAGTGACGTAAGCGAGTGCGACGTTCGTGACAACAGCTGTGTGCAGATCAACAATGGATCATATATCGAGTGCAGAGAGAGTATGAGCGTGCAGCGTTTAAAGCGTGGAAGTACTGACCTTACTTTGAGTTTGATTCCATAAAAAGTGACAAAAACATTAGTGTCCGTTGTGCGTGGGAAGAAAACTTCTTTTTACAGCGAAAAAAACCCCTAAACTTCCGAGCAAGCACAGAGTAGCTACGACGTAATGGGAAACTCACAGAGAAACTGCCGTATCCTTCCACTGACCGCTGCACACCTGCACCAGGGTAACCCTCCGCCTACCCCACTCCTGCTTTACAGGTGAAAATAGAGCAACAGGACCGCTAGTCTTTGACTTTATTTATTTTCTGCTGTGTTTTACTTGCATCTATTTGAAAGACTGAGTGTAAACACACAAAATATTTTATTTTATGTGCTGGAATGTGCAGAAAATAGCTTTAAATGTTAAACTAATTTCTTCCAGTCAGAGAATGTTGCAGATAATTTAATTTTTGCTTGATGCATAAAGTTAAAAGATTAAAACGAATAAAACAAGTTTTAAAAAGAGACTTTTCCATTTGATTACATTTTGTATGATGATTATGTAGAAAAAGTAGAATTGGGCTGAAAGATCTATCACTTTATCACCTATTCAGGTTGTAAATCGTGTTTTTAACAAGTAACTAAGTAACGAAGTATTAATTACTTTTGAAAATAAGTAATCAGTAAAGTAACTGGATTACTTTTTTGGGGAAGTAATCAGTAATTAGTTACTGATTACTTTTTTCAAGTAACTTGCCCGCTGACCTGCCGGGGTGATGCCAACACCCCATCAACCTTTTTGCAGCCAAGGGATAAAAATCGCTTGACTGGTCACCGCTTCAGTCTTTCTTGCTCCTACTTTAGCTCAGCTGTCGCCGTCTCATTGCACAGAAACTTTCTTTGCAGTGCTACATGAATGAAAGTGTTGCTTTACAACCACAATGAAAATAGAGGGACGCTGCCAAGTGACTGTAATGGAACAACAGTTCAGTGTTTGTATCTGAAAGCATCTATATGCAGAATATTTGCAACACACTCAGACTCTTCCTGTCTGTAGAGACCTCCTAATTACTGACTGATAGACAAAACTGGTGTTACATCTCATAATACCAACCAGATCTCATAACATTTATCTGCTTTCCAATAAAGTTGCAAACCTAGAGTGATAGCCTAGAAGTGCTGACGTGCGCTGGAAGTGTTGAACGGGCTCTGAGTGGAAGGAAAAAGGGAAACGGAGAGAGACACGGTGAGAACATTTCCATTAATTTATCTTTGCACGGGCTAAAATGATCATTTAGAGAGGGAACTATCTGCACGAATCTGATGAATATTAATACAATGAAACCTTAGAGGCTATTTCAGCCAGATCGAGCATGTTTCCGCCCTCAGTCACAACTGTAGTTCAAATTCAACCCACAGCATGCGAGAGTGGAACAAATGCAGCTGCTGTTGTTCACGTTTATAAAAGTTCCTTTATTGTTTTTCCCCCAAATATCTGTTCGGTAAAGATGGAATTCATCTGAAACATCATCACGTGAAACATTCATTTACAAATACATGACTGGAGCCCAGCACACTCAGAAGATACAAGCACATCAGAGCAGTCTGTCTGCACAGCGCGCAGAGAAAGATAGAAAAAAATACGCTTCTAATCTTGGTCACAGCGAATATGGCTTCAGGGTTGAGTGTCCTCACAAGAGTATGTGACAGCGGCGTCAGCCGATCAACAGGCTCGAGATGGGAACAAAACTCATTTCTCCACGCCGCCCCTCTCCCGTGCCCTCCTCTCCTCCATCTTTCTCCTCAAACTTCACGTCCTTCCTCTTTCCAGCAGCGAGCGGAGTATCACGAGAAGCCCGAGCTCATCAATAATTGATCAGCCAGAATCATGTAGAATTCTCTAAGAACCGTGTCTGCCACCCTTTGTACTTCTATCCTGTGACTTGATTAATATTTCATCTGTTTGTGTGACAGTGAGCGAGAGACAGGTGTCGAGGTTAATCTGCTGTCTCATCACGCTCTTCCTTTGAACCACGAGCATTTCCCTCTCTGCTCTGACAATGAGGCGCTCGTGTCTCCCGAGAATTTAACTGCTGTAAAATGCTCTATAATGCAACACCTCTCCCCCCACAGAGCAGGCAGAGCATCCCCAGAGTCTTTAACTCCCATTCAACTGATGTACTGTAAGTACACTGAGTGAGATGCTTTTCAGCAGCTTAGTCAGCTTCCAGCAGTGTTCTGGTCATAGCACACTGACGCACACTGAGGTCCACACACGTGTACTTTCTCCTCATTAAACATTTACAAATCTGTTGCTTTAAGTATTTAAAATTCAGGCTTATTCACATCCATGTTTAGCTTCTCTGCCTGTGCTGGCAGAGCGCAGCATCTCACTGCGTTATCACAACCTGTTGATCAGACAAGTTCTTTGTGTGCTTCATTTCAGACACTTGAGGATCAGCTCTGCTACAGCAGACCAAAACTTGAGAGAGGGAGGTCCTCTTTAGCCAAAATGTTAACATTCATTAGATATTTTTTCTGGTGGGTTTCACAACAACAGATATAGTTAAATGTTTTGTGGTTTGTGTTTTGGAGTTTTGATTGCACTGAAACACCTTTCTGAAAGCATTAGAGTTGATAAAGCACCACAAGCAAATTTGTGTGTGTATATATATATATTTACATATATCTAACCTCGACTGTGGGGGAGACTTAATTTATTCATTTATTAAATTAAATTAAATTATTTAATTTATTTTGAAGTTAGCAGCCTGATGTGCCCAGCTCTGCTCTATTAGTGTCAGATTATTTATAACCAGTGTTGGTCAAGTTACTTGAAAAAAGTAATCAGTAATTAATTACTGATTACTTCCCCAAAAAAGTAATCCAGTTACTTTACTGATTACTTATTTTCAAAAGTAATTACTTAGTTACTTAGTTACTTTTTAAAAACACGATTTACAACCTGAATAGGTGATAAAGTGATAGATCTTTCAGCCCAATTCTACTTTTTCTGCATAATCATCATACAAAATGTAATCAAATGGAAAAGTCTCTTTTTAAAACTTGTTTTGTTAGTTTTAATCTTTTAACTTTATGCATCAAGCAAACATTTAATTATGTGCAACATTCTCTGACTGGAAGAAATTAGTTTAACATTTAAACCTATTTTCTGCACATTCCAGCACATAAAATAAAATATTTTTTGTGTTTACACTCAGTCTTTCAAATAGATGCAAGTAAAACACAGCAGAAAATAAATAAAGTCAAAGACTAGCGGTCCTGTTGCTCTATTTTCACCTGTAAAGCAGGAGTGGGGTAGGCGGAGGGTTACCCTGGTGCAGGTGTGCCGCGGTCAGTGGAAGAATCCGCGAGTTTCTCTGTGAGTTTCCCATTACGTCGTAGCTACTCGGTGCTTGTTTGGAAGTTTAGGGGTTTTTTCGCTGTAAAAAGAAGTTTTCTTCCCACGCACAACGGACACTAATGTTTTTGTCACTTTTTATGGAATCAAACTCAAAGTAAGGTCAGTACTTCCACGCTTTAAACGCTGCACGCTCAATACTCTCTCTGCACTCGATATATGATCCATTGTTGATCTGCACACAGCTGTTGTCACGAACGTCGCACTCGCTTACGTCACTGTCATGAGACATTCTCGCAAAAAAATCACGGTTTTAGTAACGCAGTAACGCAGCGTTCCTACGGGAAAGTAACGGTAATCTAATTACAGTTTTTGCAAAGTAATCCCTTACTTCACTCGTTACTTGAAAAAAGTAATCGGATTACAGTAACGCGTTCGCGTTACTGCCCATCTCTGTTTATAACATAATGGTGATGAATGCTGATTGGAGCCCCCCCTGGAGTTTTCGCCTAGGAGACTACATACAGTAGCTGCCACTGAGTGTTTGGCTCGCCACAGTTTAGCTCTGGACTCTCCACATCTGTCCCTCTGTGCGTTTCCTGGAAATTAAAATTTTGGGATACTTTTTCCTAATGTTAATTTAATCAGCTACATAAAAACAGAAGAGTACTCAGCACTGCACAACTTATTCAAGCAAATAGAAACTGTTACTCTGAACATACTAATGGAATAAAAAGCACGATGTAAATGTTCTTTACTCTGTTCTGTTTGGATAAAGGTCACTGTTGGCTGTATGCACAGGTACATGTCCTATATTATGAATATGAAATATGATATGGCACACTCATCCTCACCTGGTTCTTTCCCCAGCAAGGCACCAGTAGCATTATTCATAGTATAACGTGTTTAAGTTTAGACAAATAGAGCAAATAACAGTTGGTTTAGAAGACGTTTACTTTCCCACCGTCCCACTTTCATTATAAGGTACACAAAAGACTTCCGATGTGACTTTTATATGGTTCACTGATCAGCTTTAGCAACATAAATTCCACAATAAAAGAAAGATTTTCAGGTTTCAAAAATTACCAATGAATAAGCAACAAGTAGGCAAAGCATTTGAAGCCAATGGTGCTAGAAATAACTGCGAGCTCCTGCAAGGCTAAGAACACTGCGCACTGTATTTTCTCACCATAAATCTCACAGAGTCGCCAGCCTTTTCAATTCAAGATGCTAATCCTGTTTCACAGATCTGTAAATGCACACACATGCACACACTGTTGGACTCACCCACTGAGGACCACGATGAAGTCCATGACGTTCCACCCATTCCTGAGGTAAGAGCCTTTATGAAACACAAAGCCCAGGGCGATGATTTTTATGCCTGCCTCAAAACAGAACATCCCTATGAAGTAGGGCTCCGTCTTCTCCTGTGAGTACAAAGCAAGAGAGAAATTATCAGTTCACACTGAGCTGACAAAGAGCCGCTGCAAATGAAAGTGTCGTGCGTTTTCAAACAGTCTTATATTTTGATTTGAGAGATTATGAGGTGTGACTGTGTTTGTGAATCATGTGCAGCTCACCAGTCTTTTGGACATGGGTGTTTTGTCCTCTCCGGGAAGGTGCTGCTCCAAAGCCAACACGATACAGTTGGCGATGATGGTGGCGAGGATCATGTACTCAAATGGAGTGGAAGGCTAAAGTTAAGGAGCAACTGGCTCGGATAATGTCAACAGTTTGTTTTTCATTATGCAACATAAAGTTGTGAGATGAAATTGCACATGTAGTCCCGTCGTGATGCTCCAAAAACAGAAAGATGGATTAATAATAAAAAAAGCTATTGACTGGGAGTTTGGCAGTGGATGCATAGGTTACGTCTACAGTAGCTATATTTTGGTATCCTTTTTCTGGATTTATGCTAATTTAAAGACTAATACCATCAATTCTATGCTTTTCTTACTGTCAGCAATTGCCAGTACTGTGCAAGCATCTTGAACAACTCCTCGTTTCTTTACATTTTGCTTTGAAAATGAGAAATAGGTGCAATGATTTTATAAAACACATTTAAACACACACTGAAATACAGTCTGTGAGCTAAAAACAGAGTTTGTGCCATTGTAACAACCTTAATATCCAATGTTTGGCATGACCACCTTGATTCTTCAACACCGCCTGAACTTTCTTGGACGAGACTTCTTGTGATGTCCTTAATTAGTCTCGAGGAATAGTTCTCCAGGTTCCACGAAGAACGTTCAGAGCTCGTCTTTGGATGTTGGCTGCCTTTTTGTTCTGTTCTCTTTTTAGATGATCAATGCTTCAGGATGGCTTCTTGAATGCCATTCCTGCACTGAGACCATTTCTGCTTAAACTTCAGCAAACGGCCCATGAATCAGCTGATGCGTCTCTCAGTTCCTGTGTCAGGTCTTTGTTTATTTCTTAAGAACATAACTTCCAGATCCTGTTCATGTTGTTTTAGGCCTATCACTTCTTCCTTTGTCCTCCAAATGCCCAGTTTCTTAAAGGACATTTGATATAAAATGATTTTGTTGGTACAGAAACCTGTGCTACCTTTGGTATTTTTCATAGATTCAACTAAAGAAATGGGAACAAGCTGTGTTTTTGTTATAAGCTGCTGTTAACAAAGTGCCCAAAGATGTTTCTTTGTTAAATTGTCTATTTTGTGTAAATACAACACAGATTTATCCCTTGAGTGTTAGGATGCCTGTGTCGTTGACCCAGAGGTTTGAGTTTATTGTATGCATGTGAGTCTGTGTCTTTAGTTCAGTCTGTGTTATGTTTCCTGTTTTATTTTGAAGGTCCATGTCTGATGTTAATGTATCTGGTTTTGCTTCCTTTGTCTCGTTAGGCCTGATTTGCCCCAGCTGTGTTTCCCTCCTGTTACCCAGTCCCTGATTGCTCCCTCTGTGTATTTAAGCCCAGGTTATTGTTGTCTTCAGTTTATTATTTGTATTCCCAGTTTTGCTAGTTCTGTTTGCCTCCTAGCAATAAATCTGAGTTTGAGTTTACTTTCTGCCTCCGAGTGTCTGCACATTGGGTCCTCCTTACCACCACTCCTGCCTGCACACAGCCCTCACAGGACATTGAGTTAGGTACAGTTTTTATGCTTGAATGATTTGAAGTTAGTTTTTCAAGATATGCCAAGATATGTATATCTTGGCAACAAAGTACCACATATGTCATCAGGTTACGGGCACTAATTATACAGCAATAAAAGGGAATATAAGAACAAAGTTACTAAGAACAGATAAAGTACATAAATAAGAAATTGAACAAAATATAAAATAGGGACACTAACTAGATGGAAAAGCTATGTTGAATAAATGAGTTTTTAAATGGGATTTAAAAGATAAAATTTTAAGATTTTTGCCCATCAACCTGTGTTACCTTTGGTATTTTTCATAGATTCAACTAAAGAAATGGGAACAAGCTGTGTTTTTGTTATAAGCTGCTATTAACAAAGTGCCTAAAGATACATTTACAAATTGTTTCTTTGCTAAATTGTCTATTTTGTGTAAATACAACACAGATTTATCCCTTCAAGTACAGATGTACAAAAAAAAGTTTGGAGAACTGTTTGAACCACTTTTAAAAATTACAAGAGTCTTTGGAAGCAAAATATAAAGAAATGAGTGCAGCTCAAGTACAGTACTGGATACTTTCCTTTAGAATAGTTGTCTATAATCTTAAAGCTTTCTAAATGCATCACCATCACTCCACAGAAACAAAGCGCGTTGCTCTTGTGCAGTGCAGAGTGAATTTGCTGCATAAGGATCCGACTACACAGACAAGACTTTTCAGTATGAACGATTCATTGTTGGCTTTGTTCATTTCGTGATATTTGCTGACAAAAACTCTTAATTATTTAAGTATTTTAATTAAGTGACACCTGAATTTCCCAGCAAACACAAATGGATGCAGTTAAGTTGATTACAGGGAATCGAACCCAACAGCAGGGTAACACGTGCCGGAAGCTCTTTAGCTTTGCTCTCTGAGGTCAGCCTCAGCCGACAGGGATACACAGACATGCAGACACACAAAAAAAATGCCAGAGTAGCAGAAGGCTTATCAGGTAAGACCTGGGTTGTGATCTTATAAACAGGGTCGCTGCCTGTACTGTGAGACCTATATTGGTTGTTGGTTCAACTCCAGCCCCTCTTTGGTTGAACTAAGCCGGCAATGTGCTTTTTATCTAAAGCTCTGCGTGGGCATTCCCCTCTATCCTAGTTATGTGCAGCAGAGGGAGGAAGAAAGGAAGGAAGGGAGCTTAAATCTGCAGAGAGGAGAGGGAGAGTTGAGGAAAGGAGGAGGCAGAGACAACAGGGAAGAATCCAACAGGAGAAAGTGACAATTTAAATGAAGGGGGACGAGCGGTGGAGGAGAAGATGATGGTTATATAAAGAGTTAGAAGCTTCCAAAACAGGTTGATGAGGAGGAGTGAATGAGGCTAAATAAGAAACTGGACAGATCGATGTTGTGCTGGCAGCTGTAGCTAGCAGGGTTACTCTGGGACATGCGAGTGATGAGAAGTTAAATAAACAGAGCAAATGCAATCGTACTCCCACTAGCCTGCAGGGGTGCCAGCTTAAACCTAGGCTGAACCACAGATTGACCCAGAAGATTCTGGATAAACAAATCCATAAATGAGCTGGGAAACTCAGCCCAAAAGAACATCTCAAGCACTCGTCTGCATTTGTATTTTAAGTGTGTCTTTTGCTTCACTTCCCTGCAATAACTAGCATCACCTTAGGCTCTCTGAAAGCTCCGAGCAGCAGCCGCCACACCCCACATTCCCTGAAACACTCGCAGCAAACTGGAGGAGGGGTGAGACAGGATGAAGAGAGAGACTGAGGGGGAGAGAGAGGGGGAGAAAATGAAGATAGAAAGAGAAAGAAGAGAGGTATCCACGGCAACAGGCTCCTCTCGCAGACAAGAGTCGATGCTATGAGACGGTTACTGGGCAGCTCAACTATCTGTGATGATGCGGTATCACTGCAAACACACAAATAAATGAAAGTCTTCACAAAACTTTTGTCGTGATTTTACGTCAGCGCGATCTTTGTGTGTGATGAAACACTGTTGGCCTGTGTGTGGCCTAATGTAAGTACTATAAACTTTCATTTTATTATAAATATCTAATAAAGACCCAGCTGCAGACCTGGATGCTGCAATAAGCTGCTGGGGGCATAACGCGAGTTTTCTTCTTCAATCACCTTTTTTCATATTGAAATATTGAAAGCACCTCCAACGAAAAGGACAAATGGAAGAAGTGGCCTTGTTAGATATTAATAATCAGATATTATTAATCTCTGGTTCTCACAGCGTATCCTTGTCCCGATTTCCTTCCCTCGCCCTCTACTGGTCATGGCAAGACGGCCGCCCCTCCCTGGTTCTACCTAATGTTTCTTCCTGTTAAAAGGAAGCTTTTCCTTCCCACTGTCGCCCAAGAACTTGGTCCTTGGGAGTCATATGATTGTTGGGGTTTTCTCTGTTTTCTCTATATTATCGTAGGGTCTTTACCTCACAATGTAAAGCGATTTGAGGCAACCGCTGTTGTGATTTGGTGCTATAGAACTGAACACAGTGGAGAGATGATGTATCTCAACTGGTCTATGAATGCTTTGGGATCCCACAGGAGGTACTAGAAAGTGTTTCTAGGGAGGACACTACCCTGCTTAGCCTGCTACCACCCAACTTCAGATATGTGGACAACAGTGAATGAATTGAATATTATGTCAAACCAGGTAACATTTTGAACATAATATACTCTGGGCTTGAAAACAATTTGGTATTGCATGACCATGAGTTTACATCAACAGGGTCATTGATGAGTGAGTGAAGGCTGCTCTTTGAAAATGTAAATGTTTTAGTTTTATAGGTATTTTAACATTTCATATGTGAAACATTTACTATAGAAGGTAATTTCACCACAACTCTCAAGGAGACGGACGGATGATAGTAAACTCTTATCAGTGTTATATTGCACAGCCGTGGTTTCTCTCTCGTCTTGTTTCTACTTGTGAATAATTCTGAAAACCTTAATACTGGTTCAAATGTTGCACATATGGGGCTGCATCACATCAGACTGCCCACATTGACCCCCATCCACCATGGAAACCACCTCCTATGAATGGAAGAAGGTTGCCTTGTCTGATAAATGACGTATAATTTTACCTCATGTGTGAGGAAGCGCTGGCACGAGGATGCACTACAGGAAGAAGGCTAAGCTAGCAATGCTCTGCTGGGAAACGTTGGATCCATATGGGATTGATTTGCATTCTCCGAGGAATAGTGAAAAGCTGAATCTCTGGTTCACTTGTAGGGACAAATTTAACACTTCTGTTAAATTAAACCAAACCCATTTCCCCCTCCTTGGTGCTTCTCTGGGTGTCAGCTGATGTGTGACGTCGATCGTGATTCGTCTACCAGTTTTAGCAGCAAGATATCTTGTGAGCAATCCCAAGTCACAGTGACACTGGCGCGGTGCCGTGACTCCTCAAACATGCGTGTAAAAATAGAAATGGAGACAGAGTGTGGTGCCCGGTGCAACTGAGAATACGTTCATGCCCAGATTGGATCCAAGCCGCTGTGATTATCATTACATGGAGGTGAAAATCAAAACTAATTACAGGCTTTATTAGAACTCGGCAAATTATTTGTGGCATACGTGTATAGGTCTGTGTGTTTGTGGCAGAGGCCAGTATTAAATACGTAAACACATAAGAAAGTTACTGGTGTGATCTCCATTTGGAGCTCTCTTTAAGAGAAATCATCTTTATGGAGAACTTAATTTATATTTATTAAACTTGAATTATTGTCATAAGGATGGATGTAATGGCATCGTAGTCAAATCTCCGTTCAATTTCACATTGCCTCTATACTTCAGTGGCTTGCAGAGCTCGCCAGTCAATCTTGAGAATAAATGCAGACATAATTCATTCAGTTATGTTTATATGCAGCAGCTTAGCCCTCAAACTGTGAACTCGCAGCTGCAGCCCTTCCTTATATACACTATACCACTCTCTTAGGCTATAAAGACGCACGTTTACTATAAATGATGATAAAGCACGTTGTAGCAGGGTGAGACATATGTCATATTTGCTTTGTATACTGGTTATGTGAACAGCTAGAGAAATCTTCTCTCATTCACTTAAAAAGTCTGGATATGAAAAAATCTGACTTTTGAATTGGACAAAAAAATAGACTAACCGCGCAGCATGTAAGTGTAAATAAAGGTTATTAGGATGCAGTTAGATCAGTTCAACAGAAGCCGACTCTAGAAGCATTTGTAGCCGAATGCCCCCTTGGTTAAATTAGCGATTGTATTTTAAATCTTAGATTTCGTAGCAAAAACTACAGAATGTCTCTGATACGGCAGGATATATGCACCGTTTTATACTTAGAAGCTCAAAGTGTGCTAACCAGCTCTCACAGGATTATTTCTGTGTGCATCACTGATGAAACAAACCATTAAAACCATCAATCAATTATTTAGAAGTGTACCTTCTCAATGGGAAACTTCCCACTGTGGGGTATCCCAGTGGGGATCAGACAGGAGAAGCAGCTGCAAGTCCTCACCAGGCCTGCCACGCTAAACTCTGGACCCGGGCAAATTCATCATAACTGCCTTATCAGACCAGGCCTCCATCGGCGTCTATCGACTGCACATTGAACCACACCTTCCATATAAGAAATAACCATTAAAACACAATCTGATGTGCTCTAATAAGCCCACACACCATTCTCGCTGCATCCTTACACACCCAGCCATGGAAGCTTCGGGATAATTCCTTAATTGATCATCTGCTGTTAATTGAGCACTCAGAAGAAGAAAAAGAAGCTCTTACGGTGAGGTGACAGCAGCAAGTTTTGCTCCAACCACGAGGCTGACCTTTACCTGATGCACTGCAGAGACTGTGCATATATGTGTTCACGTCTATCTCTGAGAGGACCAGCACAAGTTGTAAACCACTGCACCAAGTACATTTGTGAGGTGCTTTGCTTGGTCTATTTAAAGTTTGCAACTTTTGGAATAACAACAAAAATGATTTCTGGAAAAGCTGCAGGTTTCCTGCCAATTGCACAGAGATGACTAACTCGCAGGAAGTCAGTGTTCTTGGCTAACAAGTAGTTAAGTACATGATAATGTAAAAGCATGACTTGAGTGGATTAGAAAAGAGACATATAACACATTAATTGTTGACCTTTTGAGGTGCTGATACTTGTCCCTGTACAGGACGAGGCAGTTCTCCAACTTTTCTGTCTAATAGGCTACTCCACTGGTTGACAACCATTTTCTGGCAAATGCCCAGAAACAATGTTTTCATCATTAATTATTATTATAAGTATGAAAGTATCTGATCTAGGGATGCAACGATACCAATTTTTTCAAACCGATACGATACCGATACTTGGATCTGAGTACTTGCCGATACAGAGTACAAAAAACGATACTTCTACCAAACACACACACACACAAATGCAAGGAATTGGAAGACAGGTTTTATTATATTCCCTGCCGATAAAAAATAAAATCTTAATAAAAATGACCACAAAAAAATTTCAAGTGAAAAATAAGCACTTCTGTTAAATTATTGCAGAGTCTCCACATTGTAATTTTACAAAATATCACTGAACTATTGGCACTGTCTCGAGCTTTCAGAATAATAAATAAACACTTCTGTTTGGAATAAAATAAATACAAATTAGGTTTGAGAATAAATTAAACTTTTAAATTATTGCAGAGTGTCCATATTGTAGACAAACAAACAAACAAAATAATTATTATAAAATAAATAATAAATAAAATAATAATTGGCCCCCTAGTGGCCAATCTAAAAAACTACAACAGAAATGACAAGCCACCCTCTGATTAATGAAATAAGTTGGTATCGGTTAACTTTTATGAGTATGAGTACACACACATTTTACAGTATCGGCCCGATACCCGATACCAGTATCGGTATCGGTGCATCCTTAATCTGATTCAAATTTTAGTTTAGTCAGCAAGAAAATCAAATTCTATTATTTGTTGCCAGGTTACCCCACAGTTTGAGAATCAACGGCCTATTAGGCTCCTCTTTAATACAAGAGCAGTCTAATCTCATGTCTTTGGAAGAAAGAAAATAAGCATCAATATTTCCCAAAATGTAAAATCTTTCCTTTGAAAACACTTTGTTCATACATTTCACTGCATGATCTGTGCTTTCTCGCTGTGCCTGAACCTTCATACTCAGAACAGTGATCATAACAGGCACACGCGATGTTGACCAGAACACAGCATCAGTCAGCTCAGTGTCACTCTCTTCAAAACAATATGAGTAAACAGTGTAATATAGTATGAGTCAGTGACTAATGACTGGTTGTAATGCACATGACACAACGATCAGACATCATTACATATAATTCCTGTTAATGTCTGTTAATCGGATACAGTAGAGCTCATTATATGTAAGCAGACACTCCCTCCACCGCGACACATTAACCTGGAGGTTATTCTGGATCATTGCTTTTTTCTTTTTGCTCACTGCAGCACACGCTTTATTTTTATTTAAAGACAATTCAGAACATAAAATGTGTCTCATTGGTGCAGTTATGGTATCAATATTGGTAATAACCCAGCCGCTGCAGGTTCGGAAGCTGTAATATAATAAACGCACACGCTATAGTGCTTTTCCTCCCCGAGTGTTGATTGAAATCTCCTTCTGTATTTAATCAACTCAATAAAGAGGCAAACCCGGAGAAAACAACAATAGACACAATACTCCACAATAGACGCGGACTCGTTCTATTTGCTGGGTGTTTTTAAATCAGCAGTTAGTCAGTCAGGAAGCTGTTGAATGGAGCAGAACAATAGTGAGTAAAGAGGCCACACCTGGCCAGGACACCTGGTGAGCTGTGCTGCAGCAGCAGAAGCACAAACATGTCACCAATGGACAGTTTGTGTGTGTGTGTGTGTGTGTGTGTGTGTGTGTTGTTGCCAGCAGCAACAAGCTGATAACAGTGTTTCTTTCAGAAACAGAGAGGCGTAATAATCAGGTCCTGGGCATCATTGTGCTGTAAAAAGTGACCAAATGAGTTATGGAAGCAGCTCTGAATCGATTTTGTGGGTTAACTGAACAGTCAGCTTGAGTTTGAGTTGAGGCTACGTGGATACGATGGAAAAAGCCGGCCGTCACGGCTTATTGTTGACAGAGAAGATTTACAGACATGAACTTTCATGTTCCTCTAATGCACTTTCCATTGACACCCACTATACACCCTCTAGAAGCTGCTTTAGCCATAATCTTTGTCAATCCAACCGAGAACTTCAGTCATTTTGTATTTTTGTTTTATAGAACAGCAAAATTAAGCCTACGAGTCTGAAAAAGTCTGATTCTAACTTGTTGTTTTGCCTCTTTTTTCCTTACTGCACACTAAGAACCAGGTGAGCCTGTTTATGTGGTGAAGACTGAATTTCTTACATATTGTCCCGTGTGTGCTGTCCATGGTGCTGAAATTTACTCTGTTGCACTGAAAAGCTGAGGGCAACATACTGAAGCACTTCTGCCCTCTGTGAAATTGGGCACAACTCGTGGAAATATGAGGAGAAAGTATTGAGACTGTAGAACCACAAATAAACTTAATTTGTTTTAACCAATTGGATAACAGTTTACTCACCGCTGCACTTTATTTACACGAGTCTATGCAGATACTGGATGAGTGTGCTTTCACCGTGAAGCTGAAAAGGATATGGCCACTCAGTGATTTTCTTGGCGTACTTCCTGACCACGTTGTCCTCGCCGAAGATGAAGAGCGACCTGTTGACGGTGAAGCAGTTCTCCCTGACCGGAATGGGGTTGTACAAGGCCATGGTGCGGGCACGCTGCGCTTTGGTCTGCTTGAAGGCTGGAGATATACCACCTGTAGACACGGCAGCGCCATCGCGGTTCCGGATGCGCTCTGACCCTCCATCCCCTGAACTCAACAAGCCCGGGACGTCGTCTCCGAAACGGGCCATTCTGTTAAAAGCAAACCACACGGGAGGTGGGATGAGAAAGGGGAGAAAATGAGGTTATACTCTCCTGGAAAGCAGGGCGCGGTACCGCGCTCGGCGTGACAGCGGCGGGGTGGCGAGATCCCGATCAGTTTTAGACCATCGTCAGGTTTTTTTTTTTGGTAACAACACCGCGTCCGGTGCTTTTAAAGTTAGAAAAGAAAAATCACAAAATCGCTCCAGTAAGCAGCCCAGACAAAACCCCGAGTCAATTCCCCCAAATAAGTCGCTTTGCGCAAAAACACACAAGTCCCAAAAAGTAATTCAACTCGTCTTCGTTTAACAATCCGCGACACCGAGAAAACTGATTCATTTTGCTCCGTTTTACATCCAAGCACTAAAATCCGAAAGAAAAGCTGCAACAGGTCACGTCTTCAGCCATCCTCAGTCCCCTGCGCGAAAAGCAGAAGCGCAGGTTGATCCATGGATTTTTAAATAAACCAGCAACAGTCCGCTGACTAATTCAGAGCACATCTCCTGTCTCCTCTTCTCTGCTGACCACCCACCAGCAGAGCGACCAAGAGCGCGCGTTAAGAGCACGAAGGGGAAAGAACTTTGACATTTTCCATGCCAACAAAATAAGCTGACTGTCTCTGAGACGGGAAAGAAAAACCCGCCTCGTCTGCAGCAGGATAGTAAAGGAAGCGTCTCCTCTTTCCCCCGCAGTGTGAGAGCAGGAGGAGTGAACTGTGTCTCCTAATGCGACAGGATCAACACTAATAACCTCTGTCCAACCTATGCAGCTCGCAAGGTGTGAATATAGTTAACAAATCGGATGCTGACAGGAAAGAAAGACAGAAAAACACGAGTCACGGGTGGAATAAATAACGTCAGCATATAATGGAAACAGTTATTCGGCAGCATTGCCTCAATCTCCAAGAGATTATGTCTAACCACACATCAAGCATCAGGTCAACGCCTGCAAACGACCTTTTCCAAAGGTAAATATTTGAAATAGCCATAAATCATAACACACAGGGATTAATGGCTTCAGTAAAAATGTGCGCAACAGCCTTTTAAAAACACGAATGTTCACTGGATCACTTATACAGGTCGGCTGGTCAGCTTCTATCTGAAGAGGCCACGCTGTCATGTTTGTTTTGACTTTTGTTGTTCACCCTGCTCCGTTCACACCTCAGGGAGAGCGACCCGGATGTAAGTAAACACCTGTTGTTAAATACACTCAGGAGGACAGCAGCGAGCTTCTTCGGCTAATTACGGGGTTCAAAACCCACTATTGCGAGTCACGCAGTGAGGGCGAGTCACGCTGCTGTGTGATGATGATGACACGTTTTCAGAATGAAGGAATAAAATCTTTATATAGTCGCACGGAAACCTTAATGTGGAACAAGGAATAATGAGGTTACAGGTTACAAAGTTAATCCTTGTTAAAAACAAACAAACAAACAAACAAATAATGAGCGACTGCACTGGATGACATTTCCATCATCATAAAAAAGCTGGACACTTCTACTTTGCAAATCCCGCATGTATCAGTCTCACACACATCAGCGGGCTTTAAATAGGCTGCTCATTATCACACGAAATGTTAATTAATTTACAGCTGAAAATAGCCCCCAACCACTGCCTTCGACTACAGTATGCACTGGGTTTAGGAAATTACTGAAAATGTATATTTGTTAACTGCTTTTTACAGCTTTAAAATAGGCACAGACAGGCAAGAATGTCAAAGAAGAGGACATATTAGTGATTTGGAGATTTGTAACCATAGGGACAAATGTTCAAATAAACACAGCCTCGTCTTTGATTGGTTGGTAATGAGACTCTAAACAGTCCCTGCCCAAAAATATATGAACTCATATGTATAACTTCAGCCTTAAAAGGTGTTATCTAATGGCACAATTGAGGGAGTTAATGCAAAAATAAAATCCAGCGGCTTTCATCAGATAATCTTTCTAACTGACAGAGTAAACGGATGATGATGGAAACAGAAGACAAAGAAAAGAGGAACCACAGGGGAGAGTTAAGCACGACACCGGCACTGATGGGCCTTTTGTAATGGTGCTATGACGAAGGCAGTGATCAATGGTGTGTGGCTTCCAACTCATTAGTGCTCCAACACATTATAGGCGTTAAAAATAGAAAGCACAAGAGGCAAAAATATCTGACATTTAAGCTGAAGAGACGCCTCGGATTTCCCCGTAACGGTCCGTTGGAGTGATGAGCCAAAACTATTTGGGGAGGAAAAGAAATAAAAAAACAGCTACACTCCATTTTTTATTTCTCTCTAACAACTAATTGTCTGATAAAAATGCTACTTCTGCCACTTCCTCTGTGCACCGCTAAGCGAGTGATACCATTACATCGTTCCTGCCGGAGTGTGCAGCAGCAGCAGCAGCAGCAGTCACAGATTTCTGAGCTGAGAGGTGAGGGGTGAATTATGGTAATTAGGTGTTAGCGGCAGGGATGATTAGAGGGAAGGGTGACGGCTCCTTCCTGGAAAAGACAGCAAGCAAAAGGTTACAGTTTCTTTGTTTAACATGTTGCTTTCAGTTCAGTTTCTCTCTAATGAACAAACAACAACAACAACAAACTTTTAGCTGTAAACTTACTTTGTTGACTCAAGTCAGATGAAACAGTCCCTTCAGCTCTGATGAGGCAAAACTACAAGAACTACAGTGAGGTCTGGGTGGGTTCATTTTCTGTTCTTTGGTGGGTGGTGCACGGTGCTGACCTGGGAACAGTAAATATTCTTCTCTGGACAAAAAACGAACGAGGGTCTCGATTGATTTCATTGATTTTGAGCTGCTGGAGAGCATTCTGACTGGATTTGGAAAAATCCATCTAGCTGGTGTTTATCTTTTCTGTTCAGAAGGAAATGTTAGCAATCATTTGTAACTGGATTTCTAATCAGCTATCAAGTTGGCGGTTGGGGTTGCTGTAAATCAAAAGGTATATATTTAACTGGTACAAACAAGAGGTCACACATTGCTCCAGTTTTGGCTTCTCTTCATTGGTTGCCAGTAAATTTTAGGGTTCATTTTAAAATTTTAGTTGTAACTTTTAGAGCTCTGCACGGTTGAAACGTCATGCTTCATCCTGAGCACTTAGGTCTTCAGGTCAGAGGTTATTGGTGGTCCCTCGTACCAGGTTTAAAACACGTGGGGATCGGGCTTTTCAGGCACCGAGGCTGTGGGACTCTCTGCCGTTGTCTTTACGCTGTCTGGACTCTACTGACTCCTTTAAAAAGCAGCTGAAGACATTTTTACGGGCTTTTGAGTAATTTTAACTTGTATGTCTGATCTTATTGTGAAGCACTTTGTGATTTTTATCTGTGAAAATGTGCTATATCAATAAATTATACTTACTTACTTACTTATAATCGGACCTTTGGTGGTTCGATGCCCGGATGCTCCAGTCCCCACACCAGAGTATCCTTAGGCAAGATACTGAACCCCAAGTAATCTCTGATGCATCCCCTGGTGTGTGAATGTTAATTAATGTGTGTGAATGTTAAGTAGGAAGCACTATATAAGAACCAGTCCACTTCCCATCTGCAGTCATGAATGTACATTTTATGTAATAAAGGCTGTTTTGATGGTTCTTCGAGTACACAGTTGTCAATTTACATAAATTAACTGTTGGATCATCCAAGTTTTTCCAGACTGTGGATAAACAGTCGTAGGAGGGATTTTCTGATCATTATTATTTTGATATTGGAGAAGTTAAAAGAGAAATAAACATCATATTGGAGGACGTGGTAATTCCATCTATCAGTAAAAGGTTTGGGAATAAAATGTCATCACTAAATATTATTTGAAATGCAGCTTAATATAAAGTGTGTGTGGCTCTGATCAGATGTGCCAGCTCAAAACGAACTCGTGTCAATGTGTCCAAGCGTACAAAGATTTTCTAATGTTTTCATGATTTTCATTAACTGCTTTGTCCCACACGCCATCAGACTGTTTAACTCCTCTCTGGAGGGGAGAGGGAGGACAAAGGAGGGTGAACAACTAAGCTGTAGTGCCTCTTCACTTCACTGTGCAATACTTTTTGTTAATAGTCAACGGTGCAATAGACTTCAATACTTGAAATGTGCAATTCACTTGTATTCTTATTTTTATTTCTATTTATTCTATTTATCCCCTTCGTACATTTTATTTATATATGTCTCTGTATTTATATATGTGTGTCAATGGAAAATTGTACTTAGTAGTCAGTATAATCTTTTAATGATATAAGTTTACATATGGTAGAATACTGCATGTAATCACTTGTGTTTAGAAGTATATAGTTGGTGGCATATTGAAGGAATGTCTCATCCTAGGAAGTCTGTAACATTCCAGGGTGTTCTGGCGTTCACCCCCACACCTAGGAGCATGGGAAAGGTCGTACCTTGTTTTATTGTTTTACGGTAGGATTAACGTAGTTATATCTGTTTCCAGTCTAAGTGCTTTTTGTTTAGATGAACTGCTGGACTTTGAGTGTATAAATAAAAGACCAGGGCAGTCCTCAGGGCCACTCTCTGAGACTCACTCTTGGGGTGTGAGTTCTGAGAGCTGCCCTTGCTAGCAAGTAAATCTGTGTGTTTCTCTTCTCTGATTCTCTACTGAAGAAGTGTTTTAGAATATATCTCTTAACAATGTGTGTATATATATAATATTCTGCTCACGCTCTGTAACTTCTGTCGGTGCTTTTGGAAACCGAATTTCCCAGAGGAACCCACCCGAGGGATTAATAAAGTTTTATCTTATCTTCTTATCTCGTATCTTATCTTAAATATCTTTTGCAGCTACGAATGAGCCTCCTAAAAGCTACTTTTGGCCGCTCCCTTATTCACAAGGCGTCGCCACAGCAGGCAGCGCCGCATGTTTGACGCTGGACGCCCTTCCAGACGCAACCCCAAAGGGATTCGTGTCTCCTCCTGGGATCAAACCGGGGCTGTTTCACTCATTGGGCAAATGTGAACCACTTCACAGTCTTCAAGTCGATTTTGGCTTCCCAAATAATTACATAAACCAGTTAATGATCTTTCTTACAGGGATGCCAGAGGCTCATTTAGAAGTTTATGGGAGACCTTAACTAATAATCTGTAAAAGCCAAACTTCCTGCTTCCTGTATTAACAAAAGCAGATTCAAACCTGCCCCCCTACGCTTCACCATGATGACAGTATTACTGAAAGGAAATATTCTAGACAACAGGCACCGACTTTGGCATTTTAGACGTGTTGTTAATGTTGGAAAGTCTATAGGAGTGTAGTTTGCAGAGAATCTACACCAGGAACATGGACATGGCAGCAGGTTGACAGTCTCTGCTCCCGTAATTGGTGCCACAGAACGAGATGTGAACAAAGATTTTGGTTCAAAAATAGAAGTGTGAACGGAGATACCTGGCAGGCATCTGTCTGAAGCCTGGACATGATTGTTTCTCTTCTCCTATCACACGTATGAACAAACATGTATGCATGCACGTGCGTTCATTCGACACTTTTAGTCCGTCATTGCTCAGCAACGTATTCCCACAAAGCTCCCATGTGTTGAATTCAGGTTGCTTAACCCACTTTCTGTCATGAACGTGAACTAATTTCATGATGCTCCAGTTAAGCCAGACAGTATCCAGCCGTACAAACGCAGAAATAAACTGAATCTAAAAAAGGAAAAATTCCTCGAGGATTAACTTCCTACCGTACAACTTTTCCTCAACAAATAATGACAAAGATTGTGGTTTTGATAGACTGATTTTTTAAAACTCAGTCCCACGGTGACTTGGAGCAAAGAAGTAAGAAGATGACACATTTATGAGGCAGTACTGTCTGTGCTCTGCAAAAATATCTGGGAAGGCTGGGAGAGCCTCAGTGTCATGGTGTGCTGCCTCAGCAAGGACATCAAGCTCACACGCGCTCTTTAAAACAGAATCATGAGACAGAAATGAGACAGAAATGAAGATAACATAACGTGTAACAAGAGAAAAGGTCTCCAGTGCAGCACAAAGACGACTTTGGGGCATAAAATATTCCCGATTCTCAACTCAAAGTTAAAACTTTAACACTAAATAGAACATAGTAGCCACTTTATTAGATACATCTGTTCAACTGGTCATTAACACAAATGTCCAATCAGCCAGTCACATGGCAGCAATCAGTGCATTTAGACATCTGGACACGTTTCAGACGACCCGCTGAAGATCAAACCGAATGAGAAGAAGATCTCACTGAGGAAGAAAGGTGAAAAAGAAAAGTGACTCTGAATGTGGCACAGTTGTTGTTGGTTGGGCGAAATATTCAAAACCATCTCGAGGGTTTACAGATCTGAAAGGAAAGATCCAGTTCTCTGGGTGCCTTGTTGATGTTGGAGGTCAGAGGAGAAGGCAACAGTAACCACTCCAAGATATGCAGAAGAGCATCTCTGCACGCATTTCTCGATTTCTGCTGCAACATCCAGAGGTCAGAATTTATCGCAGATAACATGACAGCCTGGCTGGACCACCAACAGTCAGCTACGTTCACTTGAGCACGTCTACAGAACATCATCAAGGACTCTTCTCATGCTGGCCACCAGCTGCCGTCTGGAAGGTGCTACAGATCAATAAGGGTCCATCCCTGCACACTACAGAAAACTTCCATCCATTAAAACAATGAACTATATCTCATAATTGTATCTCTATTCTACTCTAATGCTGTGAGCAATGCTTTCTTAGCATACTTTGAGCCTCTCAGTACCAACCGAGCGTAATTAAAAAGGCACGGCCTGTCTGTGTGTCGACGCTGAGCATTTATGACCGCGGCTTATCAATCTTTGATGACACGCCACATCAAAGCTCAGATCATCTAAAACTGTTTCTTGAATAGTTACCAGATTTCAGTCCATTAGAACTCCCCCGTGGGATGTTGTGGAACAAGATTTGCATCACGGATGTGCAGCTCACAAATCTGAATTGTCAATATGGACCAAAATCCCTGAGGAATGTCTCCAGCACCTTGTTGAAGAATTAAGACTCTGTACCAGCATGGTGTGAATAAAAAGTTGCTGCTGGATGCAGGATAGTAGAGTACAATCATAGAGAAAACATGTTTAAATAGAGGATTACTTAACCCTTTAAGACCTACCATAGAACCAAGTCCACCAGAGCTTATATTATATGTTTACATGCTGTGGAGCCATTTTTGGGAGCATTTCAAGTTGCTATACATCAATACAACCATTATAGCCCAGATTTTAATAATATGTCTGCATTAAGTGCATAGTAATTACATAAATTGCAAAAAAGTGCAATAAACTACAAAAAAATTGAAAATCGTTTTTGTTTTTTTAACATATATTTCTAGTTAGAGAAATTTAAGAGGCTTATCCCTCAAAACTGTAAATACAAAAAAGTTGCACAAAATAGTTTCCCACCACAGGAAATTTATTTTGAGTGTCTTCATAGTTTTATTTTTGAAATACACCAATTTTTATACACTGCAGGAAAAACGAAAATAAATATTATAGTGCAAATTTGCAAAAAAGCAGCATCTGCATCAAAATAAACTATTTCCAGCAGTGCAATATGAGTCCTAAGCATCCCAGAAACCACACAGAAAGTCATAAAGTCAAAGATAACTTTTAAAAACACCAGTATAGGCTCATGAGGCCCTGATGGTAAAAAACTACATTTCCACAAAATGACGTCACTTCCGGTTTCGGGCAGGTCATGGCGGACATGCGAAAGTTCACACTGACATTTGTTTCAATGTGGGAAGTGTTATGAACAGCTGATCGGATCGGCAAAGCGTGTTTCTGGAATATTATGTTTTTGTTGCTGCAAGTGCTTTTTATGCAGTTTTTGCAAAGCTATATGTGGAAGGAAACTGTGACCGAGGACAAGCTGATGGCATAAGATGTAAGTACAACTCCTCCGGTTTCATATGCAAAAAAAATTATTGCGCTAGCTCACGTGGTTGCAGAGCTACCGGGATCCAAAACTAGTTACGCAAAACAGAGCGTGCCCTCTCCCACCGGTTTTAAAGGGTTAACAAAGCTTTGAGATGCTCCATAGAATAAAAAAATCCATAAAGACATTTTAAAACAAAAACAAACAAACATATAAACAACAACAGATCAGAAAAGAAATAAACAGGCTAAGGCTACATTTAATAGACAGTCAATAAGAGGCTGATTTTAACAAACCTCCAAAGTTGAGGAGTCTAATGTGAAAGGCCTGGTCCCATTTGTTTACTAGGAGTCAGCAGAGGTGCATCCTTTGTAAATTAGACTCCTATAAATGAGTTGTATGCACTAGGTTATTATTTAGGTGTCTACTTTTTCATCTTTAGTTACACTTTATTGCAAAACACAGCCCAGTATGTGAACTCTGAGGAAAAAAAGAAACGAAGAATTAATCACTGCCTAAATGAGAAGTATTTTAACTGGAGCGGTGTAAGTGCTGGAAGCTAATGCAGTAGATAACACACATTATTTACTGTGTGTGTGTGTGTGTGTGTGTGTGTGTGTGTGTGTGTGTGTGTGCGTGCGTGACAGAGAGAGACAGAAACGTAATATAAGGAATCTGAGTGTGAGAGTTGTCAACACAGTTTCATCAGTGTGGAGAGCACAGCTGATGACAGCCGGGGGCGGAGCTTTAATTGTGCAGGTATTACAGAGCAAAACACACCCAGGCAATCCCATTGTAACACGTCACTAGAGTTTCATAATTGTTTTTCTTGTCTCCTCCATTATCACACTGCTGGAAGTAGACACTTCCCTTTATAAACCTCAGAACCTTCAGTCCACAGCACACAGCTAAGTATTTTCAACGGCTATGACTGAACATAACAGCCTTGGGCGGTTTCGCCGCTCTAGGCGAACCCCTGCATGATGATGTCACATGCAGCATCATACGTCCTGGGATGCAAACAAAAGTGGCCTTATTCATATCGGCTGGGCCTAATTTGAGAAACAAGACACCACAATAGCACAGCTGTTCCTCCTGCAGTCACACGTTAAGGCATCAGCGCCGTGACACCTCACACATCATCAGCTCGTTTCAGTGCTTTAAATCTTTATAGTAGTCCTGCTGTTTGTTACAGAGCATGAAAATGTCACGGGGGCGTGCCAGCAACACACACACATGCACACGCACGCACACACACTACAAAAGATAGAAGATATATCGCTGTAGCTGCTTGCAATTTGCTTGAAAATGAAATTTGCAAACTGCCTAACATTATGTGAACTTTTAAATGGATCTGTTCCAGCTTTTGCTGTAATTAATAATTCAAACTATACACAGAAATACCTTCTGCTGAGCCTGATGAGCCTGCAGTCATGTCACTGGGCTTAAGGTAGTCCTGCACAAACTAAGCACACCCTACGATTCTTGTAGACTTTTGAAGGATCAACAAAGTAATTATTTACGATACGACTTTATCACTTAGATTGTTGTGGAGGAATTTTGGCTGTTAGTTTATGTATTTAACGTCCTGCCACCGGCTTAGAGGGAGTGTATATCTGGACTTATGACCGTTCACCTGTTCCCCAACTTTGCCCAAGCGTTACCTGTTGCACAAATACGTTTGTATTCAGAGGAGTTTATGGTCAACTCAGTGCATGTAAGTGTCCCAGTCCTGTGAGTCCTGTCATCACCCCTCCACCACGTGCTTGACAGGTGGTATGAAGTGTTTGGTTGCTGCACATTATGGCCAAACCTCTTTTGTGGTGTTTTTCAAGAACAGATTTGCAAAGTTAAGCCATGCTGTCCTGCAAGAAGACGTTTTCAACTTCTTAAGTCTTTTTCTAATCGTACTGTCATGAATTTTAACATTTATCATGTTCATTGAGGGCTGAGTCTGACATGGAGCTCTTTTTTTATTTCTTTGAGTATTGAACAGTCTGACCTTGGATAGAGATGCTGGGACCTCCTGTGAAGATTGCATCAACATACACCTGAATGCTCCGGACCAGCAAACTGCAAAATCCTCAGCTTTTATAGAGGTGCTCACACCTGCAGGAACTCCAACTTATTTTAACAGTTGGGTGCACAGAACATGGAGAAGGAGCTGCGCCCAAAAAAAAGCAACAATCTGTCGCTGTTTGATCAAACAACGGTCGTTTTCTGCATTGTGGTCACAGAATAATGGATTGGATTTATAAAGCGCTTTTCTAGGCACCCAAAGCGCTTTCTCACATTCACACACTGGTGCAGGCACAGCTGCCCTGGGACAGAAGTGAGGCTGCCATATTGCGCCATCGGCCCCTCTGGCCAACACCAGTAGGCGGTAGGGTAAAGTGCCTTGCCCAAGGACACGACGACCAGGACAGAGAGAAATGGGGGATTGAACCGGCAACCTTCCAGTTACAGATGAGCTTCCCAACCCCCTGAACCACGGTCGCGCAAGTAAAACTTGGGCGCCTGAAGTAAAACTTGGGCGCCTCCACACAGTGGACAGCAGCCTCCTTGTAAAAATACCACAGTCAACATTAGCTGAGTGAAGCAGCACAACATCACATTTAATTTCAAATTAATGACCACAGAGCCACAAATCCCTGTTTACTCTTTGGCGCTCTAACACAGTCAGATATTGTCTTCATTTATTCATATACTCTCTCTCCCTCTCAGCGTCTCCAAAGAATACCGGCTGATTAAAAGTTCCCCCTTTTCCCCACCACAGCCTCCTGTTGTACTGGTGTAAACGTGTTTCTGCACTTTAGAGTGAGAAAACAAACAGAAGCAATAATTATAAACCTTCGCGTTCCCTTCTTCTAATCACACGAGCCCGAGTAAAACTAACAAACTGGGGGTGCACGCAAGATTTAAGTAGATTAGACGCAACATATTCTGATTAAACTAACGCAAAAAATAGTGAAGTGAGGACATCTGCAGTATCAGCAATGCAAGCAGTGAGTGGATGCGTTTCATCTGTGCTGTGGAAGCATGGACCAGCTTTTAGTCTCAGGTGAGCCGAGTTACACGATGAATCTGCCCTTACAGCCAGTTGGCCTCCAAGAGGAGCAACGGTGATACAGTAGAAAACCTACAAAGTACTTTACATTATGTACACAGCAGTGTGTTTGCATGCACCAATAAATGATATTAAATATGCGAAAACACTGAGAAAGCTGAAGTTTATTGTGTTATCACCAGTTGCTTAAACATGCAGTCCCGGACACGATGGACCATCACGTATATGAGACCAAAATTTCATCTTGAGAATTGATGACAGTGTCATAAATTGTAGGGACAAGGTTAAAAAACTTGGGCGTGTGGTTCGACATGGTGCTCTCTTTCGAGTCTCATGTAAAAGAGATAACAAAGACCGCCTTTTATCATTTGAGGAACATCAGCCAGACACTGCAGAGGTTCTCGTCCATGCATTTGTGTCCTCACGTATTGATTATTGTAACGCTCTTCTTTCTGGGCTTCCAAAGAAAAGTTTCAGAGGTCTACAGATGGTGCAAAATGCAGCTGCTCGCATTTTAACAAGAACTGGGAAATTTGAGCACATTAGCCTGTACTGAGATCTCTGCATTGGCTACCTTGTCAGGTTCGAGCAGATTTTAAGGTCCTGCTGCTCACCTACACGTCTTTAAACGGACTGGCACCTTCATACCTCTCCGACTTTTTACATCTTTACGTTCCACCCCGTGCTCTCCGATCTCAGGACTCTGGCCTTTTAAAGGTTCCTAGAGCCAGAAAAAAGACAATTGGAGAGCTTTTTCTTTTCGTTCCCCGTTTCTGTGGAACACCCTCCCTCAAGATGTTCGGCAGGCTGCTCTGTGGAGGTTTTTAAAACTAAGCTGAAGACACATTTGTTCACCTTATCTTACAGGTCTTAATTCTGTGGCTTTTAGTTTTTAAATTTTTACCGTTTTTAACTTGTATTGTGTCTTTTACCTGTATTGCTATGTATCGCTTTTATTATTATTATTATTATTTTTTAATCTTTTTAGTTTCAAATAGTACAGCACTTTGTTTGAAAGCGCTTTATAAATAAAGTTATTATTATTATTATTATAACAAAATGATAACACACAGTTTTGGAATTAACTGCAGAAAACACAAAACATTTCATTCACACAGTCTAACAAGCTAATTGATATAAATATGACTGTACTGCCAAGTATGATTTCTGAGAGTTTTCAGTTTCACAAACAGCACAGCAGCTGTGTGGGGTTAATGATATTATATGTCTGAGTACAAGACTTCAATGCTAAAAGTGTCAAAAGTGTTCTCGTTCAGCAGCTTAAATATCAAACACTCAAATCTCCAAAAACCACACGTGAAGTTTCCCAAAAATAACAGCTGTGCTGGGTCAGCGTGTTATCGCCCAGAGCGCAGATTTCAACGCGACAAAGAAAAGACGACAAAGCCCAACCTATTGATGTGTTGAGATGAAGGGACCAGGGGACTGGACTATATTTAGCTTCATTGAGATGGTAATGGCTGAAACATGAGAGGACCTGTGTGTGTAGCTGGCTGTGTGTGAATCATGAGCAGTAGAGGAACCATCATTTGAACGTCTGTGCTTTACATTGGGAAGAGTTTGTTTTTAATGATGGAAACAGGAATAAAGATCAGGAGTCATCCATCTGTAATAACACACAACGGAAACAGCAGCACTGCTGCTTTCTTCCCGGGCCTCGTTCAGCGCCCAGAGGAAAGATGATGAAACACATTTACCCCGTGGCACATTCTTCTTTCTTTCTCTCTTACCCACCTCTATCTCTGCAGCTGTCTTAACCTCTCCCCCTCTTTCTCCAGCCAAGATTTCTGCCTTCCACTGTTGTATTCCTCCACTTGTTTCCTAGCAACTGAACTGACATGCCCCCTATTCTCAGCCCAGCAAATCTGTTGTTGCAACCCTAGATTTTATGGAACAGCCCACATAAATCATCGTTCCCCACGGGGAGCAGAGTTATGTTCGATGTGTCTCGGGGAACGGCTGCCTAGGCGTGCTGTTAACCTGGTTTCCACATGTACTGCGAGTTTCGAGTGGTAGAAGGAACAGTTGGGAGGCATGTTTTAGGTGTTTTTAGACACTAGTTGAAAGCTGCTGTTTCCAGTAGATGTCTGCTGTCACATGCACTGAATCTCTTATGGTGATTGATTCGTTCAGAAAAGCTTTATGCACATTTTAAAAACCAAAGAAAGTTCAAATAAAAGCATAAAAGCAATGCAGTTTGACACCAGCACTGCCTGAGTCATAAATGTAATATTCACATCATACAATATACATTTTTGAAGCCCGTGTGGGATTAATTCTTGCACATGTCAACACATTTTATAGCAAATTTGAACACAACTATGAGTAGTTTTTAGCATTTCCACTAATATGAAGCAATGTCGTACAATGTTTGCTGTGATGACAAGGAAAAGGTGTAAAACTGTACAATCTACATGAATAATGCATTTCGTGGAGGGCGTCATTATGCTGCAAACTGGAGAACAAATTGTCACTGTAGGTTCATCAAACTGTTTCCATCAATAAGTGAAGCCCTCAAATGAAATGCAGGTGACATTTTAGGCTCATGTCTAACATATCTAATAAAAGACAATATTAAAATCCCCATGCATATGTGTCCTAATATTACCAAGCTGCTCCATGAATACTAAAAGCTGTTGCATGTTGCGTAACTTTTCCTTTGGATAAAGTCAAAAGCTCTGTTGGAAAACAACATAGCTGGGCCGCAAGCGCCATCTAGTGGCCAACACGGGAACTACATTATTTAATAGAACAGATAATGTTTTAGCCCCGTAAGACCCAACCTTTAAAACAATCATAGCTAGAAAATATATCATGTTGTGAATGATATATTTTTATTATGCATTTCTTATTTATTTTTGTATCCCATTTGATAACAAAAAGTTTCGTTTTGTCAATAACATTTTGAAATTATGGCAAGTATTGATTATGTTGATGAGATAGAGGTTTCAGAAACTCATGTATCAAATATGATACAATATGACACAAAGGGCATTATAGGGTTAAATTGAATTCCAGTCTGTTTGGGTAATTAAAAAAAAGGGGGGGGAGGGGGGGGTTTGCACCACACAGTAAAAATGGACAGAGAAAGTGAGCAGGACAGGGTGACATTTAGGAATAAATGTGCTGCACGGCTGTGTGGATAACCTGGATAATCTTTAACCAAATTTAAGGAGGTTTACTTTGCTGACGAGGCTTTTAGAGTTTAACATTTCTATTTAAATCATCCCCGGTGCCTTGTCCAATATCCAATAAACCAAAAAATGACCTTATATAATTCCTTATAAGCAGAACTTTCCCCCACATCCCCATTTTTTTGTTATTTGAATGGAGTTGCAGCCAATAGTTGGCAAGAGGGCTTTTTTAATCCAATAAAAATCTTGTCCTACCCTCCCAAGGGACATTAAAGAAAGAAATAAAGAAAAACACATTATGATCGGCAATGTCTAAAGAATTTATTTAATCTAAAATAAGCTGATCGATTTAATTAATATTTTATTGTATTTAGTCATTATTAATTTACATGTAATTAACTAAACTATCTAAAACTGCTGTTGGTTATAAAAATGTAAATGCGATTTACTTTAATCATGCACCGTTAGCAATATGAGCTGAAAGCAAAATTATCCAAATGGATACAGAAGCCATGTTTCTTTAGAGGAATCGCAGAGCAAGAACTATAAAATGTCATTTATTCAGAACACATTCGTCTGTTTGTGTTACACAACAAGGCTTTAGAGATATTTCTTGGTGTAAATAAATAAAAACCCTAAATAAAAAAAAAAACAAATCCTGCTGGAATTTAGTGAAAAAGAAGCAGGTGCTGAACTAATAAAGAAAATCTATAAATAACAAATTAGCAGCGACTGTTCAGCTCTGCGACCATTTACTTTTTAAATTAAACCGTGTGCTTATCCATATATCCACCAAACATAAAATTAGAGTGAATGAAAAGAGTGTTTATTATCAAAGCGGCAGCTCCACAGATCAATACTGTCAACAGGCAGCTGGAAATTTACCACAGAGGTGCGCAAGAGCAGGCTGGTTGTCAGCAGATGGCCTGTAGGCTGGTGGAAGGTGGCGCACCGCTGAGGCCTAAGTATAGGTTTTCATGCAACGTGCACGAGTGATGGAGGAAAAGGAAAAGCTGCAGTGAAAATTAGGCCGTGTGATAACTGTGTTTAAATCACTCTGATTAGACAAACTGGGGGAGCAGCTGCAGATCTCGTAGTCTTGATTTTTTACTCCACATGAAAGTACATCCCCACATCATTACCTAATCCCTTCTTAAGTGGCAGCTGCTCTGGTCTGGAAAACATACTGTGCAGACAAGCTTGACTGAGGCTGCAGTGAATCACGAAGACCGTGGATCATGAAGGCTCTCTGGTGGGATGCACGACGCTAATTTAACACACAGGATAAATTGAAACTTTGGCTTGAGATGAAAAATATGGAACGATGATTCATCAGTTCTGTGTGTTTGCAGACTCCATCACTGCTCGTCTTCATCAGTGGTTAACTGCAGAGGGGTTTCAAGGTGTCATATTAAACCTGACAAGAGCTCCAAACGTGTGATCTCTCAGCTTCTTGTTTGCATTTTATCTCCGTGTGAAAAATCTATTTTAATTATCGCTCCTCTTGTGAATGCCTACAGAATGATTCAGAAACCCCTTTAATGACAAATGTTCACTTCACAGGCAGCACACCATCCATTTGTCTCATGAATGCATGCATGAGTCTGACTGTACAGCGAGCCGTTCTCCAGTTCTCTAGAGCTCCAGTAGGGGTCACAGTCATGACGCTGAAATCACAGTTTGCACCTCAGGTGGATATTGATGATGATTCAGTTTGCTTACCCAGCATCCTTCACCCCATTTGTTAGAACTAGTCCCTCCTGGAGCAACATAAGTCATGTTGCTGCAACAACTGAGCACTCTCTAGTTTTGTGAGGAACTGGATGTGATAAATATCTCTCATATACACACACAGGTTTGGCCTGATTCTGCTGTATACTTGCCTCAAACAAAAGCTAATGCGTGAATATTGATGCTGACCACATACTAGCCAGCCCGACACTGAAATGTAATCTCAAAACATGGGCCAAGGCTCCTACTAAGTCTATTTGGTTTGAAAGCACCAGCGGCTGAAAGAAATCCCACAGCACTACAAAGGCGTTATTTGCTCCAATAAGCTAACAGCATTGAACTCAGAGCACATCACAATCATCTTTGATATTTAAATCTAAAGCTTTGAATGAATGAGCAGGGAGCGAATTCGAGGTCTGTGACAGGGCTCACATTCATCCCCCCTCAGGGTCACTTTAATGTTCAAAGACACGTGTGACAGCTGCAGCGTCAAACACACTGGCGTTCCAATGGCGACGACACATTTTTAGTCCTCCGTTTGCAAAGACTCAAAAGTAATCGGACAATTGACTGACAAGCAATTTAATAGCCGGACGAGGCCTGCTCCCTGATAAAGCAGATAAAAGAGCTGGACCTGATTCCAGGCATCTCAGTGCAAGTGAGGAAGACCAACATTAGGCTGAAAAAGAAATCCATCAGAGGCACAGCCAAAGGTTTACAAGAGTTAATGCAGCGATCAAAAGGTCTGAAAGAGCAGATGAGACAACTAAAGTGGATGATCACAGAATCCTTCCTTAACCTTTTAAAAGCTGAACAATAAAATAATCTTTAATTTTGTGATACTGGAGTGTTTGTTGAACCTTTAGACAATATATATCAAATTTTAATCTGCATAGGGTTTTAATTTGTATCACATTTGTTACATAAGCCATATTTTTGCAATTTAGTCATTTAAAATGTGTCATGCAATTTATATCATTGAGGGTAAAGCAAAGTCACAAAAACACATCAAATACGATACACTGGGCTTTAAAGGGTTAATCAAGAAAAAACCCTTGAAAGTATCCAATCAAGTCAAGAAAATGTACATTGGAAATCTGAAAATTCTCCAACACTGAGACACTGGATTAATGAGCTAGTGTCCTACTGCACACCTGAGAAGATATCGCATAGTGTAAAAGGGAAATATGGAACCTTTGAAAAATTTGGGGCCCCTTCCTGTCAGTACTACCGTCTTTGGACCTAATAGATCATAGAGATGACGCAGGATGTGAGTGGGCGTTAAGGCATCTGGGAAGGGATCTCAAAACTGGATTGAAGTGAAAGAAGCATCTATGTCCACTGTGAGCGACCATCTTTGAACAGAGGCGGTGGTTTACGACACCAACTCTCTGCCATCTATAATCCAGTTTTGAGATCCTTTCCCAGACGCCTTAACGCCCACTCACATCCTGGGCCATCTGACCTCAGGAATTCGCACGATAAGGTGGGGCCAGGTTTCACAATGAGCTCACCTGAAACTCTGGCTGATTGGGACCCACACCCAGTTCCACACCTTGGCTCAGGCGATTAGAGGATCATCAGGGGGTCCTTTTGTCCCTCTGTGGGGGGAAACTCCCACTAGGTTTATATCTGGGACTCCCCACCATTTGACCTTAGAACTGAAGAAGCTTCTCGGATGAAGGTGAAACGTCTTCAAGCAACTTAAAGAAGTCCAGACGCTTTTCTTTGCAAGCTCCTTTGACTGTTTTCTGTTTTGCTCAATTTTTTTTTGAGTCCTTTGTTTTTTGTTTGTGTGTGTGTTTGTTTTAAATTTCTGTAATTATCAATATTATTATTATTATTATTATTATTATTATTATTATTATTATTATTATACCCATAGTTGTGAGTTTTCTGCGTGTTTGTTTGTTTTTGTTTGTTTTCCAATTTAAAAATGAAAATAAAGCCTAGAAAAAAAAGAGAGACGCCTTCATGAACGGACATACAGAGGGTTTACGACAAGGTGCCACTTTGACAGAAAACGTCTAAAAACAGATGAAACAAAGATGAATTAGTATCAGAAGGATGAGAAGAAACTATGGAGACCTTGATGGAGGTAATGTTATGGCATGGAAATGTACAGCAGCCAGTGGAACGGGGCCGCTGGTATTTACTGGTATTTACTGATGATTCAGCCAAATGCTGCAAAACCGATCAGACAGCGTTTCATTCTGCAAATAGAAAATGAACCAAAGGATACTGCAGGAGTTTCTCAAGCCAAATGAGTTGGATTTTCTTCAACTGTCATGTCAGTCGTCTGATTTAACCCAGAAGAGCAGCGTTTCAGTTACTGAGGACAAAAAGAAACTTAGTCTTTGGTGATGTCCATAACTTCTAGACGTCATGCAGTCATTGGCTGCCAAATATTTTAAAAAAATCCTTATATTTAATTTTATGGTAGCCTCTGAAAATGTGTTAAACCCCTTAAATTAAAGTGAAACGTCTACACTTAAATTCCACATTGACTGACTGATTCAAAATCCACTGTAGAGGGACAAAAACGTAAAAATAAAATTGCCTTTGTCCAAAAAGTTATGGATCTAATTGTACACATAGATAAAATTGAGAAACATGAAGCATCATTATACCTTATTACAACAATAAAAACGTTGGAAAACACGAGTTAAAATCTATATTTTGCTGTTTTCTAAACGTGGAGTTCTTACAGTTGTGTCTGGAATAAATTATTTAATAAGATTTTTTTGCAACCTGACAGTCAACAGGGACGCTCACTCCAACCAAACTTAATTACATGAGCGTGTTTTATTTGTCTCTGTGCAAGCTCATACCCGTTGATAGGTTGATGGAACTGGTTGACAGGTTGCATTGCTTCCTGCACTAAAGGGTTTCAATATCACAGAGCAGTAATACAAGCCCACCAGCCGCTATGAAAAATAAATCCATTCAGGAAATAGGTTTTTAAACAACACAAAGAGACAGTAAATCCACTTAAAATGATAACCTCACATCATTTCATGTAAAGATATTAACAATTCATGGGAGGCACTTTATTTTGACAGAAGCTGATAGCAGTTTATTCTGGATCAATACATCATGCATTCCTTCAATCAATGCTCAGACACTTCTGAGTAACTCGGGATTTAGCTTCATGCTGCTCTGGCAGATTTCTGCTTTATTTTCTGGAAAAGCCGTCGTGACAGACAGAGTGCACTCACGTAACCAGTGAAACTGTGAACTGACAGTAAAACTCCAGCAGCAAAAAGCCTTAAACATCAATTTAAGATATTGCTTCTGGTAAGATAGTTATCTGCACGCTGTAGATCATTAATTATTAAACAGATAATAAATGTTGAATTTTGAAGGTGCTGGCAAGCCATCTGTATCTGGACTCCAGCATGAAGTTGTTCACTGTGCTGAATCTGAATCAACAGCACATGGGCAAGCATGCTGATTAGGGCTGGGTATCGTCACTCACTTCTAGAATCGATTCAATTTGAATCAGGGAAATTTTGCCTCAGACAGTCAGAAATATTATAATTCAGATCATTCATCAGTATATTTCTATATTTCTATATCTACAAAAAGAAATCTGACACTTGCGAGACATAATCAAAGGTGTGAGCATCACAGCAGATGCCTTTGTGTCAAAGTAGCTGTAAGAACAGTAGACTTGTGCGTAACAAGCAAGTGAATAATGCAGAAAAAAGATTTTTAGACGGGAAACTGTTCTTGAAGTACAGAGAGAGCATGTAGTGTGATTTTATCGTGGTGGCAGCAAAACAATCAGAGGGAATTCACGATGATGTTTATGTGAAGCGTAGTTTGCTGCTTCTTTTGCTGCTGGTTTACTCAATATTGTTTGGAGAGAGAAAAACCTGCAGCTTCAAAATCAGCGCAAAAAAGGCGTAAACACAAAGCGCGGACCCGCCGAAACACCAGAATCAGCGAGCTGTTGGCTTTCAGCTCATGTCCGTGTCGTCAGGTGAGAAAGGCGACATCTCACTGGTTCTGATCCGTAGGCGAGTCTGCGTTTTGTGTTTACGTCTTTGTGCAGAATCCGTGTTCCTGCTCTCATTTACTGTTTTAGCTGTTTGGTGGTTGTTGAAATTTTGTGAGGTTTAAGCTGAGATTCTGCCGTTTTGGGCAAAATAAATTTATATTCAATTCAATTCAATTCAATTTTATTTATATAGCGCCAAATCACAACAAAAGTCGCCTCAAGGCGCTTCATAGATACAGAGAAAAACCCAACAATCATATGACCCCCTATGAGCAGCACTTTGGCGACAGTGGGAAGGAAAAACTCCCTTTTAACAGGAAGAAACCTCCAGCAGGACCAGGCTCAGGGAGGGGCGGGGCCATCTGCTGCGACCGGTTGGGGTGAGATATTAAAAAATCGATTCAGGATTTTAATGAATCGATATCACGTTATCCAAGCCAGAATCGATTTTAATCGGTAAATCGATAATCAAAACCCAGCCCTAATGCTGATGTCATGTGGCATTGGACAGGAGTACCGGCGGCCATATTTCAGCTGCAGCAAAGCAGGGCATCAAACATCTATTGCAGCAACTGCAGCACTGAAAAAAAAATGGGAGCACAGAGTGCAGGCAGATTTCTGTGGCAACACCTTCATTTTGGTATTTAATCACAAAACAGGAATATTGTTTTGTTTATGCCCTTCTTTGACTTTTACCCAAACTGAAATATTTGCTAAATATAGACCGATCAAAAGTTCAAGACCACTTAAAAAATGGTAAAAAAAAAAAAAATCATATTTTGTTTGGATCTTAACAAGGTTCCAAGTAGAGCTTCAACATTAAGCAAGAAGAAATGGGAGTGAGACGAAGCATTTGTTTGAACATCCTATACTGAAACAGGCTGTTTTATAGCCTATCAAACGTTTAGGACCACATGCCTTGAAAAGCAATGTGCAGAAATCTGTGCAAAAATGTGGATTTATTGTCATTTTCTGTCAGGCGGTCTGACGCTCTGATGGCAAAAATCCTTTCCTTTTTGAACGTGGTCAGCTGCCTAAGCAGTCTCTCGCAGCACGCCGTCTCTGCTGAGGCGGGCGCAGTAAGACGGTCATTTGGAATTTCTTAAAGGATCCTGAGGGTTATGGAACAAAAAAGTAAATCGGAAGATCCCCCAAAATTTCACCAGCACTGAGCTGGTGGATCCAATACGCTGTCTGTCGAGACACTGGACGATCCTCGACCCAAATTAAAGCCGTTACTGGTGCCGACTGCAGCCCCGTAACCATCAGACGGCATCTGAGACTGAAGGGCTTCAAAAACAAAACTCGTCCTCAAAGGCCTCGTCTCTTTGAGTGCCACAGAACCGACCGTCTGGACTTTGAGCACCAGGTTTTATTCTCTGATGAGAAAAAATGTAACTTTGATGGTCCTGATGGTTTCCAACGTTACTGGGATGACAGGCAGATCCCACCTGAGATGTTTTCTACGCTCCACAGTGGAGGGGGCGCCATAATGGTCTGGGGTGCTTTTTCCTTCAGTGGAACAATGGAGCTTCAGGAGGTGCAGGGGTGTCACACGGCTGCTGGCTATGTCCAGATGTTGCAGAGAGCATCCGTCCTGACTGAGGGCCCTCGTCTGTGGGGTAACGACTGGGCTTTTCAACAGGGCGATGCTAAAGTACACGATGCCCGCAGGACAAGGGACTTCTTCCAGGATAATAACATCACTCTGTCGGACCATCCTGTGTGTTCCCCTGATCTAAATCCAACTGAGAACCTTTGGGGATGATTGTCGAGGGAAGTTTACAAAAATGGACAACAGTTCCAGACAGTAGATGCCCTTCGTGCGACTGTCTTCACCACTCGGAGAAATGTTCCCACTCACCTCGTGGAAGCTCTTGCATCAAGCACGCTGCAACAAATTGTTGAAGTGATCAACAATAACGGTGGAGCTGCTCATTACTGATTTCATGTTTGGAACTTATTGGTTATTGGGATTTTTGGAGGTGTGGTCGTAAACTTCTGATCAGCTGTAGAACAGCCTGTTTCAGTTTAAGCGTTGTTTTCAATCATTTGCACGCTCAAAAACTGATTTGTCTCACTCCTATTTCTTCTTGTTGCATGTTGAAGCTCCACTTGGAACCTTGTTAAGATCCAAACATGCAAAATATGATTTTTTGCCATTTTTCAAGTGGTCTTAAACTTTGGATGGAGACTGTATTTGAGGCTTGTGGACAAATTTGGTACAAGTACCAACGGCGTCCATATTCATTGATTTTGCTTTATCAGCAGGTCAGGTCATCTACAGTACTGACTGTCACCCATTTGTATAGATATTGGTGATGCCCATCCTATCACTTCTCCCAGTATTTTGCATAAGCAAGTTTAAACAGATGTTACCATGAAACTTACCCTGCTGAGGACTTCACCCCTATTTATCGATCGACTTTACTGAAGGTGAACAATCCCTTTTTCTTTCAGCGTTGAGCTCGTTTGTGATTGTTTTTGTTTGTTTTTTGTGTGTTGAAGATGTTTTCCATTCCTGTTTTGATTTCATTACCATTGTGGTGATATTGGGTTTTGTCTCTTGACTTATTTGAGTATCTGAGTTTTGGTTTTTATTGAGCTTCGGTTTCTGTTTTGAGCTCATTATTTCTTCTTGTGCTTTTAATTCTTTCAGTGTTTCCCTCGACTCCTGTCTTAAAGGTGCCTGTTCCTCTGTCTCTGTTATTATATCTGGTGTAATGTATTCTGTGTGTGTATTTTCTATGGACCCGTGTGTGTCTTTAATAAAGTTAAGCTAAATTAAACTTGTCTGTGTTTTTGTCTTTGGGTATTCTCTTGTTTTACTTTGCAGATTAATGTTGTAAGCATCATTTTTCCAGTCGTCCATGTTCCAATCCTGGTGAGCACATGTGAACTGCAACAGCAGTTTCCTGGCATCTGGTGTTGTTTTGCTGCTGCTGCTCATTTGCTACAAAGTTTGACGTGTTGTGCATTAAGAAAGGCTTGTCTGCATACTTTGACTAATGTGTGGTTATTTGAGTTATTATTGCCTTCCTATGAGTTCAGAGCAGTCTGGAAATTCTCTTATGACCTGTTGGAACCCTACAGATGTTTGTGAGGGAAAATCCCAGTGGATCAAGAAGCCAAACAACAACTGAAATTATTTTGTTCAATACTGAAATCACATTATTCACTGATTTAAGTGACAAAAATTGGGCTCAGCCTTAGAAATAGTTTGAGGAGCTCAGTCATACAGGAGGAGCATGCTGCTGCTCCTTCACATCAAAAGGACCTAGTTGAACTGGTTCAGTCATCCATACAGGATGCCTCCTGGGGACCTCCCAGGAGATGTGTTTTGGGCATGTCCCACCGGCAGCAGGCCTCAGGGCAAGCTTAGGACACACTGGCTGGCTTGGTAATGCTTAAGATAGATAAGACAGATGGATAGGGATGGGTACCGGTATCTGGGTTCTGACATAAACAGTAGTAACCAGACCGAAAAGCAGCGCACATTTCAGTGCTTTTTTTCCTGAGCTGTGATACACTTTAGATTCTAGCCAATCATTTTACGTTTCCGAGGATAGTAGGCGGGTCCAGGTACGTACGTTCTTTTAGAGCAGAGCTACAGATTAAAAATGCCCAAGGCGAAGCGGTCAAAGTCTGGCTGTACTTCACAGCAAAAGATGCAAACTCAGCAGCTGCAACAAGTGCTTTAAGCTGATACTGTGATGCTGTCAAAGGAGGTAACACCTCAAATCTGATGAAACACCTGGCGACGCATAGCGTTTTTTTAAAAGCTGAGAAATGCGCCGTATTTGATAGCTTGCTGCGAGACCTCACACCGAGCACATCTACTGCAGGTGTGTTGCCTGTTATCGGACCCGGAGTTAGCAACATCCCCCAAAAACCTGAAGAGAAGAGTCCTGGCCCCTAGCCCTGCCAGTGTAGCAGAAATGATGAGGATGATGATGCAGCAGCAGCCGTTCTTCTCTGCGTGAGTAGCTTAATGTTGTTCGTGTGTAATTTACGTTGAGTAGGCTAACCACATTATTAAATTAATGCATGTAAGGTGAACTAGCAAACACCATCATAGCTACATGCAGCTGTCTTCTTGTTTGATGGCAGATACTCCCTTCACCCTGGCTAAAAAGGCTAAAATGACCAAAGAAAAAGTGGAAAACAGTTAAACATGAGAGGTTTTTGGACAAAGTTTGTGTTTTTTCCATTGTTTAAGCTGCTTCCAGCCAAGAGTGATACCATATATGCCCCATAGCTGCAGAAAAGGCTAACATTGTTATCTTTTTACAAAAAAACAGCTGAACATGAGAGGTTTTTGGACCAATTTTGTGTTCTCCATTCTTTAAGCACCGTTTAAGCACCGTTTAAGCACCGGCACCGTTTCAAAAGTATCGGTTTGGCACCAGTATCGGATAAAACCTAAACGATACCCATCCCTACAGATGGATGGATTTTTCAAGATGTAAATGAGGTATCATCTGATTAAATGTGCTAAATTGCAAAAATGGTGACGTGACATGGTTTTGTGAAATACACAACTAAATGTGACATTTTCTGCGAGTCTAAAAGAAGTTTGCTTGTAGTCTCTTAACTTTTGATCGTGGGTCTTATCAGGACCATCATACCTGGTAAACGTCACCATGTTTAAACTGTAACTATGAGCATTTATGACATCAGAACACCAAATGTGTAAGGGTGTTTTTGCTTTTGTAGATTATTTTGAAATGTTTTATAGTGATATTAGAGACTGAAAATGGGAATAGGTGGGTGGTAAAACATTCTTCACCAGAATGAATCCAGGCTAGAGCAGGGCGATATAAGATTTTTTCATATCACGATATTTTTCTTCATTTCAGGCGATAACGATATATATCACGATATAAGCCAAATAATAATATATTTGTAAGATTTAAATGTGCCGTTGCTCACAAGTAAAATGTGAAATAATCAGCAGCTTGTTTTGATTTAAATATTTATTTCCCATAATAAGTTCAACAGGGTAGATGTACTTAAGGAACATGAGACTAAATATTGCAAACTACACAAAAGGCAGCCGCTAAAGCGTTTAAGTTTCAAAACAGAACAAACGAAACAGACTAAACTGTCAATTCCACTCAAAAACAAAATATTAATTCTAAAAATAAATCTTAGTTTGTTTTACAGAAGAACAGACAAAATGGACTAACTTCTGTCAATATCAAATAAACTGAGAACTAAAAGGAAATTCTCGATCTCTCCTTGTTGTATAGCTGAGCTTTTCAAACAGTTTAACAGTTACTTTAGTCTGACAAAAGCCGAATGACGAATTAGCGCTTCCAGTCAGAGATTGAGCATGCACCGCTTTATTGTATTTCCAGACTTGCTTTCGGCACATTTACAGTGCGCGCTACTCTGTTTCTGTCAGACTTGAAATAGCAGAAATACCTTCACACTACAGAACTTCTGTGGCTCTTCCGTTCGACAATCTCTCCGGCATTGGAACCATCATCTGTTTTCTCTTCGGTAACCTTCGGTCACGCTCTCGGTTGATTTTTCTCTAGTCGGCACACTCATTTCCTCCATTACCCAGGCGGCACGGCGGCTGGCTGCTTCCCAAACAAATACACATGTGCGGCTTGGCACTTGTGCTGTACGTAACAAGTCACGTGACGATGATCGTGGCTCAAGAGTTGGGAGTTCGCCTTGTAATCAGAAGGTTGCCGGTTCGATCCCCGGCTCCGACAGTCTCGGTCGTTGTGTCCTTGGGCAAGACACTTCACCCGTTGCCTACTGGTGGTGGTCAGAGGGCCCGGTGGCGCCAGTGTCCGGCAGCCTCACCTCTGTCAGTGCGCCCCAGGGTGGCTGTGGCTACGATGTAGCTGCCATCACCAGTGTGTGAATGTGTGGATGTGTAAAGCGCTTTGGGGTCCTTAGGGACTAGAAAAGCACTATACAAATACAGGCCATTACGTGACGCTGCGGCTGTGATTGGTTCGGCTCTGCACTACTTAATTTGGATTGGCTGTTCTTCTTCTTCTTTTTTTTTTTTTTTTAAGAGGACAAGAGAGACGAGGCCTATCGCAATAGTTTAACTTATTTAAGTTATTTCGCAATACATATTGTTATCGTTCTATCGCCCAGCTCTAATCCAGGCTTATAAAAGCAAAGGACTGTTGTAAGATTGCCTTTTCTGAAGAAAGGAAAATGATTACCACAGTAGTCAGAGAAATAGATTTCTGTTATGTAAGGTAACAGTGTTATTGTGTATATGCAGACCATTCAGCTGTACTCGTCCCTCTGACACTCATTTTGAGCAGGGAACAGCTTTCGAGACAATAGTGCATCAAATTTAATCAGAAAAGTTCAAACCACTTTTGTACCTTCCTGTCCTTGATTCACTGTTTCCTTGTTTTGCACCCGAGAGCAACATTTCGTCAAACTCCTAAACCATCATCCACTGACAGGTCACACGTCGCTCAAACTCAAGTTCCCTTTCCATCTCTCTGATGGTCATCATCAATGTCAGCTTTCAGTATTTTACAAACCAAACAGACAGAGCGAACTGAGAGAGAGAGAATTAATGAAACACTTCATCATTTTCTCACTAAATGAGAAGCTCTCCATCCTAAACGCAGCACAGACAGCAAAGCATCAAGCCAGCCTGAATGAAAACAGCCGTGTGAAACAGAAGCCGTTTGTATGGATTTCCCAGGAACCACGTTCTATTTTAATAACGCTGCCTTCTCCATTCTCAATATGGTTTGACAGCGCATGGTTTTGTGGTAAAGAAAATAGCTTTTCAGCATGTCATCATCAATAATTCACTTATGACAAACAGCTCTGACATTTAAACTGCACTGGGTGTCTGCCTGACACTGACAGGGAGACAATTATGAAGGAAAAGGAGTCCAACACAGGGAGAGACCGATTCTCTCTCAGCTGTGTGCTGATGCAATTAGAAAGGTTCAGGCCTAATATAGTGTCGAACCTTTACTCGCAAAACACTGATGGAAGAAGCTGTGATGACCTTTACACAACTCAACCGCTGACCTAAAATTGAGCCAAAGAAGATTTTCAGTCACTCGAAGGACAAAAACAGGAAGCTAAACAGGAAGTGTTTAACGTGGCGGTGGAATCACCAAAACAAGCAGCGCTTCATGACTTTTTTGAGTTGTATTCACACATCTCCTGTGCTTATGAGAGACAAATGTGGGATAAAAATGTGTAAATGAGCTGCAGAACAACTTATTTCCTCCCAGGCTGCAAATGCACTGATGTGTGAGAGCCTCTGAGGGCACCACAGTGCAGAGTGCTCTTCCTGTGGTATTGCTTTGTGTGCAAACATGAGGAGAAAGTCTAATGATTCAACTTTGAATTCATGGATGAATTTACTGTCATGAAGAGTCTAATTACTGTCAAACCTTTTTCTGCACCTTTTGCCCTTTTCTGCACTTTGCTTTGCATCTATTAATCTCGTCTTTTTAGAAGCTACGATTCCTCCCTTGTGTGTTTCCCTCTGCTCCGATTACCTGCTGTGCCCCGATTTGTATCACCTGCGTTTTATGATCTCTCCCTCTCTTGTGTATTCGTCCTCCCTTCTGTGCCACTTTGTCACAATGTAGCCTTTTCCTTGTGTATTTTCTCTCGGTAAAATCTAAACTTGTTTTTTTAAATTCTTAAAATTAAATGACAACAATGCTGACTAACTGGCCAACTAATAGGTTATTATTAGTACAGGGCAGCTGTGGCTACAACTGTAGTTTGCCTCCACCAGTGTGTGAATGCAACAACTGTGGGTGACTGACGTTTTTTTTAATTAATTTTATTCCTATGTCTGGTTTTTGCTATTGTATTACTATATTTATATTGTACAGCACTTTGGTCTACCAGGTGTGTCTTGAAGTGCAATAGATGACGACGACAAATGAATGAATAAATAAATGACTGGTGGAATTGTGAAGCACTTTGAGGGTCTTGAAAAGCACTATGTAAATGCAATCCATTATTAAAAATATAAAGTTGCAGCTTATTTATGTAAAGTCTAATAAATGCTCAATAAATACCTTGCAGGGTGGACACTGGTCTGGGACTCCTTTCACACAGTTTACTTCTGTTATTACTTGTTTTGATTTTGCTAGCTGGTTGTGTTTATTTTAAGGAACATAGCTGCTTTTTGTCTTAAAAAACATTACAATCCAGGTTAAAATTGAGGTATGTTAAATTACACAAAAACTGGACTGAAAATCAGTCGAATCAGGTTTTATTCAGTGAACAAAATTTGTAATTTTTGATTCATAGAGTGTCTACAACCATCTGTAAGAAGTCAGTACAGGCTCTGTCATGGTCTGGCACTGCTGAACCTAAATTGATGGAGTTATGAATGCAGAAAAGTACCTTTAGAATTTGATGCACCATGCAGCAACATCTGGCAAGTGTCTAAAATGCATTGGACATCTGGATAGAACACACTACAGGGTGGGCCATTTATATGGATACACCGTAATAACATGGGAATGGTTGGTGATATTAAAGTCCTGTTTGTGGCACATTAGTATATGTGAGGGGGAAAACTCCTCAAGATGGGTGGTGACCATGGTGGCCATTTAGAAGTCGGCCATCTTGGATACAACTTTTGTTTTTTCAATAGGAAGAGGGTCATGTGACACATCAAACTTATTGGTAATGTCACAAGAAAAACAATGGTGTGCTTGGTTTCCCTTTTACTCTGCATCACAACAGCTCTCTCCTGCCTTCAGTATTGCACTTGGTCCACCTCTCTGTGGCGTAGTTTTCAAGGACCAAGCAACCGTCGAAGACCTTCCAGTATTCTTCTGCCTCCAATACTCCTTCTTGTGACCTCAACTTCCTGCAGCATCCAATGGATTTATCGACATGTTGGACCTGTGTCTTGACAGGAGCAGTGTACTGACTACTTTTATCATTTATTAATAACGTTTACAGCTTCATTCTTGACTCTAACATGGCTGATAAAAGTCATGCTATACTTGTTCTTTGCACAGTGGTGCATTAAGATTAAAAGGAAATTCAACTAGAGCTGCTGATTTCATTCGTTTTGTTGATCTGGGTTACAGACCAATTTATTATATTGCATTGCAATTTTTTACCTGATGATGACTGGATGAAAATGAAAGATCCACCAAAGCAATTACAGTTCATCCTGAGGATCACATAAATGTCTGAGCCAAATTTCACGGCAATCTATCAAAGATTTACTGAGGCATTTAACTCCAGCCCAGAAATGTGAACCTTCTGTTAATGCAAGAGGCAAACACACTAAGAAATCAGGCAGCCTTTGCAGTGATGAATGGCAGAAAATCTTATGCATATCCATGTCAATAGACATGGATATGCATAAGAAGTGATACCAGAAGTGAGATATTTCACTTCTAACAAATCAACACTGTTACACCACGAGCTATTCCAACTAGCATGGCTAAAATTTATGAAATATGGGTCTTACACTCTACAATTAAAAAACTCAACCACAAGACCTAATAAGCTCTTTCTTCTTAAAGTGGCTGTACGAATAAATAAGTTGTGCCCAGTGTGTGAAGAACCAGACACTTCTGTAAACAGGCAATTTTTCCCCTTCATCTGTGGGGGATGGAATTACATGCTCGCTTAATGGCAGAGTGTAATCATGGGAAATAAATATCACACAATTTATCCAATCTTGTAAACATTTCTGCAGGAATACTAACAACAGGTACAAGAAACACAGGCCTGTGCAGGAAACCACATGCGGTCACACACAAATGCAAAGCGACATTGATGCACTCGTGTCCTCGTCTGCTACCACCACGGCTGGATGCGAAGCACCGTGAAGTATTGCATGAACTCTTGAATTGACGTCCCTCGATAAGTCTTCGGGGTGCTGATCTTTTAATGCGTGTGGTCAGCAGAATAACAAAGAATCATATTACAGAGACAATAACTCGTGTCATGAAATCATTTGTGAGAAGTCTGCAAGTGTTTTCTCGCTACTAAATATTCCAGTCAACGCTTAGTGGTGTTATAATAATAAAGTGGAAGCGACTGGGAATGACTCAGCCACAAAGTGGTAGGCCACGTAAAATCTCAGCAGGCTCGGTGGGGCGTATAGACATCCAAACTTCATGTGGCCTTCAGATTAGCTCCAGAACAGGCCATAGAGAGCTTAATGAAATGGGTTTCTGCAGCTACATCCAAGCCTTACATCACCAAGAGCAACGCAAAGCTTCAGTGCATTGCAGTGGTGAAGCCATGCTGGACTCTAGAGCTGCGGTGTGTTCTCTGGAGTGACGAGTCACGCTTCTCCGTCTGGAAATCTGAAGGACGAGTCTGAGTTTGACAGTTGCCAGGAGAGCGTTACATGTCTGACTGCATTGTGTCAAGTGTAGTTCGGTGGGTGGGATTATGGTGGGGGGCTGTTTCTTAAGATCTGCACTTGGCCTCTTAAGTCCGGTAAAAGGAACTCTTAATGCTTCAGCAGATCACGATATTTTGGATGATTTCATACTCCCAAATTTGTGGGAACAGTTTCAGGATGATTCCTTTCTGCTCCAACATGACTGACTGGACAAGTGTGGTGTAGAAAAACTCAGAACACCACCCGGATGAATTCAAGTGGAGACTGCGAGCCGCCTTTTCATCCAACATCAGTGTCTGACCTCACAAATTCACTTGTGGAAGGACAGTGAAACATCCCCCTAAATCTCCAAAAGTTGATTCTGTTCATGTGGACGTAGCGTTTTCTGGGAGAAACATTTCGTCATCATCCAGGTGACGTCTTCAGTCTCAGCTGCAGGTTTCAATCTTATAAACAGTACATTTGCATAATGACTGAAACCAGCCCACTGAAGGAACAATGGGCTGGGAGGTCACCTTCATCATAATTATGTAAATTCTCATGACCATTGATCAACAACCACTGACCAAAACCCACTGATCAAAGACCACTGATCAATAGCCATGAGTACCAATCACAGAGAGTTGGGGAATGGCTGCAATCACAGCCCATTGTTCCTTCAGTGGGCTGGTTTCAGTCATTATGCAAATGTACTGTTTATAAGATTGAAACCTGCAGTCAGCTGAGACTGAAGAAGTCACCTGGATGAGTGACGAAACGTTTCTCCCACAAAACGCTATGTCCAGATGAACAGAATCAACTTTTGGAGATTTATTTTCCTGGATGATTGAGAATTCATCAAGACATCCCCCTAAACACACTCTGTTATAGCTACAACCGTGGGCTGATATAAAATTAAACCTAATGGGTTAAGAATAAGATGCCACTCAGGTTCATATGTGTGTGAAGGCAGATCAGTAAATAGTTTGGGCGGTATGACTGATTCAGCTCAGTAACTGTTGCAGTATATTCTCTGAAAAGCAAAAGTGAAACCGAGCTGAGCAACCAGAGGAGTGTGCTGTACCTTCTGCTTTCTCTGGACTCAATGTTTTTGTGAGTTTTACTGCTAATGATTTTTTTGGAAAGCTTCCATTTTGAAAATGTTTTAATGAATACTCTGTGGCTTGTTCCAACTCACAACATGAACTCTGTGCCAAGTCAATAAATAAAACAGTGCAATTTCTCAACACGCCTTCTTTAACCAGTGGTTTCTATGAAAACAGTGACACAAGAACACAAGTGACACAAGAACACAAGCGATCGTGGCTCAAGAGTTGGGAGTTCGCCTTGTAATCGGAAGGTTGCCGGTTCGAGCCCCGGCTTGAACAGTCTCGGTCATTGTGTCCTTGGGCAAGACACTTCACCCGTTGCCTACTGGTGGTGGTCAGAGGGCCCGGTGGCGCCAGTGTCTGGCAGCCTCGCCTCTGTCAGTGCGCCCCAGGGTGGCTGTGGCTACAATGTAGCTGCCATCACCAGTGTGTGAATGTGTGGATGACTGGATATGTAAAGCGCTTTGGGGTCCTTAGGGACTAGTAAAGCGCTATATAAATACAGGCCATTTACCATTTATATTGCTCTGAAGGGGAGAAAATAAACACGCAATTAACCCGTTTTTGAAATCTCCAGCACCGTGATGAAGCTTCGGTATTTACTGGTGTACTGAACACTCCTCTTGTATCCTGCCTGCACTCAGACACTTAATTCTCATTAATCCTGCATCCATTTACCATAAATATGGGCTGGCAGAACTCTTAGACAGAAGAGTTCAGAGCAGAAGAAACAGAGCAAACCCAGATGCAGGTGTGATACCAGAACCAGAAAAATTCAAATCAAAGCAATTCAAGAAACAGTTTTTAGGGTTACACCTGGAATCCGCATACAATAAACATTTCAAAGATAATTACGCAGACTTTCAAGAATATGCTAAAGGCAGTGTTGTCACTTGTATACTGAGTTTGTGCTTACGGTAGCTCGTCATGCCATTCTTTCAGAAGTCTGTTCAGCTTCCATTTCCAAGTTCAGCTTAATGAGTCATGGATTCAACATATGCTGCCATTAGTTTAACAGCTCTAACTGCCTCGAATCTGTGGCTTGCAGCATTTAAATTAACCACCATTCCCACTCAGCCAGCAGCTCTTCTTTTACTGTTTCTCTCTTCACTTCGATAAGATTGCTCCGGAAATTAGGATTTTGTCTGCAGCACCTAATGCCGCTGCTGTCTGCTAATGAGCTTTTGTCTTGATCAGTGCTGGAAAACAACGAAGAACATTTTTCCCACACTTGCTGGATTTCATAGTATAATTTTGTACTTTTATTCAAATACAGCAAATGTGCAATTTTACATCCATGGAAAGTATATATTTAAGAATAGAGGCGCTGAATATTCAAACAAGTGCTTCCCAATTTTATGCCGTAATCCTCCCAGTTTTTAGGCCTATAAACTTCTCTTCTTCTAGAAAGAATTGCCTAATGTTGAAAGGAATATAATCACAAGCCCTTTTTAAAAAAGCCATGAGTATATCCTGGGACCTCGGCAGAGGGCATCTAAATGCCATCGTCAAAACATGGCCTACTGTGCAATGACACTGAATACTGTAATAGTGCACTCGAGCTTTTGTATAATGTGTGAAAAATAGACAAAAATTAAAACAGCCAGTTAATGCTCGGCCACAGGAATAAACATCATAATATCCTAAAAAACAAAGCCAACATGGCAGCGCCAGAAGTGTTGCTCCTCTAATGGCCACTTGAGGATTGGAAGTTAATTCTCATGGGATAAAAATGTAGCTGTTCACTGACCTTTTTGGTAGGCCTGTAGGAAAAAAAACAAAAATAAAAAACTAGTCAAGCAGTAGAAAAAGTTAAGAGTGTAACACTGACTGTCACAGGCCCAATTTAACGTCCACGTGGTAACATGTATGCAAAACCTCAACAGACACTATAAAACTTGGACAGATGTGAAAAGTGACACCAATGTGGAAGTACCTTAAACCTGCAATATATCTGAAGGCCACCAGATGGCGATAGCTGTAATTGCAAAAACACTCCTGGTCATATAGTAAACACTATTTTATAAGTCCTGGTCGTTCTATGGGTCAAAGTAGAGGTTTATTGGCTGTATGTACTTATTGGCTAATGAACTGAGACTGAAAAGTCATTCACCACTTAACAAACAGTTTTACAGTCTGAACCGCTCCTCTCGTCGCTTCCAGTTTTTTGAAGCCTTAAGATGGCGATGGTGAAAACGCTGACTTCAGAACCCAACTTAACAGTGCATCCACCTTTTATACTGTTTGTGAGTTGCTAATGTAACAGTGTTTCTGTGGTATTATTTCACTTGCCACAAATGTCAGCGTAATGGAGAAACCCGCCCCCTATCGGTGTGGCCGGTTAGGTGAGGCTGACTGCAGTAATTGCTAGTGATGGGATTTCCGGCTCTTTTTTTTCGGCTCCGAACCAGCTCTTCAGGTTGTTTTGTTGCTTTAATTAATTTATTATTAACAACAATATAAAATTATGCAGAAAATGAATTACTAATGTAAAAAAGTGGTTTTATTTATATATGTTTATATATAAATATTTATGGGGGCCCCTAGAGACAAAGCACGTACAAACTCCAAAACACATTTCTAGCATGAACTGAACTTCCAAAACAGAGCTACCTAGATCACTTAAATTACACAATTGAAAGCACGAAAGCATATGTGTATTGTTTGTGTATTTATACACAAGCATTCTTATATATTTAAATAATTTAAAAAACAAATGTTCATTTACCTGTTACTACCACACACCAAATCCAGTCGTTGGTACTTGCTGGCTTGTGTAGCCACTAGGTAACAAAAGCTCAACACTGCCCCCTAGCATCCTGGAGCACTTCTGTTGTGTTTTGTACGTGTTTTGAGTTTTTATGTGCTTCTGAGTTTTTACGTGTTTTGAAGTTTGTACGTGCTTTGTCTCTAGGGGCCACCGTAAAGATACTTTTATTTATTCACTCCACATAAAATGTAATAAATAAATCATATAATACAAAAATCAACTATTCACATTTCAATTTTTAACTATTTAAATTTTCAGCTTTTTCCTTTTACAAATTTAAAGTGAAACAATAAAAAACACTGCAAACCACAACACAATTAAATATAAATTAAAATATGAAAACAAAAAGAAGATGCACATTCTCTGTCATATAACCTGCATGAATAAACTTTCTGAATCCTTTATCATCTGCAACTGAAAATAGTTGTGGATGATTACTATACCTTTCTAATGTGGGATGTTCTGCCGTAGTGTGCTGTGCGGAGTGGTGTGTGGCGAGCCCTTTGCACTGATACAACACCGTTGTTTCCATTCAAGAAATAAAGTGGCGACAATCAATCAGAGACTCCTTGTCTTCTTAAAAACACAACACATAGTCGATGAGTCTGTTTGGGCCGGCCTGTTGCAGCGGGTGAAGCAGAAACCGGAAATATGGAAACGCGTGCATATTTTGTATAGAGTCACTGATTTTACAATTTCACCCATTACTCATTTCATTCACACGTACTCAGACACAAATCAACACGAAAGTCAAGCAGGACCAGAAACATATTTGGTGCTTTCCTCTGTTGGTGACCAGCCTCCTACCGCCAGACTGATTCCAGCTGATCACTGTCATCAGCATCAAGTTAATGCCGACTCCAAACACTGCTATTTCATTAAGCGCTTCCGAACGGATGTTAATATCCTGACCGCTATGCTTGAAATGCAACACACACACGCACCTGCAAAGACACACACAAACACACAAACACAGTCCACTCCTGATTAAAAGACACGTTATTAGTCTTGGATGCTTAATTGCTTCCTGTACAAAGCATGGTATCAAGTGTTTGTTGTTTCAACCTGTCTTTCAACTAAGCTGTGTGTGACAAGCTAATATTTCATAGGTTTCCCACAGGAATTACATAAAAATGCCAAAAGACAAAATCAGTAGCTCATTATTTTTCACAGAACAAAGCGTTCAGAGGAAACAGTCCAGTGACTGCTGGTCTACACTATAGAGTTTCTTTCCCCCTGTGGAGCATAAACATGCCCATCAAATGAATCACAATGAGACTACAATACTGTATATTGTTCTATTGTTAAGGGCCAAATCTGATACAGATTGTGAGAATGAATGTATTTGTGAAAGTCCACAGCAGACTTATTGGCATTGTTTTTCCTTTTTGAAATGTTAACTGAACGTATGGATTCAAGTTGACACCACAGAGATGTTTCAGCGTGTCCATCCTACATTACATAGTTTACAGAAGCTTGTTTAGGCCATTAAAAAAATCGATGTCTCAGATTTTCTAGGTATTAATGGTTATTAAAGGAAAAACTGTTTTTTCCAGTGGGGAAATAAGATTCCATATAAACTAATTTGAAATAAAAGTAGAAAGTAAAACAAAACAAATGCATGGCCTCATTAACTATAATGACTTAAAGATACTGTAGAGTTTATACAGCATGGCACTAATGATGAATTTAGCTTTTTTCATGAGATGCGGCTGCAGCTTGGTCTGAAATCAGACTAATTTGCTTTGAAAAACAAAAGCAGGTGTGCAGGTGGGCTCAGGTGCATCATCTCATTTTCCATCCTCCATGTCAGGTAACTGAGGGTTTGCTGCTAAGTGGCTCTGAGAGGTGGATGTTTATGGTTGTAATGATTCCTGACTCACTCTGGTCATTGTCCCCTCAGCAGCACAACTATAGATCTGTTATGTAGTGTTGTAATAATTATACTAGGCAGGGCGGTGAATAGTAATCTAGTCCATGGCCGAGCACCTCCACAGGCCTGGTTTGAATGGGTATCACCCACTTCCACACTACTGTCACATGGATTTAAATATCAAATGCAAATTAAAGCAGGAAAAGTTCTCAATGAAAACTGCTCCTCTAACTGATTCACGTTAGTCTCTTTCCCACTCACACTTATCCTGCATTCAGTGTACGTCATCTCTGTTCCATCTGTCCTCCCACTATGTGCTGTCACTCTCCACAGTCCTTCATCTCTTTAGCTAAAGATATACAGTAGCTCAGGTTAAGACGTGGCATCCTGTACCTGCGGTGAAGAGGATATGAGGGGAGGCACAGAGGGTGCCAACGCCACTAGAGGTGAAGCCTCAGCTTCAGCAGAGAAACCGAGGGGGGCATCACTGATATAATCAGCTACAAATTCCACAGCGCTGCAGGGCAGGAAACCATTAAATATATGCACACACGTGCACGTGGTACGAACATGTGAATGAGTACACACATACTCGCAGACATCATGCAGTCAAAAATATAGTTTGTATGAAAAGTATTTACTTGACCTTCGCATATGAAAGACTCGCTTTAACTCAAACAGGAAACAATCGCAAGATGTGCAAAAGTGACATAAAAATGATTTGCTAGATGAGGCTGAATCTATTCTTACGATACATTTACACAGACATGGGCATTTTTATATACAAAAATATTTCTGTCACCAAGAAAATGTGACAAAGAAAAAGAAAAAAAATATGTCAAGAACATGCCAAAGCAACCCTAAATGTGTGAAACTGTTGGTCAATCAAAAGTCTACAAAAGAACACGGAGCACAATCTAGGGTAAAAAAAAAAAAAAAAAAAGGCCCTGAACCCATGTAAACAAGGAAACTATTCACCCTCAAAGAAGATTTTCTAGTTTCAGTGGCCAAAAAACAAAAAGCATTTATGTTTGGACAAAAGGCCAAAGTGTGACTTATAACAAAATACTCATGCATATGTGGGCAGGGCCTGGGTTGTGTTTGCTCAATACAAAGTCATTGCCATTAGCTAGCTAGCTTAGCAATTAGCTAAGCTAGCAAAACTAGCTAATTGCTAAGCTAGCAAAACTAGCTAGCTTAGCTAATTGCTAAGCTAGCTAGCTTAGCAAAATGTTAACTGCTGAGTGGTCCAAGTGATGTCAATTTCACCATCAGACAGTCAGCTCGACGATCTGTGCGGATGCAGCATGTCTGCCTGTTTAGGTTTTTTTCTTTAACCACAAGAGAATTTACGTTACAGTAATGGCAGTACAGACTTCAAAGAAGTACAACAGGAACTCGACCATCTCCAGCTGTCCATGTCTGGGACCACAGCGGAGAACAATCGAGCTGTAAATGTGGCACTAAGTGAATTTTGTTGCTTTATGCAGATTGGTTTCCAGTCCTAATATTAAGCTAAGTGACTGTTGTCTGTATAAAAACATGAAACTCTCGTATAAGTGCAAGAGTATTTTTTTTCTAAAATATTTCTTGACTGATTTGCAAGTGTGTGTTTGATGCTATGAATGGAAAAAAAAGTTTTTCAGTGAGTGTTCCCTTTAGAGAAAAACATGACAGAGTCACTAGTTGTGAATATACTTTTGCTGAGACTGATGTGAGCTTTGATCTTGTGAACTTCTCAAATCACAGACTCCTGCTAGAACACTCAGATCCGCCACTCAACTACTTCTGACCCAACCCAGATCTCGGCTGAAGTCCCGGGGTGACCGTGCGTTTGCTCTGGCTGCCCCGGTACTGTGGAATAACCTTCCTCTCGACCTCCGCGCATCTGATTCCATTGCACTGTTAAAATCACGACTAAAAACCCACTTATTCAATCTTGCCTTTCCCTCTAGTTAATATTTCTTTTATGATTTTATATCATGCACTTTTATGCTCATTTAAATTCTTGTTTGCTCTGTACCTGTTGCTTTCCTAGGTATCAGTGACAGCTGCTTGCATACTTAGTACTTGTTTTGGTCCTATTTCTATTATCCTCCTCCTATTCTCTATCTTACTTGTTAAGCACCTTGGCATACCCTTGGTTTTTAAGTGTGCTTTATAAATAAAGTTTATTATTATTATTATTATTATTATTATTATTAATCCTCAGGCTACTGGCTCTGTAACATTTACTGTATATTTGTTTTATACATTTAAATAAGAGATGTGGTTTCACACTCCTGACCTGAGCTGAATACTCTTTCTAATGACAAACAAAAATAAATAGCGGCCCCGACAAAGCTGAACACTGAATTGGTTTTGCTAGTATTGCAGCAGATTTGCCCGCTCTGTCAAAATAAAATTTGGTCCCCGGAGGACTGACATGTCTGTTTACAGAATGATAAATAAACACCTGCTGTGCCACAGTCTACAAAGCAAAGAAGAGAAACTGCAATTTACAGTACACTAAATCTGTTTCTGCTTTATAGCTTCTCTGACTTTTGAAACCCAGCCACTAATCTTCTGGGGATTGGATTTTGTCCCAACAAAGGTAAGTAAACCAGCTGGAACACCACAACATAGTAATGGTACTAGAACATATCAAAACATGTGTGTAGCTATTTTTAATGGTGTTTTTAAAAAGGGTTGTGGTCTTTTATAGGAACTGCAGGCAGATGCGAGTTCTGGATTTTAGAGCACTGGATTTCTGAAGAACAGTATTGGGAGAAAATAAGTTTAATAAGTTTATGTTCAACTTCATGGTAATTTAGCAGGTAAGATAAAGGGATCTAAGAGCGTGTACTTATCATCAGCCTTATACTTACTCCCACTCCTTGCGTCGCGCCTGAGGTGTGCTCTGAATCTTATGAGCTTGGTGGGCTTTAACAATGTCTCTCTGCTCAATCAGTCCACCCCGACGTCTCTTGATCACATTAGGACTGACTGCCATATCTCCATCCACCCCGAGCATCCCGACTCCAACATCAAAAGTGGAAACCACATCAAGGGTGAGACCGAGACGGTTCGGGTGTAAAGGAGGAGCGTGGCCCGACACGTGTGAGAGGTGGAGGGTGTCATAGCTGGTTGAGAGGCTTTCGGGCTCCAGGAGGGAGTGCGATTCAGGATACAGCTTTGACCCTCCACCCAGTCCTGCGCGATGCTTCTGCCAGCTCTCGCAGTCCGCTGGGGATGGGCGGATGATGTGGTGCCGGGGGGTGCTGCTACCACACATTGCCCCCACAGCCAAACCACCCACTGGATAGTCAGGCCCTCCTGGGCTTCTAGCATTGTGGTTCCCTGTCAGAGACTGAGAGCTAACCGAACAGGAGCCCATTTCCAGCATGGTGGGGAAGCGCCTCGGGATCTCAGCATAGTGCTGCAACAGAGAGGAGAAGGAATGCAGGAAAGGAGATGTTAGAGACGTAGAAAAGGAACACAGTCATCACTGATATCAAAGACACCATCAAACAGATGTCTGCATCTCATATTCAGCTGAAATGGCAATGGAAACACTAATTACAGATGAAAGCAAATACAAATGTGATTAAAAAGTTTCATTTTTGAATATCTATCCTTATTAGGCTTCTCGTGATATATGAGGACATGACTTGAATGTAGATAGGAAACCTGTAAGCTGAGGTTTGGGAGCTCTTTCCAGTATCAGTAGTCTATCCCAGTGGTCCCTGGGCCTCGGACCGGTACCGGTCCGTGAGTCGTTTGGTGCCGGGCCGCGAGAGTTGAGGCTCAGGTGTGAAATGTGTGGTTTTCAGGGTTTTTATCATTTTTCAGCGTTATTTTGTTATCGTTTTTATAGTTTACTCGGTTTTCCTGGGTCTTTTCACGTGTGTTAGGAATAATTTTTCTTTTTTTCGGTACCGGTACTAGTTTAATTTTGTTGTATTTATCCGCGACACCTTAAAGGCCGGTCCGTGAAAATATTGTCGGGCATAAACCGGTCCGTGGGGCAAAAAAGGTTGGAGACCGCTGCTCTATCGTTTGGCTGCTCAGTATCCTCATACTGTTAACGTCGTCTACTTCCAATATTCATCCACAGTTAGATCATAAACAGTATAATGTGTTCTGAATAAAACTGTATTTTTAAAGCTGAATCTATCACACAATATGAACATTTTTTGTCAAACAAAGACACAAAGGGAGGCTTTGTTTATGCTCTTGAAACAGACTTTGTGCGTCTACCCTCTATCCACTGGAAACACAGGCACTCGCTGTTTGGGTGGCAATACAAGTAAAAAAGCCTGAAGACATCCGGCTACTGTAGAACTACGCATTTGTTCAGCTAACCTCCTGAGGTAAATAGCTCTCAGTGTCCTTAGCTGACTTAAAATATCAGCAATCCTCCAAGTGTCAGAAGCAATTAGAGAAGCTGTAATAATACAGACTTTGAAACAAATGGTAATCTAATGCTGCCAGGGCTGTGTTTAATTGTGCAATTAAGAAGAAAAAACTGAGGGAGAGAAGTTTTATCAACCCATCCTCTCCTGTCATGCACTTGCACATCTCACTTGTACATCACGCAGCCTCTGTGTTACTGCAGCTCACGCTGGAGCCCTCACCACCTCAGTTTGGCAAATGATCGATCGCTGGTTTTACAGCCCCGCTGAGAGGAAAGCTTCTAAATAACTGTGTGGTGAAGCTGCTGCTCAGTAAAACGAGCATAGTGTAGCTGATAAGAGGGAAGAGGAACTATGCTGTGTTCAGCCTGCCTCAGTATTCTTACTCATTCATTAGCCTGAGGTCAACACCTGAACATTGCTAGGCCGGCTTGATTTGATGACGACTTCCGCTACGAATCTACACCTCCTTAAGAGGTCCCCACTAACGCCTCCACATATGAAAAGTTGTCACAAACTGAATGAAAATATAGTTACATGAAGTGAAATGTGTCAAAACATACAACAAACTAAGCATTGAACTTTTATCTTTTCCTGAGGCAAAGATGACTGTCTCCACTCAGCAAGAGATAATGGAAGTGGGTCAGCAAATGCTGTTTAGCTGCACTGTTACAAAGTCTAACAATATACTCTCTCTCTTACAGTCTTTTAGCTAAATTTATTTTATTTTAAATCCCACTTTACTGCTCTCCTTTGTGTCCCCTTTGGGAAATTGTAGTAAGAGCCAGATGTTTCCCTTTGGAGGAAATTTGTCAGATATTGTTTGTCATTATTCCACTTTTAGCTTATATATTAATCAACTTTAAAAGGGAATAAAGTACTGATGTTTACAACTCTATTTGCTGTCCCAAAATTGGTAAATATTAAATTAATCAACCAAAGTGAATGAATCATTAAAAGAAAAACTTGGTTTACATCTTTCTTTTCCAGGTATGGAGTCTTTGGGACCATGTGTTACCCAAACATTATATATTATAATGATAGATAGATTTTCTTTATTTTGGGGACACTTTCTAACAGAGAGGGGGGAAGAAAGCATCAATTTCATGTGTAGTGTGAACCACAAGTAACCAGCACTGCAAAACACCCAGTAGAGAAATGAGAAACTCTGGTAAAAACAACGTGGGCTTAATCTATAGTTGTGCTGTGTGCATCTAAATATAACGAGCTATGCTTGACATGAGTGATGGCAGGTGCTGTGTGTACCAAATGTAAATCAAATGCATGACACACCTGACTTCTGGCTTATATTATACTGTGCAAAAGTGTTAAGTAAGCAGTTAAGGAGCAGCGATTTATATTAATGTGCAAACATACATGGAAATACAGTAAATAAGGAAAATAAAAAACAGAGTTTAAAATATTCTAAGGAGCCTGAAAGTCAGTGTTTGGTATGACCACCTTTCTTCTTCAGCATTGCATGAACTCTATGAAAGCAGCTTTCTTGTCTTCAGCAACAGTTCCCCGGGCTTCCTGAAGGACATTCAAAGCTCTTTGAACATTGGCTACCTTTTAAAAATGCTGCTTCAGTAATGTTGAGATCCACGTGCTCTGGGGAGGCCAATCCATGACAGTGTGTTTGGGATCACTGTCATCCTAAAAAAAACCCACTGCCATCAGATACTTTCCAGGTGAGTCAAGACTTTTACACAGCACCGTATTTTGGTGTGGCAGCAGACCACAAGTCAACACTGTCTGCTGAGGTCAAATGTGTTGTGGCTTCAGCCAGACCAGGGGTGCCCAAGCAATCTGTGGCAGGGAGTTTGTTAATGTTGCCAAGCAAACTGAAGAGGCACTTAAGCTCTTCTGTGGAAAACTTGGGCTTCAACAGAGCTGTGGATCTGAACCGAGACTATTTGTTGAACAGGATGAAATCTAGTGCAACTTATTGCAACGCAAAACGCAACGACTCCCGATGATCAAAAGTGCTTTGATCTGGCAACATAATCAAAAGAAGAGCTGATGACATGTCACATTAAATGTCACGTTACAGTTATAACAGTTACAATGTTGCTGCTCATCCTCCTCTCTCAGTCTCTCTGTAAAAACACACAACAGAAAGGAAGTGCTGTTTCAGAATCAAATCAAATTTCTGCAGGTCTTTATTGATTGGCAAGACCTATCAATTATCAATCAATGCCTTTAGCACACATTAACAGCTTTTCTTTTTAAAGCACACAGTCAGGCTTTTTTATAGTTTCTGACTCACGGTGCTTGTAACATCTAACATCTTCAATTTTCTGCTCCTTGTGGAGTTAATGATGTATAATAGCAAAGCTGGAGCTCTGAAACGGTGAAACTGATGGGAACGAAGGTAAAGTGCTTAATAAATATAAACGGAGCCTTTGATGCAGAAAGAAAGAAAACAGAAAGAAAGCAGTTAGTGCAAAGTCATCCCATCTTAGCCAAATTACATGATGTATATACACAAATATATGAAGTTGCTTATGCAGACTATTGTCCATTGTGTAGTTCCAGGTAGGGAGAGGTCTTAGATATGGCAGGAGAACTGTCATTGATCTGCTGGTTACAGAATCCATTTAGCAAATTATGTTTTCACACTGGTTGAACAGGATTGCCCACACAGCAAGATCATTTATGCAGATGCTCGCACTGAGACAATTAGAACTGAGCATGATACTCTGTGACGTTTCACAGCAACATTAATAAGAAAATGCAACAAAACAAAAACTTGCACTGTTTTTGTGGTCGCTCATAATCAAATAAAATCTAAAAACACTTACAAGACATCAAAAAAGGTTTTTTTAAATATAAATTTACTTTATACTAGAGTGCAAAACAGCAGCTCCCAAAAGGTGAGAGCTATAACTTCACACAGAAATGATGATGGCAAGAAATATATGACAATAAACATTGACTTTACATTTCCAAAGCACAAAAATACCTTAAGTCAATCCAGGTCTTATCAGCAAACAGTGAGTGCTTATCTACTGCTCAGTGAGGGAAAGGCCATTTACACCATATGTGTCTATCTGTGACTTTTTTATGGGCGCCAACCATCTGCTTTTACAAGATACAACACAGATACAATGAGATTTTAAAACATCAATAAAAAATACAGATATGAGTAGGACACCCTAAATAATCCCCTTAGTGACTTTGCACTCCTCTAAAATAGTTTGAGTTGGATTTAAATGTATTGAACAAAAACTGGAGAAATAAGTCTTATACTGTGAAGAGTCACATGAACAGGCTGATACCACGTTGTTTTATTTCAGGGGTGTCGAACTCCAGGCCTCGAGGCCGGTGTCCTGCAGGTTTTAGAGCTCACACTGGGTCAACACACCTGAATCAAATGATCAGGTCATTACCAGGCTTCTGGAGAACTTCAAGACATGTTGAGGAGGTTATTTAGCCATTTGAATCAGCTGTGTTGGATCAAGGACACGTTTAAAACCTGCAGGACACCGGCCCTCGACGCCTGCAGTTCAACACATGTGATCTATTTTAAAGGTATATTTTGATATTGATATACGTTTAATCAATACCCATCAGTGTCTTATTAGGATGTTAATGGTCTTTTTTTTCTTTTTTCTTTTTTAAAGAAACAAGTACACTTCCAAGTATCCGCACAGCAGTCATTCACAAATTCAGGAATTCTGAAGACTCGGAGTAGATCCCACGTAAAAAAAAATAATTAAAAATCCCACGGGGCCCACACGATCTGAAATGTTTACTCTAATCAAAAAAGAGAATAAAAAATCTAAATGTTTGTTTAAAAAACCCAAACATCAACAACACAGGCTGTTGGCTGTAAATTGTTAATACTACTTATGTAAAGTGATACAGGAAATGTGACCCACGCGTCACTATGACACAAACTTCAAAACAAGAGCAGTAATCACAAATTAACCACCTCCTATTACTAGTTTGAACTGATTGTTTATATGAATAAATGCATTAATATGTAGCTGCACAGTTATGAATTTAAACTGAATTTCTGTTATTACTGAGTGTCTGCAGTACCTCCACAGCCCACCAGGGGGTAATGGCTACCCTGGGCTTTCTAAGGTACACAAGTTATTCCACTTTGATTAATTAATTGATTATTAATTCATGTTTTCCCATTGTTGCTTACAGATATTCATAGGAAGAGGCTTTGTGATGTTTGGATAGTTAGCTTAGCTGCTTGAATCCAGTTTTATGTTAATCTAAGCTAATCGGCTGCTCGAGGTCGAGCCAAATGGCTCCTAAAAGGTCACCCTGCCATTTAAAGCTGTCATAAAAAGTCAGAATGAAGATTGATGACAGAAATAAAATTAAGAGGGATTCATTTGTTTCCACCCATCAAATTTTCCCTGCTTTTATATCATCAGGGGGAAAAACAAAAAACAGGCTGGACTTGTAAGAAACGTTTATGTAAGCCAGCTCTGTAATGTAACCATTATTAGGACCATTGTTACAGAAAAATGCCACCAACCCAAAGACAGGCAAAGACCACAAAGCTTTAGAAAACACCTACACTGCAATTCATACTTAAACATCAAGGCTCCGCTGCACTGTGGCTCCCCCTCACAATTATCAAAACCTTACAGCCAGGAAAGTTGATTGTGTTCATATAATTCTTCAAATTAGCTTTTAAAAGGTGGCCGTCGACCGGCTGTACTCTGAGCTTTCACTCCCATAATCAGATTTTTTTTCATGAACAGCTAATGTGTTGTTCACAGCCTTTCATGACTTCTTGGTCACTTAGCGTCAGATTAAAAAAAATAAAAAAATGTTAGTTTTCATGTGATGGCTGCACTTACAGCCACACAGTGATAACACCCACCATGTTAGTGTAGAGGCTTATAAGTAACATTGCATTCACATGTCTGTCTTTAAATATAGGAATTAGATTACAGGACAATAAATAACTGGTTTTGGTTTAGAGTTAATTCACATATCCACATAACACTGCATTCTAAAATAAGTGCGCACATTTTAGTTTACACTGTTATGTGTGATTAATCTTTTGTTTTCTGAGTTACCTCAGTTGCAGCTGTTCCAGTCCCTTGATTAAGGAGCCAAGAGGTGGAAAAGGGGCGGAGCCAGCTTTAAAGGAAGACTGCAAATTGGTTCATACCATAAGTCGGGACCATGGGGGGGAATTGGAGTTCATTATGTTAGGTTTAGTTAGGTTTTGTGTGTTTTACCCCTTCTCCTGTTTTTGTGGGCTGATCAGCCACTATTTAAGTTTCCCCTTTGTCTCGTTAAGTTAGGTCAGTTTGAGTTATCAGTAGTGTTGTCAACTTTGAGTTTTGTTATTTTGACCTCTTTTATGGGCCCAAGATTTTGATTCTTTTTGCATGATTTAACCAATTATGTTTTTTGGGTTAAATAAAAACTTTAACCTGTGCCTAAGTTTCCTTCACTGCTCGGTCCATCACATTTCACTAAAACTGAATGAACTTGTTACAGGGGCCAAACAGTTTTTACGGTCTTTGCTGGAAAGCCAGGTGTTTCCAGGTTCATAATGAGGAGTGAAGGAGAGGCTGAGGCAGGCGAGAAGCCCTCTCACACCTGCTGCCCCCATTAGCCGACACAACTGCCTCATTGCACCTCATATTTCACCATATCCTTCCACCCAGCCGGAGTGTCAGCCTGTTAAGCGGCCAAACCAAACATGCTTCAGGAAGCGTTATGTCATCCGAAACTAATGGGCAGCATGTTTGAGGGAAAAATCAGTGGCAACACTTCAGCCAGCTGAAAATAACCATCTTGTTGGTAGTTAAGGTTCAGGATATTCAGCGTCAGTGTTGAGAAAGCTTAAGGGAAGTGTAGTGGCAATTCCTTTTGTTTGACAAACCAAACATCCCACAATTAAAAGTCCACAAGCCACTGCTGCACTGAGATACTATTTCGTACGCAGGCAAAAGACGTCCACTGTCCAAACTTGAAAGTTGTGTTTTTATGGTTTATTTTATCCAGTTTGGCAATAACAAGATCCAATTTTTGTTACTTCCTGCTGCTTCTCCTGCTCTGGTAAAAAACCATAGGCCCACCCCAGTGCATGCTGGTCCTATACCAGTCTCTTTATTTATAGAAACAAAATGGCCCTACAGCTCTTACTGACTAATTTAACAAAGTAACATCAAACAAACATTGAAACAAAATATTAACCGACAAATAACTTGTAAATAAATCCCAAAATATAAGTAAACTAACAACAAACTTTAACTAATTTCAAAATAAGAAAAAATAAGAACAACTTCCAACAGGAAGCGTTGAGAGTACAAAAGGGGAATGAGATTAAATAAAACTACAACGCCTGAGGAAAAGTCCACAAGGAGATGAAAGCCACCAGCAGTGGGCCCAGTTGGCAATAATATTTCACGTGCAAACAAAACATTTTATTGGATTTACACAAGAAGAACAAAAACCAGCTGAAATTTGCCAAGACGGACAAATTCTGACACTTAAATCCTGTATGAGCTGCAGAAAAGTGCACACTGTGAAAGTACTGCGTCAGAAGTCTAATTTCCTCAGTCTCAGCTAGACTTTGAACAGCTGCTCTATCTGAAATACAGTCACTGCATATTATTGCACTAAATTATACTGAGTGCATTCGGCAGTGCCAACATTTACATATTAGATTTACAGCTTTCGCTAACACGCTGTGGTACAGTTTAGCGAGCAAAATGTGCAAACGTTCAGTGTGACGGGCAGAATATTGTCCGCCTTTAAAACTTATGAAACTAATGCACAGTTTCCAGCTGAGGCCACAATAACAGAGGAGGCCAGATAATATGTAAACGAGATAAACTTTTTCCACTGTGCTTTGCCAACTCAACTCACACCCACAGAAACGTCCCTCTGCCTCTGTTGTTGTCTCTGCATCATTAATTCAGCTCCTCTGTATTTGGGGAAAAAATGAAAGGTATGTAATGATGTTTTTTCTTTTTCTTTTTGTCATGCAGCGCCTTCTGTGGACTTATTGGAAATAAAATCCATTACTTTCTGGTCCTTTCTGATCTTTTTTGCTCTCGTGTTGACCAAGTCCTGCACGTATTCCCTTTTGTTTCATGTGCTGTCTGCGCCGTTATGTTTGTCCTTCAGCTGCCTCCATTTAATATTTACTACTCCGAGTCTGCACGGTGCTCTACTTGCCATTTATTTCATGCATCCATTGAGTTTAATTGTATTTTTATTCCACGTTTCTTTGCTTCATTCTACCAATATGATGTGTTATTCTACTATAGTAACGGCCCGGTTTTCCTGCAGGGTTCATTAAAGTTTCATGCTTTCATTCTGTAAGTATTGGGCCATAAACACCGAATGACCTCGGTTAGAATAGATCAAATTATGGGAAACCAGAGTCAGGGACATTTGACAGCACCCAGGGTAACTGTATTTGTGGATCCGTTTCGGTATTATTCTTTAGATTAGACTTTTGATATGCACGCAGACTCTAAAAGTAAATCATATTCTTTTAGATCATGTTTTATGTCTTTTACCGAAGCCACATATTCCACAGCACAGAGCCATTAGAAGATGAAAAGATGCTTCTCAGAGGGATCCTATTGCTATCATGACCTTCTAGCAAAGACCATTATGCAATAGTGACCCTTTAGATCAGTAATGATCACTAATAGGAACACTTCACACTTGTGCTCTAATCACTGGAAGGTTCAGAGGCTTCAGGGAGCAGAGCAAAGGCTGGAATATTAGAATCTAAAAAAACTGCCAACTTTATTTAATAATGCATTTATGAACTAATGAAGCAACAAACGATCACAAGAGGAAATATCCATCTTTCATGATGTTTCCATGCAGAGAGGTGGAGAAAGATTACACTTCTTCGTCATCTATGTCTGTGCGGGACCACCGTGAGAAAACCCAGAGCCCCAGGCCTTATAAAATCACAGAAAGCTATAAACATAGCGCCTCACCGTTACAGGTAAATCATATTTTGCAGCAGGCAGCGTATGGAGCGAAAGAAGTCGCTGCTTTTGGTATAAACAAAGGAATCTGCAGCGTCGCTGGTTTACAGTTGCACACTAGATAAAAAGCTTTGATGGAATTTACTCTGAAATGTTTTGCAAATCATTTTAAAGGTTTGCATCCCATAATCTGCCCTTTTATTAGGAACAGTCTGCTGCACAATATCGCTGTGCGCACAATTGTCTACAAAGAGCACACGGCGCTAACACTGCTGACATTTAGCCTCTGCAAAATGGATCCACAAGAAGAAGATGTGCAGCCATTCGAAACAAAAATATAAATTAAACATGGAAAAATCTGCGTCCCTCGGATTCATAAACAAGCTGCAACACTCTGAACTTTGGGATGAAATTAAATCAATACAGTTTATGGATTTATTGCCAGAAACACTTGTTTGTCTCTGTTGGAGAAAATGGGACTCACTACTGGAAACTGGTCACATTTGGGCATATCTGAATGAAAAGTACATCGGCTTTATGTTGGTGTTTATCAGAGTGAAGAACCACATTGGTGTACAGTGGGGCAAAAAAGTATTTAGTCAGCCACCGATTGTGCAAGTTCCCCCACTTAAAATGATGACAGAGGTCAGTAATTTGCACCAGAGGTACACTTCAACTGTGAGAGACAGAATGTGAAAAAAAAATCCATGAATTCACATGGTAGGATTTGTAAAGAATTTATTCGTAAATCAGGGTGGAAAATAAGTATTTGGTCACCTCAAACAAGGAAAATCCCTGGCTCTCACAGACCTGTAACGTCTTCTGTAAGAAGCTTTTCTGTCCCCCACTCGTTACCTGTATGAATGGCACCTGTTTGACCTCATCATCTGTATAAAAGACACCTGTCCACAGCCTCAACCAGTCAGACTCCAAACTCCGCCATGGCCAAGACCAAAGAGCTTTCGAAGGACACCAGGAAAAGAATTGTAGACCTGCACCAGACTGGGAAGAGTGAATCTACAATAGGCAAGCAGCTTGGTGTGAAAAAATCAACTGTGGGAGCAATCATCAGAAAATGGAAGACATACAAGACCACTGATAATCTCCCTCGATCTGGGGCTCCACGCAAGATCTCATCCCGTGGGGTCAAAATGATCATGAGAACGGTGAGCAAAGATCCCAGAACCACACGGGGGGACCTGGTGAATGACCTGCAGAGAGCTGGGACCAAAGTAACAAAGGTCACCATCAGTAACACACTACAACGGCAGGGAATCAAATCCCGCAGTGCCAGACGTGTTCCGCTGCTGAAGCCAGTGCATGTCCAGGCCCGTCTGAAGTTTGCCAGAGAGCACATGAATGATACAGCAGAGGATTGGGAGAATGTCATGTGGTCAGATGAAACCAAAGTAGAACTTTTTGGTATAAACTCAACTCGTCGTGTTTGGAGGAAGAAGAATACTGAGTTGCATCCCAAGAACACCATACCTACTGTGAAGCATGGGGGTGGAAACATCATGCTATGGGGCTGTTTTTCTGCCAAGGGGACAGGACGACTGATCCGTGTTAAGGACAGAATGAATGGGGCCAAGTATCGTGAGATTTTGAGCCAAAACCTCCTTCCATCAGTGAGAACTTTGAAGATGAAACGAGGCTGGGTCTTCCAACATGACAATGATCCAAAACACACCGCCCGGGCAACAAAGGAGTGGCTCCGTAAGAAGCATTTGAAAGTCCTGGAGTGGCCTAACCAGTCTCCAGACCTCAACCCCATAGAAAATCTGTGGCGGGAGTTGAAAGTCCGTGTTGCTCGGCGACAGCCCCAAAACATCACTGCTCTTGAGAAGATCTGCATGGAGGAATGGGCCAAAATACCAGCTACTGTGTGTGCAAACCTGGTAAAGACCTATAGTAAACGTTTGACCTCTGTTATTGCCAACAAAGGTTATGTTACAAAGTATTGAGTTGTATTTTTGTTATTGACCAAATACTTATTTTCCACCCTGATTTACGAATAAATTCTTTACAAATCCTACCATGTGAATTCATGGATTTTTTTTTCACATTCTGTCTCTCACAGTTGAAGTGTACCTCTGGTGCAAATTACTGACCTCTGTCATCATTTTAAGTGGGGGAACTTGCACAATCGGTGGCTGACTAAATACTTTTTTGCCCCACTGTATGTACTACAAACAGGACCCAAAGACGGTGCACGAGTGGTTCAAGTACAAACACAAAGCGAGCAGTGTCTGAAAAAACGAACCAATTCTGAGTCGCCGGCCTCTGGAGCAGGGACAGTCTGAAGAGAGAGCCTCAAATCATAGTTTTATTTTTCCTGTTTCAAGCTGTTCTTTTGTCCAAGGTGAACGGATGTTTTATCGGCAGTATCTCAGATTTAATTCCAACCAATCATTCCTCGCTCAGAATTTTATAGCCGACTAAGAGTCTCATTCTTTTTTTTCAGTACACTTGATCAGAGACATTCTTCACTTGAGTGTCTTTGCCATTCGTTTTCATTTCGCTGTATTTAAAGAGGTAAAATCCTAGTCTAGAGATTAAACATTCATTACCGTTAGAGACCCGCCTACGAGGGCAGCATTAACAGCAACCTTCTCTGGTTACGCTGTTCTTTAAAATAATAATATAAAAAATACTTAAGATGAATCACAGGAAATGTGAAGCAGGTGGTAAAATACACACACAGCTCGTCTTGCAAAATGGGTTCAAGAGGTTTCATTAGGTTCAGTTTCGTGCTGATCACAGGCACTAATTTATACACCAAGAAAACCAATTTACACCCCGTAGTAGAGCGGTGTTATTCAATCAGGACAACCAGAGCTGTTGACAAGAAAGGATTAACGTCGTCCAGTTAAAGGAAATTGACAAGCGTCATGATGAAACTATTTAGGAAGACAGTTGAGAGAATTGATTTAAGCACTGGCTTGTCTGAATAAAATAATTTGATCAGTTCTAATTAAAGGTTGTGACCTTGCCTGCTGTACTGGGCAGCAATGGGAGAAATAACTGGCACTGGCTCACGACAAAGACATCTTTCAAGAAGATGGCACGGTGTTAGGCAGCAGCTTGTCATTTAAAATGCACACTGATTATCCAGGTTGCCTCTTCCTCCGCTGTGAAACTCCAGTTACATTAGAAAACAGACTGATGGGATTAGTTTATCTGACTGTTCTGCAACAGGTCTCAACACGGGTTCTTCTTTCAAGAAGATGATGACAAACATCCCCAAAGTCTCAAGTCAAAGAAACACATGGCAGCGAAAGGAGTGATTGATGAAAGTAAATTACATGAAGGTAAAACCTGAGGAACAACATGCCAGACACACTTTCTTCCTTCACTGCAGCAAATGTGTTCTCGATTTTCTCTACTTTAATTAATTCCTCCTCCTTGAGGTAATGATGGCTGTTTTCCCACAGCTTCTGAGACTGAGCGAGAGAGAGTCTCTTTCCTAGATTTTTTTTTTTTATCATTATCTGGTGTAAGTCCACTAAATTATTAGCAGGACCTGGCTAAAGCCTGCTTCCACATGGTCCTAATACTGACAACTACGCTGGCACTCTGAATTGAATCTTGTTGCATCCCTGTGACTCTAATGACTCACTCCACTGTCCTGTCAATCTGTTACACTGGTAAAAGCCACAGTGAAGAGTGATTGGGGCTCAGTAATGGTCTTAGCGCGCTGCTAATTGGATAATGTCGTTGAATGATATGTATGCAAACATGGCAAAGGGAGTGGACTTGAAAAACAGCTTCCTGCCAAAAAAGAAATATAGAAAAGAAAAAGACATACGGCATATCACGTTCATACAATATATAACACACAAAAATATTTTTAAAGTTAATTTATGTTGAATTGTAGTATATACTTTAATTAGCCGAGATACAATCAGCAAATGAAATCTACTTTCAAGTCACATCACAGAACACCTTCACAATCCACGATTTATCTGCTATTAATCAGCATCAGTGAATGCTGATAAGATATTCCTCATTTGGGATTTCTGCTCCCTTTCTTTTTGGTTTTCACAAACATCTGCCAACAAAAGGTCTAGGTTACAAGCTGAATGCAGTCGCGAAACTGCTTTCCCCTTCACCTAACACCTGTTTGACGAGGAAAAATGCCGGGTTCCTTACCTACAAAGAAACAACTCCTTTCCATTTCGTTCACCTTTCAAGACAAAATGAAAATGTAGCAGCAGACACGACCACGTCCGACGTCCTATCCTGCCTGCCCGGAGAAAGAGAGACTGAGAGGGAAAGAGAGAGAGAAAGAGAGAGAGACTGTGTCGGGTTATTTGCCGAGAGGGTATCCGGGGAAATGGAGCAGCTGCCAGCTGCAAATCTTTACTGAAAATACTAAATATTCCATATGTTAATTAAATCCTTTAGACAATTTGTTTACTTCAATAAGAAAATGTTCTCGTGTTATTAAGCACGGCTGCTTACTTGTTGCTTTCTGTTTTGTCTAACGAGCAGCCATAACCTGGAAACCCGAATCTCTACCTTCATGGCAATCTCTGCTGCACAGTTTTTTATATTTATGACTCACCTGTTAACACCGGGAACAGATCATCAAACTATTCTGTCCAGTTTTCTCTGCGCACTTCATTTGTTGTCATAGAGACCAATCGCCAAGTCTGAGTGGCTTACAATAAAAATCAATCGAGGGGGGAAAGGGGGGAAAGTGAATTAAATGATCTGAACGTAAGGTAAGTGGGCTGAGGTAACTTCTTGAATAAGTGGAGCATCCACGGTGACGCCATGCAACCAGCAGTTTATATCTGTGTGCAATACACAATCGAGCCGCAAGGGGGCAGTAATCGCACATATGTTGAGCGTTATCCTTCATGCCGTGCTGTGCGGCTTGACTAGCTGCTCAGGAAGCTTTGAAATATTCATGGGTGTAGCCTATATGCCAAGATTGAAGCCTCAGGGAGTACCTGGTCTTTTCAATACATCTATTGTCACACTTGTGCAAACAGGCGAATCAACATAATAAAACTGAGTGCTTGAGGTTAGTTTCGCAGGATGTAATCCGACGTAAGATAAGATAAGATAAGATAAGATAACCTTTATTAGTCCCACGCGTGGGAAATTTGTTACAAATTACAAAAACTTTCAAAGACTTTTTCTCTTATTTTGTCTGGCAGTGAGTAAAAAGTGGTTAACCCGACTTCACTGTAAAGATTTCTGCCCATCCTGCTACAGTAATGCACAATATTTTACTGCGTTTCAACAAATAGCTATTTTAAATTTAATCTGAATAAATAAATAAATAAAATCTTTATTTGGCTTGTTGATGTAATGTACACATTAAAAGCAGAAATAAAGAAAATACACACATATACCCTCGAAATGTGTTGCCAGCATGCTTTGACTGTGATTAAATTATTAGGTACACATCTTACCATTTTGAGTACACCTTTGGATACTTCATGTAGAGCTGTGTACCTGAAACAGTCGCTGGCCCTTTTATTGTGTGTGCAGTCTGTCTGATCTGTACACACACATTTAGCCTCAGCTGCCTCCCACAGTCTGTCTCCATTCTCTCCGGCTGCTCATTTTGACCACATAATTCTGGAACAAGTAAAAAACAATGTTTTCTTTGATATGTTGGTGAAGATCATTGAACTCTTGACGCAGTGTCGTCCAGCTTCACGTAGTCAAAAATAACTTGAGTTAAGAAGTCTTTTCTGGTTTTAATGCCCTTCGATTCTCAGATATGTTTTAAAGCATTTTTAGAAAATACATTTCAGATTTCAGTTTTTCTTCGTTATTCTGTGAATTAATCTGGGTTTTTTGTACAGCTGCTTTTTAGACTTTATGATTTAATATAATCAAACTGGTTCATTAAATTACGTTTCAGACACTTCAAGTATATCAGGTATGTTTCTAATCATTATTATTATAATTATTATTATTACTGCTGCCATGGGAGCGGAGGTGGGCTTTTACCGGTGTTTCTCGTGTTTGAATTCTCGCGAGATTTCGGTGTCTCAGTTACCTACACGTCCTGGATACTCCAGTTTCACTGTTGAGAAACATCATCATAGTAACCCGGGAAAGGCGACCTCGGAGGCGGGTGGCGACATTTCTTTGAAGGAATCTCACAGCGAAACACGGGAGACGTTGTTCTCTGGACTAACTCTGAGGCGATGGGTGAATGTAGAAAAAAGTTGCTGGCTTAGTTGGCAAAACTGCTAACTGACACTGGTTTTCCACATCGTTAGCTGATGCTAACGTTAGCAAACATACAGCTGAACGAAACTGAAGAAGTCGCCCGGAGAACTTTGGATTTTCTTATCATGAGGATATCGACATAAATGCGGACATCTAGACACACCGGATTGTTTCACTTAAGGTACATATTATTACTCTCCTAAAGCTGAAATAGCCAAGTACAGTCATGATTTTCTAGTCAGCTAGCGTTATTATTCACTCTTTCGAGTTGGGGCTCCGACTATTCACTGGACCGAAGACATTACGCGGTACCTCATCTTTAAGTCAGACGGAGTTACAAACGTGATTTTTGAGCGCACGCAGAGTATATTGGACAACTTAACATAGTTATTATGAAAAACAATATATATGAAAAATCCGTAATACCCTGGGTTCTAAGTTAACACCCAATACGAGATATAAATTAGTTTTGTTGCCCCGTTGCTTGAGCGAATAATTCCTGGATACTGTTAGCTATATTCTTTGACAGAACAGTTTAAAGGTTTTTAACATTACTATCACTTCCTGTTTCGCATAGTTATTGTTTAACAGAATCGATAATAATAGGGGTGCTGTTAATACTGACTACAGATAGCGTTTGGATATCTCCGGATGCGCTCAGTCTGAATTCGTCTATTTTGGGCACTCGGCGTTTTACAACTAGATGATATTTTTATTTGAAGCTAAGGTAAACTTATCGGCGCCGTATTCGGCGGCATTAATACAACTCCGGGTGGCTCTAAAGAAACCAAAAACACAACTAAGATCGAGTCCTGATGATTTACGGTTAAGTCAATAGAGCTCATGTAAAGTCGAAGATGGCCAATTATTTCCTCCTTGCTGAACGACTGAGGTGCTGTTAAGTAACCTTTTGCACACTAGTGACACTTGTGGTGTGAAGCTGCATTGCAGCAGTCAAGTCGGTGTTAGTGTTTTTGTAATACAGTTTCTTCCCGTTTGCGGCAGCACCGAGCCGCTGCTGCTGAAAGCCGCGTCAATCGGTTAACGAGAAGAAGTTATGCGCCATCTTGGATTTTACACGGCTTTAGTGGTGGAAACACCTCCACTCTATCGGTGAAAGTGTTTTTGTCATTAAATTCTCACAGAATATCCTCCTTTACTCCATTAATATGTTGCTAAAGAGTTTGATTTCTCTGTTGGAAGTTTGGGGTCTCAATATATTATCGTTTTCAAACTTTAGAAGTCACAAATGTCTAAAAGCAGTGTGTTCTCTTATACAGGAATACAGGATCATTCCGGTATACAGTGATATTTTAAACTCTCTGGGTTTTACATTTAAGGTAATCGGCAGAATAAGTTCACTTTGGTTGTAATGCCCCTGTTATTTGGGTTAAACTTGTAAAAGAAAAAGAATTTCACAAATGCTGGGGTGTGCAGTTTTTCTAAACTCAGCCAACGTCAGCATATTTCCGTAGTGAATGTGACAGCCCAGAAAAACGACATTTCCTTGTGAATTTACTAACTTTACAAAAAGTTTAATGTTTCAGAGTTTAGCTGCTCTTTGTGTGGCGTTTTGGATTCGCACAACAACAAACACAGCGGTCTGTGGTAGAAAACAGTCTTTTAATAGGTTTGTAGAGTCTAGTGTATCCTATCAGTAATTTGTTTATGGCTCTGATAACAGAACAAGGAGGGCCACTGAAGAAGAGTGGATTCAGTCTTCTTCTTTTTTCCTATCTTGCCCCAGGGCTGTGTCACGTGATTGTTATGAGGCAAAGGCATGACTTCTCAAGAATTCCTCATGACTCAACAAGTGTTAAATGTTAGTGCAAAACACCCTTAAGTGTCTCACTGACTAGACTTGACTTTCACAGATCGGTGCTGTAATTATCTGAATACATTGGCAACCATTAATGCTGTAGAGCATAGGTGTCAAACTCTGGCCCGCGAAGCCATACCAAATTACTATTAGAGCTGGCCTACTGGTATTATACAGCTAATATATATATTGTTTAGTATTAAACTTTGCTTGTTCCATATTCAGTTTTTCAGCAAAACCTGTTTGAGTCCATAAGAAAAGATTCATTCTTAAATCTGGAGGAAGTTTTTTTTTTTCAATAAATATTAATGTTAGCCCGCGACTTTGTTCCAGTTTTGAATTTTGGCCCACTGTGTATTTGAGTTTGACACCCCTGCTGTAGAGGAAGACTTTTTCCTAATCAGGACAAAACAGCTAACAGACTTGATATATGCAGCGCCTACCATTAAAGCAGACATGTGACTAGCATTACAGGTGTTTTGAGTAAACATCACATATCTGAGTTGTGCTTACATTTTAGGAATGTGAGGCTGTAGAACCTGTTTTAAATGGCGGGGTAGCAGAGTTATGCTGTTGTTGTGTGACAAATTGCATACCTCTGCCGAGCCATGACTACTTTGCATTTTAACTTGTTAATATGTTGGGTACGAACTGTAGTGCTTCATGTTTTTGAATTATTATTTGTCTGTCACTGACTTGTTCCAGTGTTGTTTTTAGTACTTTGTTCCTTGTTTTGGTTTCAGTTAACATTTTTGGTTTGGTTTTTGTGTGGATCTCACTTACAGTTTGTCACGTTTTTTGGTTCTTTCAGTAATATGTTTGGTAATTTGTTTAACTGCAGGTGAGTGGGAGAGATGAGGAGCAGCAGGAGGACTGAGGCATCTCTTAAAAGTTCTGCTCAGCACCTTTCTGATCATAATGTTGGCACAGGTGTGTAGAAGAATTTCCTTTTTAACTTTGGTGTTTTTGTTTTTTGAAATACGAATTAATTTGACTTTTTGTAACCTAAATGGGTGTTATGGGTTTTGGAATTTACATTTTATCTTCACTGTTACACTTTAACAGAGCTGACAGCTGCATGGAAAAGTTTGGCTCAGTCCAAAGTTGCTGTAAGTACAACTGAAATGGTTTTCTGTTGAAACTGTGCTTTTTGTAAGCTCTTCCTAAATCACTGTCTTTTTTTGTAGAAGCAGAATTGAATTTGCAGTATGTGCGCAGACTGATAATGGTATTTCCTCTTTGTAGTTGCGGCACATAGAAAATCGTATACAAGCAGCTCCAGGAACAGGAGTTATCCTGGACTCCGTCATTGACTCTAACAAGAAGAAATCCTCTAGGGCCCACCACAGAGGTGGGTTATTCTAAGATATAAAACTTGTTCTTTGTAAATTGTAGCATGGCTAATTGGGTTTTCCTTTTTTATTTTGGTATACTACAGTCTGAATACAAGGTCACTTGTGAGTTCTGTAATGATTTTTAATAAGATTGCTCTCTATGATAGATGGACGACAAGTTGATGACATCAGAGGGTCTTCGAAGCCCAGAGGTCGAAGTCAGCAGAGCCCAGAAAAGAGCAGCTCACGTAGCCCCTTGAGAAATACCACCCAGGACAGAAATGTCAGAAGAAACAACAGCGTGGAATTCAGGGAACCGCTGGCCTCATACAGGTACTAATAATGAACTAAAATGCATTCATGAAACATCGATTAGCCTTTACGAAGCCGCCTGGCTGCTTTTGGCTATAAAATTATAACATAATTCTCATCTTTCTGGAGCCATTTGAATTTTCTCTGTAGCCCAAAATGGTTGAGGAGTTATGACATATTGTGAGATGCACATGGTATCTTGTTAATGCTTTCTGCTACTCTGTGTGTGTGTGTGTGTGTGTGTTTACTATACAGTGCATAAGTTACTCATATGTTACTAGTGTGAGAAACAGCATAGAATAGAAGATGCTAACAGCAAAGACTGAACTGCGGGACCAGCAGCTTTTTCTTTGTATGTTTTTAATAATTTTCTGCGTCACTGCAGAGTGGGGTCAGGTGACTTAACACTTCCCACGAAGATGTTTTCCTACTCACCTTTTCTGTTTATGTACAGTGTAACTGTTACTGGGAATCTTCTGTTGCACTTACGGTAACATAACCTGTCGTCAACTCAGTTAATGTTCACTTTGTCAGCCTGACTCGAAATGCTGTGTTTGTGCGTGTGTGTGTGTGGTGTGTACGTGTGTGGTGTACATATGTACTCTCAGTGCAAGCAGAAAAAGGAGAAATGTAGTATGCAGTCTGATGTTACTCTAACACTGAGCTGAGGTCAGAGCAGTGTCTTTATTATTATCTTTTACATTTTATTTTACAGTGTTAGGAAAGCATTGACTAAGTCAAGCCTGATGCTGGTCCTTCAACATCTATAATGATTAATTCATTAACTCATTAAGTATTAACACTGACTGGTAGGTATCAATATTGTATGGGAAGTGGAAGGCGATGGATCAGACTTGTTTTTGTTTTGGTTTGTACTTAATGGTCCACGATACGTAGAAAGCATCACATACGATCTCATTTTGCACTGCGGGTCGTGTTAAAATTTATTACTAAAAATTAATATATCCAAATCACTATTTTCGTGTTGTCAAAGGTTTTCACTTTTTCATCATTAAACATTTTGGTAGAGTCCATTTTTCCAGCCTTCTATAACCCCTGGTCGCCAGTAAGTATGTTCTTCTGTAAACTCGGTGAGCAATGAATTAAAAGTAAATCTTGATCCTCTTCTTGATCCCATGTAATCTGATTTGTGTCCAGAGAGGCCACCCCACCACCCCATCCTTCCTCTCAGCCAGAGGCCTACAGTCAGAAGTCGGTGCCAGCGTCTTTGTCCCCATCCTCTCCCCCCCGCTCAGATTCTCTGCCCAGCCAGCTGGTCTACCAGAAACACACCACAGACAAGGAGGCTGACAAGGACCTAGACATCACACGCTCCTCAGGTCAGGAGAGCACTGAGGTGCGCTACCTCAATGACCAGCCAGCCCTGGATAACATAAGGACTAAGGAAAGCAGCCCCAAAGCACAAGTTGGCATGGATAGCCAACAGTCAAGCCCATGTATTGCTTCCACCCCGGGCTCTTTTCGACAAGAGGACAGCACGCCATCCACCAGCCCTGGTTCAGCTTCCCAGCGGTTGGAAAACCTAAGACGACATCAACCCGACAACAAGCTGGAGAAACTCAAAGAGCGTATTCGAAGGCAGAGACAACATCTGGAGGAGGCTGCAGAGAGGGAGAAGCTGATGGGCAATCTGGAACAGCCTTTAGCCACATTTGTTGAGACTAATGATGCCGGTACAAGCAACAAGCCGACAGCCAAAATACGCAAAGTAGCAGCTGCACCACCTGCTCCTATATACAAAGGTATCTCCACTGGAGGATTGGTTCATCATGTTCAACCTTTGTGACAGATTTGAGTTGTATGGCAGGGAACATGATGCTGTGTTTTATTTAAACCATCATTTTATTCACAGGTTTCAACAGTACAGAGACAAAGATCCGGACTCCTGATGGGAAAGTTTGGAAGGAAGAGGACTTCCATAACCTCAGCAGAGAACTTTACAGAGACCTGTCAAAGCAGTTTGCTGGTAAACACAAAACACACTCTTCATGTCATGATGTTTTTATCTGAGCTTTGAAACACAACAGATTTATTGAAAACGGTAGTTAATTTAAATGTTTTTGGATTCTGCATAAATCTAGATTCATGCACAGCCTTTGATTTACAATATCCCAGATGTTGAAATATTAGAATTGTCCCCGTCTGTTTGGCTTTATAGCTTATACTCTGTGTGTGTTTTATGTCTTCAGAAAGCACCAGACACAGGCACCAACAGCAGAGGGAACAGAGAGCAGACAGGTCCAAAGAGAGGAGGCCTCCCAAAACCGTTAGGAAGGTCCACAGAGCTGCCGCTGCCTCTGACCTAAATCCAAAACCAGGTATAATAATCCTCTTTTATGTGTGGGCAAACCCACCCCCTGATCTATTTTTAATTAGTGACAGTGGGAAAGCTAAGCAAGTGGAACAGTCTGGCAGGATTTTGTCACGGGTCAGTGAACATGCTGCCAACCAAGAGCCTCAAATGTTGAACCATCTCTGTGGTACTTTCTTCTCCCCTAGCTTTGCTCATTTCCTGTCTGCACTCTAGGTATACACAGCGTTCCTTATGTACCTTTATTCCCTTCTATATGTATTCATAGATGTTCTTGTTGTTGCTTTAGCCAGCACACTTGAGTTTCAGTTGAGTAGTGATTTCGCTGCTTTCAAATATTAAACTTTTGGCTAGCATGTACACAACCAGAGTAATGTTACGTGTTTTTTTTAAATTGGTGTTGTTTACATGCAAGCAGCCTGCCCAAACATCCTGTGTGTGTGTGTGTGTGTGTGTGTATTGCTGGCTGCTGGTTAAGTGTTAAGACTCAAACCTCTCAAGAAATGTCCAGCATGTGTGACATGCAGTTTGTGGCCAGCTAGTAGCGTATAGACACCAGCATAGTAGAATTGTGCCCACACACACTGGTGAAACCTGATCATAGCAGAGCTTCACCCCCTCAACAAGTTGCCATCAAAAGTACACATTTAATGTGTCTGATTGTTATTCATCTCCAATAATTAGAATGTAATGTTAAGGTCTGCCTGACCAAAGTGTCCTATTACTACTCAAAGAGTGCTAAATGATCATTTTTCTAGTGACAACGGATGTGCCACTTTGTTTTTTTAATTTACAGTTATCATGTTAAAATCTTATCCTCTGCTGCTGTAATGAATCAAGAATGTAAAGGCAGCAACGTTTTCAGAGAACTGGTTTCTTTCGTCAGCGTGAAACTGAAAGGGTGGGACAGACAAGTTTGTCTCAGCTGTCACAGACCTGTCTGTCTGCTGTTCATTATGTCTCTCTGTGTACATGTTTGGTTTTTGTGTGATTTCTTGTTTTAAGAGATCTGATTGGTCACCGTTTGAGCTTAATCTATCCTCATTAAAAGTGTTCTACATTATGGTATGGATAACCCACTAATCTTGCTTTGAGCTATAGGCCCTTTGATTTGTCAGCTATTGGTGCCGAATTAGCTTACTAAAGGTTAAGACACCAACTTCAGCTTTTTGACTCTAACTGGCATCCTGTTTCATGTAGTTCCTCTTTTTTCCACGGCAAAAATGAAAACGATGTTTAAAAAAAACAGAGCCAAGCTACCCTAAAAGCCGTAAAAGATCTTTATCTTGTGTTCTAGCTCGCTTTGGTCTCGTGGTTTCTTCTCTTTCCTTCACGACTCTATAAATAGCCCTCTTAGATCTGTGGCCAGGTTCAGTGTGCTCCTTCACCCTGCACAAACAGCTGCTGGGTGAGCAGAAGTGCAGCTTCGTTACCGGGAACTGCTCTTCACGAGAATTCAGAGTGGAGGGTGCTCTAGAGATTTCAGATAGAGGGACATTGCTTTTGTGCTGAGAGTGTTGTACCTGCTGCGTCACTGAAGCCAAGGAGGACAATATCCATTTGGGGATTTGGTTGTACTGCAAAATCAGTATTCAGCACTCATTGTTCCTTTGGTGCAGCGACTCTTCCACACAGCAACTTAAGTGACTTGAAAAATAGACTTAGAGCAACTTTTATTGTAATAGTATTTGATTGAATAATCATTTAAATCCCACTAAAGCAAAGTCAGATTGCTGCTTGTCTTTCATTCTCTTAGCTGTGTGTCTATTCTGGTGGTGGATATATAGATGCTTATGTTTCATGAGGCCAAGAGCAACTATACTCAGTTGCTCTTCAGCAGCACACAGTCTCACGTGTGAACTTTGCTACTTTGCAGCGATCAGCCCTGCATCATGGCGAGAGGGCCAGAAGCTGGTGAAGATGGTACTAGGTCCAGTTCCTCAGCTGCCCAGAGAGGAGGACAGTCCACATGCGGCTGACTTATTGAGCCGAACAGGTGAGAACAGCAAGCTCTTACCTAACAGTAAAGAAGTTCAATTGAATAGCATAGAGACAGAAAAGATCATTAGAAGTCTATTAAGCATTAAAGACTCACCTACAGCGTGTCAGTGGGACTCTACTCAGTTGCTTGTAGAATAAGTGAAGCGTAAAATAGGTTGTACCCCAGATTTTTAACCCTCTCGCACCTCCTCATTAAAAAAAGAAATCTATTGTTTTCAGTTGACTTAAATCTGCCTGTGTTAACTATGTGTTTAAGCCTTGTAACTCCTGAAATACATCGATGCTATTATCTGTGATAAAGTAGTTTGAAAATATTATAAGAAAATTCAAAGACATATAGTTTCATTTGTCTGGAACGTCTGACAGCAATGCAGAAAACCGAGCCTGCCAAAGGAATAGCATTAAATAAAGTCCATAGCTTCTGCTGCACACACGCAGTACACTTACATAAAGCCACAGCTCACTCTGTCTTTGCTCGCTGTGTCTGTACTGGCCACCACTGACCAGAAGGAATAGAAATTGACTGGTTTTTCTGGTTGGATGCACAACACATGACCTGAATTCCAGAGGCTGACCCGAGTGCATGCAGCATGTACCGTGGGGATGGCAGGGGAGTGTTAACAAAAAAAAGTCTGGATTATATACGACATGGGAATCTTCGATTTGGCCCAGATTAGAGTTGCCATAGCATGCCTTCCCCTAAGCCTCATTTATTATGCATATGTATGTCTGATGCTTCAGCTTAGGAATTTTTTAATCAGCTGTAGTCACATGTTGGAGGATCTCTCATTTTTCAAGCTGGGATGAACCTGTTTTTATTGATATTTATCATGAAATATTTCATTTTATTAGCATAGAAGGGCAAGTTGATATTACACTTATTAAACAGGAGTCTTTCTTGGTTGAAGTCATTTAACAACACACATCGTTTTACTGATATATCTGCTTTTCTGGAAATATTCACCAGATTCCCGCCACCGCTCAGATCTACGCTCAGAATCAAAGCGACGATCGCGTCCAAACAGCACAGAGCGGCCGTGCAGTGGATTTCAGGGACAATCACAAAGCCACCTCACACCAACATCTATCCCTCAGGACAAGGTTCCAGGAGGGTTAAGCTCAGACTTGTTGTCAGCAGACATCCAGGGAATACTGGATGACCTTCAGCTGGAGTGCAAAGCAGCCGAACAGGACGAGAGGGCCCGAAAAAGGTCCTGGGGTAGCAGCAGTGGTAGGAGAGGGGGCTCAGGGTCACGAACAAGGACGCCCGTCTCTACTTGGGGAACTACTGCGGCAGCAAACAGCTCATCGAGAGCTTGTCGCAGTGCCAGCCCCACTACATATCGTCCAGAAACGACCAACATAACTGACGCAAAGCACAAGAAAAGGCACTATGATGCAGATACAGTACGCCAGTACATCGCCCGGCAACAAGAAGAGAGAAAAAGGCGTCAGGCGGACGAGAAGAAGGCGATGAGGGAGGAATCGGAGAGGAGACACCAGAGACTGCAGGAGCTCTACAGGAAGCAAAGAGAGGTTGCTAGAACTGTGGCAATCCCCACTGAGACTCCTGTGGCCCCTGTACAAAAGCGACTACAAGAGACCTACAACAAACTGCTGATGGAGGAGGCCCAGCTGGGCGAAGGGGCCATGCAGACACTCCCTGCAGTTCCTTCTACTCAGCTGGTAAGTATGCTCACAAAAACATGGTAATGTCATTTATACAAACATGGAAACTGCAAAAACAAAGACATGATCACTTATGTAGTGGAAAAACAAAACGAAAATAAGTGTTGTTGTTGTATTCTTTTACAGAGACCGATGTACCAGCCCTCGGGAGAGTCGGACAAAGAGAACAAACGACTAGAGGCTCCCCAGAGCCCATCAAGCAGCGATAGGTCTTTGAATGATCATCCACCACCTCCTTTAACTAGGTACAAAACTGTGTTTACCTGTCACAAGTAACAAGCTCACTACATTCAACACAAATAGACAACAACAACCTGCCGGTACACGCAGTCCTCTGTCTTCTTGAAATGATCTTTGTTTGATATCTAGAAAATCATCTGGCTTTTGAAAAAAATCCAGATGTTTGGTTTTATGAGCATCGCAATAACCCACGAGTGTTTTATTACAGGAACAAACAAAAATAGTGCACGATAAAGAACATCTGCGATAAGTGACTGGAAATAAATAGCCTCATAGCCTGCTGTCAGTTTTTTACATCTCTTACCACCAAAGTACAGGATGATTGTTTGGGATGCTGCATTAAAACAGGAAGTGGAGCACTCGTTGAAACCATAACTACTGTCTGTGGAAGTTTTGCCGTTTGCTTACCTTACCTACCATAGGTGTTGCACTTAGATATGTTTAGTCTTCTTTTGTCTTCTTACATTTTAAATAAAGTTTTTTTGTCACAGGGTTGATCTTGATCTTGGAGTTGCCCCTTTGCCTCATCAAGAACGTTTGTACCCACCTGCTAGACCTTTGACTGGACCCAGCAGCACTGCTCAAGGATCGGACGACGACCGTCTCTTCTCTCAGCTCTTAAGAATAGAGGCAGAAGTGGCTGCTAGTAACAGCATGAAAACCCCGCGACCAGCCACAGCCCCTTCCGGCAGGTCCCGGTCCAAAATGTCCCGCATTGAAGCCATCAAGGCCACGGCTGCATCCCTCTCTAACCGCATAGAAAGTGAGGCACGGAAGCTTGCTGGGGAAGGCATCAACTACGGTAATGCAACATCAGTGGATATGGATACTGTTTCAGTGCCGAGGCCGTCTGTTCTTGTCGATGGATGGGCAGGAACGGCAGCACGTGACACAGAGAAAGATAACATGGCTCTGAGGATCCAGAAGATTTTGACTACCACAAATTATAGTTCATACAATGGCACAGCTCTTCCAGGAGCAGGCAGTCTGCATTCCTTCAGGGAGCAGAAGCTGAAGAATGGTAAACAGACTTCTGTTGATGTAATCGATCCCATCTTTAACAGTTACACACAAGAGAGGGGGAAGCTAGTCAATGGCTTGGAGAAGGAATCAAGAATGAATAAAATATCAGAAAGGAAACAAATCATGGACGAGGGGGAGAACAGGACAGATCTCCATGATTCGAGTGGAGGATCTATTAGTGAGGGGCCTCTTCTGAGTGAAGGGAGTTTTTCTGAGGATGAGCAAAGTCCTCCTCGCCCCTCTAGATATAATTATGTACCTAGACCAGCAGATCGCCTGGAAGCGGCGGACTACTGTGCACGTCAAAGAAAGGATTACCAGCGACTGATGGAGTTCCAGCGGGAAGCAGAGAAATGCTCAGGCCTCGGCTTATCCTTTGCACAGCAGGACCGGGACAACGCAGTTTGGGAAGAGCTGAACAAAGGAAGCCCTCTGAGTGTAATCAACATCTTCACTAAAAACCATCACAGCCACGTTAAAGGTGAGTTCATATAATAGCTTCCCATGATGCATTTAATATGAAATGGTCATATAAATGTATGCAAAACACTAGCGGTCAGTTTAGATAAGGTCGTGGTGTTCTGTCTCCAACTCGTTCTTTAGTGAGTGATAGAAATGTGGAGAGGAATTCTCCCTCCGCCCATTCTGCGGCCTCTGGAAATGGACCTGGAGACGCAGCAGTCTATGAAGATGACTTTGTATCGTCACACAGCAGCAAAGCCAGCGGGCAAATAAAGAGAAGCTCCAATTCCCCCAGGTAACTGAAGGCGTCTTCAAAGTCACCACTGGGTGGCATTCATGTCACACAGATGGTTTCTCCGGCCCTCTCAGATACAAACATTTGTCCTTTTTAGAGTAAAGACCAACTTTCAGGATCACTTTTGTTTCCTCGCTTTGTTTTTGTACGTGTCGTATCAAAGACCCTGAAACTGATTTAAAACTGGTCGTCCGTGTGTCCTCACAAAGCTTTGACTTGATGAATAGAATCCTTATTATTGAAGTCATGTTATCCATATTTCCATGTATTATAGTAGAAGACGGCATATTACTGTTGTCATGTGTCAGGAAGTGGGGTGTTGTGTCTGATTGTGTTGGGGGGGGGGGGGTTCAACCAATGTATTTCTGTAAATGTTGAGTTAACAGAACTCAGAATGGAGATATGCTCTTGATATTAGTCCAATGCTCACGATTTCTTTCTGCACTCTTTGTTAGTGTGAATAATCACTTTGAAGAACTGATGAGGAGGTCGCCTTATGAAAAAAGCACAGATTGCAGTCACTCCCACCATTCATCCTTTCAGTCATCCAATCACTCACAGCATCTTTCCTCTGGTTCAACACCTGCTTCCTCGCCCCTCTCCAGGCACTCTGCCAGAAAAAGAGGTGAGTTTTTTGTTTTTTAATTTTTGTTATGATTATTTTCTCACATGACCAGGTTGTAAACGTTTTTTTAATTAATACATTTAAGCTTATTAGCTGAATTTCAGTTAAAGTCGTAAGTTGCAACAGAACAAAGCTTTGTCTCTTTGCAGGAACAGTCTCAGATCAGAGTGACAACACTCTTGTAGAGGAGCAGAGGAGCTCTTGCTCTCCACCCTCGGAAGCACTATCGTCTGAATCCAGAAAGGGAGGCTCGGACAAAAACTCTTCCCACACCCAGGCCAAGAGTGTCCACTCTAATGACACACTAGGGGAAGCTTCAGGCCATTCTCACCAACAGTAAGCTTATTTCAGTGCTATAAAGGCTGCAAATATGTCACCGGATATGTTGATCAGCTGATTTTTCTGCTAAGATCATTTCTAAGATATCCAACTGAAGTGTGTACAGATCTGTTTGAGAGCAGGATGAATGGTGTGTACTGTTCATACAAATCTACGTTGCCCTCGCGTTCAGTTGTCTCTGGTATTTCCTTCCTGGTTTTTAGTAAGCTTTAATGCCACACTGCTTTTGTGTCGTGGTTCTTCTGGCTTACAGTGACGTATCTATTTGCTGTGTGAATGTGGTAGGTTATAGGTGTACTTATATATATATTTCATTTAGGATCACAGCATGAATATATTTCTTTATTTCTGGATGCAGTCTGGCTTCATAAATTAAAACATTTAATTATTTATTTTTTTCCTGGATGCAGGGCAAGTATGAAGTAAAATTGACATTAAGCTGGGAAGCCACACACCAGCTACACTGTTTGCTTCCCAGAGTATTTCCAAACTAACCTAAACTTCTCTTAAAAATGTGCACTCAGGAATAATTTGGATATTTTCTGAACTACGCAACCTCAGTTGTTGCTGTTCCAACCACTCTGAAGTTTCCACTTGGCATATACTGTTATTTATTAACCAAAAGTAAATGTATTTAAGCATGACTAATTACTAAACTACACTTAGAGGAGCCTCGGTTGAGGCTGCCAGTCTAAGCAGTCTTGTGGTTTGCTGTTCTCTTGAGGGCCTGAGGGTTTAAGCAGCCGCGTAGTGCCCAGCAACAGGACCGCACTGTAGTTCAACCCAAGACAGAAAACACTGCTTATTTTGTTTTGGAGGCCCACGGGGTTGTTGATCGGGTCATTCAGCTTCACCACCGCTTGGGCCTGCTCCCAGAGAGAAGGAAAGAGACTTTTTTTCCTTCTAATCCCACTGTGCAGTGTGATATTTGAGCCCCCTAATGGTGCTCCAAAGCCCAGGTGGCAGATTCTTGGGATTCTGCACGGTCTGTGTGTCTTCAACAATAAAGGAAGAAACTTGTGAGAGAATTATAAACTTTTTTTTATAATTAGTAATGCACTTTTCTTTTTTTTTTTTCTTTAACTCTGTAAGACAAAAACAGTTAAAAATGTTCTTAAGGGAAGTCACCCTCTGTAGTATTTTGACTTTTGACAAGATGCTTTGTGCAGATTTTGATCAAAGAAAAAAAGTGCCACTGTCTGCTTTTTTTTGTACAGATTTAGAAAGTATTATTATTTTTTAGACGCTCCTTCTTTCTGAAAAAAATATTCATAATTGATAACTCTGACCTCTCACAGCAGCGCCTTTTCTTTCTCACTTTCTCACGGGCTGCCTCGCTCTTTATCATTTTGCCATTCTGCTCCTGTTCTTCAGAATAGGCAATAGAGGTGGGAATCACCATACATCCCACGATACGATATTATCACAATACTTAACACACGATACGATATTATTGCAATTTTTTAAAATATTTTGTGATATTCAGATTCTGTACATAAAGGTAAACTTTATCAATATTCATTTTCTCTAATATCAAAGTCTCACACTCAGTCTTTCTCTCATTTCAGTTTGATTGTTGACAAACTGAACGGTTTGTATTACAGTCTAGTCCAACTTAACTGAATCAACCATCTGGTACAATTATAGCTATTCTGAACTATGCAGTTTATGAAAACTATGCAGCCCCTTCAGCAACTGAAGAATTTGAAAGTAAATTAAAACAAAATATAATTTTACATTAAATAAAAAGTTTTAAACTTAATTAAAATAAAACATGTCTTAAATTAAAATAAGTAAACTGTCATGTTTATTGTTGCCAAAAACAAGTTAAACACATTTGGACAGTGAAGGAATGTCAGGATTCTTGCTCAGAAAAAGGATCAACATGCTCTGAAGTCAGAGCACAAAAACCTTTTTGTAACAAAATATCGATTTCTGCTGTCCCTGTATCCATACATTATTAGCAAACAAAATATCCCCATACTACACAGTATCCATTTTTTTCCCCACCCCTGATAGGCAAACATTTCTGTAAAACATGCTCTAGTGAATATTTGAAACTCTTATTTAGATATTTATACAATCTTGTACATGTCATGCCAGTTTCATAATGTCAATTTTGCAACAATTTGTGAAATATCACATGCCTGCTTTTCCCACTTCCCCTTCTGTTCTCTGTATCAAATAATGTATTAAAACATGTTGCTAACTATTACATTGACAAACCCCATATACTGATGATGTTTCATCGCTTTGTTATTGCAGGTCCAGATTGGTTTCCTCTACTAGTTCTCCAATCCCCCGGTCTCCTCCAACAGTAGAATCTCCCAATGAGCTTTTGAGAAATGCGTCCAATCAGAACACAGGCACCAAGTCCACTGGTAAAAATAAAGTTCTTTTGCTTATTTATTTCATCTATTTTTATTTATGTCTAACTCCCTTCGTCTCATTCCTTTCTCCCAGGTGAACTACAGTATTCACCTGGTGTCCTGCAGCAGCGTATGGCAGCAGAACTCCACTATTTGGACTCAATTGAGGAGTCATTCAGACAGTTGGGGGATGTGGAAAGGTTAATGGGTGTGTCCATGGCACAGCAGGAGAGTGCATCGTTGGCCCAAATGCTCAAGGTAAAGCAGGAGATGTTTCCTATGAAATACTAATGTGATCATATATATTCAGATCAATTCAAATTTATTTATACAGCACCAAATCACAACAACAGTCGCCTCAAGGTGCTTTCAATTGTAAGGTAGACCCTACAATAATACATACAGAAAAAAACAACAATCATATGACCCCCTATGAGCAGCACTTTGGCGACAGTGGGAAGGAAAAACTCCCTTTTAACAGGAAGAAACCTCCAGCAGAACCAGGCTCAGGGAGGGGCGGGGCCATCTGCTGTGATTGGTTGGGGTGAGAGAAGGAAGACAGGATAAAGACATGCTGTGGAAGAGAGACAGAGATATATATTAGCTGTAGCATTAATCTTTACTTATCAGACGTTTCAAAGGATTACAAGTTACTTAGCTTCTATAATCTTTCTGGCTCATGAAATATGATTTGATGTTTTGAACACAAGTCAGTATTTAAATATCTTTTTCTTTAAGTTTTCTTTTTATCTCTAAATGTTGTTTTAGTTGCAGCACCAGCTGTGGTGAAAACAAGAATATGACCTGCTGTTTTACTGTATTACACTTTATTGACCTACTCTGTGAACCTTGACCCTGCAGGCCAAGCAGCAGCGCCATGAACGTGAGCTCTATGAGCTGAAGATCAAGGCCGAACGAGAAGCTCTTGAGACAAAACTACAGCTGGAAGAAAACAGGCAGAGAGTGGCCAGGGTACTGCACTGAACCAACAAAATGTTTATGTATTTGTGGATAATAGATTCAACGTTTGCTTTATAACCTTTTAATTTCCAACGTATGAGCGCTTTGATTTTCTGTCTGTGTAATGTATATGTATGTATATGGTTTTGTCCAGGCTCATATAGAACTGCAGGAAACCTTGGCAGCATCTCAAAAAAAGACTTTGGGAGGCCTCCAGGAATCAACTACTAAGATGATGACTCAACAGGCCGAGGCAGCGCAGTACACAGCCGACGCTGCCCGACACATCAAAGAGGTTAGCAATCAGTTCCCTCCTCCCTGCCTGGAAAAAGTGTCTGTGTCTGTGTCCTAATTGTACAGCAAAAGCTGATTGATTGTTGAAGAAGAGAAAAAGCATAACATCCAGCCTAAGAGTGACGAGGTCGCCTTATTGTGTTTTACTTCATCAGATGACAGAACTAGTCCGGTCGCAGATGTCAGGATCTGTGGTTGTCCCTCCTGTTGCCACTGATTCCTCCACAGTGGAGCAAAGAAAAGAAAATGACACTTACTCGATGGAGCACCGACAGGATAACGTAGACTCTGACAGGTACACTCCAAACGATCACACTCACTTCCCTGTCAGTTTCTGATTTTTATATCCTTCGTAACAGCGATGGGCACGCAAAGCAAAAATGCTTTTGCAGGGAGCCGCTTGACGAATTGAAGATTACCCTTCACCTCGTGTTATCACATGAGGTGCTGAGCCGTGATGCAGGCGATCGTGGCTCAAGAGTTGGCAGTTCGTCTTGTAATCGGAAGGTTGCCGGTTCGAGCCCCGGCTCCGACAGTCTCGGTCGTTGTGTCCTCGGGCAAGACACTTCACCCGTTGCCTACTGGTGGTGGTCAGAGGGCCCGGTGGTGCCAGTGTCCGGCAGCCTCGCCTCTGTCAGTGCGCCCCAGGGTGGCTGTGGCTACAATGTAGCTGCCATCAGCAGTGTGTGAATGTGTGGATGACAGGATGTGTAAAGTGCTTTGGGTTCCTTAGGGACTAGTAAAGCGCTATACAAATACAGGTCATTTACCATTTGATCTATTTTACAGATCAAGTCCAGAGGACCCCAAGCTTAAGTGTTCATTAAGGTGTTTGTCACATAGATATGAAATAAGCTCAGAGATTAAGCAGGTGTCAAACACAAGGTGCTTAGTTTATGTAAAAATGTAGTTTGTTGTTGTTTTGGTTACGTGATGAAAATGGTTTTATTTGTGTATGTTCATGTGTTAGACTTGTACATAGTTAAACATGTATGGATCAAATAATGTTGAATTCTGGGTATGGATTTGTAAGCAATGAAATTTAAAATAAGGGGGTAGAACAGGAAAAGTCTAAACTTCATCCTACTCCTTATCGAGCACACACATTCTGTAGACATGGATACATACATGAAAACTTGACGATTTATCTTTTTTCTCTTGTTATTTCAGTTATATTTGCTTTGATAATTCTATCTATCTACATGACTCTGCAAAGCTGTGGCAGACTTTTGACATGCTAGCTGTAACTGGTTTCACTATTGGACCCACCTTTGAACTGTTCAGATATTCACAGCCAAGCCTATCTCTAATAATATTAAACAACTAGTCGGACATGCATTAAGGTTAACAACCCAAGTGTTGTCAACGCTTTTACCTCAAAGGCCTAAATTTAAAATCTTGTCCTCTTACAGCTTTCAGAGCGAACCATCAAACAGAAGGACCAGGTCAGAGGAGCCGCTGTCTTCACTGAGCGCGAGTCATTCTGACTCACTATCATTCAGGAAACCGAATCTCAGGTACCAGTCAGTCTCTACGCAGTGCCATGTCTGCAGGTTTTTCTTTTTCATTATGTTTGAGGAACACGAATTGAAACAAACCTGCAAAAATATGCCTTTTGTCCCTCCGCTCAGTGGATCTGCCTTAAGCAGCCAACACAGCCCATCACATCACTTATCAAACCATGAGAAGCAGATGAAAAAAGAGGCCATAGAGGGGAAATGGAGGAATAGTGGACTCGAGAAAAGGCCAAAACAGGAAGCAGCCAGCAGCTCCATAGAAGAGGAAGTTCTAGCAGCTGCAGCAAATGACTCCATCTGCAGCGACAGTATTCCATCTGTAATGGATGAAAAAGGTAAAAGTTAAAAACTCGACATGCATTTAAATTTTTTCTTTTCCCCGTGTCAACAGTCAGATGTTGATATCATCACTGTTAGAGGAAAATATAAAAACATGATGCCCACCTTTGATCTTTATCTAAAAAAACCCAAAACTTCACCCCGAGTTTCTTTTGGTCTCTGCCCCGTCAGGAGACAGTACATCAGTGGCCACAGAGTACTCGCTCAAGTTTGACGAGTCCATGACAGAAGACGAGATAGAAGAGCGTTCCTTCCGCTCTCTTCTGCCATCGGAGGCACATCGCCGGGGAACCATGGAGAAAAAATCCCGACACCACGAGGAGTCAGAGGATGATGGAGCCAATCACAGCACGTTGGTTTCAGGACCAGGGCTGCACAATTCTTTTAAGGTGAGAGTCCAAACACTGGCCAGCACAATCAGCTGATGCAGCTATGTAATTGAAATAATTTTTTACTTGTTCTTTACTGAACTTTCTGTTTCTCTTCCTTCTTAAACCTCACTGTCTTCTCATTTTCATGTTCTCCTGCAGTCACAGGAATCAAACATAGCCTTCTCTGGTGGACAGGACAGCTTTTCCCAGTTCACCATGGACATGGTTCGCCAGTACATGAAAGATGAGGAGGTGAGACTGCAGCACCAGAGCTCTCTGCTGCGTCTTCGCCAGAAAGCGCTCAAGGAGAAGACCAGAACAGAGCTGGCCTGGCTGGAGCACCTGAAGAAGAAGCTGAGAGATAAGGGAGAGGATGACAAAATGCCACCAATCAGGAAGAAGCAGAGAGGCCTTCTCTTAAAGCTACAGCAGGAGCAGGTACTGTGGATGGAAAAAGCACGGTTACACTGAGGGAGCTTCACCGAATGCTACTAAGTAATGCTACTACTAAGCAGTGTTCTCTCTCACTGTGCTCATGTTCTCAGGCTGAGATCAGGCGGCTTCAGGAGGCCAACAAAGCTGCGCGGAAGGAAAGGCAGCTGTTGCTGAAACAGCAGGAGGAGATTGAACGGATGAGAAGCTCAACACTCAGGCTGAAGGAACGTCTCAAATGTGCTGGGATTGAAGCGCCTCCTGTAAGTAGCTCAGTCATTTATCAGCTGCTGTAGAAGAACCAGCGAATTAAGGCGATTTCAGTTCAGTTCATGCTTTGTTCATGACAGGTAGTCTTGAATAAACACAGGAAAAAAGCGTACATTTAACCAGACATGTTGGTGTGCTCGTTTCACTTATTAATTCTCAATCTTTCTGCGTGTGTCGATCATCCTCTAGGAGACCCCGGTGTCAGAAACCCCAGGGTCTGAGCCAGCTTCCCCAGATATGAGGCATGCCGATGATAACCGCAGCCCCTCTCCCTCACTCTCCGTCTCTGGAAGTGAGACCAGCAGCATCATGCAGAAGCTCAAGAAGATGCGCTCTCACATGGATGAAAAGTAAGGACTTTAATTGAATCTTCATGGATTAACTGGGCTCGGCTGTCTCCTTATTGACAAGCCTCCCACTGAATGATAAGAATTCATGTATTCGTTTATTTTTCAACTTAACTTTAGTTTTACTTTGATTAAAATCTGCATTGCTTTTAGTACGTGGCTGCAAAGACATCCCTCCATTAGTGCTATGTTCTTGGATAGCATAGCTTCATTAAAAAGAAAAGGTATCGTAGTTTAGAAATGTCTTCTTTTTAATTCTAGTTTGACAGGATACAAAGCAGAGATGTACATTTACTGTGGGAGACCTTATCTAGCACTAATTGAAACAGTGTGGCGTCTTTCTCTTGCTGCTCGCCGTGCTTCTCTTGCTGTTTTAAAGTGCTCGTCTCTTTAGCTTAGACGAGCAGCCACACACTCCCTCAGTACATCTTTGAGTTTCGATTTATATAAGCTACTTTGTAAAAAGCTCTCCTACTGATATGTTTGAAAGAAAGAAAGAACATCAGACGATAATCAAACACCCTAAATATTTACAGTACCATTTAACCTTAGCACTGCAACATTCAGTTATATGTATGCCGTGTATTCCATAAAGTTTATTACACCCAGTGACTCTCATACTGGCCATGGGCTTGCAGTAGCTGTAGGTCACCTAAAGCTTTAAACTTGGTCACCAGCTTTGGTCAGCTGACTGCAGAGCCTCTCAAATCTAGTTGGGACAAACAAGTGTGAATTGTTCTGGGATTTATAATTTGCGTAGTGACAGACCAGCCTTCCATTACCCCTTTTTCAGCAATTTTTAGGGCTTCGATTCTTCAAATAAATGCTTACAACATTTTACAACATGAGCAGTTTTACTGTGGTTTTGTTGTATAATGTTATAGGCTTCAGGCAGGTAATATAGAATAATATAATCGGATCATTTAGACGATCTTTTCCCTGTTGTTCTCCAAATCTGCTGTTTTGTTAACAATGGCAAAAGCAATTGCACCTTTACAGCCCAAAAATACCCAGTAACAACTTCACCTGACGGTGTTAACCACCACTGATTTGTTTGACTGTCATAGTTACAGATTAGTTTGTCTGCCTCAGTAAGCAGGTTAGCCTGTAATGACATCCTGACAAACCCCCGAGGTTACCTTAACACACACACGGAGTCAAATGTTGATAAAAGGATTGTTACATGAGAAGAAGTGCTTTAAACGTAACAGCTTTGACACCTCGGGTGCGATAAAACGACATTTTCTCATCTCACTCTCTCCCTTTCTCTCTGCTTGTCTCTTTCCTCTGCGTCTTGTTCTGTTTTCTTTACATTGCGTACGTGTGTCTGCGTGTGCGCTGTAAACGTATCCTCGTTTGTGTGGCTCTTTTGACTTTGTCTCTGCGTGCTTGTGTGTTGTAGACACTGTTCTCCTGTCCACTGCTTCTTCTCTGTGTTCACGGCCCATCACTGGGCCTCCCTCAGTGTCTGTCTTCCCAACCTTCACCCTAAATTCAGGCTCTTTATCTACAACCAGTTGGTCAGGTACTGTACAGTGTTCTCTACCTATGCACCTAGCCCTGCCCTGCCCTGCCTCGACTCCACCCCCACCCCATGGAACATGCTTGTGTTTGTCCACTGGCACTGGGACCTTGGTGGGGTGGGATGGTGAATGATGTGTGCTGATATGTCTGAGGTTCTTTGTTGGCATATTTCAAGGTTTGTAACTTTCAGGGACAGAGTTTGGATGAAAGCTTAAAGTGCCCAAGGAAAGCTGCTTTACTGAAATAAGCTAACCTTAAACAAGTCCTTGATATTTGTGGCATCAGCGAGACAAAAAAATCCAGTGTTACCAGAGAAGGCATTAAAGCACACTGGTCGAGTGTAAAACAATAAACACGAGGGAAAATTGGGAAATAGAAACCTTTTGATTTGCGATGGTCAAAGGTTATGTTATTTAGTAGGAGCCTTCCTTGCTGGATGGGAATCTCAGACTTAAAACTGGGATTTCACTAATTTGCGTCATGTTTAATTTCCAACTCTTTCCATCCTTCTTGCCTCTTGGAATGAATTAGCGAAATTTGCAGTGGAAATAATTCTTTACATTGCGGCTTCTAGCTGAGAGCTGCAGCCTAGTTATCAAAATAAAATGTTTAGAAATGAAACCGCACAGTGACATTGAAGTAAAGGAGTTTTCAGAGAAAAGACCAGAGATGGAGTGGTTTATCTCTTTAATGAGCCCAGTAAATCTTAACTAGCGCTTTTATTATGTAACTGTTGCATAGGATGGGATAATAAGTACAGATGGTCATTGGCTCTAATAGAGTTTGGGAAGGCACTAAAGAATCTCCTGGTCTCGGTCTTTAGTATCTGGGCTGTCATCAGTATAAATTAGGTCAAGAGAAAGGCTTCTAAATTAGATCAAGGCTAAATAATACTGCGCTGTAATGGCACCCATAGCTGTGGGAGACCATATTACAAAACAGCTATACCTGACTGCACTTTATTTTGACAGATATTTGTATGTGTTAGTGTCCCTGATATACACTGAATTGAAGAATTAAACAGTCTTCTTGCTTTGCGAGACAACAAAACTATTCTTTGACTTGTTATTCTGATAAATAAGGAGGTGGAGGAACGTAAAGGAACACTCGGAGACTGGAGAATCTGTTCTTAGGACTTAAAAAATCATATTTAAACTGCTTTGTGTGTGTGTGTGTGTGTGTGTGTGTGTGTGTGTGTGTGTGTGTGTGTGTGTGTGTGTGACTATGCTTATTGCTCCCTGGGTTTGAATCTGATGCATGAATCTGACATCTTTACTGTTATTTTCCTTCTCCTCTTTTCTCCTAAGTGACATTTCATCACTTATTGTATATAATGGGTACTTGTACATATCTGTATTTGGATGATTATTCTGGGCATGTGTGGGATGTGTGTTTTAATTCTGTGTGCGCTGGACAAAAGTTTGAGTTGAGTTTGCAGTAATAACTGAATGTCAAGGTGATTCTGGGTTTGCTTGCTTCTGCAGGTCATATTTAACCTTTTCTAATGCTCGGTGTATTTGTACTGCTTCTCTTCAACTCTCTTCCTTCATCTTCCTCCTCTCTGCCATTCTCATCTCTTTTTTAACTGTTCTTCCACTTCCTCTTCATCACTTTATTCTTTCCCATTTCTTCCTTTCCATCCACCTCTGTAGGTTCCTGACCAAACGAGAACAACAGCTGATGCAAAGACGTCACCACGCTGAAGAGCTGCTACAATGGAAGCAGCAACTGGACAAGGAGGAGGCAGAGGTCCGTAGGATGGAGAAAGAGGCCCTGGCTGCATGGGACCAGAAAACACTCGGGGACAATCATGTTGACGTGTCAGAGGGACAGGAAAAGGACATCTCCGATATAAGCTCCCACCTCAGTCACCGCCGCAGCTCAGAGCCCAGAACTGACAGTGAGAAAGGTGAAGCTGCCGAATATTCTTATTTTCAAGTGTAGAACATGGTTTAACCGGAAAATAACAACGTAATGGGATTTAAAAAATACACAGTGTGGTGTGGGAGTAGGGATGGATATTGATAAGATTTTCACGATTCCGATTCGATTCTGTTTAACGATTCGATTCTTTATCGCTTCTTTTTAAAAAAGGAGAACACTAAGGTCGATTAGCTTAGAACTTTGTTTTATATCTTCTCTTTGAACAAGAAATTTAGGAGTAACATGGCCTTACAAACCCAACAGTGAGATCTTAAGAGATCCACAGCCTGCGGCTCTTCAATGGGGCGTCACAGGGTCCCCAGGAAAAAAAATTGTAAATGTAAAATAATAAAATAAATATTCTTCTGTAGCGATAACAAAGTATAACATCAATTATTCTGTAGCAATTACACAAGAATATCCAGTAATGTCCCTGCCTACAATTAAACACATTCACTTACTGAAAATCATCTGCTGTGGTAAATGGGTGCAAACCTTTGACCACAAACTGAGTCACTGCTCGCTGACATTCGTCTATCCTGGCCTGAAAGGAGACGCTACGGTAGACTGCAGCGAGACTCTGTCTGTCTCATCATGGTCACCTAAATGCACAGTAATGGTTTTGTAATAAGGCAGATCGCGCTAACATAATATGCACTGTTGTTAATTATTTACCTGCCGCATTAACGGGGACGTGCAAACGTTACCGCTGCTGCTGGGTTGAGATTCACGAGTCCGGAATTAAAAACACGACATTCATTTAAGGTCATCGTGAGTTTTGTGAGCAAATGCTTTTGCATATTCGTAGTATTTACTCCCTTAAATGAAATATCTACTTTGCAAGTATTGCAAGTTGCCCTGTTGTCATCCGTTCTCGTAAAGTAGAACCAAACTTTTGAGCGTTTGAGCCGCTTAGGCGCCGTGTTTCCTGCCAGGTGAATGACGCTCCGCAATGTGGTGACGTCATTCAGGGCGACTGGAATCGATAAGGGAATCGTGGCAAACAAAAATGGCAAACAATTCCAAGGAATTGAAACAGTGGGAACCGGTTCTCAACAAGAACCGGTTTTCGATACCCATCCCTATGTGGGAGTAAGAGTAAAATACATAACAATGTTGATTTGTTTCATTTTTCAGAGGATGTTAGCGAGGGCGACTGTTCGTCAGTGACACCTGAGTCCAGTATACACACGGAGGGACCGGCTCCGCCTGCCTCAGTCTCTGAAATAACTTTGGCCTCTGTCCAGGGCGGCCCTGCAAATTACACCCAGAACTTCACTTCAGCATCACAGTCACCTACAAGTCAACTGCATGTAATGGGTTTTGTATTTTTAGCTTTTTGTATTTTATTGTTTCAACTAGTTGCTTTGATACTCAGTGTAGTTTTTTGGGTTTCAAAATGAACACACATCTGTGTGCAGGAGAAAGAATCTTATAGCTGCGCTTTTTCCTTGAGGATTAGGAAAAGGGTTCACTAAGCCTTACTTAATTTACTGTGACTGTAAAATATTAATGTAAGCATACCATCTGTTGACTGTGATGTCATGTGACATGTCCTGAAGTAGTGTTCCTGTCTTCCCATCTAGTCTAATGCTCCTGAAGGCAGCCACAGCCCTGCTGCATCTCCTTCAGAGGGCAGCAGTAAAACAAAGATGCAGCTCCGCTCCACCTCCCGGACACTTATCCGCCCCTGCACTCAGCCCACCGACCCTCCAATGGCCACACAGTCTGGTGAGTTACTAGTGTGCAAACCCCACGCTGAGATTATAACGCTTTTGGAGTGTGAAATTCTTCCCGACAGTTTTTAGAGACGAAAGGATGGGTAAAGCAGACAGCTGACATAATGCAGCTATATTGCTGGCGCTGTGTAGGCAGGAAGAATGTGATGATGCCAGAAATGCATTATGCAACCACTTCCCTGCTCCCTAACAAGCTTAACTGTGCGATAGGAGACGGGAACTCTTTGCATTGCACTTTATCGTACCAGTGCAAACTGTTGTGCTGGCCTTGTGTTGTAGCTGAGTGTGCTTTATTCATTTCCAGGTCACTTTTTTAAATTTTTTCAATACTCTTTTTGTTCAGTGTGTTATGGAAATGAACTTTACACATTCCCGGTAAAGAAAATGTACAGTAATCCCCGAAGAAATGTGTCAGTGTTTGAGTGGGCTAAAGGTTGGATTACCCATTGCTAATCAGAGGTCTGGCACCATTTTCACATTGTAGTTGTGATTTGTCGTGTACATTTTTCTTTAGAAGCCATTTCAGACCAGAGTGACATAGAGAGCCGTATCAAGGCGCTCAAGGAAGAACTCAAAAAACGTAAGTTAATGGCCTCCGAGCTCAAGAAGGAGCAGAAGAAGCGACATAAGGAGCGGCTGAAGGCAGAGGAGGCGAGTCTATTGAAACAGCTGGAGGTAAACGTGATGTGTAAACTACATTTAACCCTTTAAAGCCGGTCGGCGCGGGCACGCTCTGTTTTGCGTAACTATTTTTAAATCCCGGTAGCTCTGCAACCACGTGAGCTAGCACAATAATTTTTTTTGCATATGAAACCGGAGGAGTTGTACTTACATCTTATGCCATCAGCTTGTCCTCGGTCAGTTTCCTTCCACATATAGTTTTGCAAAAACTGCATAAAAAGCACTTGCAGCAACACAAACATAATATTCCAGAAACACGCTTTGCCGATCCGATCAGCTGTTCATAACACTTCCTACATTGGAATAGACGTCAGTGCGAACTTTTGCATGTCCGCCATGACCTGGCCTATCAGGGCTTCATGAGCCTATACTGTTGTTTTTAAAAGTTATCTTTGACTTTATGACTTTCTGTGTGGTTTCTGGGATGCTTAGGACTCATATTGCACTGCTGGAAATAGTTTATTTTGATGCAGATGCTGCTTTTTTGCAAATTTGCATTATAATATTTATTTTCGTTTTTCCTGCAGTGTATAAAAATTGGTGTACTTCAAAAATAAAACTATGAAGACACTCAAAATAAATTTCCTGTGGTGGGAAACTATTTTGTGCAACTTTTTTGTATTTACAGTTTTGAGGGATAAGCCTCTTAAATTTCTCTAACTAGAAATATATGTTAAAAAAAACAAAAACGATTTTACATTTTTTTGTAGTTTATTGCACTTTTTTGCAATTTATGTAATTACTATGCACTTAATGCAGACATATTATTAAAATTTGAGCTATAATGGTTGTATTGATGTATATCAACTTGAAATGCTCCCAAAAATGGCTCCACAGCATGTAAAAATATAATATAAGCTCTGGCGGACTTGGTTCTATGGCAGGTCTTAAAGGGTTAAACATCCAGTTAGATTTGAATCATTTCTTTTCTTCTATGGACGTTTACTCGTGCGTGTATTCTTATCTCTGCTATCATTCTGTGTTTTTATTTTGATTTTACAGAACTATAACAACTTCATTGAGAAAACTAAGGCAGACCTTAACAAAGAGCCAGACTTAACACTTGATACCAACTCCCAGATCAACGAGTCCAACTCTGTTTTAGAGCATCTTCCATCTTCACACAGGTACAGAGAATAAAAATGATATTTTTCTACATAATTTTCAAATGAATGGTGTGCAGTTAAAAAGAAATGCTTGTTTCTCAGGTCTGAACTCGTCAAAATCTCAGAGTCTGAACGGACACAAATTGATGCATCAGTAGATCATCGTGAGTGTTTTAAAGTCATCATGATAAATACTTTATTATAATAAATAGATTACGTGGAGCGTTGATTCAAAATGCGTTTTCACAAATATTTTCCAGTAATAATGCGGCTCTCCCCACTCTTATGACAGATGCCTTTCCTAAGCCACATCTAAGTAGATCCACTTCAGTGCCTGGAGACGTGTCCGCTGAGGCGCCTCAAAGAGTCACTCCGGGTGTGGTGATATCCGGCAGCCCAGAGAGTCCAACCTCAGGACAGAGCAATCATCAGTCTACAGAAGATCTTATTAGGCAGCACTCCACAGAAGACAAGTCAGAATATGCAGATGAGAATATTGTGTCTGGTTATAGATCTGATATTCAGGAAGAGCTGGAGGTGGAAATAAGCTCCAGAGTGGAGGATGAACAAACTCAGCATCTTCTAAAACTGGAAAATGAAGACGGACTTGACTCTCAGGAGAGGTTGCCTACATCTAAATGTGTTTCCTCTTCTGCGGATGAAGAACAACATTCATCAGCTGTTGGCCTTGAACAGGAAAATCAGATGAAGCAGAGTGAAGTATCTGATGTAGAGGAACCTTTACAGCCATACGTTATTGCCTCTAGTCAGCCGCATTCAGCGGTAGCGGACCTCAAAACCTCAGCGCATCAAAACTACAGCTCTGCATCTGTTGACCAGTCCCCATCCCCAAACTCAGATGCTTTTGGTTCAATGAAGGAGGCTTCCATAAAAGACACCGAGGCTTCTCCGGTAGCAGATGGTTATCACGATGACTTTGAGTCATCAGTGGATTCTTCATCCAAGGAAGAACATCATAGTTCCAAGGCTGAGTCTCAAACCTCCCACGAAATCAAGGGTTCAAGAAAAGACGCATCTAGCGGGGGCCTGGCATTTGACAGCCCGGATGAAGTTGTAGAGGAAGAAATAGCTGAAGATCTGAGTCACCGTTCTGGCATCAGTGTGCCTAGCCATAAATCTGGAAGACTGCTGGATCTCAATAAGCAGGCAGTAGATTTTAAACGGGACAATGAGAGCTTTGATTCCAGACACTCACCAACCATCTATTCTCTGCAGGTCCCCCTCTCCCCTGTTATAGATGAAATGCCGGATTTTTACATCGGAGACCGAGTTCTTGTCGGTGGTGTTCAGCCCGGCACGTTGCGATTCAAAGGTCCAACCAGCTTCGCCAATGGTTTCTGGGCCGGTGTCGAGCTGGACAAGTCTGAAGGGAGCAACAACGGCACTTACGATGGAGTAGTATACTTTGAGTGTGACGAGCGCCATGGTATATTCGCTCCACCAGACAAAATCACACACCTCCCGGACAAGTTTGAGCTCTACACCGATACCACAGAAGATGAGGACTCGTTCTTTGACGACTTGTCAGATAAAGATAGAAATGAACCTAAAACAAAGGAAGACAATTTCCAAATGCAAGAAAATCTCAACAGGGAGAATGAACAGACCTCTCAGAAGGAGACTGGGTCAAATGATAAGAAGGAAACTGATGGCTCTGTTCTCAACAGCCAGGATCCACATTGGGACAGGCCCCAGCTCAATTCACAACATCACAAAGAATCTAAACATCGATTTTCTGATGAGAACATTAAGGACATGATGTTGAATTCTGAAGATGCATCGCACACTCTCATCATCTCTGACTTGGATAAAACAGGTCGGGTGACGGAGAGTAGAAAGGAGATTACAGCCCTCGTTGAAAAAGAAGACATGGAGTCACATGATGATAAGAGGAAAGAAAAGGATTTGCTGGACACAGTTGCAGACAGGCTTGTCAACAACTTTGTGGAAGACGCTCTTAAACAGTGTGCTGAAATTAAAAGGGCGAAAGAGCAGAAGATTGAAGCTGCCAAGCAGATGAATGGAGACCTGTTTGGTGAAAATGCCGAAGAAGAAGAAGAAAAATGGAAATCTACAGTGGATCAAAAAGATGATCTCCCCTTCTTTCTCCCAGTTGAAAAGGAGGAACTGTCCTCTCCAGAGCTGTGTAACCGACCGGTGAGTCTAACAGTTTAATAGCAGATTATTTCATTTCTGCTTCTTTGTTTTGTGATGAGTTCTGGATAAAAATAATAATAAGATCAAAGCAGTCGGCTAAACTGCAATAAGAAGCCGCTGGCAGTGATGACATCAAGATAGTGACTTGTTTATTTGAGCCTGTTCTCTGGATTTGTTCAGCCAAAGTCCAACTTTATATTGACAGACTTCATTGAATTTGGTGGTCGGTGCTGAAAACCTCTGTGTCTGAAACATTTGTAAGGACACTGACACTAAAATGCAAAACCGAAACTTATTGCAGGCCTCGTGGTGTGATGTTGCAATCAGATGTTAATATTTATGCAAATCTAGAATTGAATGTAAGCATGATGTTGATGTTTACTTTTTCATCACAGGAGAGTCCAGTGTTAGGAGCCATTGGTCAAGAAGAGCTCGCCAAGCGTCTAGCAGAGCTGGAACTGAGCCGCGAACTGCTCGATGACCTCGGTGATGATCAGGACTGGTTTGATGAAGACTTTGGCCTTAGCTCCCGCAGGAAACAGCAGAAACTCAAAGAGGAAGAGGCGCGACTGGGAGCGGGATTTGGGAGATCTAGCTCATCAGCTGGCCCAGCTGTGGGGGAAATGGGTTCGTCATCAGGTGGAGAACCCCAGGTAAAGACGCCACCTAGACCGGAGCTGCCTCTCCCCTTGCCTCCTAAACTACCTGAGCAGCCTGCCATGGTGGTACCCCACTCAGCTGTAGAGGTGGAGAAGATGGTCCATGCTGCCACACGGGAGCTCTGGGACAGCTTTGACCTCGGGAACAAGGGAACGCTCACTCATGGGCAGCTGCCAAGTCCACAACCTTCACTAGAATACCTTGGTAAAGAGGACAGCACCCAGAACCAGGAGTCGCTGTCCATTCGCAGCTATAGAAAGGTATAAATACGAAGTGTGGACCCATGAAAATGTCAGTCATGTGTGACTTTTTACTCACACAAACCACCTAAACTGAGCTTATTCTACTTGAGAAGCTTTATTTATGTAGATTTCATACAGTACTTCATATTTTTACCTGTGCTCTTTTCTCAGGCTGTGTATGACTTAACGTGGGAGATCCTTCAGGAGATCTATGCTGAAGACCCCAATACTAATCAGCCTCAGTGGGTCAAACCGCGTCGAGTCAAGTCCTCTTCATTTCACAAAGTCAGGACACCGGGAGACGTCAAGAAGATCCAGGTAAAAGAACGATGGCAGCAACACTGAGAGAAACTGTTGAACAGTGACAATAACGATGCTGTCGTGATGTTGTTTCATAGTTGACTTATGTTCTATAATCATTTTCATTCGACCACCAAATCAAAAATTCTTAATAAGGATTTTACAGTCACTCAAATCCAGCATCGTGCCTAACATGTTATTTTTCCCCCTTATGCTGTTTCTCAGGAATTCATCACAGAAGAAGTACTGAAGCTTTACGGTCTGACAAAAGACCAGAACCAGAAGAACGACTGGCAGAAGATGCTCAAGTTTGGAAGAAAGAAGCGGGACAGAGTCGATCACATACTGGTAGGCCCCACGAATCCCATTTGCATTTCTCTGTGGCCCAAACGGAGCATCTTGTAAATGTTGCCTTTATCATTTTTTTAAAAATTGCAAATTGCAAATTTTGAACCACGAGAAATGATTTTATTTCCACTAAATAACAGCAACAGCTTTAAAGCGGTAATAGGATTACTTAGAGTTAAGAAAACATGCATTGCAGATTAGAGTCTTTAATGATTTATTAAAATTACAGGAAGTTGAACATAATCTGCCTGAAAAGCTTCATACTGTGATGGTTTATTTCAGGTGGCGCAGGTTCATGTCTTTAGAGAAGAGGAGCAATTTTAACCCTTTTAAACCGGTCAGAGCAGCACGCTCCGTTTTGCGTAACTATTTTTAAATCCCGGTAGCTCTGCAACCACGTGAGCTAGCGCAATAATTCTTTTTGCATATGAAACCGGAGGAGTTGTACTTACATCTTATGCCATCAGCTTGTCCTCGGTCACAGTTTCCTTCCACATATAACTTTGCAAAAACTGCATAAAAAACACTTGTAGCAACAAAAACATAATATTCCAGAAACACGCTTTGCTGATCCGATCAGCTGTTCATAACACTTCCTACGTCCATCAGCGCGAACTATCGCATGTCCGCCATGACCTGCCCGAAACCGGAAGTGACGTCATTTTCGCGGAAATGTAGTTTTTTACCATCAGGGCCTCATGAGCCTATACTGGTGTTTTTAAAAGTTATGTTTGACTTTATGACTTTCTGTGTGGTTTCTGGGATGCTTAGGACTCATATTGCACTGCTGGAAATAGTTTATTTTGATGCATATGCTGCTTTTTTGCAAATTTGCATCATAATATTTATTTTCGTTTTTCCTGCAGTATATAAAAATTGGTGTATTTCAAAAATAAAACTAGGAAGACACTAGGGAAACTATTTTGTGCAACTTTTTTGTATTTACAGTTTTGAGGGATAAGCCTCTTAAATTTCTCTAACTAGAAATATATGTTAAAAAACAAAAACAATTTTCAATTTTTTTGCAGTTTATTGCGCTTTTTTGCAATTTATGTAATTACTATGCACTTAATGCATATATATTATTAAAATTTAGGCTATAATGTTTGTATTGATGTATAGCAACTTGAAATGCTCCCAAAAATGGCTCCACAGCATGTAAACATATAATATAAGCTCTGGCGGACTTTGTTCTATGGTAGGTCTTAAAGGGTTAAGCAGGAGAAGTGCTCCACACAGGCCATTTTCCCACCAGGTTAATTCCCTCATTTACAACTGCAAAATGAAAATGTGAGAAAGTTCTACTTTTAGGGGTCTTAATTTTCATTTTGCAATCAAATGAGGGGATTAACCTGGTGGGAACATACAAAAATGTGGTTATCCTCTGAGAGGAAAGTATGTGAAACCAGATAGAATAAATAGAAAAGAGATGTTAAGATGTGAAAATGGATTGATGAGGAATTTTTGCTTTAAAAAGTCGAGTCAAACAATGGTGTTAATAAAGACGCTGTGACTCTCTGATTGTTTTACAGTAGCTATGGTCCAGTTCTCTGTGAGGAGGTGCAGCTTGTTAGCACAGGGCAGGTTAAGGGCAGCGAGTCCACTGTTGCTGCTTTGTGTTTGTTTCTTTACGGGCCGTCACACAGACGTGTGTTTGAAGAGATTGGGGGGGAAGTAGTAAGACTGATTGCTAAGTTTTTATAAGGAGAGAACGTGAACGAGAGTTTGCTGTGCAACAGCTGTGTCAGCAGGCTGACGTGATAATAATCTTTATGAGCCTTCACCAAAGTGGAAACACAAACAGTGGAAGCTTTTAGCTCCATGGAAATGACTCCTGAGAGGAAAAGTCCAGATGGATAGATGTGCTCGGACGAAGGCAGATATTTAAAACAAACAGTTGTTTTATTTGTTTTTAATTTGTTTATTCCCTTTTGTGCCAAGAAAGCAAATAAATTATTAAGTCTTTCAGCTCTTTATCATGCTGTGTTTTAATGTTTAGGATAACAGATAAACCAAATGCTGCCATCTATAAATCTCTTGTATGTAAGGAGGAGCCGAGAAGGTCAGTAACTACATTCAGTCAGTGTAGTAGCAGCACACGGGCGATTTTTACATAAACACAGAACATTAACTTTTTATCTTCGCTCCGTGAAATGTCTCCGATGTTATTTGTGTGGTGCCAACCACAGCGTTTGTCACCTCAGACTACTTTACATAGTAGTAAGATTACTGCGTTACTATATACCCTTAATTCTTTGTCATAGGGACAGCTGTCAGTCACTGTGCTTCTGTAGTAAAACCAGTTTCTCTCTCTCTCAGGTTCAGGAACTGCACGAGGAGGAGGCCCAGTGGGTCAACTATGACGAGGACGAGCTGTTTGTCAAAATGCAGCTAGCAGACAGCATCTTCGATTCGTTACTTAAGGACACCGTGAATGTGCTCACACTCATTTCTGACAGGAGAGCCAACAGAGACACGCTCTCCTGATGACTTTCTGCTTGGGTTTGAACTCCAACTTCGAGCTCAACCCCGCTCTTTCCCCACCACGGTGAACTCCAGCCAACCTGTCGCTGCTCGGGCTTCCACCAGCTGATGTGCCAACAGCAACCCTCTGATGCCTTCAGTCTCAGTATTACCTCGCAGCTAAACAAATCGTCCTTAGTTCTCCAACATTCATTCGCTGAATCGCGTCAGCTGACTGTAATAGCGACAACGGTCACGCTCAAAACGCCTCTCGAGCAATCCCGCCCTCTAAAACCTTAACACGAGTCTGAGCTCCCGCCTGGACCGGCCGTTTTGCAGACTGTCGATGATGATGATGATGATGATGATGAGATGGACTGTGCCATTTGCAAGCATGTGAAGGTCCACGAATGCTGCTAAGTGATCGTTCTGTCGTGGACTTTGGAATAACATCCACTCAGAACAGTAGTAGAGAATTCTTTTGAATTGTTCAATCTTTAGGTAAATGTGTATATATGTGGATTCAAAAATTGTAATAGAACAACAAATGAGCAATATAACGTGCAGTCTGATTTGACAGTGATACATTATAGCCTTGGCTTTGTAATGCAGCACATGTACCAACTCTAAGCTTTAATTTGAAGGTTTCACATCCATACCCAGTGATCTGGGGGGTAATCGTAGCTCTTTTTATTCACAGTCCTCTGTAAGTTTGCCTTAACCGCTGTAGCTCTTGCTTGTTTACGGGGACTTTTAGGTCACTTTCTGGTCTTTGGCAAATACAGCACCTCCTTAGTTGGCTTTGGGTCAAGTGATTTGCCTACCAGTAATGATAAAATTCAACTCTTTGGCTCACAAAGCTCACGGTTTGCTTTGACCGCAAGTTTACTTAAGGCTCGCTCCACGTTCTGTCTATGAAAAAGTATTTCAGCCAATCAAACTTTAAAGCAGAGAGTTGGGACTTTAAATAGTCGGTGCTGTATTACAAATCTAGAGTTGCAACACTTGGTCTCTGATCAGATCTGGACAGACTTTGCTGTGTCAGACCGCTGAGTTCAAAGAGTCGATGAAACATGTTTGCTTCCTTAGTTATTTATTGCGTGAAAATGTTTAATTAGAGGCACAACGAACATTCAGAATTGTAAATGATCTTGTAAGTAAACGTACAGAGAAGAGCTCCTTTAAACTTTGTGTAAAGAAAGTCTAACATTGTTGTAAAAGCACAAATAAAAAATGTGAATATGGCAATACATTAGGAAGGAGAATCCAGGCAAAGAAGATGGAGAAATGTGTTTTAAATGTTTAAAGTCGTTCTCTTAATAATCGATTGAAACTGTTTGACTTTTTATTGTGGCCACAGCTGTCCAGTTGGTCGACAGTGCGTTCCTCTTCTGTGCTGTATGCTAACCTTAGGAAGCATGTTGACATTGAGAAACCTTATCAGCTGGTTTCTCTGTGTGGTTGGTGTGAACGCACCCGACACTTTAGTGTGTAGCACGAAAACAGAAGAGAAACAGCTGCATAGGCTGATGTTTTTACACTTACGTTACAGGACAGTACCGAATGCTGGATTTGAGCCTCAGCTATCCTACATTTACTTCGTCTTATCTGAGAAAACACCCGCCGTTCTCGTTTCTTTATTATTTACTCTCTGAAAGGTTTGTTTGCGTAACATTTGCCCTAAAATAAACACCCCGTCACGTAAAACCACGGCCGCTGCGAGTCATCGACCAGTTCAAACGAGGCGTCGCAAAGTAGCCAAAAGTAGTCGAACTCCATATTCAGTTCAAGTGCCTTTTTCAAGTTGAGTTGTTTGTTTCAAACTGACTTTCCTGATGTCTCAGCATCATTTGGACCTATTTTCTTCGAATGTCTCCCTTAAACTGCTGTATACTACCGTTTTATAAAGGATCCTACAAAGGCTGCTCTTCTTCTGACCAGTTAACCAGCGCTTCAGTTTCTGCCTTATAGATATTTCTGTGTCGTTTTTTTTTTTTTTTTTGGGCAGTTTTTTAAATCTCCTCTTGCTTCTGTGCCTCAGCCTGAGGAAATGTTTGCGTCTAACCTGCTTCTTATCAGGCCAGCCCGCGTGTCCGTGCATACAGACACTGTTGAGTCATGTTATTGATGTACTGTATCAGGAACAAGTGGCTCGAGCTGACAGGCTGCACAGTGCGAGTCATTGAGCTGATGTGGTTCAGCACGTAGGACTGTAGCTAAGGGCTTTTTTTTAGTGCCACTGTCAGCGTGGCTTTGATCCAACAAACTGTAGAAACTCATTGTGGCATGTATGAGAGAGCTTGTTAATTCTCACTGACTGCTTGGAGCTAAAGTGACCTTAAACTGAGTCTTTTTCTTTCCCCTTCCTGATGCTGTTTTAATACGTGTTTGTTCAAACTGTACATAATGTAGGAAAAGACCAAAAACGTTTGATACCAGTCTCCGTGCTATATGACATTAAAGTCTGGTCTGTAACGGTGACACGATTAGTATCTTAGAAACGGCTTTATTGCGACTCCTCCGTCTTTGTCCTCTTCGATTGATTGTATGTTGGTGGAAGCTAAGTTCCCCTCTGTAACTATGCAGTACTCGGTTGTACTTATTGTTTTGTGTGTCTGGACCAAACAGCTTAAGACCTCAGCTGTAGTCTGTAGATTAACTCGGCCTTCAAGTAGCTTGAAGCTGTTTGGTGTAGCGGCGTCGTTCCTATCGTCTGGTCCGAGGTCTTCACAGGAGACGCAGCACCTGCCGTTCGATCTCCGTAACTACATGAAAAAGTAGGCACAAGATGTTTGAGTGTCACATTAACAAGTCGAATTAGATTTCCCTGAATATTTATAATAATGTGCTGTGAGTGCGCTGCAAGTGCACTTGAAGATTAGTACAAATGTTTTATGGGTGTAAATGTACTGTTTGTCCAATCTGACCCACGCTTACGGTAACTTTAACGATTGTTGTATAAAAAGGAAGAAAAAAAACACTGTTTACTTTGCAAATATGTACATAGTATATATTTGTTTACTAAATGAAATTTGAAACTGTAAATAAAGCTTTCATTGTTTCTAAAGGACTGTGTTGTGATGTGAAATGTTTTCCATTTTAATTTAGGGTGTGCAGAAGTAGCTCCCACATGTTACAGTGCTGACGGCAGGATGACAAATCTCTGTAATGTTCGACTGCGACCAAACAGAGGTGTTGATGTTTGTTTGTCACGTTGTTTTAGGGCGCAGTCGTGAGGCTGTTGTTGCAAAGCTATCTGCAAATTAGCAGAAGAGCTGGAGATCCATCTGACTGCATCAGTGAATCGTTTTCATTTAAAAGGAAAAAAACACTCATTCAACATAAAATCAACCAAGTTTGGGAAAATGAAGATTGTGTTTTTAATAAGTCCCGTGCATAAAGTTACAGGCCTTGAAAATACGCAGGGCTGTGTTGAAGATCGTGGCCTTTGCTTTTCCAGCATAATGAGTCTCCTAACTTTAGTTTCAGGGCTGAAAAACACATTTAGGCTTCGTCTAAAAACTGCAAACTAATCAACTTTATATCAACCCAAGTGACACCAGCACCAGAGTTTGCTTTTTTCCTAATTGCTGAGAATCAGTTTTATTGGATTTATCACAGTTTCAATAAAACTGCACTTTTCCCCCTAAATTAGAGTCACCTCAAAACAAAACAAAACACGGATACCATCCATGTTTTATCTGTTTTCTTAAACTCACTGAAAACAACTCAGTGTGTCCTGGGTAACTTTTAAAGGCTCTTTTCAGAATCAGAATCAGAATACTTTATTAATCCCGAAGGAAATTAGGGAAGGGAATTTTCACCTTGTAGGATACAAGTCTGGTCAAAACAAGCATACAATACAAGGTCTCCTTTTTTTAACATACAGTTTGATTCTTAGCTGTGTTTCCTTCTGTGTCAAAGTTTCTAATAAAGTCATACCTGAACAGTCAAATGCAGCTTATTCTGTGAAGTGGTCTTCACTTTCATTTCTCCAGATAATCAGTTGTTTTGCACAGACCTGTAAATTGTCTCCAGCTCCCCCTGCATGGAAGCATGTGTCTGCTTTCAGTTGTGGGTGAGTTTTGCACAGGTTTACTTCTGTTTCTGCTCCCATTCAGTGTTGATTTCATAACTTTGTAGTCTTTGTCATTTCATCAATCTTTATATTACAAAAAAGGGCCATAAGGATAATCCATAAAACTGGTTACAGAGATCATACAAATCCACTATTCTTAAAATCAAAAATTCTAAAATTCACAGATCTGGTTCATTTTCTCACTGCACAAATTATATATAAAGCAATAAATAACCTGCTTCCTGACAATATTCTAAAAATGTTTTCTAAAAGGGAACGGGGACACAATTTGAGGGGGGAATTAAATTTAAAACATCCTCATATCCGTACAACATTAAAAAGTTTCTGCATCTCTGTGTGTGGAGTGAAGCTGTGGAACAGACTAAGTAAAGATATAAAGCCGAGCATGGCGCAGTTTAAAAAGCGGTTTAAGGAGATGGTTTTTACAGGGTACAGGGAAGAGGTAGAGATTTGATCGGGTGTTCTTGTCCAATATTTTCATGTGTGTGCGGGTGCACGGGTATGTTGGTGTGGGTATATATATATTTGTAGGTTGTGTATCCTTTGAGGTGTTAATGGGGTTATTGAAAATGTGCGTATGTGTATATACGTATGTATGGATAGATAGAAACATATATGTATATATATATTAAAAAAATGAATAATAAAAAAAATGGAGGTATTTCTGTAGTCTATTGATTACTAGATAGTGGAAAAGGGGCGGGATTAAATAAGCTTATGCTTCTTCCTGCTCCTTTTTGAACATGAAAGTTATTTGTAGTTGTTTTTGCTCGTTTTCTTTTTGTTTTGCTTTGTTTATTTGTCTTTTAATTCTATGTTGTTGTATTTTTTCAACATGTTCAAAATAAAGATTCAATCAATCAATCAATCAATTTGTGAGTCTATGAAGGCCGCCCCTCCCTGAGCCTGGCTCTGCCGGAGGTTTCTTCCTGTTAAAAGGGAGTTTTTCCTTCCCACCGTCGCCAAATGCTTCCTCAAAGACTGTTTTTTTATTGTTCTTTCTTCATTAGTGTAGTGTGTTTACGTTATGCATAAAAAGCTGGAAATAAACTGAATATTGTGTCTCTGTGGCTGTTCTGTTGAAGGACACCTGCCCTCAAAGTGCAAAACTCTGTCTCGTCACAAAATCGTATCTTCTGCAGAAAACCACAAACTAAACACGTGAATCTAAACGTGTGCTGGACGCGTGTTACTTCGCAGTTAAAGTCTGTACAGCCATTAGATATTTCCTGTGTGGAGTCCAGCACGTGACTTTAAATCGTCATGAATTAATAGTTTCATCTTATTCCAGCGTGCGTTTAACGCGACGACAGACGGGCGATCGTGCGGAGTTGCGCTGTTTGGATGCACTTTGGGTTTGCACGGCAGGGGGAGGACCCACGAAGCCCGGTGGGCATAAAAAGGCAGAGGCAGAAAAAGTTGTGACAAGTTTTGTGACAGCGGAGTGAGTGTGTGCGCTCAGAGAGACGACTCGGAGCTCCAGCAGCAGCAGCAGCAGCTCGGAGGGGGAAGATGGCGCGGCGCTTCGGCCGTGCCACGTCTCGGTGTGAAGAAACACAAACACGTCCCAGAAAGATGGCAACATCCGCGGTTTGGTTGTGCTTGTGCCTCCTTTTTCCGTCCGCGGAGGCCGGACTGTACACGGCTTCGGACCAGATCGTGTTGTTAACTCAGGAGAATGTGGAGTCTGTTTTGATCAACTCCACAGCTGCTATGGTCGTGGAGTTTTACGCTTCGTGGTGCGGACACTGCGTCGCCTTCTCTCCGACGTACAAAGCGCTGGCCAGAGACATTAAAGGTGTGTACAGAGCAGCAGCATTTGAAAGCTTTCAGTCATTCCGACTTTCGTTGTGTCCACTTCCAGCTCCGCACAGCTGGCTTAAAAAGAAGCTTCTGCTAAACATTTTAAGGATAAAAAAAATCTATAATTTAATCGTTTTAAATATTTCCCGAGCTTCATCTCTGCGCGGAAACGATGAGAACACCAAGCTGCACTTTCCATCTGTTAATTAGAGCATGTGATCTAATGGAAGTGCTGTTATTTTGCTCGCTGCTCTCACATCCTCTCCAACTCACAGTCGCTCCTGCAGCCGCTGCCAACGAGAATCTCACAGAAGCATCCGAGCAAATATAATTAGGATGATGGTTAAGGACGAAGTTTCTGATGATGGCTGGGGCCCAACAGTCACAGGGTATTTCAGTCCAGTGCGCTCACTCGCAGTCCACAGTGGCATCCACGGCTTGGCATGCTATCAAACGGCAAAGTAATTTCACAGTAGGATTTGTGGAGGGATTAGGAATGCTCGCAATGTAATGATTTTACACTGGGAGCAGCACCGGAGGAGCCTTGGACCTCTGTCGGGTGTGTGGACGGCCACAATCCTGCTCCTGAAGCAAAGTTTCTAAAATGAACATCAAAGGAAAACACTGCTCACCTGTAGCAGCTGACAGTTTGCTCATAGCTAGAAGTTTTTATCCTAAAAAGCCAGTACCTTCTAATTCGGGGCCCCATCCAGTGCTGATGGACTCTACACAGCAAAGTAGACTGTAAATAAATATTTACTGTGGGTCTGTCTCCCTCTGTTTGATGTCTGTTCAGAGTGGAAGCCGGCTGTGGACCTGGCAGCTATAGACTGCGCTGACCAGGAGAACAGGGAGCTCTGCAAAACCTACAAAGTCCGAGGCTACCCCACAATAAAGGTCGTATGCTCTATATGAACTGTCTGCACGGCTGTTTCTTCCTTTACGATGGCTGTTGTGTGGAAATTCACTCTTTCCACTAAAGCTGCTGATTATGTGAATTGTATGAAAAAGAGGCTGAATTATGCATCCAAAGACAGTGGATCGCTGTCTTGTCACAGCTGGAAAGTGTCATGTTCGAACCCCCTGAGTGGCAGGATGTTTCTGTGGTTCGCTTGGTTTTACCCCCCTTTGCTCCTGCAGGTTTTCTCAGGAGAAACTGACTAACATAGTTCCCTCGACTGAGCTTAGAGCTGTAGTTGGTCTCCAGGTGCTGCACCACAGCACGCTGACGATGAGTTAGAGTTAGGATCCTTACAGTGATCCACACAGGAGAACAGAAAGTAAACAACTTTGTTCTCTGAATAAATCAAATCACAATTATTCAGACAGATTTTTTTATTTTTTAAATAAGAAAGTTGAAAAGAAAGTTTGTTAACTCCTGAGTTTCACATGGTTGAGCATTGATATGGCTTTTATGTAACAGTTTGCATGTAGGGTGACCAAAGTCCCCCCTTTACATTTGAGCACACAGCATTTCTACCCCTCGTTCCCACCCCCTGTCCCACATACTGACACGATGTCCCACATTTAGATTTTGTTCTAGTTTTCAAAAGTAAACACTGTCAAACAGACTCTTTATCAAGTCTGGCTTTTATTCAGTAGCTACAGCGAAAGCACGAGAGACCATCATCATCAGCCTGTCACTGTTTCACTGCTCGTGCTGAAGTCACAGGTGTGCAGATTTCACTAGAAGAGGAAACTTTCACAGTGGAAAAAGACTTGCTATTAAAATAAAGTCTGACACAACCTACAACTGTTACTCAGTGTTTTTGTCTTTCCCATCTCTATTCTATTTTCAGTCTTGCACTGGGGAAATGATGACGTGTCAGTGAACGAGCGTACAAAAGCAGATGATTATCAGACAGAAGTAGCACACGACTGTTAGAAAACTGTCACAGAAACTGCAAATTGTGTTAAACAAACATACTCGTTGTCCTACATTCAGCTTGTTGGGATCTGCTCGCCCTGTTTGCATTAATGAATCCTGTTTAGAAATCCAGCACATTCCCTCATGCAGGGGTGGCACATGGACATGGATCCCATGAAGGTTCATGCTTTTCCAACAGTGATGCAAAGATTTGATCATATTCTGCAGATGGTGGTTAAACCTTTGCATGAGTAACGGTCCCATTGTTTACTCTTTGAATCAAACACTGTTATATTCACGCTGTTCTAGATTTTAATCCTGTTGTAATTACGCATATGTTTTAAGGCAGTATGAAAACCGTGTGTATATAAAAACAAACAATACTTTGTGTAGTTTGTCTTTTAGTCGTCTCAACATCAAGGAGTCATTTTGAAAACGTTATTCTCGTATTAGCTGCAGCGTCTCGTCAGCCTGACACATGCTTTGCATGATCAGCAGCCACATCGCAGAAATTCAAACATCTGCATTCATACTTGATGAGTCAGCAGAGAGAGTTCAAGCTCGCGCATCAAACGCCAATAAAACAAAGAGCTCCTTCTGTTTTGAACTTGCACTGGAGCTTTAACATCTGCTACTCATTTTAACCAGGAAGAGGTCAAGAGGAGGGCTGCCCCCCCCCCCTCAGATATTACAGAACATGAGTTTGCTTCACTCGTAGCTGCGAGGCCGTCTGATCACATCTCACTTCTCCCTCTTTGTTTTCTCTTCTCAGTTCTTCCATGCCTACTCCAAGCCTGATTATGAAGGACTGTCTTTTAGAGGTATCACACACAGAGGACACTCACCGAGCCTTCAGCTGGTTTTCTTGCAAACACCATAAGTTGTCTTGTGTAGTCACGGTGTTATTTCAATATGTTTAACCCTCAAACTTCTTTGTTTTCTAATTATTTTGTCTTGGTTCAGCTCAAACATGCAACTATATCCACTGTGCATCATTTATCTCACCAACCTGAGAGTACAGTTCCCTGTTTTGGACTCATTTGTATTGATGTTTTGGTAAATATGGATTTGTGTCAGTTTATGATCATCTGTAATAAAATGTTTGCATTTTTGATTTATTTATTTTTAGACTTTAGCCGTAATATTCAAGACCTCCGTCACAAGATCTTAGACAAACTGGAAACCCACGGTGAAGCCTGGCCCCCTGCCTGCCCCCCACTGGAGCCCACCAGGTGAACACACAAGCAGAAACACTCGTTTCTATAAACGTATTTTTATCAGCGGTCTTATCGTCTGTTTAATCATCACTCACGACTGAAGCCAGCTGATGTATCTGCAGTAACTCCCTCACAGTTAGGGGTTCAGCAGCCCAACCTGGCACACCGAGGGTTCTCATCTAATATGATATTATGTCTCTGTGTTGCCTAGCAACCACCTACCAAGGGGCTTAAATGACCAGCTGAAGGAATTAATGCGCATATAGCAACTTAAAAAGATTCTTATAACTTTAATTTTACAACAATAACATCCACAAAACATATTTCCACACGTCCCATACTTTTACAAGCATACAAAACATGTTTCCACAAAATAAGTTCTATTTCAATATTTTTCGCTCTTCTTTTGCAGTTCCTGTTACGCTGCCTTCTTAAAATAACTTGTGTTGAATTTGTTTCTGTCCTCTTACTCGATTGTGTATCTTTGTTTATCTGTAGTCAGTAAAATTGAGCCTTTCCAGTATCTGTCATGTTCCCAGTGTATTTTTTTTGTTGTTGAACTTATTTCATATCTTCAACTTTCTGTGGATTTTGTAGTTTATTAGTGGCAGAATTGTTCCTATAAGCAAAAAAAAAAAAAAAAAAAGAAGTGTTCACTTTAAATTTAAATAAGAGGTTTAAAAAGTTTCTAAAGTTTATGACAAATTCAGTTTGACTCAGACTCCCCGTCAGCTCATTATTACTGCATGGCCGCCCTGGTGCCTACGCATGGCCCACACGCATACAGACATGTGAACTAAAGCACACATAGTTCAGCAGGAAGTCTTTCTCTTCAGGTTTAAAGTGAAAGCGTCGTGTTAGAGCAGAAATTCAGAAATGCAGTGGGGTTTTTTGGGGGTTTTTTTTGTTTTGTTTTTTTTAAGCAAAAAAATAATTTCAAGCAGATTTTTTTTTTTTTTAAATTTCTTTTTTCACAGGTGGAGAAGATTTTGTCGTAAAGTTTTAGTATTTTAGGTGGAGGCAGAGAAATGCCAGAAAGGTGGTGTTTTTGTTTGTGTTTTCATTTAGTTTATTTTTTATCATACATTCTTGAAAAGCATGTAACACATTAAACACACGCACACCATTCTGCACCCTAAATACTGTTATTATGACCTTTAGACACATAATGATTCACTTTTATTTATTTATCTTTGCTGATTTTTAAAAAGTCTGTGGCTCTCTCTCTCTCTCTCTCTCTCTCTCTCTCTCTCTCTCTCTCTCTCTCTCTCTCTCTCTCTCTCTCTCTCTCTCTCTCTCTCTCTCTCTCTTCCCCCCCCCCCCCCTTCCAGCCAAATGGAGGTCGACGTCTTCTTCGAGACAAACGATGTCAAACACCTGGCTCTCATCTTTGAAGATGCCGCGTCGTACGTTGGCCGAGAGGTAACGCGTCGGAGATGCGACTGAAACGCGTGCTGTGTTTGTTGTCAAACGGCGGCGTATTCACATTAAATAGGTCCGTGTTATGAAACATGGCGAGGTAAAGTGTGTGTGTGTGTGTTGTACGTTAGGTGACCCTGGACCTGCTACAGTTTGACAGCATTGCGGTGCGCAGGGTCCTGAACACCGAGGAAAACCTGGTGACCAAACTGGGCGTCACCGAGTTTCCATCCTGTTACCTTTATTATCCTGGAGGCAACTTCAGCAGACTCAGAGTGTGAGAAGCTTTACTGCATATCCAACTGCTTTTCCTTTTAGAAAAAGTGACAAAATCAAGTTTATAAAACACATTTTTCTGCTCTATAATAATACTGATGATCTTATGGAAAAAATCCAAATATTTGAAACAACCCACACACTCCTTATCTAATGTTTTTACTGAGTTTGTCTAATCAAACTTGTTATTCAGGGATTTCCTTGATTTTTCTGACTGATATTTGTTATTGTTCATTATTTGGTGACCTTGTTGTTTCCGTATAAACTCTTGGACATCGTGAGAATCGGTCTAATCGGTGAGAAAGTGCAAACATCTCTGTGGGCGGGCAGAACTTTGGACTGTGCAGCACAAACATAAAAGGGCAGTTACAGGTCTTTGTACGACGTGTCCTTCATGCGCTTTGGCCTCGCTGTGCAGTTACTAGAGGAGAATACAGGTGAGAAAAGAGAGTAGCAGTGAGCACCAGTGCAGACTCGCGGGCGCAGTTTCCATTAGCACTCCACCAGTTTAGCACCAGTATAAAACCGACCACATTATGTAAACACATAAGTAACCCTGGCTAAGCACTAACAAGAGCGTAAGAAAGCCTGAGGCTCCAGTACAAATGTCTGTTTCTCAGTCCAACACAGTTGTTTCTTGCCCAAACCAATCAAACGTGAAGCGCACAAAACTTAAAAATCAGATTTTCTGCATTATTATAATGAGCTCATTCTTTTTGTCTGGCTGAGCTGAGGCAGTGAGCCTGAGAGAAGCACATGCATCGCTCACACCGGCTGCAGAAACATCTGCCACCTCGTGAATATTGTGCAACTAGAAGGTCGGTGCCTTGCATTTCTTTCCTTTCAAACTGGGTCATAGTTGCACAAACACCAAGTTTATTCTCCTTTGGTTGTCATTGTTCGACACGCGGCAGCACCGCTCTCTTCCGAAAAGCTCGGCAGTGTTCTCATTATCCGAACGCTATTCATGAGAATATTTTTAAACATCTGGCCTCTTAATGGGATCAGAGCATCAAAATCGCTCCATTATTCACCATCATAAAGCGGCGCTGATCATTCCTCACCCTGCAAATTCATCTGCTGTTTATGCCTCTTTGTTTGGCTGTTTCAATAACTTGGCATGCAAAGAGGACTCTTTTTAGTTGACAAATGCAAAGAGGAAATGATTTATTGCTGTTTTATTTATTCACCCTCCATCTCTCCCCTTTCCAGCCCCCCTCATCTCCATCACTGTACAGAAGGGAGGTTTTTTAATTTCTTGCATGAAAACAATGCCATTGCTTTTCTGGCTTCACCTGCCAAACAAGCCCCAGCCACACACGGCGACAGATGGCCTCCCATCATCGCTGAATGTCTGATTGATCCTGGGAGAGCACGGCGGCGTGCGCCTGTGTTTGCGTGTCTGCGCGCGAGCGTGCGGGTGGCGTCTCACATCCTTCATGCATGTAATGTGTGCCGGTCCCAGGTGAATGCATTCCCCCTCCGTTCACCCTGATGCCTGCCCGCCTGCCTGCCTGCTGGCCCTGGGGATCGCTGGATGAATGGCTTCCCCTCCACATCTGTACACTCCCACACACACGCAGGTGTAATTGAGTCCCAGGCTGGCGTGAGTAAGCGTTGGCCCCGAGTATCCATCCTCCTTATTACCATCCTGTTCAAGTTTTACGATGCCCTCGCTCGCTCTTCCTCCCTCTCTCTCCGCCCGTGACAAGGAGAGAAGGAAAATGAGGGGAGGATGTGAGGGATGGAGGGTGGCGAGCGCTTTAATGGTTGTGGTTGTGGTTGCAGGGTTATCACATGCCTAAATGATCAGCCGTACCTCTCTCTCCTACTTACCCTGGCACCGTCTGCCTAGTATTTAAAACGCATTCCCGTAAGTGTGTAAAATATATGGCCGTGAAAAATACAGGTCGTAAAAAGGGTTTTATGGCGTTGGACTGCTGAGACAAAAGATTGAAACTGAAATAAAAAAACGAAACAGAAAACGGCTTTTTGAGGTTCGCTGCAGATTTGGACGCGTTAATGTTACTCAGGTGTGAATGTTGCATTTCTCTGCACGTCTCTGTGCACAGATGCACTTTCACGCTGAAAACTCCACTAAGAGTCTAAACATCCTGTATGAACCCGTGTAAGTGATGGCCTCACTTCTCCCTTTCTCCCATAGTGACATTGAGGCTCGTGCCTTCTACTCTTATGCCCTCCAGAGGCTTCCAGGGGTGGTGCGGTCAGGGAAGCCTCCACCAGTCTCCACCGAACTCCTTAAAAACAACACAGAGGATCCCTGGAGACCGTTCGACAAGTATGAACGAGACGCAACATCCACAAACATCTTTACTGACTCATATTTCGCCTTGATGTGATTGTTTGCTTCTTGCAGGTTCAGGGTGTATATGGCAGACCTGGAGTCAGCGCTGCACTACTCCCTGCGCGTTGAGCTGGGCGCTCAGTCTGTTTTCCAAGGGCGGGCACTGACTTCTCTCAAGGCTTACATCTCTGTCTTGGCCAAGGTACAGTTAGCAGAACTTTCAGACACAGCAAGCACAAAAACCAGCAGATTTGTATTTTTTAAAGCAGTTTGCTCCTCGTTGTCTGACTGGATTTGTTATCTTGATGTTTACTGACTACTGAAAACTGTTGTGGTCAGAAAAGCATTAAAAACTGTTTGTTTTTAGATATTAATAAAAATGAACTAAAAATTTAAATTTTAGCAAATCTGCTGAACATGAACTTCATCAGGCGATGTTGTAGCTCAAGTCCTGCAGTTGCAGCAGGTCACCACTAGGTGGAGATTGAGACAGCAGAATGTGGGTTAAAGCTGCAGATTTGAGTTTTCCTGTTGCAGCGTTTGGCTTTTGTTTCCCTTCACATACGTTATTAACTTTGGTCTCCGTTACTTTGTTACAGTTCTATCCTGTTGTGCGTGCTGGTGTTTGTATGCGCACTCATAGACACACAAACATGTCAGAAAGCTGGAGTGAAAGTCCAAAGACTCTCATGGGCATTGATGGGGCCTCTCAGGGGAATTGAAGCGTGGCTGCTTGCTGCCCACAGGCTCATGCTGTCTTCCTGCTTGTGGTTTCACACAAGCATTGCTGTAAATATCTGTGACAATGCCAGTCTTGTGGGTGCGTGCGAGTGATGTTTGTCTCTCACTGTCATTTGTTACCCTTTCCTCCTTATTTTTATTTATTTATTATTTATTTTCCCAAAGATTTCCCAGTGTCTCCACTCTTTTTACCGCCCTGCCTTTGGCTGCATTCTTACACCTCTATTTGCTAAATCCTTTCTGTGTGAAGTGTGCCAGCCAGGCAAACATGTTGTGATGATGAGGCCTGACCTGCTATCCTGCTCCTGTTGGCTCCAGACCAGCCTGTTTCACTGCCCTAGTCCGCCACCAATCTCTCTGATTATATCTCGCTCTCTAGGGAGGCATCGTAGAGAGCCATCTCTGTCAGTGTGTGTGTGGCAGAGCACTGTGGCCTCCTATTAGCTCCAGTTTGTTTAGTGAATAGCAGCAGGTCCCAGTGGTATTTTTAGCATGCCCCCCCCCACCCCCCCACCCCTTACCAGAATGGAGCAGCAGCCCAGCGGGGCTTTGTGTTGCTGAGGAGGGCGTCATTGTTACAGCCGACCGCCACTCGACGGCCCTTATTGACATTTGACTGAGAGGTCTCGCTGCACGGCGAGAATGCTTTAAGCCAGACTCGCTGTTAGTTGTGGTTTGTGAGACCAGGTTGGACACGAGAGCAGGAAATGCCTGCAGGTCGTGTTTACAGCAGCCAGCTGGATAATCTTTGACTCACTTTTTGGTTCGTCTAAAATCGCTCACCTTCAAACTGTTCTCTGCACCTGATCGCTAAAGCGCTACGTTTAAAACAACCACAAAAACACCTGAGCGCCACGTGTGAGTCATGTGATTAGATTAGAGTGAAAGTGACTCACAATGGCCTGACCTTTGATGTCAGTGTTATTTCACTCTGCTGTCATGCTCCTTAATCATGACTCTTTAATGTGAGCTGAACCACACAGCGAGTGGAAAGCTCCACGCACAGGCTCACGTATGCCTACAAGTGATGCTTTCATATTAATTTAATCAGCATATTCATTTGTCATTCTTCTGCGTATCCAGTTAATTGTCTAAAAAGTCTGAAAATTATAGTTTTAAGGGATTCTAATGATTGTTTTTCATCAACTAAGGCTACGTCCACACGTACCCGGGTATTTTTGAAAACGCAGATTTTTCTATGCGTTTGCACCTTTCGTCCACACGTAAACGGCGTTTTTGGTCACTGAAAACGGAGATTTTTTAAAAACTCCGGCCAGGGTAGATATTTTCTAAAACTCAGTTTTTGCATTTAGGTGTGGACGAGAAAAACGGAGAAAACGCAGCGTCAAAGATGTGCGCCTTTTTTGACGTCACACTGTGCGCCACGTTAATGTTTTGGTGAAATGAATTTCTACAATACTGTTAATTGTACTCTCTGCAGTGTTTAACTGTCTTTACTGTCCCTCCACACATATGCCCCAGCCAGTGTTGCCAACTCCTCAGTAAGGAAAATCGCTATTGGTTGTCCTAAAAGTCGCTAAATGACGTCATCACCTAATTTGCATAATTGGTCATGCTAATGTAATTGTAACCTACGCTGCTGGAGAGAGAAATAACATCGTGGACGAGACATAAAGTGAGCAAAAAACGTCCTAAATGCATTTAGAATTTATTTAGAACTACAAATTAAATTTCTTTTAGCAATTATTGTTTTTTGTAATGTCACAATTCCAACCCTGCTCCTTTACCCGGGCTTGGACCGGCAAAAGTGACCCGAAATAGGCACTCTGGTGGAGTTACTTTGTGTGTGTGTGTTTATAAGTAGTTTTAAACCTGATCCACAAAACAGCATAAGAGTAAAAGAAGAACTGACTGCGTTACAGCACCCGCTGCTTGTTGAGAGTAAAAGTGATATGCGCTTTCACGTCTTTTTTTAGCTGAAATTCGCTAAATATAGCGACAAAGTTGCTAAGTTGGCAACACTGGCCCCAGCTTTGTTTACGATTTCCCACCGAGGCTTCTAGACTTCTGATTGGCCAACATTTCTACACGGTTAGGAATATAGCGCCACCTGCTGCTGTGGCATGTTCCTAGCAGCGTTTTCCTTCATTTCTGCCTTTACATGTGGACGGGATTATTTTTTTAAAACGGAAAATCTCCGTTTTCAAAAATACCCGTGTACGTGTGGACGTAGCCTCAGACAAGAAAACCAATAAATATATAAAATTGACTCTTATTATACAAATAACTGTGTCCTGTGCCTCCTGAGCTTCTTTTTCCATGGATTCATTTTTAAAATTAGTCTGCTTTGTCAAAGACTTCCATGAATTCTTTCTTCTCCATAATCATACAATCATCACATCTCTGTGCCACATGTCGTAGATGACATCTTCTCGTTTTTGCACCCAGTCGTAATATTACTAGATTTACTATCTTGTCAGGCTGGAGCCGGATTTATGAATCCTCTACATGTATATGAGGATTAAAAAAGTGGATCTTGGGAAGCATGAGAGCATTACAGCGAGGTTTTTAAGGATTACACCTCTATCCTGCTTTTCTCGAAAGAAGCCCTTCAGCCCAGAGGGGACAAAGGGGCTGAGGAATAAAACAAAGAATTAAGAGGAGGGGTTTAGTTTAAAGAAACACAGACTTCTGCCTTCTCACGCCACGGCCCAGGACATAATGTAGAAAAGTGCCTCTGCTGCCAAGATTGCCTTGGCTTTTCTTAAAATTAGCTGTCCAGATAATTATGAATCATATTACAGATTTAATGAGCATTCCCTCAGAATTTGTCAATTCGCTTTGATGTATTTTGCGTGTGTGTGAGGATGAGGCTGCTGTTTTCTGGTTTCCACTCGGGCACGTGTCTGCAGTAGATTATCGAGGGCCTTCACCCCTGGCTTCCACCCCCGGCCCGGCCTGGTCTCCCCTGTTAGAGCCAACAGATGCCTCCCTCTCAGGACCCTCGCCACAAGGAGCTTGCGGTTTCTCAAGTGCTGCTGATACTAATCGGATCAGGAATGACATATTGCCGGGGTGAATGGGATTGTCATGGTCCAACTGGGATGGGTGCAGGAGGGGGTGCAGGGTGGAAGGAGGTTGTGCACATTGTGCAGATACAGCGACAGATACAGATGAAGATCTCTGGAGCAGAGAGATTCAGAGATCATAAAAGTAGTAGCAAAAGAAAATCAATAATCAGCAGGCGTCCCTCATTCAGAATTTCATCCGTAAATGAATCATTTTAATCGTCCTGTCAGCTCAATGGTTTTATTTTGGTAATATATTGCCAGGATAATTCCTCCTGATGCCAGCCTACTGTTGCTGATAATATTTATAAAGAGAAAAAGAAAAAGCACACAATGACATTTTAGTTTAATAATTAACACATTTTTTTTTAAACAAGGAAACTTGTGCCTGCATTACTTTAAGCAGCTGTTGGTGAAAACTGACTGATTGTGAACCATCCAGGCAGGAAGGATGAAGCTTTATTTAGATCAATGTGAGCAAACTGAACCCGTCTGAGTCTTTTTTCTTTTTTTTTTCCTTTTTAAATTTTCTTTTCACACGATTACCGAACCTGCACAGCTCATGAATAGGGCTGCTTGGTGATGCTGACCTAAACGCATTAGTGGAAAACATCTGCGTTTTCTCCTCTGGTTAAATTCATATGGCTGTTTAATGAGCTTTTCCAACCAGTTGGCATTCAGACCTGATAAACCTATTATCACTGTGCCTCCGGAGCTGCAAACGTCAGCCTTTGTGCTGCTCTTCACAGCCCAACTTTCCAACTTTGTGTACGTGTGCATGGAGGCGGGGCTTAGTGAGTCAGCCGGTCCACTCAAAGCTGTCAGGCTACAGGATTCATCTGGTTTCTTTATTTGTAATTATTTATTTATAATAGGGATGCAACGATACCAACTTTTTTCAAACCGATACGATACCGATACTTGGATCTGAGTACTTGCCGATACAGAGTACAAAAACCGATACTTCTACCACACACACACACACACACACACACACACACACACACACATACAAATGCAAGGAATTGGAAGACAGGTTTTATTTTATTCTCTGCCGATAAAAAATAAAATCTTAATAAAAATGACCACAAAAATATTTCAAGTGAAAAATAAGCACTTCTGTTAAATTATTGCAGAGTCTCCACATTGTAATTTAACAAAATATCACTGAACTATTGGCACTGTCTCGAGCTTTCAGAATAATAAATAAACACTTCTGTTTGGAATAAAATAAATACAAATTAGGTTTGAGAATAAAATAAACTGTTAAATTGTTGCAGAGTGTCCATATTGTAAACAAACAAACAAAATAACGAAAGTATTTGGCATTGACGAACAAACTCCTCATCAGTCCACTGTGTTGTTCAACCGAGGACTGACGTCGCGCACACACTGCTTGTCTTTACCTCTTCAGAAAGTTTTGGCACCATTATCTCCCTGATGTGTGGGCGGTTGGGAATTTCATATCGCGGCTCGAGTATGCTGAGAAGACGGTGCAGTTATTTTAACTGCCCGTGGATTTTCTCTTGACATTTTTCTTCGCTTTTCCAAAACCTGAGTTAAAGTTGGCTGTTCCACACTGCTGACATTTTGTTTAGCCTAGCTACAGCAGCCTCCAGTCTCACTCGCCTAACCCTGTGCCTGTTTAGCGCGGCATGTCCCCCTAGTGGCCAATCTAAAAAACTACAACAGAAATCACAAGCCACCCTCTGATTAATGAAATAAGTTGGTATCGGTTAACTTTTACGAGTATGAGTACACACACATTTTACAGTATCGGCCCCGATACCCAGTATCGGTGCATCCCTAATTTATAAGGCAGTCAAACCTGCGCATGATGTCAGCTTTTTATTTGAGCTGGACATCTGAGTTTCATGAACACCAATGAATTACTTAACAAGTAACTCTGAAGCTGCAGAAAACCCTCCGTTTACCCTCCAGCAGGTCTGATGAAGTGGGACTAACGCACAGATCAGTGTGTGGTGAGTTGCAGGCCCAGCCTTATACTGCGCGCTGCATCGTGTGTTTATATGCAGGCGTGTTCCCATGAACAGACATCCTCCCCTGCTTTGTTGTTCCTGCCTCGTGTTGCTTCCAGAGGCCCAGTGCGTTCGTAGAAACGTGATAAGTTGTGGAAAAAAGCTTTACTTGCTGTGTCTGTTTCTGAGAAACGAGACGTTATCGTAACCTATTCCAGAGAGAGGCTTAATGTAAGAATAGGAAGCACATTAAGCCAACGTTTATTAAAGCGGTCTTGTCTCTCTGACAGTCAGAACGCCCTGGGCCTCAGCTGTTTCTATTGTCAGTATCGCTTGTGTGAAGACGTGTTTTCTGTGCGTGTCTTAAGGCTGTCATCACTGGTCTCAGACACCCATCAGCTGGATTTCCTCTCCCGCTTCGTTTACCCACTTTGCTAGTTACAGTGTCACGTTTCTTTACAGCTGTGCCTGTTGCCAAGGTGACGTGAGGAGTGAATGTACAACAGGAGAAAGCCCGAGTGAGGAACACCTAAGTGGTTGTTAGTGGATTAGGAAATGGATCTTAATGAATGAAGAGGCTCAAGCTTGGCTTTTGTCACATTTACTGAAATGCTTTAAAGGTGCTGAGCAGGAACAAACCTTAAACCAAATCTTTTGTAAAGCTTGTGAAATATTAGGAAACAAATGTTCTGCCCAGGTGAAGACGTGCGTTTCGAAGAAGCCTCAAGACCCGTGTCGTCACATCTTCATCACGATATTATTCTTTCTTTCTGTAGCTTCTTCCTAAACCAGAGCTACAGGGTGTTTTAATAAGTAGACATGTAGATTAAAGATGGTGTAAAAATGTTATCTTTAAAAACTTCTTTTATTCTTTTTAAACAGAGATATAAGTGGTTTGCTCTAAAAGTCAATCTAATCACTGAGGCTAAAGCACGACTGCGTGCTCCCCCTTTGTTTTAAGCCTGGACACGTAGCAGTTCTCTGGGGGGTCTGGGGGCCGTACAGGGTGATGGGAGATTTCAAGGTAATCAGCCAAAAACTAAATTTGACTAAATGGGAAGCCCGTAGTGTTTTCCATCAAACTGCATTTAGGCATGCATGCAATGACTTCCAATAATCCTAATGATCTGGAGGTATTATTCAGAAGCAGAGATGGAAGTAACGCGTTACTGTAATCTGATTACTTTTTTCAAGTAACGAGTAAAGTAAGGGATTACTATTGCAAAAACGGTAATTAGATTACCGTTACTTTCCCGTAGGAACGCTGCGTTACTGCGTTACTAAAACCGTGATTTTTTTGCGAGAATGTCTCATGACAGTGACGTAAGCGAGTGCGACGTTCGTGACAACAGCTGTGTGCAGATCAACAATGGATCATATATCGAGTGCAGAGAGAGTATGAGCGTGCAGCGTTTAAAGCGTGGAAGTACTGACCTTACTTTGAGTTTGATTCCATAAAAAGTGACAAAAACATTAGTGTCCGTTGTGCGTGGGAGGAAAACTTCTTTTTACAGCGAAAAAACCCTAAACTTCCAAGCAAGCACCGAGTAGCTACGACGTAATGGGAAACTCACAGAGAAACTCGCGGATTCTTCCACTGACCGCTGCACACCTGCACCAGGGTAACCCTCCGCCTACCCCACTCCTGCTTTACAGGTGAAAATAGAGCAACAGGACCGCTAGTCTTTGACTTTATTTATTTTCTGCTGTGTTTTACTTGCATCTATTTGAAAGACTGAGTGTAAACACACAAAATATTTTATTTTATGTGCTGGAATGTGCAGAAAATAGGTTTAAATGTTAAACTAATTTCTTCCAGTCAGAGAATGTTGCAGATAATTAAATTTTTGCTTGATGCATAAAGTTAAAAGATTAAAACTAATAAAACAAGTTTTAAAAAGAGACTTTTCCATTTGATTACATTTTGTATGATGATGCAGAAAAAGTAGAATTGGGCTGAAAGATCTATCACTTTATCACCTATTCAGGTTGTAAATGGTGTTTTTAAAAAGTAACTAAGTAACTAATTACTTTTGAAAATAAGTAATCAGTAAAGTAACGGGATTACTTTTTTGGGGAAGTAATCAGTAATTAGTTACTGATTACTTTTTCAAGTAACTTGACCAACACTGGTGATAAGTCTCTTATTCCAGTAATGAATCGATGGATTCAAACCTGCAACTCTTCCCAAAACGCCCTTCATTTTCTAGTCTGTTTACTGGAACTCATGAGAGATGTTTTCCTTGTCTGTATTGTGAACCATGAATATGTTGTGCTTTGTTCTTCCTCATGCAGTACTTCCCAGGCCGTCCTATAGTGACGAACCTGCTGAAGGATTTAAACTCCTGGCTACAGAAGCAGACTGCAGATCGCATTTCATACGAAGCATTTAAAGAAAAACTGGAAAATGATGCACAGGTAAGCTCTGACAGGGACAAATTACACATCATTATTATTAAAATGAATTTGGTGCATCCGAATTATTTGTAGTAACGTTGTTTATGTCTGTGGCGTTCACTGGTTTCAAAAATAGTTTGTAGTTTGCAGACTACATTTAAGAAAGTACATAAATGCAAACAGAGAACAGGTTTTTTTTAGCCAAAGCAGCCAATGGAAGGAAGGGAGAGGAGAGAGTAGCAGACAGATGAGCAGCTGCAGGGAGAACAGAGGGCAGGTCATCACAAAATACACCCAGACTGATGTCTGAGCGTCTGGCTCGTTCTGCTTAGCCACAAGGTCACTTGTCAGTCTGGACACTTAATCAGTTCAGAGGCAGCACAATAATTTGTCAAAGAAATGCCAAAATGGGCATAAAAATACATCTTAAAAAAAAAACCTTCTGTACAAGTTTAAGGGTAGAAAAATACTCTTAAAGATGAGCATCCAGATGTTGCCGTATCTGCTTTGCGCTTGTCTCTGTGCCAGCGCACGCAGCTGGAAATCTATGTGCTGTTGTCTTTGGAACGACGCCCGCGTGCCTCCGGTGTACAGCCGCTCACAAATCGAAAGACTCACTTACTTACATCATTAGCTTTTAGCAGGCAAATCAATGGATCAATGAATCAATGGGAAGGTATGAATAGACTCCGCCTCGGAGGAAATGGACTCTGCACCGAATCTTTACTATTGACATCTGAGTAACCCTGTCAATCACGCCGGCGACGGCAGCGCGGTGCAACGAGTGCAACGACTTTATGTCAGAGAAAATATGTTGTTGAATTCAACTGTGGCTCGTGGTTAGAGATGCGGATAGCTTCTGTTCATTAGTGGAGGGCTGAGCCATTAACCTGAGATCGACTTCTCATTGATCAGGAAACTCCACGCAGCTGCTTTCATTAAGTTGAACGGATCTCGAGATGCTGGAGACTCTTTACTTTTAGAGTTTTGTCTCAGCCTGGTGCTACTTTCCAGCTTCTCTGAACACTAAGACACTTTCTTTCCTTTGAAGAATCATAAAACGGGTCTCCCATTTGTTGAAACCCCCCCACATTTCCTAAAAAGCTGAATAGCGTTTGCCAAGAAGCTCTAGTGACCACACGAGGTTAAGTAATCCATTTGTTCAGGTCCGTTTTCATCTGCAGAGTCGGGCCTGTCCAGAGGTGTTTGTGCAGAGATCTCATGTTCACTGGAATCAGAGATCAGCAGGTTTATAATAAATTAGGCGAGAAATAAAATGCGATTTCCTTTATTTAGCTTGTTTGTTTCCTGTCCTTACTTCACATTTTTTCCAACAATATATTTATTATTTTTTACATTTTAATGACTTACAAACAGTCCAACATTCTAAACACTACATGAACATACTCTCCTCTCAGACAACAAAAAGAAAACAAAAAAGTCGTCAGATTTATCACTTCATTAAAGGCCTAAATTTGTCATTATCCCAAATCAAATGTCATTGTCCTCGTCCTCCTCAGATAATACAAATCCTTCTGCAAAATTCACGAATGGTCTCCACACCTTCTCAAAAACATCCAATTTCCTTTTCAGGATACATGTTATCCACTCCAATGGCAAAGCCACCATCATTTGTTTTATCCACTGTGTGATAAAATGTTTTTTTTCCATTTTAGTGCAATTAATCTTTTTGCTTGTAACAAACCCATATCAATAAACATTCTGTCACTTTTTGTGTACCTCATGTTTTCTGGGTACAATCCCAGAATAAGGAAGCCAGGATCCAAAACAACCTCTTTGGATAATATTTGTTTCATAATTCAATTCAATTCAATTTTATTTCTATAGCGCCAAATCACAACAAAAGTCACCTCAAGGCGCTTCATGGATACAGAGAAAAACCCAACAATCATATGACCCCCTATGAGCAGCACTTTGGCGACAGTGGGAAGGAAAAACTCCCTTTTAACAGGAAGAAACCTCCAGCAGAACCAGGCTCAGGGAGGGGCGGGACCATCTGCTGTGATTGGTTGGGGTGAGAGAAGGAGTTTCATAGTTTGTGTTACTGCAACCCAAAAGGAGCCAATCTTCCTGCGATCCCAAATACAACGCCAAAAGTTACCTTTATCTTCATTACATTTATTAAAAGTGTCTGGAATATTAGAGTTGTACTTATTAAATTTTTCCGGAGTAACATATATTCACATTAACCATTTGTATTGCAACAACCTTAGTCTAGAATTAATAGTTTGTTTATGAGCTTTTACGCAAACCAATGCCCATTGTTCCATGGATATGTCCTTCTTTAAATCATTTTTCCAGGCGTTCAACCTTCCCAACGAATTGTCAGATGTTTTGGACCTAATCAATTTATATATTTCTGATATTGCCCCTTTTTTTTTTTTTTTTTTTTTTTTTTTGAACTGCTTTTGCTAATTATGTCTTCCAATTCTGATTTTGGTGGTTTGGTGCAGGTATTATTTTGATTTGCTCGAATGTAACTTCTAATTTGGAGATATTTGAAAAATTGCTTTCTATCTATATTATATTTATGTCTAAGCATATCAAAGGACATCATATCTTGAGAATCTGTTGCATACAAATCTTGGATTTTTTGTCCTTACTTCACATTTACCTGTAATTTGATTGTTTCTCTCAGTCTCCAAACTTGACGCTGCCAGACGGCGTGAGGTGGGTGGGCTGCCAGGGTTCACAGCCCCACTTCAGACGTTATCCCTGCGGGGTGTGGACTCTCTTCCATGTTCTTACCGTTCAAGCTAACGACAAAGGCTCAGGTACAAACAGTTTGTGTTGCGATGAATTAAAAGGTCATTGAGAGGTCAAAAATGCAGAAAAGACTGAGGATGAGAGAGCTTTGTAAACACATGAGCTCTGCTTTGGCCTTTTTCCTTCCCAACAGTGACCTGATCTGACAGAGATGAGTTTATATTTTTATTTTTAACAGTTCAAATTGAGCCTAATTGTTTGTGTGAAACGGGATTATTGTAGATTAGTGGAATGTGAGCGGTTAATAAAAATAGGAGGCAGATGACCAGAGGCTCCGCTCCTGGCAGCGACGTTAATCTCCCTTCAGTGCACACAGAGACAGGCCCACTCATATACATCCACACCGAGGTTAATCCCCAGGTTTACAGACCATTATGTGACCTGCAGATGGACTGGCCAAAAATGGTGTCCATCTGGCCCACCGCGGACCACCACGGCTTAAAGGGCGCATGCATACACACTAACACACACTTCTGACTATCAGAGAAAACATCATTCATCCATATCTGCACACACCCGCACAGTATCAAAGGTCTTCCACAGACCTGTCGTTATTTTCATAAAGGGCTCAAAGCTCCTGTCCGTGCTCGCACCAGCTGATTGGTGAACATCTAAAGGATCTGCTAAGCTGAGGACAAAAGCAAACGGCTAAAGGGAAATATGTTAGCGGGCTGCTGGAGTCCTGAGACGACAGCCGGGCCACCATTCACATAGAGCGTTAACGGCCTTTAATCTCCAGATTGTATTATCCCATTCATCTCAATATGGGGGTTAACCCAGCTCTGGGTGACTCCCACGTAATCGTGGGAATCCAGTGGGTGGTGGGTCCTCGCTACCACTGGCAAACCTTCAGGAGGTGCATGCTCAGGTGCGTTTCTGCAGCTGCGACCTCATTTAGATGTGATTGTGAGTGACTTTGGAGGGAATGACAGATTTAATAAATGCTACAGTAAAGTTGAATTTAAACATATTGTAATGTATTTTAAAGTATTGTGCACTGTCTTTAAAGATCCTCAGGAGGTGCTGGATGCGATGAGAAGCTACGTCCACAACTTCTTTGGCTGCAGGGAGTGTGCGGCACACTTTGAGAACATGGCAGCAGAGACTCTGGAGCAGGTGACATCACTGTCCACGGCAGTCTTGTGGTTGTGGTCCAGACACAACGTGGTCAACAACAGACTGGCGGGTAGGAGTCGGCTCGGTCTGTCGCTTCTTTGTAGAATCTTCTTTTCCCTCTTTCAGCTCTCAAACTTTAATGATGTTAAAACGTCTCTGATCTTCTATTAGGGATGCAACGATACCAATTTTTTCAAACCGATACGATACAGATACTTGGATCTGAGTACTTGCCGATACAGAGTACAAAAAACGATACTTCTACCACACACACACACACACACACAAATACAATGAATTGGAAGACAGGTTTTATTTTATTTCCTGCCGATAAAAAATAAAATCTTAATAAAAATGACCACAAAAAAATTTCAAGTGAAAAATAAGCACTTCTGTTAAATTATTGCAGAGTCTCCACATTGTAATTTTACAAAATATCACTGAACTATTGGCACTGTCTCGAGCTTTCAGAATAATAAATAAACACTTCTGTTTGGAATAAAATAAATACAAATTAGGTTTGAGAATAAAATAAACTTTTAAATTATTGCAGAGTGTCCATATTGTAAACAAACAAACAAAATAATTATTATTAAATAAATAATAAAATATAAAAAAATTATAAAATAAATAAAATAATAATTGTCCCCCTAGTGGCCAATCTAAAAAACTACAACAGAAATGACAAGCCACCCTCTGATTAATGAAATAAGTTAGTATCGGTTAACTTTTACGAGTATGAGTACACACATATTTTACAGTATCGGCCCCGATACCTGATACCAGTATCGGTGCATCCCTATCTTCTATCGTGGGACTAATTTCTGACTTAAACTAACATACAGTAACACGGCTTTAAATAAAAGTGTGAGTCACCCCAAAGCGAGCGTGGTTTCACAAATATTAGACAAACTAACAGAAAGCCAAGTCGTATGAAACCCACAATTTAAAAAAAGATGAGAAACGCAGTCCAAGGCTCTAGTGTTTAAACTGGTGACGTAATGTTTCATCGACTGAGTGATGCTGAAGAGATCTGTTGGAAAAACTGAAAAACCCAAAACCAGTTTATTTGTTTAAATATGGAGATGATGAAATGAAATGTTCAGGTGGTTTATCTGACAAACAAGCACATTTAAGACGTTGCACTTGTTGCATTATATTTCTGTGAAGCTTCTCAGTCATCCAGGTCACTGTAGTCTAAGGAGCTGCAAAGAAAAGCGTCTGGACTTCTTTAAGCTGCTTGAAGACGTTTCACCTTCATCCGAGAAGCTTCTTCAGGTCTAAGGTCAAATGGTGGAGAGTCCCAGATATAAACGTTGCATTATATTTGCATTTTTCATTACTGGACCACATGGATTAATCAGTGATTAAAAATAAATTGATAGTTTGTTGCAGCTTCTGCAATAATGTACGTTAGATCAAAGTAAGTCTTTTTTAAACTTTACTCCCTCCCACTTTTCCCATCGTGTGTGTGTGTGTGTGTGTGTGTCCAGCTTCCCCTCGTGGTCACTTAGTCTTCGTAATATGACTAAAAGAGGCTGAGGAGGAAGGATGGATCCTCAGATCAGACACCAGCTGTCACCACGTCTTAGCCCTCCAAGTATCATCTGCCTCCACCTCGCCCATTTTCTCCTGACCCCCCTGGCTCCCGACCCGCCCATTTATATTCTGCTTATAAGTAAGCAGAATATAAATAATATCTACTTAATAATAAGTAATATCTTTTACTGCTGCCTACAAATAAAATCCACGTCTAATGTTGAGCATAACTTTCTCTGTATTTCCAGGTTTCTCCGTCTCGGTTCAGGTTTCTAAATACAATCTTTTAGTTTTCGCTCTGTCAGGAAATTCCTCTTTTCACTTCCGGCACGAGTGCTGAACAGCTCCAGAGTGTCTCTCCTCCCTTTTCTGTGTTCCTGATTTTATTAGGCGTGGTCATTAACAGCCCACTTTGTTAAATCACTGCCTTTTGTTTGTGTTTCTGTGACTGCCCCCTCCTCTATCTGAGGGACAGCTTGTGTCCTCAGCAGCAGAGGCCAGCAGTACACCGTCCCCGCGGCTCCTCAGACAGTTAAACACCATCTAACCTCCCCCTTCATGCATCCATCTTTCCTCCTGTAGCTTCCACTCTTTCCACTCACCATCCCCTGGGACTCGTATCCTCTGCTTGACAAGTAATAGTGCAGCTTCCTCACAGGATGCGTCCCCCAGGAGCCGCCGCGCTTTGCGTACAATTCCCAGGGTAATGTGTGACAGCAGGTGGCAAACACCATGACACAAGCCACACACACTTCCTTTTTTTTCCTCCCCTTTTTTCCTCTGTGTGGGTCAAGTTGTCGCCGGGGGGGGGGGGGGGGGGGGCACTGAGGTTAAATCGGGCGAATCAGAAGGGGCGAGCGAGGGAGGAGCCGAGGGTTTGGCAGCGTTTGCTGCAGTGAGTGGCGGCGTCTCCCCGAGGAAAGCGCGCTCCATCCACTCAACCCCTCCCCTCCTCTTTGCCTAAAGTGGAGCTCTTTAGCAGGCCTCCCCGCCCCTCCTTTCACAAGCAGCCATGCATGAAAGAGCAGCTATTTGTAAAGCAGCCCAACAATTAATTTAGCTGGCAACAAAGAGGCCCCAGGGCCCTCGGCCTTCTTGCACGGGCAGAATTAAGACTGGTGGCAGCTCGGTCCTGTTGCTGCTTGTCAACAGCTGAGACTGATTCACATTTCTACAGATGGAATAGCTGCTGCTGCTGCAGCGGCTCCAGCTGCCTCCTGGGAGGTTTTTGTTGGTTGTGCATGGTTCCCCTAAAATTATATCACACTTGTGTATTTTTTTTTTTAACAGTAAGATCAAATGGAGAAAAAAACAAACAACGAATGATGCATAAAAATGTTCCTTATTTATTAAAATCATCACTATTGCTTCTGTGTAGTTTCTGTTTTTGTTAAAGCGTCATCGTGCGAGCACAGCTACGTCCTTTATCTGAAACGTTGGCGTTTTCTTGTTTGCTTTTTCTTTACCCACACAGTCTATTCAAGATGCATCAATACTACTGAGGTTTGCTGTAAATCTTTAAACAAAATCACAAGTGCATGTCAGATCAGAATTGGCTTGTTGTGCTCGTCCCAGTAAATGTAAACATAACGCACACACAGGACGACAGCTTGGTTAAATAGCATAAACTAACTCAAACATGCAGCTATTGCAAACAAATAAGCAGTGTTGGTCAAGTTACTTGAAAAAAGTAATCAGTAAGTAACTACTGATTACTTCCCCAAAAATGTAATCCAGTTACTTTACTGATTACTTATTTTCAAAAGTAATTAATTACTTAGTTACTTTTTAAAAACACGATTTACAACCTGAATAGGTGATAAAGTGATAGATCTTTCAGCCCAATTCTACTTTTTCTACATAATCATCATACAAAATGTAATCAAATGGAAAAGTCTCTTTTTAAAACTTGTTTTATTAGTTTTAATCTTTTAACTTTATGCATCAAGCAAAATTTAATTATCTGCAACATTCTCTGACTGGAAGAAATTAGTTTAATATTTAAACCTATTTTCTGCACATTCCAGCACATAAAATAAAATATTTTGTGTGTTTACACTCAGTCTTTCAAATAGATGCAAGTAAAACACAGCAGAAAATAAATAAAGTCAAAGACTAGCGGTCCTGTTGCTCTATTTTCACCTGTAAAGCAGGAGTGGGGTAGGCGGAGGGTTACCCTGGTGCAGGTGTGCAGCGGTCAGTGGAAGAATCCGCGAGTTTCTCTGTGAGTTTCCCATTACGTCGTAGCTACTCGGTGCTTGTTTGGAAGTTTAGGGTTTTTTTCGCTGTAAAAAGAAGTTTTCTTCCCACGCACAACGGACACTAATGTTTTTGTCACTTTTTATGGAATCAAACTCAAAGTAAGGTCAGTACTTCCACGCTTTAAACGCTGCACGCTCATACTCTCTCTGCACTCGATATATGATCCATTGTTGATCTGCACACAGCTGTTGTCACGAACGTCGCACTCGCTTACGTCACTGTCATGAGACATTCTCGCAAAAAATCACAGTTTTAGTAACGCAGTAACGCAGCGTTCCTACGGGAAAGTAACGGTAATCTAATTACCGCTTTTTGCAATAGTAATCCCTTACTTTACTCGTTACTTGAAAAAAGTAATCGAATTACAGTAACGCGTTAATCTCTGCAAATAAGTAAATGATAAATAAAAATGTCAAGTTAAACTTTTTAAGCAACATTTTCTTTTCCAAAAAATATTTGTCCAATAAAATCTTTCCAGGTAATGAGAGAATTTCAAAATAAAAGTATAGATTGCATAACAACTTTGCTGAAATGATCTAAAATGAGCAAAAGTCAGAAAGTAGTTCCATAACGATCTCGTGTAACCTGAATGAATCGGCTACATGTTCACACTTTTCAATTAAAACAAGAAATATTGATATTTATTACCCAACCCCAGCAGAAACTCGATAAACAATAAACAATCCCTAAATGAGTTTTTCCTCTCCAATAATTTAAATAAGCATGAAATCTGGACTATTAGCCCCCTGCACTCACACCCCTGCACCTGAAGCTATGCTGCTGGCGTACACTGTTTGGTGTGTTTGCAGGATTATTGCTGAAGAAGCTAGTTTGACGTGCTGAACAATACATATTTATACCTGATGAATATGTATGCCTGGCAGTGATGACATCTGTGACGGGCTATTGTGGCAATCTGGCTACTGTGGCTAAAGTCACCCTGGCTGCAAACGTAGCGAGCTGATTAGACTAAGGAAGGAGATGCGAGGCATGCTGGATGTATGTGCACGTGTACCCTCACCTGCTGAAATGTTTAAAAGCCCCCCCTCACTCTCTCACACACACACACAGACACATTCAGCACAGTAAAATTGATGCATCCTTTATGTAAAGTACTGTATGCAGAGTACAAACACACATGCATATGACTGAGATTAATCTTGAGCAGAGAAGGGGGAGTAGAGGTGGTGGTGGTGGAGGAGGATGTAAATTGACAGTCCTGTAAAGTGACAGACCTGCTGCTCTGCACCCCCCCCCCCCCCCCTTCTTTTCTCCAACACACACACTCAGACGCACAATGGCCCGCTGGTGACAACAAGCAATTCATTACGAGATGCTGCCCTGTGTGTGGGTGTACGTGTCTCCTGCCAGTGTGTTTGCGAGCATACAAAGGCCGAGTGATGTGTGAGCGATGAGCGGCGTCGGTGGGCAGCGGCTACATAAAAGAAAACATGTTAAAGGAGAAAGTTTCTAATTCATTAGAAGGGCAGCTCCCCGCTGAGGCTTCTCTTGGTCTCATGTTCAATTTGGAGATTGGACTCTGCTTTCAAAGGGGTGTAAAGGGACGAGACAGGTGGTTCAGAGCACCGAGGTGCCTGAAAACAGGGTGGGTGGGTGCGCGTATGAGTGGGGAAGCTGTCCACTTTGGCCACATCTATTATCTCACCATCCCTCCCACTGGGACATCCCAGAAGCCCATTGATCATTGTTAGACGCTGTCATACGAGCGCGCACACACAAAAATATCAATCCATAGATTACACGCACACACACCCAGACAGATGATTTACATATACACTCTTAAATACATACATACATATGCATATAGGCACTTAGTTTTTACGAGCGCTGTGACAAGATCAAATGGGTTCAGCGCAGATTGCATCCAGTCCTCAAAGCACTTACATCCTGTCAGTGTGCACCAACAATGGAAGAAGCATCTGACTGCAAGTCGCTTCATCTGCTACAGTTTGTTAGTGTGACTCTGAGGCTGTGAAAGAAGCCGTTGAATTGAGTGTGAATACAGAAAGTCTGTTTTTATGTTAAAATTGTAGCGATAATTGTAAGATTTCTCTCTTTGTTGTAAGTGTTGGACATCTTTCTGAATGAAATGATCATAAATGTAGAAGGAAGATGTGAAGTTTACTTCTGAGGCCTCTGACAGTGCAGTGCATGTAACTTGCAGTGATAGTTGATCCTCATTTCCTGTCTGTTGCATGTTTGATATTCTCCCAGTAACAAAGTGCTTAAGGCTCCACTGTGCGATCTGCTCACCCCGTTTCTTTTGCAGGTGCTTTGAGTGAAGATCCTCAATTTCCAAAGATGCAGTGGCCTCCACCCGACGTGTGTTCAGCCTGCCATGCAGTAAAGGACAACGGGGAGCACACGTGGAACCTGACGGAGGTTCTCAAGTTCCTGTTGACCTACTTCTCCTCCGACAGAATCCTCACAGGTTTGACTGAAAACGTTTTATGCTGAGAACTTCAAGAACTTTACCAAACTGGGAGGTCAAAATTAGACTGATCCAAAAAAGTAAAAAAAAAATTTAAAAAATTATGAAATTAAAAAAATAAAAAATATATAAAATTAAAAAAAATTAAAAATAAATTTGTACCTGTCGTACCTGGATGCCTGTTACACATATATAAGCAGTGTTGTTTACTAATTGACTTTTTAATGCATTTAATGACTGACTGCTACATTTCTAAGTGTAAACTAGTAACTGTGTATCTTAAGTTCAAATGGGATCAAATGTTCCTTCATAGTCTGAGAAGATTTGGTCCTAGATTCATAGAGTGTGATTTTTGGAAAGTTGGTGAAGGGAGAACCACACATTATTTGTTTTGGATTTTTCCCCCTTTTCCCATCAGACTATCTGGAGAGTGAAAGGCAGATTTTGGAAAAACAGAGGGAGAAACATGGCAGCCAGCAGGTCGTCCACATAGCTGAGAGACACGCAGAGAGAAGAGCCAGGGAGGCCTTGGACTTCAGAAAACATCCTCTGGAAACGGAACCCACTGAGCAGGAGGAAGAGGAAGAAAAAGGCGGGGAGGTGGAGGAAGAGGAAGAGGAAGAAGGCCCACAGGATGAAACAGCAGCAGAGGAAGATGAAGAGGAAGGTGAAGAGGATGGACTAGCAGGTGACATGGTAGGAAGATCGTCTGAGCCAACGCCTTGGGCCAAGCCTGAAATGGAGCTGGGTCGTGGCCGGCAGCAGGTTCAGAAGAGGCCGAGCTTCGTGAGAATGAGGAGAGACCCGCAGGAGGACATTGTGGATCTCGACTCGTTCGTCAACCAGCACTACAAGGCCAAGGCGCTGCAGATGGCCACCTCCACCCGAGTCAAACGACGCAGCCTGCAGAGAAAGGAAGAGCAGGAGCCCGGGCCTGTGTTTGGGCTCGGCATGGAGCTGGGCGCAGGGTTGGGGATGGTGGGTCTGGAACCAATGGATGCAGGCTTTGATCTGGATTTTGCGCGGCCAAGGAAGCGGCTGCAGAAGCGAGACGTGGCGGGCCGGTACTTTGGTCAGGAGGCTGAGCTGAGGCACAAGGGACGCTTGATGTCCGTGTTGAGCATTGGCTTCTCGAAGGTGGACATCAGCTTGTGTGTCTTCCTTTATTTCCTGTCCTCCCTGTGTCTCCTGCTCATGTACCTTTTCTTCAAAAACCGCCTCAGACGACGGCGGCCGAAAATCTCCGTCCCCTGAGCCAACACGTGTGCTAATTTCACCCGAGTCATAACAAAGATTAATGTCTCCTAAGTTTGAGCGCACTGCACACAAATAAAAAATGCTGCCCTCCATAACTGTCCAGTCAAATGTTACCTGCAGTGACACATTTTACTGTGAATTTCACTGTTTTCTGTCCAACTAGAGACGAGGAGAAGGGAAAATTAGCAAGTTTCTTTAAGAAAATCAGGACAGTCATGATTTTATTTTCCGTGCAGCCTGAAGGGAATTTTATTCTTTCCACACTGACTGTGGAAAGAATGTGTTTAGATGTATATTTACTTTAAATAAAGGAAAATCAGTTTGTGTCACCACTTTAAAGCCCAGTATGAGCTGAAATGTTTTCTGTAATCTGTGTGATATCGATGCAGCGCTTCAAAATGTATTAGATCACCTGTCATCAAAAACAAGAAAACACAAATATTTTAGAAATGTGTCAAAAAGCTTGTTTATAGCTAACAGCTGTTATTTATTAGGCAAAATAAACTAAATTCACATTTTTAATCCCGGCACAGTGGACTTCAGAGAGGAGTCAGAAATGAATCGGGTAAAGCATTAAAAACCACCAAAACATTTTTTTTTCTGCAGGAATTCAAGCAAATAGCTTTAATTTGGCGTCTTGATTGGAAAATGTGCTTTATTATCTTATTATTGTATTTTTATTTGTAAAATGGTAAATCTTTAAATTCCCATGACAATGATTTTATTTTCAGTTCATTTTTATTTATATAGCACCAAATCACAAGTCACTTCAAGGTGCTACTACTACAATAGTACAGAGAAAAGCCCACCAATCAGATAAAGCCCCTCTGAGCAGGCACCTGGGTGACAGTGGGAAGGAAAAACTCCCCTTTAACAGGAAGAAACCTCCAGCAGAGCCGGGCAGAGAGAAGGGCTGTCGCGACTGACTGGGGGTGATGGGAGGAAGACTGGACCAATATCATTTTGATTTAAGAGCTTGCACAAATTGGTGGATTAACAGAAACACAGATGACTTTCAATACTGTTAGTTATGGCATAAAGCTGTGCTGGGGGGTCTAATAAGTTTCAGCTGTGTTTGGTTTTCTTTCACTTTTGGTGGATTTTTAATTTGACTGTTTTCTGTCAGATCTCCTCCTTAACGTTGTCGTGTGGCTGCGAATTTAGTCACATTACGTTTGTTTTGGTTGATTTTTCATTTCAGTCTCAATTTTGTGAATTTAAACGGTTAAATGAACTTTGAGTGATTCAGAGCAGTCGTGTTGAATCTTAAATTATTGCTGAAAACTGTGACTCGACCAGAGAGAAGCAGATGAGCTGCATTGGTCCAAATTACACTTGAGCTGACATAATGTCTGAATATTACATCACACTGAGTCTGCGTGATAGCCACTCTGGTTCTTGAAGTGGAGTGAGGAATATGTTCACACTGGACGAGGATTTGGATTAATCGGGATTTGTTTTGTTTTTGTTTTCTTGGTCCATGAACGATGAAGCGCTGCTCTTCTTCGATGTTTCCATTTGCTTTGGTCTGAATCAATAAAATTATTTTTGATAAGGATTTCCGTCTTTTGTTTCCTTGTTCTGAAGCGCCGGTCACGTTAAACACGTAAATGCCGCCTGTGTTGTCTTTAATGTCGAAATATGTTTTTGTTCCAGGTTTGAAAGTGACTTCCTGTTGTTCTAGGTCAAAACAAAAAACAATCAGGAGAAGGAGAAGGGTGTTACATGTAGAAATGGGGGTTAAACCATGCAAGGTTGAAGGAAAAAGCCTGTTGCCATCTGCTGTGCAGCGCAAGCTAAATCCTAACAATTTCATTGGGATTATAGCAAGTGAGTAATCCAGCTTTCCTTTAGGACTAGAGAGGAGAGATTACCCTTGAGGATTAGCTCCCAGCAGATAATAAACTTTATTAAAATGCAATCGGCTTTCATGAGGCTTCTTCCATCCTCACACACACACACTTGGAGGTGGGCTCTGCTGAGGAAGGGCAACGGCAGACCCTCAGGGGCGGTAACATGATGGGATAAGGGGTGGATGAAAGGAGTACTGTGGGGGTGGGGGGGGATAAATGGATGTATGGATGGTGGATGAGGGTTTGATGTTGAGATCACAACGAGCACAGCTGAAGGACAACCACAGCTTGATCTTGAGCTTTGTGTTTCCTGGAACGCCGGCTTGAATTCCCTCGACTGCTGCCCCTTACCTCCACCTTCCAACCCGTCACCAAAGCATACGTGGATAAACCCTCTGATCTCATCCTATAGCCCGATCTATCCCTTCATCCAAACCATGTGTTCAGCCTGTGCAGTTTTGATGATGACATAGGTGAGTTGAGGCAGTCAATTTCTCTCTCTCACACACACACACACACACACACACAAACGCACAATAGGGTGATTAATAGCCCCACATTAAAGCAGAGGAGCATCACAGCTGAGCAGCTGTGGTTGTGTGACTTAATCAAACTCTCAGGTACTTTCAATTAGATCCTCAATGACACATTATGATTGCCAGAATGGATCGAGAAAAGCAGTTCATCACAAGAAACCTTAACTTATTTATTTATGCCTCTTATCAGTGCATCGTGACACTTTTTAAAATCTCAGCTGGGATGGAAGACCATCAGAGTGAAGCAGGAATTATGTATCCTTAAACTTTTTGCACATCATGAAACATCATCATTGTTTATCTCGAGCGATTTTCCCGCACGTCCGATCAGTTAATCTGTTTAAACGTTTACCTGTGTTTGTTAGAGGATTGGCGTCAGCAATGCTGTGTGCCGCTCGCGCTACACAAGCCCTTTATCAGGTGTCTTGAGCTTCAGTGAGCTGCGAGTGTTATGCTGGTTCAGACTAATGATGGTTAATGAGGAAGTTGGCAGCAGTGTAATATCTGTGTGCAGCTTTGCCAAGGCTGAGGTGAGCAGTTCACAGCGAGGACACAGGCTTCAAATCTAAATCAGGACACATCCGGAGCTGTTTGTGCTTTTTACACCGTTTAATCGGATTCACACAAACCACAAAATGTCAGTTATGTGACAGTATGAATATAGTTGAAATGAAAGCATTTATTGTCATTATACATAGTATAACGAAATTGGAAACAGCTCTATAAAAGTGCACACGTGCTTATAGCACATTATAGAAACTATACAATCATATAACTATACACTACTATAAATAGAAATACACAGTACAGTGCTGACACAGTGTACTTTTATTTCAGTGCAGATTACTTTTGTACAAGTTTGAGTTGAGTATGGTGATAACTTTGGGGAAGAATTTGTCCCCGAGTCTGTTCTGGCCCGTATGGATCTGTCGCGCCTGCCAGAGGGCATTAGGTTGAAAAGCTGGGGTGGGTAGTGTCCTTTAAAATGTTTCTGGCCCTACTAAGACAACGGGAGTTGTAGACGGCAGACAAGAAGGATGATTTTTTTGTGCTGTGTTTACCACCCTCTGCAGTCTCTTCTTGTCTGCCTCGGTGCAGCTGGCGTGCCACACTGTCACTGCACAGGTCGGCAGGCTCTCGATGGTGGATCTGTAGAAGGTCATCAGCAGCGAGGTGTTTAGTTGCTCCTTCCTGAGCAAACCTTAGGAAGTGTAGCCGCTGCTGGGCTTTCTTGACTAGGGCCGTGGTGTTAGCTGCCCAGGAGACGCCTGCAGAGATGTGGGCCAAGGAATTTGAAGGACTCCACTCGCTCTACACATTCTCTGTTGATGTGCAGGGGGGCTCAGCCTGAAGTCCAGGATGAGTTCCTTGGACTTGGTGATGTTAAGTACCAGGTTGTTTGATGCACATCAGTCTCAGGACCTCATCTCTGTAAGAATCAGAATCAGAATACTTTATTGAGCCGTAGGGGAAATTATTTATAAGCTGCCTCATTTCTCCCTGTGATCAGCCCCATCACTGTTGTGTCATCAGCAAATTTGACAATGATGTTCTCTGGGTGGGCGGGACTGCAGTCATATGTGTAGAGGGAGTATAGTGGGCTTAGTACACAGCCCCGGGCAGAGCCGGTGCTGAGAGTGCGAGGGGACGAAAGGCGAGGACCCAGTTTCACCCGCTGGGGTCTGTTGACCAGGAAGTCCTTTATCCAAGAGCAGGTGGATGGCGGGAGCCCCGGGTTGGCTAACTTGGTGATCAAAATGTCTGGTATGTGTGTTAGTGTGTGTAGAGTGTGTGTTGGGCCAGTGCTCTGCCCTCGCGACCTGTGTAGGTGCTTATGCATAAAGGTAAACACAGTCCACACTGCTGCTGCAATGGAGTCAACTAAGCCACAAATTAACAACCAACAAGCAGCTTCAATAAAAAGTCTTTTTATTGAAGCTGGACACAAATGTTGCAAAATAAGGGCGAGTTTGTCTTATCTGTGTCTTATTTTATCACTTTGTGGAAATAAAACAAGACATAACTAATTAGTGAGTGTTAGTTATGGTTATTGAAAACCATCCATATAGTAGCTGCAGTTTAATATAAAGCTGTACACAGGTAGATTCATATGTGATGGACAGACATGATAGTAGTTTGGCCTCATCAGTGAACAGAGATGGGCGTTACTGTAATCCGATTACTTTTTTCAAGTAATGAGTAAAGTAAGGGATTACTATTGCAAAAATGGTAATTAGATTATCGTTACTTTCCCGTAGGAACGCTGCGTTACTGCGTTACTAAAACCGTGATTTTTTTGCGAGAATGTCTCATGACAGTGACGTAAGCGAGTGCGACGTTCGTGACAACAGCTGTGTGCAGATCAACAATGGATCATATATCGAGTGCAGAGAGAGTATGAGCGTGCAGCGTTTAAAGCGTGGAAGTACTGACCTTACTTTGAGTTTGATTCCATAAAAAGTGACAAAAACATTAGTGTCCGTTGTGCGTGGGAAGAAAACTTCTTTTTACAGCAAAAAAAACCCTAAACTTCCGAGCAAGCACCGAGTAGCTACGCCGTAATGGGAAACTCACAGAGAAACTCGCGGATTCTTCCACTGACCGCTGCACACCTGCACCAGGGTAACCCTCCGCCTACCCCGCTCCTGCTTTACAGGTGAAAATAGAGCAACAGGACCGCTAGTCTTTGACTTTATTTATTTTCTGCTGTGTTTTACTTGCATCTATTTGAAAGACTGAGTGTAAACACACAAAATATTTTATTTTATGTGCTGGAATGTGCAGAAAATAGGTTTAAATGTTAAACTAATTTCTTCCAGTCAGAGAATGTTGCAGATAATTAAATTTTTGCTTGATGCATAAAGTTAAAAGATTAAAACTAATAAAACAAGTTTTAAAAAGAGACTTTTCCATTTGATTACATTTTGTATGATGATTATGCAGAAAAAGTAGAATTGGGCTGAAAGATCTATCACTTTATCACCTATTCAGGTTGTAAATCGTGTTTTTAAAAAGTAACTAAGTAACTAAGTAATTAATTACTTTTGAAAATAAGTAATCAGTAAAGTAACGGGATTACTTTTTGGGGGAAGTAATCAGTAATTAGTTACTGATTACTTTTTTCAAGTAACTTGACCAACACTGTCAGTGGATTACTCCAGCTGTTAGTGTTTGTCCATGTTGTCTATCCTCGAGTTTCATATTTAACACTGAAAAGAATAAATCACATTAAACGAAAGCTCAGAAATAATCACTTCTTTCGCACGCAGACTGGACGGAAACATAAATCCCTACAGATTAAGCTGCAGTTGTTGTGTTTTCACTCATCTACATGTTTTTCTTTGACTTCTGTTACAGGAAGGTTTCCACAGTCCAACATCTGAAAACATCCGTTTGTTCAGTTTACAATGTTGTTACAAATCTGTTTGTGTTTCCAAGGTCAAAGACGACAAATGCTCATAAAAGCAACCACACAATTGAGCTTAAGGTGACACCGTCATGGCGTAGCTTTGCCTGCACACCTTGTCACCGTATATCTTCTTGGAGTAACACGAGCTGATTACTTTCTTCTAAACTTTTTTGTGTGTTTTGTCTGAAACTGATGCTTTGAACTGAGACAAAGTTGTGTTATGAAACCACTGACTGAAGGGTAAAAACCTCACCTTCCTGCCCTGTTGCTGTCTTCCATAAATTAGACAATGCAGAGTTTTATAGTCACTCGTCTCCTGTGCGCTCTCTGCCTCGATGTTTATTACCCCGCCGGTATTGATATTAAAATGCAGGAGGGGCTTGATGCATTTTTCTGTCATCTCTCTTTCTGACTTTAATAATACTATAAAGCTTCCTGCTGTGGGTAGAGGGAGAATGCGGGTGTGGGGGTGGAGTGGGGTGAATAAATTATGAAAAAGAGGTTAATATATGGTATTGGTATACATTGCATCCTAACTAAGCCAGATCCCCTTTCGGGTTTTAAACATGCAGCCTTTTAAACGCAGGAGTCACGCAGGGTCAGACCCATCTCATTTGTCTGCTGCAGCCCCTCCCCCTTTCATGTGGACGCTCATCTGCCCAGATCTGCAAACATCTCAGTGAGTGTTCATGCAGCCTGTACCAAGGTTTGCAGTTCATGCAATAACTTCTACTTCTGTCAGTTCACTCAAATTAATGGCTGATGAATGAGCACAGATTATACGCTTTTGTTTCGCTCCCAAAGACCCCGAACCAGCATAACCAGCACACCCAGCATAACCAGCACACCCAGCCAACCACAGTTACACCAGATGAAACTGTGGAATACACCCAGGTTGATGTGTTTGTCTTATTTGAATTCATTTGTTGGGATTTTTGGGTTTTATATCATTTTAAGTAACTATTTTAAACTCCTCCAATATAATCACTTTGACTGCTTCGTGCTTGTTTAATCCCATAATTTAACTTTCAGGACTTAAAATTGTGAGTTCACGTCACCGCATCAGTTCATCACAACACAACCCCGACCTTCACTTCTGCTGATCTGGGCTCAGTTTCCCAAAAACATTGTTAAGCCGGGATCATCTTGTTCCCATTGTACTTCTTTACAATGACACCTTATAGATGATTTTGGGAAACGAGGCTCTGCTCCTGTTTCACCCCCACCCCTTCCCCTCCACAGTTAGCATATAGCTTACAGGAAGTGCTTGGATAATGAAGTTGGAGAAGAGCCAACACTTGTCAGTCACACTGCTTTCACTCACTCAGCCAACACTGCTCCTTTCAGCGAGCATCAAAGATGCAACACTGGCTTTCTGTGGAAATCTGTAGGTTGTGGATGCCTTCACACGCTTTTATTGAGTAGTTTGTTATGATCGGTCATCTGCAGTAAAATAATCTGATTTTAATAGTTATCTTAAATAGAAATATCAAAACACAACACTGGAGTAAATGATTTTATTTTGTTTTGGGTTTTATTTGCTGAAATTAAAAAAAAAATGGTTTCATTCAATAATGTTGGTCAAAATCAGTATTTTAAATGCTGTGCGTGAGCTGTGTGTGGCCCATGAACGGTGAAAATGCCAAACCACAGGAGCTGCAGAGGAACTGCGATCTTATAGGAGCTGTTAATGTGTTTCTGCAGCTCTGGACTTCTGTTAATCACACATTAACATCATTTTTGCATCAGGAGGTTTCACCTGAATCCAGATTATTTTTTTGCACGCTGGTTTGCGAGAACAGCTTAAGCTCCAGGTCTCAGCTTTCATTCATCCTTATATCCATTTGCTTTCCACGCTTATCTAATGAAGTTCGTGAGGGTCGGGAGTCTATTCCAGCACGACGGGCAGCATTCAGACAGGCCAGCACCTTGGGCAGGTGCCAGTGCATCACAGGACTTTGAAACTGGATAATTTAACTAAATTTCAGTTAAAGGGAGATCCTCCTGAATCCTCCTGTTTGTGTGTCTTTATCTTGTCATAAATAAATAATATTAATAGTGTTTCAATTAAATCTTATCAGTGTGTCGTGAAAATAAAGCAACATCCAAATGAAATCCTTCGTGCAGGCTTAAACTGTTGTAGTTATTCGAGTCAAACGAGCCTATTACCGCCTCGTCTTAGCGCGACAGGGTCAGGTTCAATCAGGGAATTGGAAAATATCATTTCTGACGGGAATAGATTTCGTTTGTTCAACCAATCTCTTCTACTAATTACCCAAATGGACAGGAGCTGTCAGGAGACAATAACTATTCCCTAATAGAATTTGCCCCCCAAGTGCAATTTAATTTTCTCCTCCGAGCTCTCTCCTAAGGTTTCCCCCTCGCTTTCTGCCTCTCTCCCTCTCTCTGTTCCTTTCCTGCTTTCGGACCAAATGCGCGGGGACACGGTGCCACTGCTACCTGATGTTGTTTTGCGGGTGGACGGCGGAGAAAGTGTGGACTGACTACTGCAGTTTCCCTGCGAGCTCTGGCTGAAACGAGCCTCGGCGGTATGGAGGAGGAGAAGAAGAAGGCGAGGAGGAGGAGGGAGAGCAGAGAGGAGACAGACTGCCAGGTAGGTCTGCGCGATGCGCTGGGCTGTAATTCGTCTTGGAAGTCGAGAATCCATTTACGCACTTGTAAAGTGTTGCATGAAGGGAAACATAACGCATTTGTTCTGCTCGCAGACTCTGCATGAATTTGATCGTACCCAGGCTGAATTTGTGCTCTGAACCGTGTTATCACCATTGCAGGGCAAATTTGCTAATGTGCTCAGCTGACGTCCACTTTGGTTTGTGTGACTAACATTCAAATAATACATTTAAACGCGCAAAAACAATAAACGCTCAGATGAAGCTTTTTCTGTTGTGGCTCGTTATGAACCAGGCCTGCTGCAGCGTTTCATCCCGCTCCATGAAAGCCTGATCACATAAGATATTGTGACTCTCTGCTCTCACTAAGATGGATCTGTGAATCGCAGATTTGCGCTTTGGTGACAATGAACTCATCCACTGAAATATTAGATCTAATTAGAGGTGCTTGGGTCAACGGCGGTGGCAAAGGAGTCGCCCTCTGTTTGAGTTATTGTCCGAGAGCTGCCTCCTCTCAAGATTACATTCATTTAGATAAATAACCTCCTTCGAAATATGTATCATAAAAATAGAAAAACATCTTTACTGATTTGTGTTAAAAATGTTTAAGAATTAAACTTCATTTAACAGCCCGGGCAAATTTAACAGAGCGGTTTGAGTCCCCTTGGATAATAACATTAAATATATCTTCTCTGTAATTTCACACTTTAATTACTATTATTTTTAACTGTTGTGTGCAGCATACATATATTTGTAAAATCAAAACGATTCCCCCCCAAATGCGGATTGTTTTGCACATCCTTCAGTCACTAATAGCCACGTTGCTTTGCCATCTCATTTAAAGATGAAAAACGCGCCTCATCATTTACTGTCCCACTAAACCAGATGTGCGCGCTCGTATCTTCTCTCTCGCTGCATTTGCATCCGTCAATTATTCTAATTGTGTTGCCCTTTGCTGACAGTTTAAGAGCATTTTATCTGCATTGTTTTCTAGGACAGCTAAAGGGCCTCGATTCCAACAATCAGAGTAATTGAATAGTCGAATAAATTGAATGATCTTGAGGGGAAAAGTGTATAATGAAAATAAAGTGAGACCATATGATCCCCTCGCCACACGTGCACGTTACTGATGGATGGACGGATAAAATTCCTGTAATATCCCAGCCTGCCTTTTAATCATCCTGATGTCCGTTTTCATTTTACTAAATTATATCTGGAAACGCCACACATACAGGCGAAGGGGATTGTGGGTCCAAACACCATAGGGTGGCTATAAAAAATAAATAATAAATAAATAATAAACAGAGATAGAAGCAGTTTATGGGCAAAAAGGGGGAAAATACGCATAATATGACAACTTAAATTGACTTTACCAGAGCTTGTTCTCCCCCTTTTCTGATATTTGTAAAGCCAAATAAAATAGTCCGCTAGTTTTGATCTATTACTGGTGCAAAATATTGAGTCACATCACAGAAGATCTCAAATATGTGTTGGATATTAAAGGGTATAAATGCGTTGAATTGATACACTTGAACTAAAACCTCACCTAAAATAGCCAAGTGGTAAATAAACTAAAAAGAAATGCTTTCACTTATTGTTTGTTTTTTTTAAATAAAGAAAAATTACTGGTTTTGTTTTAGTTGAACATGTGATGTGTGTGTGTGTGTGTGAGAGAGAGAGGTGCAAACAATCACCTGGGACCCTCAGACGGACTCGGAGTTGATGGAAACAACCTGCACTGGTTTGGAGGCGGACCGCGGCGGCAAAGCGCCACTGTGTGCTTTTCTTTCCACGCTTGAAGTAAATTGGAAGCGAAGATTGAGTTCATCTAGCCTGAACTAGCGGCCCTCCGGAGGGAATATCTTATCCGGGAGAGCAGTCTCAGACGATGGGGTTTGAAATGAGCAGTGTCAGGAGGACTGCGCCCAGACTCCTAATCCTACCTGTCACTGAGAGAGCAGCTGCACGGAGCTGCCACTGCCGGGGAAAGGGCTACAGGTGACGGTGCTGTGAATGTGACTCAGACGTGTCCAATAATATTCCTTCTGTGGTGTGGCTTCATTTATTATTCTTTCCTTTTTTTGCACCCTTAGCTGTAGTAAGACCTCAGATTACATCTCAGATTACAGGGATACTTCTCAGGTGTGACGGTGCCCACACGCACGTTTTATAGGGCCAATCAATCACCAAATAATAAAAATGAAGAAAAATGCGTTTACTTGCATTGAATTGACTGATGCCGCCATCCCACCTGCTGATATTCTATAAAAGTACATTTTTGCATCGCATTTGGTCACAGACGTGGGTGCTGAAGAAACAACATAGTCTGGACGATCCGCAGGGAAATCTGCGTGGACGCTTTCTTTTTTATTGCTTCGTGGATCATTTCTAAAGTAAAATGACATGTAGCTGAACTCTAATTTTCCTGGCAACACAGGTCCCTTCTCCTCCTTTCCTAAAGGAGCCCTGCTTGCCCGGGGACCCTCCGGAAGCCACTGCAGTGAGCTATTTATGGTCTCCACGGGAGCGAGGCCCCGCCTCTCCAGAGACTTTCTCATATAGCATGTAAGACTCCCCTGCTCCTCTCCTTTCTCCTTCTTCCTTGTACACCTATTGAGGATGCTTTCCGCCTTCGGGGGGCCTCCTCTTCCTGCTCTCCTATTGGCTCCCGGTCAGCCTCTGCCGTGGTGACGTCAGGCCCCGCCGCCCCTGCAGCGCTGAATGGACCAAGCAGCCTGTCTGATCCACTCCAAAACAGCTCAACACGGCACGGCACAGCACGGACACCGTCCCGGGAATAGGAAAATAACAGGAATAGAGGCTTGACGGGACAGCGACAGAGATCAGCCTCCAAATCGCACGAAGGCCCAACAACATCAGCATCATTGTTTGTTTTCTTCACGAGACAGGACGGGGGAGTGCGCCCACCGTTTTGCGGGTGTATGTGCGTGCGCTTGTCTCCCGGTTTGGATCACGATGATGCAAAGTGCGGCGGTCCTACCGACAGAGAGTCCTGTGAAGAGTTTACCGGAGATTCTCGGAGTGCCACTGCAGCGTAAGACATTTTTTTCTCCTGTTCTTCAGTCTGGAAACTGGTTGGCGAGCGCAACCGGTGCTGCGGGGATTTGACTGTAGGGAGAGGGGCTTAGTTCCAGCAACCCGAGCGAGATTGGGGAGTCTTAGTGTGTCACGTACACCACTAATGTGCCACGCTTAGTCTTTATTTCACGGTGCAAAAGCGCCTCATAGACGATTCTGCTTCTCGGCCTCACAGCCACCCGCATGTCCAATTAATCTTCAGCCTCACACAGCGAAGACGTGTTCTGCGTTAGGCTGAAGCGCAAACTGGGATATTTTTCACTCATCCTGGGTGAAAAATAATTTCTGGTGAAAGGCAACATTTATGATTCCCTAGTTTGGCCTCTAACTTCCCGCGTCAGGTTGCTGGGCTCACACGGAGCCTCCCAGCTGTTAATTTGTAAAAGAGTCTGCATGGTCAAGAGATCAGGCGCAGTTGTCATCAGCCATCAGACAAACACACTGACTTTGACTGACACTCATCACTGGGTCGAATTAAATAGCTCGAAACACTTTTATTTATTACAATTTAAGCACTAATAAAAGTGAAAATATTATTATTATTATTATTATTATTATTGAGGATAAGGGCAGATATTTAGTAGTTAATTATCGATGTATCGATGTATTTTCTACCTTCCAGCATCAAAGGCGAGAAATGCCTTACATCTGTTCTCCTGTTAATCTGTGCCAAACCTTTTCTTTCTTTTTTCTTTTTTTTTACAATCAAGGTCCAAGTGCAACTGGATACATTTCTGTTCTGACCTAATTATTTAATATGCCAGTTAGTAACAATGTACAGATGGAGCGGGTCTAATAGGGTAACGTCAAAAATAATCCACAACAGGACGGGATAACGTCGAGCGAAATTACTGGACTGCTCTGTTTTCAAAATACTCATGATGCACATTTAAAGACGCACATTCAAGGTTTGAAATCTGTTAACAAATGGCTAAAACTATATAACAAAACTGAGGGTAATCTTTTACATTTCTCCTATCCAACTAAAAAAAACATAAACAACGGTGAAATATGACACGAGTCATCTAAGACTTCCAGCCTGTTCAGTGAAGTATTTAAACCTCACCAATTGGGGGGGAAGCCTCTATATGGTGGGCTTATGCTCTTTAATTTTATAAATCGAGACAGATTAAAAGATTGGATAAAGATCCTGCCACTCAGCCCCCTGCAGAGCCAGCAGGCATCCTGGATTTAAACCTGGATTATTTCAGGAATAAAAGCAAAGCAGAATATATGTGAGCATTTTATATCACACACACAGTCCTCTGCTGACTCAGGGCAATTACACCCACACCTTAACCTGCAGGCTATTAGTCGTTGATATAGAGTGTTTACTTCACGTTTAATTAACACAAATCGCTTGACAACCGACGGCTGCCAGAGTGCACTTCTTCTTCTTCTTCTTCCTCCTCCTCCTTTCGTTTCTTCTTCTAAACAACACTCCTGCTAAAAGAGTCTGAAAGTGTGTTTCACCCGCTGTGTGAAATGAGCAAAGCGATGAGACTGCACGTGGTGAAGAGTGGTGGCAACAGATAATAAGATATGAAGAAGACCTCCTGAATACACGAGGGTTACTCTCTCTCTCACACACACACACACACACACACACACACACACTGAAGCTGGATGGCGAACGCCCTGTCGTTGCCAAGAATCGTGCTGCTTTCCTTTCAGCACCACTTCTCTCTCCAAAGCCATCCCGCTCGGCTTCACCCACCACTTATCTCTGGATATTTAAAATGCTCGTCCGAGACACAGGCCACCCTTTCATAATCATTTCACTGCCTTCTTCTATCCTTTCTATGAGAATTACCTCGCCGAGGAGACACAAAGCCAGTCCAAGCTGCGTCTGTGCCGGAATGTTCCTCTGTGTGTAACAGTGTGCGCACTGGGTTTTTAAGCTTCTGTAATAAGGACCGAATATTTCGATGAGGTTATCTGTTCTTACTCTTCGCAAAATAAAACGTTTAAAAAAAAAAAAAAGAAGCTAATTTTCACTGAGTTACAATTATTTCTCCTCCTTGAAATTAAAATTAAAATCACAGAAATGCCAAAGGTACTAAGAGTAGTGCATTAAAAAAAAAAAACCCTCTAAAATGTGCGTGTCCTCGCCTCCACGCTGCAGAGTCAGTGAGCTTGGTTTTGCACGCAGTATTGTGTGTGGGGATTACGCATGAGGCACCCGGCGCTTACACGGTTATTGTAAGATGATTTCACGGCCGATATGTTTTCTCTCCACAGCAAAAAGGTTGTGATGTGTGTCTTAGCTTCATGGTGGTTTCCGGCCCCGGTCACTTGTTTTTTCTCTGTATGTTTTTTTTTTTTTTTTTTTTACAGTTTTTTCTCGTCGTTAACATCATGCAGATGTGTGACAAAGACAGGCCGAGAATAAAAACAGTCTAAAGGTCTTTAAAGACAAATGCTGACGTGATGTTGGTTTATGGAGCATTGCTTTAATTTAATAGAAGGAGTGGGAGTTACTGTAATAATAAAAATGTTACAAATACAAATATTAAAATATAAAAAATATGCTGTTTGATCTCTATAAATGTGCTACTTTGACAGAAAATCGTTTTTTGTTTTGAAATAAATCATGTTTTGATTTTATTTTTAAGATGTCTTGAAATGTGCAGCTTACCTGTAGTTTATCATCGATGCCAAATTTAATTGCTAATATCTGCCTCTGAATGAGCACGTGTGGTGTGCCAAGACACCTTTTTTCCCCTTTCTTTTTTTTTACATTCACAAAAATTAAATTTAATCTCCCCTTGACCCTGATTTACATCCAGAAACCGCCTCACCTTCTCACACTGGTTGCCACCATGCTTCCCATAAAATCATTAGGAGATTAATTAGGGTCAAACTAGATCTGGCTAACGAAATTAAGAGAAACAAAAATCAATATTTCGTCAGAAAATTATTTTCGCCCTACAAGCGAACAGCTCCGAGTTCAGCACCTTGGACAGAGACGGACAATACAAATACGCGCGATTTATATATTTTTTGTGCTGTTTAGCTGCGATAGCAACATCAAAATAAGTCGTAATAAAATAAAATAAATATATAAACAGAAGCAAAATAAATAACATAAAAAAAAATGAAACCGATATGATACATCACGGTGTTTGTTACAATGACGGGCCTTTAGAAAATAAACATCCAACAGATTTCATTGTTATTATATCTACACGGAAATATGAGTGAAACCCGAGTTTATTGTCTGATTGGGGTTTTAAAACTAAACTACAGGCTTGCAGATTTAGGGGAAACTTTAATGTGCGAAACAATTCTCCGTCACCATGAATGTAATTTCATTTGTTGTTGTTTTTGTAAAGGTAAAACTAAACGAACGCCCCTTTGGTTCGCGTAAAGCGCTTATTTCTCTTTGCTTCTCTGTTAACTCTGCGGGACCGCTCTTGTCTCCGTCACAGAGATCCCTCAGTGTGCAGGCTGTAGTCAGCACATCCTGGACAAGTTCATCCTGAAGGTGCTGGACAGACACTGGCACTCCAAGTGCCTCAAGTGCGCCGACTGCCAGACACCGCTGGCGGACAAATGTTTCTCCCGGGCAGGAAGCGTCTACTGCAAGGAGGATTTCTTCAAGTAAGTGCGCTTCTCCCCTCACCATCCGCGTGGATTGTTTCCTGCAGAGTGAGCACTGTCAGCCTTTCTCCAGAGCAGCACTAACAAATTTACAATTTTCCTTGACAAAAATCCGACTGTGACCTGTAATAGTTCCGGTGTATTTAGTATTGCAACCGACTGGTTTCCGTTTGCTAACACGGTTAAAATGCTAGCAATATAACATTGTACCATACATGTATATTAGGCTAACCTTTGTCTTTTTACCTTTAATTATTTAATAATACAAATTCACCACTTTCCCCTAATTTATGAAGAACAGAAACCTCCCAGCTTGCAGGTGTGTTTGTTTGGGTTGATGCTCGCTGCTGTTCTCCTCTTTGTTCTGACTGAACATGTGTGATGTTGGTCGCCCTCATAATGAGCACAGTTTGCCTGATTCCCTGTGTAGTGGCAGCTCTACAGATTAAAAACCCCTTTATTTCACAGTCTAGTTGCCATTTATTCTTTCAACAATTGGATGTTTGAGGCATTGCAGGAGAAAATTGAGTTTGACTTTTATCCAGAACACGATCGGCATATTGGGGCTTTTTACCAAATCATGTTTGAAAGGTTTTAATGCTCAAAGCTAGAAAGAGACCTAAAGAGCTCCGGAGTCTCACTGGGAGCTAACTGTGTTAGGTGACCCAGGGGGCAGCGCTGGTGGGGGCTGTAGCATGTTCAAACGCACACACAGACACACACACTAAATAATACATACACATAGCTTTGCTGGTGTTTGCTTCCCAGAGGTGATTTGGAGGCCTCACCTTGCTCTTTTTATTTTTGTGTGTCTGTGCTGTGATTTAAAGCCTCTCCTGAGTCGGTGTTTTATTGGTTCTCCTCAGGGTGTCTTTACTGTGACGACCCCTCCTCCTCCTCTTCTTGTTCTCTTTTTACTCTTCCTCCTCCTCATCTAGAGCTGTCAGTAGTTCATCTGCAATCACATAAACATGCAAACATGCAGATGCACGCTCAAACGCACACAGTGCACTGATCCCGTCCATCTATCAGTCTGCTGGCAGATCTACCGTTAACAGAAACACATTCCAGGGATGATTTTTCCCTCCTCAGCAGCTGGAGTTCCTATTAATACAGACACCGTGCCATCATTCTTGGCTGCAGATGAAGAAATAGTCATGTAGTGTGTGAAATTTTAATCTCAGCTGCTCGCACTCTTTCCATCAATCCACCCCGCCGGCGCTTTACAAATTTTTTTAATGGCGTCTCTCGCTCTCCTTCATGTTTTCCTGCAGACGTTTCGGTACAAAATGTGCATCGTGTCAGCAGGGCATCCCGCCGACGCAGGTCGTGCGGAAGGCGCAGGACTTTGTTTATCACCTGCACTGCTTCGCCTGCATCATGTGCAGCAGACAGCTGGCCACCGGGGACGAGTTTTACCTCATGGAAGACGGGAGGCTGGTGTGCAAGGTGGATTACGAGGCCGCCAAACAAAATGGTAGGTGTGCAGGAGTGTTCACTGTTAGGCTACGACGAGCGTTTACTGGAAATATACGTTTCAATAACTCTTAGCAGTTTTTATCCACCTGGTTTAGTGCTGATGACTTCACTTAACTACACAGAATCACAACACTATGAATCATGGATAAAGTTGTATTCACGGTAATACGACTCCTGCCGGTGGATCTGTTGTTTGTGCTGCTTCTCTCTCTCCTCAGATGTCCATGCATCTCTGATTGATTATGCAAAGTGAAGCAATGCTCTTATATGGTGCTGTTCCAATCACTCCAGCAGTGAATAGATTTATGTCCTCTGCTGTGGGAGTGGGACAGATGCACAAGGACAATAATACACTTCTATACATGACCGTTCACTCCACCGAGCACAGACACGCTCAGTGTGAAGGCCTGAGGGCAGTGAAGAAGTCACTCACGCTCGCGTGTGGTGTTTTCAGATGATTCAGAGGCGGGGACCAAGAGACCAAGGACCACCATCACCGCCAAACAGCTGGAGACCCTCAAAAGTGCCTACAAAAACTCGCCGAAGCCCGCACGCCACGTCAGAGAGCAGCTGTCATCGGAGACGGGGTTAGACATGAGAGTGGTGCAGGTAGAGTATTTTGGCTATATCCTGCAGGTCCCTGAGAAAGCCGACTCGCTGAATCCAGGCCTCTCAAGTGCTGATATAAATGTTAAAAAGCAAATGCATATTTGGAAACAACATAATTCACATGATTTTACTTGAATTTTAAATTTAAATGAGCATATTTAGTATTTTAGAGTGTTTCAGAGCTAAAAAGATCACGTTTTACATTTTTTTCACATATTCACTTTGGTGTTTTTCGTTCACTTTTTTCGTTTGTTTTCCTACCTAAAATTTCTGGTATCGACTGTTGTGAGATAATTAAAATTTGATGAGTTTATTTGTTCATTTAAAAGCTCAGGTTGCAAATAAACACATTTATAAAGAGTGACGCTGTATTGCGTCAAACAAAGGCCGAGGCTGAAGTCAGACTGAGAGCGTATCCTTCCTGTTGTCCTTTATTATTCGTTGCAGATAATGTTTCAGAAAGTGTTTCATAATTTCATTTGCACTTAACGATAAATGTTCCACAGGTTTGGTTTCAGAACCGGCGAGCGAAGGAAAAGCGTCTGAAGAAAGACGCCGGGCGCCATCGCTGGACTCAGTTTTATAAAAGTGTCAAACGCAGCCGAGGAGGAACTAAAGTGGAGAAGGAGAGCTCAGCCGACGACGCAGGACTCAGCGACAGCGAGCTGAGCTTCAGAGGTACGCGGCTTTTATCGCTTAAAAGTGAGATCCCTGCAGGGAACTGTCCGTCACGCTGCCGCGCTAATGGGATCGAGGGAGCCTAGAAGCCGCTAAATGACACGAGCGCCGCGGCGATTGGAAGTGTCTTTGTGGCGTTTCATTTGTTTTCCAGCATTCATCAACGCGTGGCGTCGCAGTCGGGCAAATCCAGAATGGCATTCTCATTTCACATTCCCGTCACACGTCCCTGTGGCTGCTGACGCATCCTCCTGCCTCTGTTTGTCACCGTGATGGAGCTTATTGGAAAAGAGAGAGGGTCCTTAGTGGGATGCGAACGGCGTTTTAGACACGCCATGTTATTTAATGTTCGCACACCCCGTTTTTGGTAGTCATAAAAGTCCTCAAGCCAAAGAAGGCTCTTTTTATGAGAAATGAAAACATGGTGACAGAAACTCTATAAAGCATGTGAGGCTTTTAGTCAATTAGAGAGAAAGCGCTCTGGGGCGTTGTTGTTATTGAAGCCACTCAGGGGAGGGACGAGATGGAAACAAATATTTGGTGCTGCAGTAATCGCTCGGTTAGAGACGAAGCAGAGAGAGCATCCTTTCTCACTTTCTCGCTAACAGAACCGAAAAGCGTTTCAAAGACTTCCGTGACTCGTCCATTTACCGTACCGCCGTGAAATCCGCCGCGATAAATCTGACTCGTAAAAGCACTTAACCGTATTGAAATATAACAACTGTATAATGCTCGCGCAGGTGACGGCGCCGCTGATGTCTCAAAGTTTTTACACTCCTCGCGCTAAGTGACGGTTTCTCCTCCACAGACGACCAGGTCCTGTCCGATCTCGGCCACGCCAACGGGCTTTACGGGAGCGTCGGCGATGTGACCAACACGCTGAATGGCGGCTTCTCCGTCGACGCGGCGGGACAGCCCTACCACGACATCCGAGCGGGAAGCCCTTACGGTCTCCCCCAGTCGCCCTCCTCCATCGCCTCTCTGCCCGGCCACACTCCTCTCCTCAACAACCTGAGCTTCAACATGGACAGCCTGGTGGCGCAGGGGGGGCCGGGCGGCGTGGGACAGGCTCTGAGGGCCATGGCGGGAGGCCCGACCTCAGACCTCTCCACAGGGAGCAGTACGGGATACCCTGACTTCCCCACCAGCCCCGCCTCATGGCTGGACGAGATGGACCATTCCCAGTTTTGAGTCTCAGACATGGTAAAAAAAAGTACTGTGGGGAAACATCAAAGTGGACTCCGAAGGCTTTTTACATTTCTTTCTATCGCTCGCCACGGTCCATGTTTCGGGTGCGATGTTGGGCGAAGAGGAGAAGGGAGTCGTAGTTGGTGAGGTAGCCATCGGGTCGAGATAGTCTGAGCAGAAGCAGCGAGAACGCCTCCACACAGAATGAGTCAACTCTGCATCACACGATCTTTTTTACACTTTATTTTGTTCGTTCACTCTCTGACAGTGAGACCGGATCTCAAATATATCGGTGGAGTAATGCTCACAGGGGAGAAACGTCTCACACAACATTAGGGCGACACAATCCAGATCAAAGTCCCTACGAAACCCAGGAGTCACCTGCATGCTTCTCATCCACACCGAGCAGGACTGCCGTACAGCCACGTCCAAGCCTTTACATTGGCAATGCACTTTACTCTCCTCGCCTCTCTACAGGTGTGGACAGGAACAGGAGCAGAGGACAGGAGAGACGTATGCACAAGGCAAAAAACAGTGTTTCATCGGGAGAGAAATTTACAAAAAAAGAGTGGCACAAGTGTTGATTTCGAACCACGCTGATGCTTTTTTTGTTTTGAACATAGATGCTCAAACTTACAGCTTATTAGCAAATAGATGACCGTTGGTCTGCCCGTCCTTTCCTCTGTCCGTCCGTCTGTTCATTAGAAGTTTACGTCTCCCCTCTGTGAATGAGGGCGATCACTGTTTGCTACAAAGCAGATCTCTCGTCTATATTTATAGGTGCTTGACTTGTTGTCATCTGTGTAAAAGCTGGTCTGGAAGCAGACGTCCGTCAGTATTAAATGATCTCAGACACAGACTCGCCAGGAATAAAAAGATTATATGTTCAAGGCAAAGTCAAGACATGTGTACGGTTTGGAAATATTCAGTTCTAACTGCTAACACGCCCCGCATCTTATCCTTTTGTATGCACATTGAAAAGCAAACATAAATTTGACACTTGAAATGCTAACAAGCAGGAACGCAGATAAAAACTCTCTTGAGTTTCTTCGGTCTGATCCAGGCGCCTCTTGGTAATCTACTCAGTGCAGCTTCGCCTGCTATCAACCTACTTACTCACCCCAGATGTGTCGTCAGCCTGTTCTCCCACCGCCCGGCCTGCATGTCAGAGGGATTACCGATAGTCCCCCACATTCAGGGCTGATGCTTTAGCGTCAGCGCTGGCACGACTGCCGGGCCGATGCATTTCCCACAGCTGCGTCTTTAAAGACCCACAACAACTGAAACGGTGGAACGATTCGGTGTTTCTGATTGTTGACCTGCTGAGCATGCAGGAACCATCATTCAGATTCGATCTCTGCTTCAAAAGAGAAACAAAGTCATGTGGGTACATCTTTTGTTTAAAAAAAACAAGGAAAAGAGGGAAAAACAAGTGTTTTCAAAACCAGAAAGCAAATAAAGAAATACAAAGTGACACTATTCAGAGAAACTCGAGATTACAGCGTAATTATTTGGTTGATAAATTAAAACGATATAAAGTGTAACACGGGGGTAACATTTAGATGTATTAGAGTTGGTTAAATTCCAATACAACGAAGAATAAATGTATTACAGAAAAAACAAATTTAGGAAGCTCTCATATTTGATTATTTCATTTATCACTTATAAATGACAGTTGGAAGCAACGTGGACAAAGTTTTGAAAGAAGAATATTAAATCATTAGTTTTAAATTACTGAGCTACTGTAAAACAATTGTTCATTATGTGACAGTTAAAAACGGGATGCAGTCTATAACTCACATCAACCATGAGTAAACATCTGTTACCCCCAGGACGAGTGCACCTTAACTACAGTGTAATGTTTGACTTTTACAGTAAAGTGAAATAACAAACATGTGACCACGACAGCTTCATTCAGTCTGCGTTGCCTCCAAACTTTGCATCTTAATCGCTGTAAATTTTGTACAGTTTGAAAACGTGTTGATCGTCTTGTTTCATGAGCGCTATTTATTATTGCCATGTGTCTTTGAAAAAGATGTAAAAGAGAGCACTGAATTTATTCATTTATGCCTTCTGTGTAACGGTCTGAACTGTGTACAGTCAAATCTATATGAGGAAAATAAAGCTGGATTGTGTTTGGGTTACGCTCGGCTGCTTTCTTTCCGTTCTCCGGGCCGACGGTGATGAATGTGAGACTTAAGATTTTCAGCTGGACTTTGTTTTTAATATATCAAAAGAAAAATACGTGCTGTAGGTGTTTTTATTATTTTGCCTTATTGAAACGCTCTTAGAGCGAGTTAACCCGCAAATTCATTTACCCATTGAGAGCATTTACCACACACTTAGGCCTCTATTCAATTGTGGGGATCCATTTATACCACCAACAGACAGTGGTCATTCAGTTAACAGTGATTGATACTGCTTTCCGCTCTCGCTCTCTGGGTGGGGGGTGGGGGGGTGGGGGGTGACAAGAAAGATGCATGAAGGGAGATTAAGGAAAGAAAGCCAGAGAGAGAAATAAAACAAGTGCAGAAACAGATGCTCGCTGGCTATTTCTCTGATCCTCTCAGTGCTAAAGAGACACAACAGCAGATTGCAGCACCGCACTGTCAAATCTACCCTTAATCCCCGAGCTGTTAACTAATTGTGAAATATAGGCAAATGTGCTTTGTAGTCAGGCAAATATGATCCATATGCAGGCAGCGTGCTCGCACAAGTCGAGCTGGTAAATAAACAATTTGCTGAGAGGCCAGTAAAAAAATAAGATGACTGTAATCCTACAAAAAATTATTTAGTTATTAAATGAAATTTTACTTGCAGTAATTATTACCTAAAAGGCGTCTTCTGCACATTTTCATCTGTACTTAATGTGAAAACAGAAAATGACAGTGAGTCCCAGCAGGCGTCTGCAATGGAAACGTGAGGGTGTGACAGAGGCCTTCTTAGTTTAGCATGTAAGCTAATAATGCACGCACAACATGGAGTAGCGCTGAAGCTGCTTCATAGACTCTGATTTTAAAATTGTTAAAATTCACATTTTGAACACATTTCAACCAAAACAGCAGACAGAACGATCGGCGCCGTCACCTGAGACGCTACCAGGAAATAACACAAAACAGTCACGTGTCGGCTGCGTCGTTAGGTGTAACTGGCACTCACACACATGCAGTTTCTGCTGCATGGATAAAAGCTCACGAGTTACAATGCATCTACTCCCTGTGACTATGGTGTTGGCTAAGCGCAGCATGTATAGAATTATAATGAAATTACAGCACAGTGTACATCCGTATGAAAGTCATTTCTATGCAGCAACGTGCAGCATTTGTTTGAGAGCAGGCCAACGCAACCCAAACGTAAGTGATATCGATTCCTCTGTGTTTTAGCTATTCCTGTAGCATTATAAAAACAAAAAGCAAAGAGTCAGCCTGCTTGGAGTTTGCACGTTTGCATAAAATGCTACAAATTGAGCTGATTTTTATTTAAGCATTGATTGGCTGGGTTATGGGCATTAATGGATAGGGTCTAATAGTACTGGCTTACAAAGATAAAGAGCCACACAGACAGTTAGGATAATTTACACGCCACTTACAGCACTAGTATACAAATAAATCTGTGGAAACTCCACCACTGTTGCTTTTGCGAAGATGACAAACACAAGCACAAATGCCATTATCATCGATCGCGAGGCTTTTATTACAAACTTCCTCAAGGAAACGGTTTTTTTTTTTCCTTCTCAAGCAAAAGGGAATAAATTAACATGCAAAATAGACAGGATTTGTTTTCGGACCGAAAGTCAATCTTGCAGCGTCGAGACAGGACATTTTTCTCCCCGAACAACTTCATCCAGCCTGCAGTGAACAATGATCCGCAGCATGACGGAGTGAGTCTTAAAGAGGAGCTGGAGTCAAACGGAGGCCTCTCAATGACACCCTCAAGGTTGTGAGCTCAATGCTGTTTTAATGTGAAACTGGGACTTTTCCACTCCACAGTCGCTGTTACAGAAATCCGATCGGTTACGGGTAGCCAAATCATGTGTAGCTGTGCTGAAGAAAATCTCGAATGTAACACAGAACCAAGCCTCCGTTTGCCGCCTTAAGTCTTAAACATCAACTTTTTGGTTTCGGTAGTTAATGGTAACGCTTCTTCATCAACGCAAACTACACATCAGAGTGGAGGACACACAAACCTGCACAAACTCGCACGAGCGCAGTCCAAGCCACCACTAAACCAATCTGGTGTTAGTGGAGAGTGTTTCAGCAGCAGGGGGATTTTTGCTTACTGCTGGGTTCCTAACCACGCTGCTGCTGAGAGTGGGTGTGGGGGGGCGTGCTGCAGCATAAAGAAAAGATGGAGGAAGGGCTGTGGCGAGGTAAAGGCTCGCATTAAGAGCGGGCCAAAGCAAGAACATGGTATGGCTTTTACGGGAGAGAGAATGTAAAGGAGAGGCGGTGTGCAGAAGGACGCTATAATTCCTCAACATCCCAGCGACGCTCTTCTGTACTGACGAATAAATAAATACTAAATAAATTGTGCACACTTATCAGCCAAAGAACAAGAAGTTTGGGTTTCTGTTTATAGTCGGGATTAAGGAGGCTTTGGTTGCATGCATGTGTAACAGAGTCATAAATCACATTGTTATAATTACACAAAATGTGTTCAAACCCCCAAACTGCTCCTTTTATACCTGACTTTTAGGACCTCCAAGCCTGTAGTTATGTCCATTATCAGTTAGAGCCCCTCCTCATTCTCTTCTTCTTCTTCTTTGGTGCAACCCTATAAATACAGTGTACCCCTTTTGCCTCTCCCCTTTTCTACAATTCCCCTGTGGGAGAGGTGGGTGTCATTTCTTTCCAACACTGTAAAACACACATATAATGCATATTTAGCCACCCTGATGTTTCTGATTGTGATTTTAGTTCAATTATTGTCATTATTAAGCCTGTTTTTTGTTAGATGTTACAAGTGTGTAGTATGTGTGTATCATAAATGGGTTTTAGGCGCCATAAATGCTAGCATGAACATATACTTCTTGCTAGCTTGGAAGTTGTGGTGGGTTGAGCTAACCCTCTTCCCCACTGTTTGTATTTGGTCGTAGGAGCTGGAGTAAAATTATTTACTTGGAGGCCTTTCTATCTTTTACCTTTTTTATCAGGTATATCGGATTTTGTGTTGTTGTTTTTGTTTTAAATGGTAAATGGCCTGTATTTGTATAGCGCTTTTATTAGTCCCGCCTAGGGACCCCAAAGCGCTTTACACGTCCAGTCATCCACCCATTCCTCTCACATTCACACACTGGTGGAGGCAGCTACAGTTGTAGCCACAGCTGCCCTGGGGCAGACTGACAGAAGCGAGGCTGCCATATCGCGCCATCGGCCCTTCTGGCCAACACCAGTAGGCGGTAGGTGAAGTGTCTTGCCCAAGGACACAACGACCGAGACTGTCCGAGCCGGGGCTCGAACTGGCGACCTTCCGATTACAAGGCGAACTCCCAACTCTTGAGCCACGATCGATGTTTTATCTTATGTCAAATATATTACGTGTAATTATTACATGTAATTAAACTTGGAAGTTGTGGTGGGTTGAGCTAACCCTCTTCCACTGTTTGTATTTGGTCGTAGGAGCTGGAGTAAAATTATTTACTTGGAGGCCTTTCTTTCTTTTACCTTTTTTATCAGGTATGTCGGATTTCGTGTTGTTGTTTTTGTTTTATCTTATGTTAAATATGTTACGTGTAAATGCATACTTTATGTTTAATGTAAAAATAAATGCCAGCCTTTTCTACAATTCCCCTGTGGGAGAGGAGCTGGAGTGGGCAAATTATTTACTTGGAGGCCTTTCTTTCTTTTACCTTTTTTATCAGACACAATGCAGAATCACACCGGTTACACATGCTTGTTATAAATACCTGCTGGCTCACCCTGAAACTACAAAAATCACCCCAGAATCTGCCTCTGAAGACTGTGCAGTAGTTCCCCACAGTTAGGAACAGAGATGGGCAGTAACGCGTTACTTGTAACTTGTTACTTGTAACGTGTTACTGTAATCCGATTACTTTTTTCAAGTAACGAGTAAAGTAAGGGATTACTATTGCAAAAACGGTAATTAGATTACCGTTACTTTCCCGTAGGAACGCTGCGTTACTGCGTTACTAAAACCGTGATTTTTTTGCGAGAATGTCTCATGACAGTGACGTAAGCGCGTGCGACGTTCGTGACAACAGCTGTGTGCAGATCAACAATGGATCATATATCGAGTGCAGAGAGAGTATGAGCGTGCAGCGTTTAAAGCGTGGAAGTACTGACCTTACTTTGAGTTTGATTCCATAAAAAGTGACAAAAACATTAGTGTCCGTTGTGCGTGGGAAGAAAACCCTAAACTTCCAAACAAGCACCGAGTAGCTACGACGTAATGGGAAACTCACAGAGAAACTCGCGGATTCTTCCACTGACCGCTGCACACCTGCACCAGGGTAACCCTCCGCCTACCCCACTCCTGCTTTACAGGTGAAAATAGAGCAACAGGACCGCTAGTCTTTGACTTTATTTATTTTCTGCTGTGTTTTACTTGCATCTATTTGAAAGACTGAGTGTAAACACACAAAAAATATTTTATTTTATTTTATGTGCTGGAATGTGCAGAAAATAGGTTTAAATGTTAACTAATTTCTTCCAGTCAGAGAATGTTGCAGATAATTAAATGTTTGCTTGATGCATAAAGTTAAAAGATTAAAACTAATAAAACAAGTTTTAAAAAGAGACTTTTCCATTTGATTACATTTTGTATGATGATTATGTAGAAAAAGTAGAATTGGGCTGAAAGATCTATCACTTTATCACCTATTCAGGTTGTAAATCGTGTTTTTAACAAGTAACTAAGTAACTAAGTAATTAATTACTTTTGAAAATAAGTAATCAGTAATGTAACGGGATTACTTTTTGGGGGAAGTAATCAGTTATAATAACTATAATCAGTTATGTAATTAGTTACTGATTACTTTTTTCAAGTAACTTGACCAACACTGGTTAGGAATAGCAAGGTTTTGTTTTCCCTGTGAGAATCCATTTGGAGTTTATTTTTCCACATGATCGCCAAATTAGTTAAGGATGGGTCTGGGCCGGCGTGACAGGTGGGTGCAACTCGGCCACTAACTGTATGCTAGGCCTCACCTCAGGTACATGCAAGGCTACACTGCTGTCATGTATGTGGTGTTAGTGTCTTTTTTAATAACATTTGACAAATGACATGGTTTGCTGTGTTGCTATGTGGCTAATTGTACTCACTCACTAGTTTTGCAGCCGTCTCCACACGTCAGCTTCTTGAGAAAGACGCTGAATCTCACAAGTGTTAATTACTTTGCTGTCAAATTAAAGTTGCCCTAAAACATTACTGCAGTATAAATGTGCAAAGTTAGTTTTGTCTCGTATGTTTTGTTGTTGACGCCTGCTTGCATGTAACGTTGTTATATTGTGCATCTTAGTGCAATTTTAAATAACTGCCATTGAATAAGAATCAGGGCAAAGTACTGGTGCTTTAAAGATGTACTGAAGTTCCTAACTGAACGGCCGTGCAGCACTGGGCCTCGGGGGGTATGAGTCTGCGGTTTGAGGAGGGAGGGAGCTGCCGTGTCAGAAGTGAAAAGCTCAGAGGAAAATTGAAGCCCCATAATGGAAGCATAATGGGCTTAGTGTCAGAGTCTCGCAGACGAGCCGGGAGGGAAGCACGACTGCCGTCATTCTCTCTTACCTCAAGCAAGTATAACGGGGTTTAGGAAGCAACGGGGAGACAACGCCGAGACCCAAACAGGCTTTAGAGATACACCAACAGCCTAATGGCTGGATGTGGACAGAATTCATAACGACGAGATGGTCAGCGGTTGTCTCTTTGTGGGATTGTAGAGCATCGTGTCTCGGACTCATGTTGAATACTCAAAAGGCGCTGTCTTAGCTTATGCAGGGTTGCTCCTCAAAATTCATGAGCTGACATGGACACAATTTCATCGAGGAAGATTCTTTGGCCGGAGTCTACAAAAGTGGAAGAGGAAATAAAAACTCTGAGGCCTCTGAGAAAAGCAGGGCTGAACGAGACACGGATGCAGATTTCGAAATCATGTGGAGGGATCTTAATTCGACTCGTGTACAGCACACCTCACTTGCATCAGCACAACAACACCTGTCAAGACGAAAAATCGAATTTGAACCGCGTCCCCTCTAAGCGATGACTACTGATCCTCAGCAGACCATGTAAAGCTGTCACAGATCTGCGAGTGGCTGACATGTTGAGACAGTTATCTAACGCCTTGTGTGTTAGAGCAGATTTCCAGTGCAGCACAGTGGGGCTTTAAGTGCAGGAGGGAGGGGGGAGCTGTGTGTTTGAGAGTAAAGGATTAAGCTTTGTCCCCAAAACGTGCACGACGTCTTCATGAATCTGTAGTTAAGAAGCAGGATCCAGATTTAGTGCATTCTCATCTGCTGCACTGTGTCTGTGTGTGTGTGTCATAGAGCTGAGGACCAGCAAAGCTGATTTGGACTCCGACCATGTGTTGGTTATTTTTGGAGAACGTCCAGATTCCTCCTTATATGACATAATCATGCACAGGCTGCTCTCTATATGCAATATGTTGTGTTTGTGCTCTGTGGACTACGTTTCTGCTGGTCACGTGGGGGGCGTGGTTTAAATGTTTGAATTAAAACAATTGTGTCCATCAGGCCACCGAAACCTAAGGAACCGAACATGTTGTTGGAGGTTAGAAAAGAACAAATACTTTGTGCATGTGTTGAAGTTTAAGCTCCAGTAAATGTCGTCTTAGTAATTATGAATATATAAAACTTTTCCCCCAGATTTGTTTTTGATTATTGATCAGGTTTATTGTAATGAGGCCTGCTTCTACCTTAAACGATGTTACTTTTAAAATGTATTTCACTACAGATTAAAGTCCCAAAATGTATTTTGTAACGTATTCTGAATACTTTGGATTACTTAATATATTATCATGCTTTTTACAACTACATGAATGAACTATTGCTGTGTGATTTATTACTATTACTGAAGGTTACTCTCCATACCAATACCAACTAGATCAGCGGTCTCCAACCTTTTTTGCGTCACGGACCGGTTTATGCCCGACAATATTTTCACGGACCGGCCTTTAAGGTGTCGCGGATAAATACAACAAAATAAAACTAGTACCGGTACCGAAAAAAAGAAAATTTATTCATAACACACGTGAAAAGACCCAGGAAAACCGAGCTAACGATAAAAACGATAACAAAATAACTCTGAAAACCGATAAAAACCCTGAAAACTATACATTTCACACCTGAGCCTCAACTCTCGCGGCCCGGTACCGGTCCAAGGCCCGGGGATTGGGGACCGCTGAACTAGATGTTTAAATCTTAATATAAATGAGTAACAGTAGGTGGACATTAGGTAAGGCTGCACTTTTTGCAGTGATCTCGTATAGAAAACTATTCCGCGCGTATATAAAACAGGTCCGCGGCTCCGAACCGTAGTAAAGGGACCTCTGACTAATACGGTGGGTTCGTGTCGGCTCGTAGCCGAAAACTAGCTTTACTTTGTTGTCTGGGTCAACTTTGCTAGCAGAGACAGAGAGAGTGCAGTGGTTATTATTATATTTACATGCTTCCAGCTCCCGTTTCTGCTCGATGACAGCTCGTACTTTTCCTTTTTCTCCCTCCCTCGCTCACAGACACATAACGGGTATGGCAGTCCATTCTCCCTGCAGCACGGACTACACTGCCCATGATGCTACATTCTTTAGAGCTATACCTGTAGCATTCTGCCTGTTAGCTTAGCACAACAACAACAGGCGCTCTCTCACCCAGGAAACACGCAGAGCGAGAGAGTCACCCTGTAACCATGGCAACCGTAACGCTGCCGCCTGGAACAACAGAACGTAGCTGTCAAACAAAACCCAAACAGTCCTGACCCGCCACAATATGAAACAGGGAAGTACCGCCGTGTAATCCATTTATTTCAACAAAGTAACTGTATTCTAAATACCACCTTTTTAAACGGTAACTGTAACGGAATACAGTTACTCATATTTTGTATTTTAAATACCTAACGGCGGTACATGTATTCCGTTACTCCCCAACACTGCCTATTCTGAACCTTCTTAAACGGTAACTAACGGAAGACAGTTATGTATTTAAAATACAAAATATGAGTAACGCCGGTACATGTATTCCATTACTCCCCATCACTGACCATAGCAATGCGTCCTCCTTGGATTCAAGCAGATCAATGATGTATTTACATAAATAGATTTATCCAAAAATATGAATCTAGGAGTGTAAAAGACAAACATGACCGTGAGACCAATCTGGATCAGGTGATCATCATGTGCAGGTTTCACCAAAATCCGAAAGCTCCGACACCTGTGAAGCAGGCGCAGGCAGACGGCTCACCATTGCACAAGCTCATTGGCAAGACGACAAGACGAGCAGCTCTGCGGACGTCGCTCGTCAGCAGTGTGGGCCACGGCCTCACACATTTATTCAAACATGTACGTGGAGAAAGACTCCCGAGTGGAATCGGGTTACATCGCTCACACGGGGAACTCTACAGTGCTTGTGCTTCTTTTTAAACAGATAACAGGAAGTCAAGGACGCAGATTTGCAGAACACTTTAATGAAACATGTGGAAAGCATTCATTGGTACCTAACAGAATCATGAACAAACCACTAGAACAGACTAAACTGATTAAAAGGCCTGGCTGGTTGCAGTAGGAGTGGGTGATATGTGTGGGGTTCTCTGATGATTTGGACGTTACACCATGAAGATTATAAATATTGTGATATCTTATAGCGTTTATAGATAAGTGAATGGGAATGTCTCTTTTTGCTTGATCTGGTGATGCCGGATAAATACAGATGCTTTAACACACAGATGCACACAATGTCATTTATATATTGCCAATATGCTGTCCAGCTCATTTAATCGCACCATTTCCAGTCAAAGTCTTGTAGCTATACCTTATCAGTTCATAAATCTGTCTTACAGTAACCGTCATATCACCCAACCCTACTGTGCAGATAGTCAATACAGCATATAGAAGACTGAAAATACATGCAGTGCCCTTGTGTATTAAATTGAATGACTAATGTTTACAACCGCAGCTCAAAAAGAGCTAAACCAATGAAATCAAAGTCACCTCAACAATATGGGTGGGGGAGAGGAAAAAAAAAAAAAAAGACAAAATGGAAAACAAACCCTTCTGCAGTCCAGGTCTACAGACTGTTAGGGCTGAAAAGGGGAAAGAAGTCTCTGCAGGGATGAATGAGGGATTATGGGAAGGCCGGGCAAAAGAGGAGCAGGAAGGCGACTAGGAGATTGGAATAACAGGGTGGTGGGATGCAAGGCCGATTCAGCCTTTCGAAGTAGTGTACCCACGCAGGAGAAGGGAGATCGCACGGGAATCAGTGACCTCCTCAGGAAGACAACCTTCCTGGTCTGTGATAGTCGGGTCAGCTCCAGATTTCAGCAGCAGATCCACAATTTCAACAAATTCACACGCCGAAGCTACAAAAACAAAACAAAGTCACATCAGAAACCGAAAGAACATGAAATGTACGATGTTTTAAATAAATATTCCGTCTCCTGAGAACAAATGCATAGAAAACCAATTATCTATCACGTCAGTGTGAGCATCCTTGAGTTTTTACCCCCATGAGGTTCACATGTGTTTAGTGAAAGCTGTTGGATGGATTGCCAAGACGGGCGTTACGGAAACTCGAGTCCTCGTATGAATAAACGAAACACTTTGACAACATGGAGGTAAACAGTTTCATTTGTATCAACTGGTTTTAACCAAGCAGAGTTGATGTGGTTGCGTTTCATTTAGTTTTAAACGGTTAATGAAATAATGAACCACTGTTACGATGTGGCAGGTTAGAGTGAATCCACACTGTGGGGTAATACAGTATGTAAAGTGCTGCAGTTAATGAAAAGCTAATCTGCAGGCCCAGCACTGACACTGGCTTGGACCTGAGCTTCCTTCAAACACTTCATTTCTGCCCCATTGACAATTTGTACCCCACTAAAAGGGTCTTTCCCCTCCCAGCGTAGAGTGGAGAGGGGCGGGGGCGGCGTGCACTTTCTTAACCCAGTTAGAGGGTTCCTTCATTCCCGATCTACCTCTCGCCCCTCTGACACTCCCTCCCGGCGTCTATCGCTCGCTTTTAAAGAGCAGACTCTGCTGTGCCATGTTCGCTGATGTCAGCAGCCGCAGTGATTGACAGCGAGGCCTTTTAACCTCCAGCTCAGAGGTGGCCGGTGGGAGTGTGCACGCACGGGATGCGATGTTACATCGGAATGCATGCGAGTGTGAGAGTGAGCCGGTGTGCATGCTCAAGCTGCAGCTATGAATGAATGTATGAGGTGTGCAAAGCCACAAGAATCACTAATCTTTCCGCTAAAAACGAGTAACAAAGCTTGACTGTTTCCCCCCCCAGCCACACTTGCAGCCCTCCTCTTGTTACTCTAAACAGTATTTTATTTAGCCAGCCTTGTGTGTGCGCGTGCGGCGCGTCTCTCGCCTGGGCCTTGAGCTGTAAAAAGTGGCTGGCCCTCGGGGGAGCCGTAGAGGAGGAGAACAATTTATGGTGAGCAGTAAACCCTCAATTAATCACTTGCCAGCCAGTGTGGCCCTGTGCAAAGAGAGGTGGGAATGAATTTTCATTCTCTGCTATTTGTCTCTTGGAGTTCATCGCTTATGTTTATTAGTCATCTTTTTATGCCCCATCCTCAGGGCTTCTTCTGGTGAGTGCGGGTGTGTGTGTGGATCTCCAGTGGGTAATCCAGCATGCCCACTCCAACGCCACCAAGCACAGGGACAGATGGTGCAGCCACATGCACACAGAGGCTCAGAGGACATGGGAAACGCCCCTCAGGGACATGTGTGTTGGGGCACGAGGGGGTCAGGGGAGTCTAAGGACCACTGCTGATTTCCTCTGGGAGGTCTAGTGATTATTACACACAGACCCACACACACAAACACACACATGCAGGAGCAAAAAGGAAGGAATGACAAACTTTGTGGAAAAACAGCAGAAAATAAGTGAGGAATAGAAAGGATAGAGCGGGAGGAGCAGGACTCAAAGATGATCAATGTGAAACAAAATATAGTCAAAGGAGGCGTGCGCACAAAAAACAAGCTGCTGTAAATAAAGTGAGAGTGTGCACGCAGACAACATGATGTCTGTGCAGAATAAATGTGGAACGAGCCAATTTGAAAAACGGGCACAAAAAGCTTTACAGCAAGGAAAGTGTTCACGATGCTTTCTCACCATAATGCAACGCCGTCTGTCCTTCATCGTCCTGTAAAAAGACAAAAACAAGTGTTTAATTCAAAGCACCTGTGACACAGCAAAAACAAAAGGCTTCATTGAGTGCACATTCAAACAACGGCCACTTAACACAGAAATACTGCCAACATTCGCTGTGAGTAAGTTGTGAGCTGTCACTTTGTCCAAACTTCAGGAGGGAAACTCACCTGATAGAATACAAATTAAATATTTTTGTGGACAAACGGTGCTGTGTTTGTTTGCCTGCACCGAAGGGGAATTATAAGACTATGAGATATTGATTTGAGAAACATGTGACCTGAAAAATCTAAACTTTCAGCTTGCAGGTCGTTTCCAGCTCTGGTTAACCTGAGACCTAAAACTCGGATTAAAGGGGGCCATCACCCCCTTCATCACAGCTGCCCGTCCAGCATCAACCCAAATCCAAACCGATTACTGAAAGGTTGATTCTGGTCATCTGGATGTTTTCAGTGGGCGTCTCAGCTGACAGCAGGTTTCCAAGCTTAGCTGTAATGTTTATGTGACCATTACGAAAACGATGCATCGATACTGGATTTATGGAGTTTGAGTGGAAGAAAGGGAACATTTCTCACGTTTATTTTTATAATTCGCAGACTATTGTGTGGCTTGTTTGAAGTGTTAATTAATAAGTCAAAGCTCATTAAATCAAACTATATGGACAAGAAGCAGGCCGGATCCGTTAACACTGGAGTTTAGGTGTTCTGTCATTTTGCCACAGGTGTATTTAAACAAAAAGCACCTCACCGTGCAGCCTTTAAACATTTGGTTTATTCTAAAGAGCTCGCTGAATTGAAGTGTAGCACCTCCCCTAGCTAGCCGGGGGCTAGGCTCACTAGAGCCGTGAGAACACCGGACTCCCGGCAAATCGTTTTCAAACCCACCGCTGTCTTTCGCTACTCAGGTTAAACATATATAAGTCACTTAGATAACTTAAAAATGTTATTGTTTGGATTTTTTTAGTATTTTATTTGTTCCTGAGTAAATCGGTTTGGCTGAGATTAAAGTTATAGTTTTTACACAGCTGAATAAACGTCAAGCAGACAGCTGATTATCAGAAGTGTGAGATGCTGGAGAATTTACTCCGGTGTCCTGTTATATTTTAGATAGCAAGGAGTTTATTAAACTTCACCGAAACAATCTGCAAATTTCATTAAAATTTAATAAACTATCATCTTGTCTTTATTTTTAGTTAGCACATACCTTAAACACTTAAAGCTGTAAGCTAATGATAGTTATATAAGAGCAGATGCTGCTGGTGCAATAAGCTGCACGTTTTACGTCCAATGGATGATGATCTGATTAGTCGACTAATCGCAAAAATAATCGGTGACTAGTCGACTATCAAAATAATTGTTTGTTGCAGCCCTAAACCACAGCAGCTCAGACACAAAGTGCACAAACAAAAACTATTAGCTAGGAGCTCCGTGACACGTTTCCACACCAAAGCAGCTCCTGCAGGTATAAGTGTAGATGTCCCAGCACCTTTATCCATATTATGGATTTTAACAGGTCAAGTTCTGTTAACACTGGACTTTGGCTACATTTACATACATTTCACCCTTTCATGGCTACTTTGTTACTCAGCCCAAACCAAATAAACCTTTAAAAGATGAGCCAGAAACATGCATTAAATAAATAAATTATATCCATCTCATCTGTAAGCAACTGTGTTTAACCTTTAACATCAAGTGCATCATATCTGATACACGAGTTTGTGACCTGAACATCTGTGTGATGCGAGTGTACGCTCTTTGAACAGATGATCCTTGTGGTCAAAGGGTCAGCGGCAGCGATAGGACATCTCGTATGAAGTGTTAGCCTGAGGACAGCGACGGGGAAAATGCGTCCTTGTGTGTCTGTAGATATAAAAGACAATTCTGACAGGCACCATCACCAGGAGATTCAGTTTTTAAAGTCACTGCTCCAGCCTGCATTTGCACCTCAGTGGTAACAAATGATCAAACTGTTGCCTTAGAACAAGAGCAGCAGTTGAACCAAGTGGAATCATTTCAAATAAGATTCAAATTAAGGCTCTTGTAGCTCACATGTCACTGCAGTCACAAAAGTTCCAAACTATTGGAAAATTATTCATTAGTCTTTCCTGTTTTGTTACCTCCTGTTACACCAAGCCACACCTCCCTCATTTCCTTACTTCACCCATCATCCTCGCCCCCGTTCGTTCCTCTCGTCTCTTCTTCAGACTTAATCCCTCTCCTCTACAATCCCTCATTCCCCTTCCATCCCTTTCCTGTCTGCCTTCTCCTGCTGAAACCAGTGCAGAGTGATCCTATTGTTGTGTTTCTCTCCATCTCTCAGGGGCAGCACTTCAGGGACCTGCTGATTGGATTAGAGCTTTCTATTCCCTCTGGGTGGATCACAGAGAACAGATGCAAATCGCCACCAGCGTGGAAAGCGTGCAGCGGTTAACCCAAGACAACAATGCTGTCTGACTGCGAGTCAAATCACAACCTGTGATGTACTGCAGAAAACGTGTCAGCCTGGAGAAGAGCAGGCAGACCTGTAGCAAAATAGCTGCGTTTATATATGCGCACATGCATCTGACAGCAAGAGGGTCACGTTTTCATCTTAAATAAGAAAATGCTGCAACCAATTTTCCCCTTTAGTTCACAACACAGACAAACAAAGACCGAGCACAGTGGGAGAGCGGCAGATGTTTACAGCCAGGGCCGAGTGAAAGACCACGACGCACAGAAATACAGTTATAATTAAAGTGTAACGGCTTTAAGCTCTAATCTGCCTCCAGCGCTAATCTGCAGTTTGTTGTTCAGCAGCATAAAAGGACGCGTGTGCGCTCGCAAGTGAGAATATGTGACTGATAAAACAGACCAACAAACCTAAGGATACACAGATGAGCACGCCGGCGCACGTGTGCAGCCTACATGCCTCTTGCATGTTCGTGTGAGGGGGTCAGCGGCCTGTCCTCTCAGCGTTCCCTAATGCTCCCGGATTCAGGACGGAGGCTTGATGGAATCACAGGAAATTGGATTGTCTTCCATTTGCTTTGGAAGCAGCCAGGAAGAGACACTCCTTCCCCCCCACAATACCTGCAGCTAGCACGCCCCCCCTCCCACCTCACTCGTGCACCCGAGTTCCCATCCCATTATGAAGGCATGTTGCACGAAACCTCTGCTTTTACATGTCATCCAAAGTTTCCCCTTGCGATGCAGAAACGCTGGGCTGTATGTCAGCAGAGTGCTCAATAAAGCAGCTGCTTGCACAATGGCAGCAGGAGAGATCCAGCGCTGTAGTGCATCACCCTAATGGGGTGGAGCAATACGTTTAGGAGCCGCATGGATAGGGATTGATCTATCAGTACACTTGCAATTTTGGTGAATTTAAGTCACACCAATCTATCATTTCTATCACACAAATGATGTGAAGCAAGATTGATGAGAGGAGGAGTGAATTAAGGAAACAGATGCAGCATGTAGTCATACTTTTAAAAACTATTCCAAAAGTGCTCAAAAGTGGGGAAAGAAGAAGATGTAGATATATTTTATTCTTTCATGTCTATCATAAAGTACCAGCCACTCCTAAAAATATCAGCACACGATTGTCAAAACAACTCAAAGTCAAAAAGGGAACAAATAAAAGTCTGTAGCTCCGTTTATCTGCAGAGGAGACGGTCAAAGAGGTTGAGTTCATTTCTGTAAAACAGTTTAACTCGTTTTCTTCAACGGATGCTGCAAAACATTCAACCAAAGCTAAACTTCACTCCAGGATTAAGAGGAGGGGATCTAGGACATGTCCGAGGTGGAACTGCCGAGTCCCTGCGCCATTTATCTTATATGTAAAAAACACCACAAATAAAACAGCATCTCTAAAATCCTGATGCATATTATTAGCACACAATGCCTTTGGTCACTTGCATAAACCCTCATTAATGTGAGCAGAGTTGGTTTTAAAAGGGAAAACATCTCTGAAGTGGAAACAGCTTAAATTCTTGAGCCAATGCGGACACGTCAGGCTGCTGCTCTTTTAAAGGCCAGAGGACTCGATCTGCCAGCGGAGAGATTGGAGACCATTTCTCCTTCAGCTCTCTCTTCTAATCTCATTTTTCTGCGTCTCAGTAAACTTTCTTTGGGCTTTTCTTCCTCCGTTTCTCCGCCTCCTCCTTTTCTCCCCCTACTGTCCCTGACAGCAACATTAAACAAGTGGGGAAAAATGAAGAAGCAATTATGATTTATGATCAATGCATGCAGCAGCAGCTGCTGACTTTTATAATGACAGTGGTTGGGGAGGGAGATGGAGTGGATGAATGTGTGCGCGTGGGTGTGTGTGTGTGTATTGGTCTCCAGGGTGTGTGTGGGGTAGATGAGGGGTGAATCGATAGGCGGCTGGGATCATTGGTATGCAGATTCCAGCAGATAGCATTATGATGAGCAGGTGCCATCAATCAGAAGAAGAAGCTGATCCTCCTTCAGTGGGTCCATCTAAGACTAGAGCAGCTACTGTGCCACCTAAACCTTGGACTTGTTGGACAACTTAAATGCACAATATATAAATCATATCAACCAGCAGAAAGCCATTTACCAAAACACATAAGCAATCAGCACTCAGTGGGCACTGCGTATCGCTTCTACGCTTCAAGCCAAATCTATTCAAAGACACCGATTCTTTACACAATAAAGGGATTGATGTGCAAAACCTCTGATAAGTAGTCTGCTCCAAAAGCCAAAATGCCATGCAGTACAAAGTTACGCAGATTAACAGCTGAATATATGTATGCTGATATTTATTAGAGGTGGGAATCACCATACATCCCACGATACGATATTATTGCAATTTTTAAAAATATTTTGCGATATTCAGATTCTGTACATAAAGGTAAACTTTATCAATATTCATTTTCTCTAATATCAAAGTCTCACACTCAGTCTTTCTCTCATTTCAGTTTGATTGTTGACAAACTGAACGGTTTGTATTACAGTCTAGTCCAACTTAACTGAATCAACCATCTGGTACAATTATAGCTATTCTGAACTATGCAGTTTATGAAAACTATGCAGCCCCTTCAGCAACTGAAGAATTTGAAAGTAAATTAAAACAAAATATAATTTTACATTAAATAAAAAAGTTTTAAACTTCATTAAAATAAAACATGTCTTAAATTAAAATAAGTAAACTGTCATGTTTATTAAACACATTTGGACAGTGAAGGAATGTCAGGATTCTTGCTCAGAAAAAGGATCAACATGCTCTGAAGTCAGAGCACAAAAACCTTTTTGTAACAAAGTATCGATTTCTGCTGTCCCTGTATCCATACATTATTAGCAAACAAAATATCCCCATGTTACACAGTATCCATTTTCCCCCCCACCCCTAATATTTATACTTTGATTTATCACCAGTTTGTGTTCTATTCACATGAAATTTAACAGATTTGTGACGAATAATGAGCAACAAAAACAGACGAACAGCAGAAACTAGAAGCTAAAACTAGCAATACAAAGATGAGCATCATTGGATCCCTTAAATGTTTTGGTGTCTTCACCTCACATTAAAATATCCATAAATTAAGTGAAACTGAAGACTGTGTGGCTGCTTTTGTTTGCTGCTGATGCTTCTGTGGACGTTTTTCCTGACATGTGCACTGGGAAGGCCCCCAGTTAAAAGGATCTGCAGACCAGGCCCAGCCTTAATTGAATCTGGGTCTCCTCTCTGAGCTGGGAGAGGTAACCTTGCCATTCAGTGTGTGAGCACCGCCGCCCACGGTCAAATTAGCCCCAACACCAAACTCCCTGCCCTTCACACCTTCTGCGAGTGTCCTTCAGCTTCCTGGGTTTCCCCATCTCTACATGTGCTATCACACCAAGCAGCTAAACCTAAAGACATAAAGGGGCCGTAGATATTAAAAGAGTTAGAGGGTTACAGTGTCTGTAGATCTATGTGCAGCTTCAGCATTAAAGAACTTAGTCATTTTCCTTCCTCTCTGCTACAGAGAAAGGCAGTTTCACCAAATCTCCATCTCTTCCACGTCTTCCCCTCCACACTCTCGCCCCTCTTATGTCGCAAAGCTTGCTTGTTCCCATGGGACACCTTAGCCTCCATTAAAGCCATCAGAGAAGGAAGATGGGGTTGAGGCTGAGAATTAACATCGCCAGAGGCCCTCCTGCGGCTCATCGATGATGTTTAAAAAGAAATATATGAAATAAATAAATACATAAAAGAGTGTAATATGAAAATCAATGGGCAAGCAGTGGGGGCTCTGGCCTGGCGTTTGGAGTGAGGGACTCATAAAGCTGAGTACTGCAGGAGACTGATGGAAGGCAAAACACTTACTTTGTTTATTCTCTCTCCTCACCCCATCCCCTCCCCTCGCTGTCTGTATCCAGCTCTCACTCCCTCACTCTCCTCTCCCCCTCTGTCTGCAACAGTCGAGGACAGCTTTAATGCTCCTGACAATTTATGTGGACGGTTAAGAACGATGGAAATCAAATAGTTGAGTGTAGGCAAGGCCCAGTGAGTGGCCAATAAGAAAGAAACAACAGCTGATGATGGCAAAGAGGACCGTTACCTGCTGGAATGGCTCTTTAGGCTCGACCATTACTGTCAAGCAGCTGGCTCTTTTCTGAGTGCTCGTATTATAGATTCATAACGGTGTCGGTGTCTGATAGGCTCTTTTTATCAGCGCACTGCAACAGCTTTGATTTCATCGAGTCCGGCTAATGTGCAGCAAGGACCAAATATGTATCCTATAACACCAGGTTACTGCGTGACTGCTAAGATGACAAGTGCTGTGTGACGGGGAACGATGCCCTGCGTCCTTTACAGAGCCGTGCTGCAACTCAGGCTGGCTTAAAAATGGCTAACATGCTAACAAGTTTAGTTATTTATGGTAAAAGGACATCGTGGATTTAAATGACTTTATGCAAGAAAAGACAACACTTGAGTAACATCCCAGAGTCATATTTATCTCTTCATAATCAGGTCTATAGGGAAGCAGTAATGCATCCACTCATCCAGGGTCAGGCTGTGGGGGCAGCAGCCTAAGCAGCCCAGACCTTCCTTTCCCCAGCCACCTCCCCCAGCTCATTCGGGGAGGGGAAACTGCAGAGGCGTTCCCAGGACAGAGTGTGTCCCGGGTTTACCTCGAGTCCTCCCTGTGTTATGAGCCTGGAACACCTCGCCAACTAGTCCTACTCAGACTCTCCGCCCTCGCTCTAAGACAGAGGCCACAGGCGAGTGTAGGGATGTAGACAGACCAGTAAAGTCTGCTCTGCTTTTACACTCAGCTTTCTTCACTACACCTGACCAGTATGACGCCCATATTGCAGATGCAGCCCCAGTCTGCCCCATCAGATTTTTGGGAAAAAAGATCCCGAGATATTTTAACTCCTCCACTTGGGGCAACAACTTGTCCCCGACCCGGAGTTGGCAATCCAATTCAATTTTATTTATTTATTTATTTATATAGCGCCAAATCACAACAAAAGTCACCTCAAGGCGCTTCATAGATACAGAGAAAAACCCAACAATCATATGACCCCCTATGAGCAGCACTTTGGCGACAGTGGGAAGGAAAAACTCCCTTTTAACAGGAAGAAACCTCCAGCAGAACCAGGCTCAGGGAGGGGCGGGGCCATCTGCTGTGATTGGTTGGGGACCACCCTTTTCCAGCCGAGAACCACGGCAAAAGTGGAAGTCTTTAGCAGATCTGATAAACCTGGGTGCTGGTGTCCCGTTAAGGTCAAGTTCAGTGCATCCAGTCTAAACACACCATCATTGTGCTGCAACCCAAACAGATTTACTCTCATTCTGTCTTAAATCTACCTTCTTGCTTTTTCCTTATTACTCTTCATTGGCTCTTGTATAGTAATAAAAAACTAAGCATTTCCATTTTGTCTTATCCAGCAACTCAAACACTTGGAAGTTCTGCTACACTGGAAATACTTTATAGTCGTGCCCTCGAGCAATCGTGCTGACTGAACTGCGACTTCGCCAAAAACACTCAGTAATGTAAAGACAAATATCGGCAGTATGGCGAACCCTCCAACAGGTCAGTGTTGCATCACATCATCAGACCTCACTAGTGTCCATCTCACATCTTTGTTTACTCTGCCTTCACCTGATTGTGTTATCCATTTTCATTCGATTGATTTTCCCTCCTTGGTGCATTTTCTTAATTATCCTATACATTCTGGAGGAGAGGTTGCACAATTATATGCACAGAAACGCATGCACACGCGCGCACACAATTATGACAAATATTGCTGGATATTTGTTATGACTGGGCTGACTGAGCCATTAGTTATAGGAGGCAGTGCTGGGAAAGGGGAGGGACGCCAACGTGTAATAATACCTCCGCCGTAGAATTTCAATCAGCCCGCCGTGGTGTGTGCGAGCGCATTTGCCGCTTTGATCACACGAGCGGCCGACACCACAGCAGAGGACTCCAGATCCATAAGGAGGTTTATGTTTTTGCTAATTCAGTGGGAGATTTAATATTGATGCAGGTTTAATGTGCTTTAGTGAAAAATGTGCACAGATTGTTCGGTTTGATTCAAATTAATTTTTCAGATGTGCCGCTTGATTTGTGCAGCAGGGAATTGGCACAAACCAAAAATCTCTCTATTGTGAAGAAAAGGCAGTCATGCACTTCTCAGTAAGCTCTGTAATTTTTATTTATGCTCCATTTTAACCTTTTATATTTTTAAATTAATTAAACATGCAGCACATCCACGGCAAGTCGGGATTATTAAACCAAGAAGCAAAACGACTGTTTCCTGGATTTTGCAGATCTTTGTCACCTATAAACTTATTAGAATAAAGTGTAAAAGGCCGATGTTCTGGGGTCCACCTCCTCAAAAGTAAGACTTTGCAGGTTACGTAAAATGCATTCGCTCTTTAAATTCAAAGCGTTTAGATCAGGGACCAAATCCAGGCAACTGGACGGCTTCGGAAAATTATGTTACAGAATTTATGAAGGAAAAATTATTACCTGTAGCTCAGGTGGCAGAGCGGATCAGCCACTAACCAGAAGGTCGGTGGTTCAATCCCAGGCTGCTCCCGTCTGCATGCCAAATATCCTTGGGCAAGATACTAACCCCATGTTGCTCTCCGATGCATCCATCGGAGTGTGAATGCGTATGAATGTTAGATACTTAGCACTTAAGCTTAGAAGTGCTTGTGTGAATGGGTGTGATTGGGTGAATGAATTAGCTGTATAAAGCGCTTTGAGTGCTCGGACAGAGTAGAAAAGCGCTATATAAGAACCAGTCCATTTACCATGAACACTAAAAGATGAGTGATAAATGCAGGAGGTTTTGGGAGGTACAAGGGAGAAAACTAACTGGAATAATCTCGTAACGAACACATCAGTTGCAACTAGTTTTGAAGCCTTCGACCTGTGGATTTACTCCAACGCAGCGCCAACATTTGGCATCGTGTGTGGGTGTGTATAAATAAATAACTGACACATTTTTCTTGCATTATCATTTTCACTTTGACAAAGCTTTAGGTTACTGTCATAACTGAGGATCTCCGAAGCATGAGTGAATATTTGACTACAGGCTATAATGGACCCGAATATCATCTGCATCAGGGCCCTTCACCTGTATGTTAAGACAGGCTTATTAAAGCTGGGTGTGTGGATTAGTTAAGATTACACTGGCTTAAAGATGCACGACATAACTAAACATTTGGTTTTTCCAGTTGGGGCATTTATGAACTGACAGATGAGCAGCGTAGTGTGGCGTGCACCTCTTGAATAAATAGCTTAAGCTAATGTCTACATGCTAATAGCTTTAGATTAGAACAAATGCACAAAGTGCTAATGTGGAAAATCTTCAAAGATTATTTGCAGCTCTTTCCTGATCTACGCAGACATTCGGCAAAGTCGAGGTGTCTCATGGAGACAAATTCACTGTTTGGCCTCAATAAATAAATCAACATCCACCTCAGTTTAAGTCCACCCACTCCACTCACTACAATATCAAATCAATGCATCCTTGGAGAGACCGTGTCATTACAAATCAGCTATACAGACTTGAAGCCACAGCGTGCCCTTTCCAGTTTTTCACGAGCGGCGTGCTCTGCCCAGTTCTTGGAATAAAAAAAAAAAAAAAAAAAGGTAAATAAAATAAAACGTCTCAAAGGCCAAACTTCTCTCACACGAGACGTCTGCAGGGCCCACGTGCAGGCTGCGTGCATGCGACTTGTGTGCACTCCAGCCACCAATTGTAGGCCACCCAGTCAGATATTTATTACTATTGATCTCGCTGGTCCTGGCTGAAGACTTTTGTTCTGCTGGCTCAAGGCTCTGACCTCAATTAAGTTATGAATTTCTATCTGATAGACTGGGAGTGCTTGGGCCCTGCCGTGGCCACGCTACCACGCTGGTTTAATTAGAATTAGCGGTGCTGCGAGTCGCCCTCGCTGCCTCATGGATCATGTTGTTTTAATATAAAGTAGAGGCGGAGGCAGAGAGGGATGGAGTGAAGGGAATGGTGGCATTGGCTGGGTGGGAGGGGAGAGTGATGAGGCGAGGGGGAAAGAGAGGCAGAGGGGCAGGCAAAAAGCAAGTGAAAGAATGCGAGATGCAGTCATGGTGCTTAAAACTTTGGCTGCATTTTTCCTCCCATCACCTAAACTTAATGCTCACTTCCTGTTGTGCATTGAGGGCCTGTTGGGTTCACCTGCATGTCACCTGTCTGTCCTCTTTGTTAAACTAATCCTCCCTGTGTCACCTACGCTCTTAGTAATCCCAGTCTAAGGCCGACATTGTGAAAGTCTACCCCAACCATTCCTGCCAGTCTGAACCTAAGCCGTACCTTAACTCCTCCTCCACGACTGAGTACACCCTTTTTATAAAGGTGTTTCCGTAGCAACCTAAAGGGTTGCTGGGAAGATTAAAGTGTTTGGGATTTCCACCTGAAAAGCAGAAGTTGTCTGTGTGTGGGCGATGAGGCTTAGCCATGGGTTTGAGATTACAGCATCTGGACAGCGAATGACCACGTGGGGCCGTGTGGGACAAATTCCTAAACTTCAAGGTGAACAAAAAAAAATTACCAAAGTCTTGATTGGGAACAATGTAACCGAATATCTGAAACTTGTTTGTCTTGCTTTGATTTATTTTTTCCAGATTAAAACTGAATCAGAGGTAATATTATTGAGTGTTATTATCAGTGTTGTGGTAAAACACTGAATGGTTACTGATGATTTCTGTTAACTTTTTAAAATACAAACAAGTCGGGCTGACTGAAATGTTAGAGCAGCCTGTGCTCAGACTTTCCCTCTGAAGATTTATTTTGACAACGTTTGTGTTTAAACGTGTATTTATACGCAGCAGCTGTAGAAGAACTTTGCTGTCTTTTATTTAGCAAAGTGCGTTATGAACAGTGTTGGTCAAGTTACTTGAAAAAAGTAATCAGTAACTAATTACTGACTACTTCCCCAAAAAAGTAATCACATTACTTTACTGATTACTTATTTTCAAAATTAATTACTTAGTTACTTTTTAAAAAACATGATTTACAATCTGAATAGGTGATAAAGTGATAGATCTTTCAGCCCAATTCTACTTTTTCTGCATAATCATCATACAAAATGTAATCAAATGGAAAAGTCTCTTTTTAAAACTTGTTTTATTAGTTTTAATCTTAACTTTATGCATCAAGCAAACATTTAATTATATGCAACATTCTCTGACTGGAAGAAATTAGTTTAATATTTAAACCTATTTTCTGCACATTCCAGCTCATAAAATAAAATATTTTGTGTGTTTAAACTCAGTCTTTCAAATAGATGCAAGTAAAACACAGCAGAAAATAAATAAAGTCAAAGACTAGCGGTCCTGTTGCTCTATTTTCACCTGTAAAGCAGGAGTGGGGTAGGCGGAGGGTTACCCTGGTGCAGGTGTGCAGCGGTCAGTGGAAGAATCCGCGAGTTTCTCTGTGAGTTTCCCATTACGTCGTAGCTACTCGGTGCTTGCTCGGAAGTTTAGGGGTTTTTTTCGCTGTAAAAAGAAGTTTTCTTCCCACGCACAACGGACACTAATGTTTTTGTCACTTTTTATGGAATCAAACTCAAAGTAAGGTCAGTACTTCCACGCTTTAAACGCTGCACGCTCATACTCTCTCTGCACTCGATATATGATCCATTGTTGATCTGCACACAGCTGTTGTCACGAACGTCGCACTCGCTTACGTCACTGTCATGAGACATTCTCGCAAAAAAAAAAATCACGGTTTTAGTAACGCAGTAACGCAGCGTTCCTACGGGAAAGTAACGGTAATCTAATTACCGTTTTTGCAATAGTAATCCCTTACTTTACTCGTTACTTGAAAAAAGTAATCTGATTACAGTAACGCGTTACTGAATTTTGTCAAAAGAGACTATTTTAACACCTACAACTGGCAAGTATCAATTTTAGAACCAAGATCACGTAGGACTATTTTCCCTTTCCCCCCCATGGAGTAAGAAAGTCAAATCCGTTGGCATACAATCAAATCTGCAAATGAAATAAAATATTTTATTAAGGGACAAGACTGTTGACTATGGAGACTTTCTGGTGTTGACGAGTTCTTTGACTAATCTTTGAGCAGACTTTGGTTGACCAAAAGAGGGAACTGCAATCGACGAACTCATGGCTACGTTTGCTTTTTATTTATTTATTTTACATTTAGAGACCAATGCACCGGGCGGGACATCTCTGAACCACTAATCCACAAAGGGTTAAGTCGGCAGACTCGCCACTAGCTTCCCAGATTGGTAATATGTTCTTTAATTGCCAAAAAATGATTGATTCCAGTTTTTATCAAAGCATAATTCAGGCATTTGTAATACTAATATATTTAACCTCCTAGGACCTGGCGTCCACATATGTGGACCTCACATTTTGGGTTGTCTAGAACAAAATACTAAATTTTGCTCTACAAGGGCCTGATATCCACTTAGGACATCATACTGCCACTGTTCTGTCGAAATTTAAAGCGAATGTCCTCATATGTGATCTCATTTTCCTCCGAAACAAAAATCAAACACACAGATTTACTCTGATTCTTTGTGGTTGTTTTTACATCCATCAGGTCCCAAACAGTCCAAATACAAAGAGAAATTAAAAATGCTGCCATGAAAGACTTCTGAGGTTAAACAAATTTACAATGAATTTTCTCCTGTTTGGCTCAATTTATCCCACTGTTGGGATGTAATGAAAGTCCTAAACTGCGATTTGCTAAATACTTAATTACCACCTTAGTATTTATATTAAAGTCTTAATTTCTCCTATTAAAATGCATTTGTCTCACTTGCTCTGGGTGTATTAGTCGAGGGATGCTGTGGAGGAGGAGCAGGTTTACTGCACCATAACCAGAGCCTGATCTACAGCTAGCAGGTGGCACATCTGTGTATTCAAACACACACAGCTACCTATTGTGGTGCCTCCCTGCCTTGATCCTGGATTAACTATCAAACGAGCCCTTAATGCAGGTTACCAGGGTTTGGGAACAATTCACTAAAACAATCAGTTGATTAATTTCAAACGATTTTCCCTCTTCTGCCAAGCAAATGATAATACTTTTGTTTTTAACTCCGAGCCCCCCTCCCCTTTTTTAATCAACAAATTAAGCATAAATCATGTTTGATCTTTATTTACTGGTTGCTCGGCAGTTGGTAGAGGTTGAGAAAGATTACTGGGCGCACTAATAGGCTACAAACAACCCAAACATGCCTCCGTTGGCCCTCGTGAACAACCTCACATTTTTGTATTTAAAAACACCCAAAACAAAAAAAAGTAACCATTAAAACTACTTGTTACATTTTTCATATCACCTCAGTGCAACAAAAATAATTCCCTCACTTTCTCCCCTCCTGAGTAAACCCCACAAACGACTAACAAAAGCATGTTCCAGCATGTTCTAATGGGAGGCATATTATTCTGTAAGCTTCACAAAGTGAGATAATTTGGCATTGCAACACAGTGGCATGATTTAGCCGACTATATTTTTCTCCGAGCCACCTCTTTGCCACCTCGTAAATTTGCTTCCAGCAGCTCTGACACTGAGGTCCAGTTTCTTAATATTCAGCCTCCTGCACAGACTGTCGGACGTGCTGCAGCACCTGAGAGACGAACAGGTGGAACAATCCCGGTGGCCTGAATACATGAATTCAGGAGAGTTTGTGATTGTGCCGAGATACAACATCCCGCCTCTGAAATATGTTTGTTTCTATACCCATGTTTCCACAAAGTCGATTTTAAAGACTGAATGTGATCACTTTGAGTGATTCTGTTTGATTCAGGAGGAAGAAAGAAACAAATAAAACATGAAATAAATTCAGTGTACTCAAATTTAGCCGATCCATTAGGACGACCTGGGCAGAGATTGAGGTTTCCCCATTTTGACAGCTGAAGCGTCTTATTTTAAAGATGGATGCATGACTGTTTTATTTACAAAAAACAAAAGACAAGCTTCCATCTATGCATCAATCCTCTTCTGCTGTCATTATCCTGATATGCAGTAAATCATCAGTGAAGTGTTTTGCAGTTATCCTGCTGTTAAGTCTTTTATGAGCCATTTGACACAAATCTACCGCCTCCCCGCGAGCATTCGAAACAAAAGAGCCACGCATGACCACAAAAGAGAAAGTCATTTGTGAAATGTCCTGATTATGTGGGTTGTGCAACGTAAAACAATTTGCCTGATTACTTCCAATTGATTCGTCCTTACAGTTAAAACCTCAGCGCGGGCTGTTGCGCTGCACTGTGTCATGCCGCCGTGCAGGGAACGGGAGTAATTTCTCCGATGTGCAGCTGAGCCAGCTTACCGAAGCTAAAGCCTCCTGGATGCTACTAAACCTCAGGGAGCCTAAACACTAGGCTAGCTACCAGCTAACTCAGTCTGCTAAAACCCTGAGGGATTTGTCTGTGGCACAAAGTGAATTAAAGGTGACCTTCTGAAAAGGATGGAGGGAAAAAGAAAGCGGGGAGTGGGGATGCAGGAGATGTCACCGTTTTCTTTTAGTTTACTTGTCCATGTACAAACGAGTAGCCACATAATGTCAAATTCTCTACATGATGACCACATGTTGTGTACAAGTCGACATAGAAATGCATTCGATCTGAGGTCATCCTGCAGTTTCTGCAGAGCTGTTTGCTTACCAAGCTTTATTATTGTTAATAACTCAGAGGTTTCATTTCTAATGTTAAAACGACTCCTGTGATGATGATGATGGCGGCATGAAGACTATAGTCACATCACATAGTAACTGTGGTGATGTTTAGGCAGCTTTTGACTTTGAAGGAGATTTTTACTATCAAAACACTTTCTTTAGAATATATAAAGAAGGAAAAGTGTTGCTCACCTGAATGTTGATTTCTGCTTTGAGCTGTAGTAATAAAGACACCATCTCCTTGTGGCCTCTGTCACAGGCCCAGTGCAGGAGAGCCCGGCCCTGCAAAAACAAGAAATAATTGGTGTACGATGACATCAAAGACATGCAGGGATGACCAAACTTCCAAAGCCAAGATAGAATAGAATAGCCTTTATTGTCATTGTACAAAGTACAACGAAATTGGAGTGCCACTCCCTTGGTGCAAAAAGCAAAATAAATATAAATGTAAAATATAAAAAGTACAATAAAACAACTGTAGTGCTCAGACAATAAATAAGTACAATATATACAGGATAGCAGCATAATATAATGATAGTATGAATAGCAGCATAGTATAGTGACAATGGCAAGTATGGTTAAGCAGGTTTAATTGTTTTGTGCTTATTTACTACGGTGATAGCTCTGGGAAAGAAGCTATCCCTGAATCTGTTTGTCCTGGTTTTATGTGACCTGTACCGTCGGCCTGACGGTAACAGTTCAAACAGTTGATTACTGGGGTGAGAGTAGTCCTTAATGATATTGCCAGCTCTGCTGAGGTATCGGGAGTTTGCAATGGCCTCCAGGTTGGGCAGAGGGCAGCCAGTGATCTTCTGGGCTGTGTTGATGACCCTCTGCAGTCCTTTCCTGTCTGCAACTGAGCACCCTGCATACCATGTTGTTATGCCGTACGTTAGGATGCTCTCTATGGTGGATAGAGATGTGTTTAAATGTGACGCTCTGTGTCATGTCTGGTTTAGACCAAACCAAGCAGGCTTGATACAAAGACACCTCGTCACCTCTTCTTCTCTACCTCAAAGAAAAAATAAGCCAATCAAGCTTTACAGCAGGTTATGAATGCCCATTCAGAAATCAGAGCCTTTGGATTGGTCCATAATGAGCCGACTATAAAGTGATGAGCATACAAGTGTTTGTATGAGGCCAAACTTGTACGCGGTTGAAGCAAAGTCCAAAGACTTCAAGGCAAACTGCAGAATGCTGCAAAGGTTGATTGATGCGACGCTGTGCACAAAACATGAGTGGCCTCCCTTCTCTCCCTCCCTTTCTCACACTCCTGCTCCATCCTCTCCTTAGGTCCAACATCCTGCTCTAATAAAAACACACAACCTCATTTTTCAGTGAGGCCAATTAGGTAAAGCTAACTCTCCAAGTCCAATTCTGCTGCTTAAATTATATTGATCACCACGGCTGCATGTTAAAATGGAAACTTGTAAGCTGGGCTGGAATACCAATAAGGTGGCCTCTCTCTCCCTCTCTCAGGTGTGCTTCTGCTGACTGTTGCCCACATTTTCACTGAAGACCAAAGTGTGCAGGCTCCAGTGGGACATCACAAACTCTGCAACTCCAAAGTTCAGACGCAGTTTGTCACTTATTCTAATCAAGAACTGTGCTGTGAAGACTGAAGGACTTTAAATGCACACAATATTTGTTCCAAACTGGAAGTGAAATCGCCACAAGAGTATTTGTGCAGATCATCATGGCAGCACTGGATATATTTAAGTTCTGTCATAATCACAATATGAATATTTGAGTTAAATTGTGTACTTTTTCCCCAGAAACCTCAAAGCGAGACCTTTGATCATGGCTAATATCTCACTATTGAAGAAGGTAACCCGCATTTGTGCTGGCGCTCTGCTCTGATAGGTCAAAGTGAAAACTTTTGTGGAGACTGTAAGTGCACCTCTGCAAAAACTTAAAAGACATTAGCAAAGGAAGCAGAGAGACAAAAAAACATGCATATAATTGCTTAAGTCCTCCATCTCATCCTCTTTTATACACTTAGTCCCAATAAACACCTATTGCATATTTGAGTACACAAACCACAGTATCCAAACATTTACCCCAGCAGCTAACACAACAGAGCTACACCAGATATTGAGATTCAGCTGCAGAGATTGTGAAGGAGCCTTTAGTGTTTCCTAGAAGACAAATATGCTGTACGCTGGTTATTTGTTGAGCTTTTGTCCACCCAAACATGCTCTGACGCATGCTCACACTACAAGTATCTCCAAATTTAACACGACCTCTTAATGTGGTGAAAATCTAACTATAAATTACATTCTCAGCTCACCGTTGCCACATAAAAAGTTCCCGACACGCTGACTCAGACTCAACTGTAATTTAGATAAATACTGCTGGATGAAAAAACGTCCTATTTTCTATAAACACGACTATAATACGTTCACAGACGCAGCTTTTAAATATGGAGCTTTTTATTATATTCAAAGCCATTCTTAATGCAGTCTGCTCTACATCTACAGATATTCTGGATCAGAACTGAAGCACAAACACATGTGATCTGTTTGGGTAATCGCCATTTATTCATCCAAACCCTAAATAGTTGTCAGTTGGTTTGGTTCAACTATGATCTGAACGTGTTACATAAATAAAAACTAGGGGGGCATTTTTCTATCTAGTAATAAATTTTCACTGAATTTGATCAGAAAGGGAGAACATTCATGTCCCAACAGCTGCGAGGGGAAAAAAATCTGACAGGATGAGCTCGCCTCACACGTTCGAATGCATTTTTAAATTTCTCTGCCTTAGAGTCTGAGCTCTAACGCAGAGCTTTTGTTTGTTGGTTGCTACTAGAAATGTGTAACACAGGTGGGTATTTGATCACTGTCCCAAGCAGTGAGTGCTGGGAAGACAGCCTTTCTGTCTGAGCCACAGATGCAAATGAAAACTTCACTACTGCCCTCTGCTGTCCAGCAAGCTGAATTACAGCTAAGAGGCCAACAGTGGCTGGGGACACAAAGCATTCTCACTGAGGTCCTTCAGCCATCTGGCCTTTGACTGTGAACTCACCAGCCGACTGTTTATCTGAATAGCGGCTGTGATGAAAGAGGCTGGGAGTGAGCCATTTGGCCTGGATGCGAACCAATCAAGGACAGATGAATGGAGTTCAGGGTCAATCCAGAAAACACCTCCTGATGCTAATAGCCGCTCATACAATTTAGGCATTTCAGTCAGAGCAGCGATTCCCGCGTGTGGCCACAGATCACTGAAACCATTATGTAACGACGGCTGCGTGTACTGCATGAGCTGTTCCCCCAGTGACCTGTATTTTTCATGATACGGGTCTGATCGCCTTTACCTTCCCCTCCCACACAAGAGGTCAGACCATGCAGCTGTTACAGATTCAACAGACATGTTAGCCATACAATGAAGTTCTTCCTGACTCTGATTTTAATTTGCTACTATAGGTCTGTCCTGCTGCATTATGTATGAAAACTACAGTTCTGTCAAGTAACACTTTGTCAAGTCAATCATGCAACCAGTGGAGTGTGACTGAGCTGTGCAGATACCTCGTCATCCCGTATATTGACGTCCACGTTCTGGCAGGTGATGGCGTTGGTGATGTGTTCGATGTTATTGTCTCTGCAGTAGTCAAAGATGTCTTTATCCTCTTCCCTGAGAACATGGGGAGGAAATGAACAACTATCAGTTACCATAATATTTATAATTATTAATATGGTTTTACTTTAACTGAGATTTCGGCAGGTTGGGGTTTGTGCGCCCTTTAGCACCACAAACCAAAATCCATTCAATTCTTTGGGACGATGGAACTGAGACTATGTCCATGGGCAAAAATCTTTTCATTAGCAGTTTGTGTAGCTCATCATGTCCTTCAAAATGGAAAGTGCAGGTACACCACACAAGCAACACGTTGTCACATTAGTGGTAATGGTAGCAGCTAGCATAGTGAAGCAAACCACAGATAACATCTCTCATAGAAAAGCAGCAGCCACGCGTCCCAGATCCCTCGGGAGCACCGGCGTATGACACATGCACACAGAGAGCCATCCCACCTCTAATTATCTCTCTGTCTCTAATCACCTCTTGGCATTGGGGACAGGAGTGCATGCTGGGAGAAGAGGGTGCAGCGGTGGAGGAGGGATGTTGGGTGAGGGGGAGAGAAGGGGCAAAATCTCATTTAGAGCTTCACGCCTTCCCTTTCCTCTGCCCACACCGGCCATTCAGATTAATTCAATTTAGTGCTCTATTGTTCGACAGGAAACCCTGCAAACCTGCCGTGTTACCGCTCCCACACAGTCAGTCATCCCCAAGGCAAATCCCCCAGTTCCTGTTTCCGACGCCAGCGTGCTCTGCTGCACTGGGCCGCAAAAGTCCCAGAGCGCGAGCACACACTGTATTTTGGGACATTTCCCCCCCATGAAGAATAAGGGTGGCTTTTACCTCAGAATGTGGCTGCAGTGCGATTACATGGATGGGTACATGTAGTGCTTTTTGTAAAAATAAATAAAAACCATATTGATCACACAAATACAGCTTGAGGATTTTGCATTTGGACAAAACACATGTGGACCAAGGGAACGAGTCGGCCCACTTTCCAAATCAGTTGAACACCTGCTGCACCTCCTGAGCTACAGCTGCTAGAGGTGGGAATCACCACACATCCCACGATACGATATTATTGCAATTTTTTAAAATATTTTGCGATATTCAGATTCTGCACATAAAGGTAAACTTTATCAATCATCATTTTCTCTAATATCAAAGTCTCACACTCAGTCTTTCTCTCATTTCAGTTTGATTGTTGACAAACTGAACGGTTTGTATTACAGTCTAGTCCAACTTAACTGAATCAACCATCTGGTACAATTATAGCTATTCTGAACTATGCAGTTTATGAAAACTATGCAGCCCCTTCAGCAACTGAAGAATTTGAAAGTCAATTAAAACCAAATATAATTTTACATGAAATAAAAAAGTTTTAAACTTAATTAAAATAAAACATGTCTTAAATTAAAATAAGTAAACTGTCATGTTTATTAAACACATTTGGACAGTGAAGGAATGTCAGGATTCTTGCTCAGAAAAAGGATCAACATGCTCTGAAGTCAGAGCACAAAAACCTTTTTGTAACAAAGTATCGATTTCTGCTGTCCCTGTATCCATACATTATTAGCAAACAAAATATCACCATGCTACACAGTATCCATTTTTCCCCACCCCTAACAGCTGCCTCTGAGTTAGACCCAGTCAGGTATCATCTTATACAACCAAAGCAGTCTGTTAGAAATGTGAACAGATTTGGTTGAATTCAAGCACAAAAGCAACTTTTACGTTCAAAGTTGTCCTCTTTCACATTTGGCACAGAGGAGACGACGACAAGCTCAGCGCTTTAAAGAATGAGGCAGGAAACAGGACCTCCTCCTCCTCTCCGAGTATCCTCACTATCGGACAGGTTTCACACGTTTTACCATGAAATCGGGCAGCTAAAGACCGTTTACCATCCAATCAGACCGATTCTGACATTTCTCCTCTGTGTGGCGTCCTAAAACTTCAGACTGCAGCTGTGGTTGTTTTGATGTATGAAAACAGCCACAGTATCACAATCTTGATACCAGAGATCCAGCACACACTAAAGATCCTGCACAGCAAACATCAGGCAGATCAATCTGACTTGCCATCAACACAATCTATGCTTCGAGTTCGACACAGCAAAACACAAAGGAAGTTGTATCTGCAGTTTGCTCTTTAATGCTCCTCTGCACTTCCTTTTCTTCCTCCCTTTCTCGTGCCCTTGCCTCCCATCGCCTCCCTCTTCTCATCAGCCTTTGGTGAATTATGAATAACTCATTACACTTTTATCGCAGACAGGTTATGTATGAGCACGTTCATTTGCATAGTCCTGATTACCGCTGCTATGTTTATTCATGAGCCACCGAGCTGGGCTCCACCTACTTCCTTGTCTGATGGCCACGCTGACCCCAAATGTCCCTGATGTGTGGCCGCCATCCGTCTCCCCCGGCAACTAATCAATAGGGCGACTCATCAGTCTTTCGTCGATGGTCGACGGGGCTTGCTTGACATATATAAAGCACGAGCGAACCCTGCGTGTGCGTGCAGATCGCTAAAGGGTTAGATTGAGGTTATTAAAAATGTAAATAAAAAAGCTCCCGAAGGAAGGAACACACAAAATGTTTCGTTTTGATCCTTCCCATTAACACTGAACACACACACACACACACACACACTATAAACAAACTAATGATTAATGTGGGTCCTATAAACGACATGACATCAACAGCGCCGCAAAGCATGCTGGGAAGGTCACAGGCTACTCTGTCATCACTGGGGTACCAATGGTTTTGTGTTTGTGTGTAAGAGCACTACGTGCTCACATGTGTGTGTCCAGTCCGGTGTACTGGCAGATATGTCCTTCATCCATCAGGCTAAACTGGTCACAGTGGTGGAGAACACTCATCTACCTGGCCTGAGCTTCGCTGATCAACACCACGGCCACGCCATTCATCAAACAAACACACACATGCACCTACACAATCTGTCATCGCATTCCCTGCAGGGCCCCGGTCGATCCTCTCGACGAGGCCGAGTTCCACGGAAGTATGAGAAACTCGAATAACTCAGCTCCGGCTTCCAGCGGAGCGTTCGGACAACAAAGCCTCCATTGTTTATCCCGATCCTTTCTCAGGGTGGGGGCGAGAATTACAAGTGTAGCATTCAAAGGCTCCTCAATCACACAGTGATCAGCTCAGTAGTCCGGGGATATCGCTAATCAATCCCGCTTTTGTCGATGCGCGCTCCACACGCGTCCACAAACGCACACGCGCTCCGAAGTCGAGATGAGCAGCGAGCAATGCAATTAACTGTCTGGTTAACAGGTGCGTAGCTGTTTAATATGGAGAGGATCCGCGTGCGTTTCCGTGCGAGCGCGAGGAAATTGAAACGCAGCAGAGCAGTGAGTGTGACAGCTCTGGCAGGTTGTGCAACGACCTGGATGAAAACCTGCAGCGACGTATAGTGAAGACTGTATGTTTAGGCGTGCACGAGAGTGCACATTTTTGCCTTCCCGGTTCCCACGGGAAGCATCGTTGCTATTGGATATCACCAAGAGGAGCGCCGTTCTGGGAAACCTGCTTCACCCTCCTCGCTCTGCTGTACCCGGGTCGTCTTCGTCGCCCCCACCCCGGCGCAAAAAATGAAAAAAATAAATCCATAATTAAAAAGGGGGAGCCCGCCTCTTCCCAAGACTGTGCATACTAATCACACGCAGCCATTTATGCTGAAAACCTGCAGGAATCACACATCTCATTTTCATCTCCAATAGAGCTCTTTTTCATTGAAATGAGGACGAGGGTTTAAGCTCGAGCGGCTCTGCCAGGCAGGAGTAAATGGAGAATGTGTTTCATTAACATAAATCATAACTGGATGACGTCTCTGGGCCTGAACTGCAGTTATGGTCTGTTGAATATAATCAAATGCTGCATCAACAATGCCAGACTTGGACCGACCTGAGCATTAAATAAGCGCCGATTCACAACTGGAGGAAAAAGATGAGTCTGTTCGAGCTTGTGTTAAGATGTCAGTAGGTTTCATTTCTGATATATGCAGATACCTGATCATCTCTTCTTGGTATAGGGAACTGACTGCTGCTCCGAAGCCCGTTCTCCTTTCTGCTCCTCGTCTTTCCTGTAACAACAATGAGAAATGAAACATCAGCGGTGAAGGCCACACGTAACCCCAAAGCATGCATATTTGCTTTTGGTGCACATACACAAACACATATGTAACCACCTACATCACACTCATTTGTTTGGTATTGTTGAAGCACATTTAGTTATCATTGGTGTGTTTACATATTTACAACAACTCTTAATTTACTTCTTTTCCGCTTGTTTACCGGTGATGGTGGTCTGCTCAGGCAGGATCTGCTGGTACCAAACAGCTGCTGTGAAAAGTAGCCAATTAAATACAGGTGTTTTGGAGCATGTTGATTGGGACATACCAAGTGTTGCCACATCGGGGGGGGGATGTGATTTCTGTTAATTTAAACTATTAAACTAACTATTTGTTGAGCTTTTTGATATTAGCTAGTGTGTCAGAGTTTGTTCTCCTCACGTGTCTAAATCGTGCTGATGAGCTGCTGTTTCTCAGCTCAGTGTTTGGTTTGTTTGGTGTCTCTAGAGCAGGGGTGTCAAACTCCAGGCCTCGAGGGCCGGTGTCCTGCAGGTTTTAGATCTCACCCTGGGTCAACACACCTGAAACAAATGATTAGTTCATTACCAGGCCTCTGGAGAACTTCAAGACATGTTGAGGAGGTCATTTAGCCTTTAAATCAGCTGTGTTGGATCAAGGACACATCTAAAACCTGCAGGGACACCGGCCCCCAAGGCCTGGAGTTCGACACTTGTGCTCTAGACTCTGATTATTAAAGCCCAACACTTAACCAGCTCAGTTCCTCACGTATGGCAGCAGCGCTGGGATCAGTCACCTCAGGCCTTTTTCAACAAACCAGTTTTTCTTTCTAATTTTGACTCCCTTCCTGTTCTTCTTCTGAGACATGCACTGTGGAGATAAGAGGTGAGGATCACACAGCTAGTGAGAAGCATGTGGAGACCTGAGCTTCTAATATGGCTGATGATGATGAGGGAGAAGATATCAAAGAGATCAAACTGAAGGAACTGGCTGGGAGCTTGCAAACCTTCATGGGACAGCGTGTAGCAGTAACACTGAAACGCAGACCTGCACGTCGACCGATCCAGACCCACTGAAGCTCCTGATGACCGAGATCACCGTCACAGGTCCAGCTACAGAAGTTAACTTCAGAGTCAGGTCAGTAACTCTTCTGAGCCAATATTACAAACATAAACTGAAGATGGTCTTGAGCATTTCCTTGTTACCTTTGGGAGAATTGCAGCTGCCTGGTTCTTCTGCCTCATTCGTCTACCTATAACGTTAATGTGCCTCTGTTCATATGAATGTTTATTAACTGTCAGTTTCCTTCATATTTATCCTGATTAGCACCTCCAGGAGCTTTCTGGGAGGGTAAAGGAGTTGTGTGGGGAAATGGATTCAGCCTAAAAGTGAAACACTGCAGGAAACTGGTGAAGTAATTAAGGAACAATAATCAGGAATGTTCTAATAAAACAGCCGCTGAAGCTGCCATGCTTGCTGACGTTTTTGTGGAAACCCAAAGGAAGGGGCAGCCACCGAGTAAGACCTTTGATAAGTATGTCTGCAGTATCATCACACCATCACATTGGATGCATCGGAGACTTGGGGCAACTTGGGGTTCAGTATCTTTCCCAAGGATACTTCGGCATGCACACTGGAGCATCCGGGAATCTCACCATCAACCTTCCAATTGATAGATGAGCTCCTCTGCCTCCTGAGCTACAGACACCCTGATAGGAATACCAATAAGTATTCACTAAGTCCAACAAAACTGACCCAAATGTGTTTTTAAAACAACAGAAATGTTGTTCGGGGGGCAATAAAGCTCCAAAAAAACCTGTTGTGCAGTCAGAGCTTTTGCCAAGCACCCAGCCTTCTCTAGCTTAGTTTACCAGCCTTGGGTTTCTTCTCCACTGACAGCGGGATGCATCGATTCTCTATAAAGCAGGCTCCTACCTCTAATCTTTGAGAATCTAAAGCTGGCAAACAGTTCAGATGGTGTAAATCTGAAACGGCTCTTTGGGGGCTTCAGACATGACCTCACTGGTAATAAATGGCCAAAAAAACGTGCAACAGTTTTAAATGCATCACGTCTTAATGTTGTGACTATTGTTAATCTTCTGTTTTCATGTGATCCCACATTACATTCAGCTCAGCCAAGACTTTATTAGCCAGACTATTCTTCGTGGGCCAACCTTGACTCACAAAAGAGCCCACACAAATCTGATTTCAGAAAATAGGCAGAGTGGGGAGAACATGACAAGCGAAGCAAAACAGTGCGCACTTTTGGGACAACCTAATTCACTTCAGAAACTCGGAATATTCGCTGATGCACCGGCCCTGCTCCTCTGCAGCATAATGCAATATAAAGGCAGTGTCTGCTCAACAATTGAGACAGGAACAGAGGTCAAACTGTGGCTATTATTCTCTCCCCTGCTTCTCTGTCTATGCACTTCTACTTACACCATTTAACTGTGCTTCCCAAAGAATAGCTGCTGCCGTGCTGTGGCGCTTTGTTAACACTAATAGAATCAGGTTCTTTACAGGCAGGGTAGCGCTGCTTTTGCTGGGCCCGCCCCTGCTATTGTGTGGCTTAGGGCAGAGTCAGCGAGTATTGCCCCACAGCTTGGTGGAAGAGAAACGTGTCAGGATGGGATACGTGGTTGACAGTGATGCTATTTGGGAGACACAAATGAATGGATGGGGGTGGGGGGGAGCAGCAAAGTGAATGGAAGACTGGGAGGGGAAATGGGGAAAAGAGCAAGAAGCACAAACTGCCTTTAAAGATGAATGTTTCAGTGTTGCTTTGCTTTGCAGCCAAGTTGTAGCTGTGCATATGTGACTGTGTGCCCATCCCTCTGTGGAAAGAGTGCACGCTCTCATGTGCACATGTGCTGTGTATCACGAACACGGCAAACCATTTATCTCAAAGAAAGACAGTAAAACCAGTTCCACCAGAGTCATGATGCGGTGTAAATGAGAACAGAATCAACGATCTGCAAGTCTCAAACATATATTTTAGTCACAATCCAAATATAGAAAACATTGACATTTTTAAACATTCTTCTATTTTGTGTAAAATAAGAGCTCGTTTTGAATCTGACGGCAGTAACATGTCTCAGAGTTCGACGAGTGCAACATACGACTGGAAAAGTGAGCAGTATTTAAAAGAAACAGCTGGAGGAACATTTTATTGCATGCCTGTGACCTTCAGGTGCACGAGTCTGCCATTAAAGTCACTGCATGGGCTCGGGAACAGTTACAGAAATAAAATGTTCACCATGTCATCCACAAACGCAGGTCAGAGCTCTATCATACGAAGAACATGTGAACATGATCCAGCCATCTTCTCCGGGCCAAAGGTCGTTTAAAATTGTCAGAAACAAAGTGTAAAACTGTTTTGTGGTGAGATGGATCAAAACATGAACACGCTGTCCTCTGGACTAAAGAGGAACAGGACCAAAATCCTGCATCTGTGATTGTAACGAGTGCATTTGTGCCTCTGGAACATGATCGTTTCAGGATTTCAGTACTGATGATGCTTTGAACATCTGGAAAGGCCGAAAGGTGTGCATGCAGGTTTTATAGAAACACGTGCTCCCATCCAGATGAGCTTCTTTCAGGGACGGCCGTGCATATTTCTGGAAGACGATGCTGATCTAAGAAGAGTCCAGGTGCTGAAGAGGCCTGCCTGTAGTCAAGATGTTTCCCAAACTGAAAACATTTGGAGCTTCATGAGATGAAGAATATGACAAAGACCCAGGACCGCTGAGCAGCTAGAATCTTATATCAGAAACGAGTGAGACAAAGTGCACCAGCTGAGCAGACGCCTTTCAACCACAGCCCGGGACCCTTTGCTGAGAGTCTTCCCCTGCTCGCTCTCCCCCTTTTTCTAGTCTACTCTTCACTGCTGAGCTGTTTAAAAAAAAAAAAAGCCAAAAAACAAACAAACAGAACGAAAGAATGGGACAACATCCTCTCCCTAAAGTCCAGCAGCCGGTCTCCTCAGTTTGCAGATGTTTACACACTGTTGTTAAAAGAAGATATGTAATATATCTGTAGATATCAATTAGGGCTGCCACGATTAGTCGACTAGTCACGATCACATCGACTATCAAAATCGTCGACGACTAATTTAATAGTCGAAGCTTTGTAAGATCCCAAAAGACGCAGGAATAAGTAGTAGGATTTAAGAGTGTAATAACGGACTGAAACAGAAGATGGCAGCACTGCATGTACAAGGATGCCAGCTGCCGTTAAACCCCGAAGAAGAAGAAGTAGCTCTGTTCCAGAATTCATAGCGCAGCCCAGCTCAGTTTCCAACAATGGCGGCAGCTAGTTAGTTTTAATATTACTCTTATTATTCTTTCTGGGTCACAAAATAAACGTTTAACATATTTTCAGGCGAGAATGTAGCTGTGTAAACCTCAAATATCTGCTCAGTTTATCAAGACACCACATATTTTCAAAAGCGCTCCGACGTTTTCGGAGACGTCTGTTACCCACTAGCTCGATAGCTAGCCGGGGGCTAGGCTCACTAGAGCCGTGAGGACACCGGACTCCGGCAAATCGTCTTCAAACCCACCGCCGTCTTTCGCTACTCAGGTTAAACATGATATATAAGTCACTTAGATAACTTAAAGATGTTATTGTTTGGCTTTTTTTCAGTGTTTTATTTGTTCCTGAGTAAATCGGTTTGGCTGAGATTAAAGTTATAGTTTTTACACAGCTGAATAAACGTCAAGCAGACAGCTGATTATCAGAAGTGTGAGATGCTCAAGAATTTACTCCGGTGTCCTGTTATATTTTAGATAGCAAGGAGTTTATTAAACTTCACCGAAACAATCTGCAAATTTCATTAAAATTTAATAAACTATCATCTTGTCTTTATTTTTAGTTAGCACAGACCTTAAACATTTAAAGCTGTAAGCTAATGATAGTTATATAAGAGCAGATGCTGCTGGTGCAATAAGCTGTAGGTTTTACGTCCAATGGATGATGATCTGATTAGTCGACTAATCGCAAAAATAATCGGTGACTAGTCGACTATCAAAATAATCGTTTGTGGCAGCCCTAATATCAATATCTAACACTGACTTCAGTAGATTATCAGAGAGTGTAAACACTTCCCTTTGTAACTAAACTGTGACACTGGTGCTCACTCACTGCTGCTACAAACTTTATCATTCCAAGTTTTAGATTATCTATAAAACAAAGTATAAAAATAAGTGTTTTATCAGTATGAAGATTATACTCCATTACTGCAAACCATCCAGGGTTGGTGTTGAAACCTAATGTTGTCCCAAAGAGCAACCTGTTTATGGCACAGCTAAGAAAAGAGTGTGTAGAGATATAAACAGTCACTATACAAATTAGCACATCCCAACAGCCTTAATATGAACATTTAAATAATTACTATTCCAAAATATCAGCCACTGAGGAAACCTGCGCAAAATTTTCATTTTTCTTTCTAAATGTGCAGAAAATGAGCAGCAACACTGTTTCAACAAAATGACAATGTGACAGTGACACCTCCTGGTAAACACCGGGTACTTCACACCAATGACACGGATGGTTCTGTTCTATATCTGTCATCCTTTTTGTCCTAATTTCAGACATCTTACCTTTAAAGGTCTGTTTTAGTTCATGTACATTTCCACAATTTGTTATCAGGTGTATAAGGTCAGAAATTGACAAGAACCAGGAAGAAACAGAATGACACTGTCGTTCCTTATGTGGTAACTCGGAATTTTCTCTATGCGTAAACATCACAGTGCACTTCTGATCCAGCAACACCCTCAGACAAAAACTGGTTCACCCCCGAACTCAAGCTAAACAGCGTAGTGTACCATGTGAGGAGTGCTCGGACCATAAGAGAAGCAACACTCCACAGACGCATGGCACAACAAGAAAGCCACCTCATAAGGACAAGACGCAGCTGTCCACCTTCTCTTAAAGGGGAAAGGACACTCTTCAATGATGCCAATGTTCAGATTTTTCACAAATTATTTGAGAAAGGAGTACAGGAGCCCATCTATGTCCACTGTGACTGACCCCTGGTGACAATGACCCACGCCTTTTTTTCCACACCTGGGCTCTCGGATCACTACCACCTCCAAGAGGGCAGCCTCTTCTAGAGGTCAGACACCTGAAACTCTCAAACCTCTTGTTTCAGAACAGAAGAAGCCTCTTGGATGGGAGGGGAAACATCTTCAAGAAGCAAAGAGATCAGTTACCTTCTTTTCAAACACTTCAGACTACCATGACCTGGATGACTGAGAAATTACAGACATTAGTCTATAACCAGAAAATGTGTAAAGTGACGAGAACCAGAAACTCTTTCTGCATATATTCAAAAACAAGACCATAAAAGTCATAAGGAGCATGATGAATGGCAACACTAACACTGACATTCAACATTCTCTACAAAAGGACCATCTTCCATAAAATCGAATTATTACTACGAAGAAAACTGTTGCAGTAAAGGCTGAGCTGAAAGCAAACGAACTGTTATAAATGTATAATTAATGTTTTATAATCTATGTTATCATAAGATCCATTGTAATAAAAATGTTAATTTGATCTCTTTATAAACTTACTGGATCTGCATCAGTTTAGAATCAAAATGTGGATTAAAAATTAATTCTCAGGGATTACCTTCGTGCTGCCTTCAGGGTCTAAGATGTTGACACAGGAAATATACTCTTGCATTGCTTGTTCCTGATCCATGTCTCCAAGCTGCTTCCAGGCTTGCCTGTTATGATATCACAATTACCAAAGTAATCACTGTTAAAGATTTTCACACCCCGTGAACTAAAACATGAAATAGAAATATTAGATTCACTGACTTTGGGGGAATCATTTTAATACTTAGCAAGAGGACGGGCTGTTTGTGAATAGTGGTTTATTTTAAGTAGCAGAAACATTTTTCTTCATCAAGCATCTGAACGTGGATCCCTGAGCCTGGTTCTGCCAGAGGTTCCTGTTTAAAAGGGAGTTTCTCCTTTCCAGTGTTGCCAAGTGCTCGTTCGTAGGGGGTCGTCTGATTGTTGGAGTTTGTTGAAGGTTCTTTACCTTACAATGAGGCGACTGAAGCCATTTAAGTAAAAGTGAATTGAATTGACTTACTTGACCTATAAGGCTTTAAAATATGTGCAAAGTGAAATCTGGGCTACTTACCATTTTCTTTGTCCTTCAAAGTCAAAGAAACCAGGTTTTGGTGTATTGCACTTCCCCACTTTGACCTATAGATACAAAATCACATTACATATCTGATTTAATGTCGCCTGCAGCAGTGAGCCTGACTCGATTAAATACCAGAGGAGTCACATAAATGCTGAGATTCATGGCGTGTGGGGGGGTGTCCCGTCTAAAGCAGCGTGGTGCAACTACTTGAAAGCTCGAGTGTGGCCGACACACGCACAGTGACATTTAATCGTACAATCACCTGTTTGTAGCGAGCGTACAGGTACAGCAGCTGGTCCCTGCTGGCCGTCTGTATCAAGTCTTTTACGCGGTCAGCGGCAGACTCGAACTCGCGCTCCAGCTCTTCTCCCTCCAGCCGGTCCCCCACCTCCATGGCGCTGCAGTCAAATTTACTCAAACCCAAGTCCGAATCCGAGTCTGAGCCTGCTCCACCGAGGGGCTCTCCTGTGTCGGGCCGGGCTGGATCCGTACCTGAGCCCGTCGCGGTGTCCGGAGAGGACGACGGCGAACCAGAAGCCATTGTTATTATTGTTTATAGCGTCTCAAACGACGGGAGCCGCGAATCTCCGTGAGAAACGCGGAGAAGCGTACGGAGAGCAGCTGCCTGTTATTTGTATTATGTCTGCAAAGTGTTTCAGCAAAGACTTGGATTTTAATCCGTTAACGTAGCAAATCCGCGACAGTCGGATCTATTTCTGCCGTTGGTCCGTGTCTGGTACTGTCAATTTAAAAGCGCCGGTAAAAAATGGCTGTTAGTAAGAAAGGTTCCGGCTCTGGTGCGAGTAAACACGCGAACACGCGCTTTTCTGTATATTTGTTATGAATGATTAAACAAAAACTAAATATTTTCTAAATGAAAATAAAATGTTTGAGTTTTTTCTGGTTGCTGTGTACATGTCACGTTATCGAAGGTCAGCTGACACCGAATAAGCTGGCTAACTTAAGCGCTAAAGTAGCTTGCAGTGGGTTTGTTGATACTTTGGGTGGAAAAATGTTTCTTGAAATCACCTCAAATTAGAAAAACAAACTACGTAAAGTACAGCCATTAACACATTTCTTTATATTTTTCTGGAAAATTGGAAATGGATACAACAACTGATTAAACAAATTTACAAAGATAAATCAAAATAAAGCCTATAAGGCAAAAACAAAGTCTGTTCCTGTCATGGTCCGGGTGTGTGCCAGTGTGTCTCCCTCCGAGCCGGCATCTCCACCCCTGGGAGGGGCCTCAGTGTTCTGCTGATTGCTCACACCTGTGGGTAATTTAGCCGGGGACTCATAAGGCCAGCGCACTCAACCGCTCTTCGCCAGATTCTCAGCTAACCCTAGTTAGTGCAGGCCACCACCGTGAGTTCACCCTCGCTTTGTGAATTACCTTGTCTCATCGTGTGTTTCTCTCATAGCCACACCAAGCTGCCAAACACTAATCTCTGCCGAAGAGCTCCAACCCGGACGCTGGACCACCTGACAGTCCCACGGGCTGTTCACCCGAACCACCTGCCTGCCTCCACGCCAGGAATTTCGGACCACACACCCGGACCACTCACCCCTCCACATCACCACCGACCACCCGCGGCAAGTACGCAGTACGAAGGAAGATTCAGGACGAACAGCTTATCCATATTTCCCCTGAACCATACCTGAACGTCTGTACTCTATTTACAGTGACTCTGACCCTTTCCCTGGACCCAGAGTGACTCTCCCTCCAGCCCAATCCCCGGAACTGCTGTTTCCACTGACCAAGACCAGATTGCTTACTTAGCCCAGGCTATTAAGACCCCTTTGATTCAGTTGTGGCACTTCGCACTTGTTAACCTCACTTTCCAGTCTATGAACACTTACTGAGTAAATAAACGTCGTCTCTAAAACTACTTACGTGCTGTTCGGCGTCCAGCATTTGAGTCCTTTCACTTTTGAGGCGGCCTCGGCCGTGACAGTTTCATTCTAATGATTTTGAAAGTCAATATTTGTTTTGAACAGTTATTCCTCATAGCCCGAAATCTCAAGCTTTCTCGTCATTTCTGTAAGGAGTCTTCAGCAGTAGTTCTCAGGGCTTCTTGAAGGACATTCAAAGCTCTTCGTTGGATGTTGGCTGCCTGTTGATCTCTTCTCTGTCACGCTGCTTCAATAATGTTGAAGGCCGGTCCATGTTTTTCTGTCCAGATATGCTTTTACTGCATTAGCAGTGAGGTTGGGGTCATTGTCACGCTAACAAATGAAGCCAGTTGCTCAGATGCTTTCCAGGTGGTATGGCAAGGTGGATCAAAATGGGATGGTACTTTTTGTTTTCGCAGTTTCATTTGACAAGATGTCGAGTTTATTTCCTAGTTCTTAAGTAATAATAAGGCACACCTCAGCCTTTCCTCGGTGTCTTTTTGGCAGCCACTATTATACAGAGATCATTTCTAATGTCCTTAAGCTGCAGGGCCACATGTTTCTATCAGGTACCGTGTCAGGTCTTTCCTGGACTTCTCCCTCCTTCTTGCCACTTATTGTCCTATATCTGTCCAGTTTCCTCCGTTTTTCTTCCTCAAAAAAAATGCTGCTCACCATGCTGAGATATGCAACGTTTTTAGGAATCGCCTTGTTAACCTAGTCCAGTCTGAGTCCAAATATCTGTCAAACTGTGTTTGTTTAGACATTTTTCACAAGTTCCCCTAAAGAAACAAATAGAACAAATTGTGTTTTGTGGCAGACTGTTAGTAACAAAGTGCCTAAAAATGAGGGTCTGGAAACTTGGAAGAAAAATACAAGGATTGGACAACCCGTCCATTCCTTATCCATTCTCAAGACTTTTGCGCAGCACTGTACTCCATCACAGACATTTCCTGGTAGAACATTTTAGTGTGTGATGTGTGCATGCGATGGGTTCTGTTCTATAAGGGACTTTCATTATCCTAAAATGAGGATAACTACAGACAAGAAGGTAATAGCTTAATTTTAAGACTCAAGTGTATTGACATTTGCTCTGGTGTTACTCAGTCTTTTTAAACTGTATTGCTTATTGCACTGTAGAGGCTGGTGAGAAACCATATTTCGTTTCAGGCTAAGTTTAAAAAAGAGCAGTAATGAATTGCAACAATAGTTATGGATAAATAAAAAGCATAAAATCAAAGTTCTAAAACCAACTCATTCACATTCGTTCGGGTAGAAAAACCCTTAAAGGGCCTCAATTTAAAACTTTTTAACGATGTTTTTCTGTCCACCACGTTTTTTTTATAAACGTTTAAATTCTACTTGGATTCTACTGCAGCACATATTAATCAACCTGAATGTTTGCGACACCTGCCACAACACTCAGCTTTGTGAAAACAATGCATTAACATATCGTGTCCAGCAGATGGTGCTATTAACACAAAGATGTTTTATTTTGGCGTTTGGCACTTTTTTATCCCGAGTACATGATGTCGCTCATCACGTTCACCTGGACGAAAATGGATTCAGCTGAGGAATAATCGAGTAGCCTGAGCTTAAACCAATAACGTTTCTATTACATTAAACGTTTTTTCTCTTTGAGGAAAAAGCTCAAAGCTACAAGCAGCTTACATTAAGCATCAAAGTGCGTCTAATTTGTTGTCCACGTGACTTTCTGCCATATTATCTGCAGAGAGATAAACCTCACAGACACGTATTAGTTTTAAATGAGTTATTACTGTTGGTCGGTCAGTTTAAATATATATTTATATATCTTTAAAAAAGTATCACATTGACTTCCAGGAGTGTAACTTTATTCCTCCTTCTTTTTGTAGAAACGCACGCAGACAGTTGTCTCTCTAACTACTGTACAAAACCCAGAAGGAAATAAAGTGAAGCGAAGACTGAGGGGTCCCGGGGTGCACCACTAACAGTTTTCACGAGGTCCCAACAGTGTCCGAGTTACACTGCGCGCTCTGCTGACGCAACCACGTCACAGTGGCTCATAGCGATGGCGGACCGCAGTGTCCCCAGACTTGCCCAGGGAGGGACCGAGCAAAGTCACTGAGCCACTTTCACCGGCTCCAGTAACCTGTCGCCCGACCACCTGTTAAAGGGAGGCCACTGTTGTTGTTCTCGTTGTCCCTCCCATGAAATAGTATGTGGGACGGGATCTGCAGGGAGTGCGCAGACCGGGACGAGCCAGAAGTGGAGTGAGCAGGAGCGCAGTGTGCCGGGCTGACGCGCCGCACGTTGAGCCAGCAAGTTGACTGATATAATAAAAGTCGCGTCGACGGGGAAGCGGACAGCCGCGCTCGGATTTAACAGAGCTTTGAGGGGGACACTTGTTCCGGCAAAATGAAATTCGCGGAGCATCTTTCGTCCCATATCACTCCCGAGTGGAGGAAACAGTATCTTCAGTATGAGGTAAAGCAGAATTTATGTTTTTTAAAAATGAATTTAAGGTGGAAACGGACGTTGAGCAAAACGAACCTGCTTTCATGGAGCTTTAGGGAACTGGAAGAAAAGAGTCGCGATTAACTAAAGAAAAAACACTTTACATTTAAAACACTTTACATTTAAAGAAAATGTAAAGTGTTTTAAGTTTGATTTATTTTTCCAGTTTCAGTAAAGCCTGCTCCTGAGGGCAATAAACGACGGGAAAGATAAGGGATGCCTTTGTTTATGGAGGGGGAATTGACTGCGGTTGTTAAGAGCCATGGGGAGCATTCAGCGTTTATTGCTGTTTGTTGATTTTAACACGTATGAAAATAAAAACTCTGTTTGATTAAAAAAAAAAAAAAAATTTCATACTGTGGAAAAAATTAAAGTTATTATTATTTTCTTTATTTTAACAATTATGGAAAACTGAAGATTGTCTTTGTGTTTATTTTTCACATTTCTTTGCAAAACAACCCGATTTTCACATTTCTTTTTGTTCGGTCACATCATCTTTATCATCATGTTAACTGATGTTGCCTTGTTAAAAAATAATAATAAAAGACGCTCTTTGTCCAAAGACACCCCCCCTCCCCCCAAAAAAACCACCACCTTAAATTATTAACATTTATTTTCATGACTCTAACTAAACACAAAGGTTATATCTCTTCCACCAATTGAGTGCAATGTGTTCCAAAAATTAATTTCACATTTCTAATGATTCTTTGTTTTTGCTAGCATCAAAAATATAAAAAGCTTTTTTTTTTTTTTTTTTGCAATACTTTGAGACTAAAATGATGTTTATTATCATCTTTCTCAGTCACCCAGGAATAGCTGTCTGTGAATCCGCCTGCAGGGCTTCGTCTAACCTGTCTGCTTTTGATATCTGTTGATTTAGAGCAACATCTTTGTGTGCACACATGCTTTTTTTGTTGTTGAGTGTCGTACACTACTTGAGGAGTATTTTAATTTCACACCCCACTTCTTGCTGGCTCTACAGTGAGAGCTTTAGTGCAGACATGCATTGACAGGACAGACTGCTCACTTCCATTTGACTCTATGAATTATAGACAAAGACCCCGTTCTCTTCACCCTCAGCAGCCCAGACTCAACACAAGCTCAGTGCGCCGGTTTTATTTTGGTATCCTGCCCTGAATGATGATGTTAAGCTGGTCTGTTGGTACAGCAGACATTTGGATCTCTTGCTCTTGACAACATGATATGCTGTCATTGTTGTGTAATGAAAACATCTTTGGACACTATAATTAAAAGGGACGAAAAATGAACAGGCATACCTGGGAAACCTGGGAAAATTAATTAAAAAATTAAAAAATGGTGATTAACATGCATGCAAGTGCAGTATGTTGTCTTTGTATGTACAGACTGAAGCCCAGGGACAGATGCATGGCCATACCAGCCATTTTACACCTCCAGTATTCAGTGCAGCACTCGCTGACCTGAGATGGATGATATATTTTCTGTGTGATTAGTGTTGCTTTTATGGTTGCTCTTTTCTGGGACATAATCTTGAATTTGACATTTAAGTTGATAATATTAATGCACTTAAGGAAGAAATATTATTAAAGCCAGCTGAGTTCTATAATATGTCCTTTTTTCTTTATTGTATTCAGACTCTTATCGTCTCTGCATGTGATCCAGAAATCAGACACGAGAACTGAAAGGCGAACGATGAATCCTTTAAAACTCAGCTGTGATTGATCACTGATGACTGACTCGTGTAGCCGGGAGTTAGTGTTTACATTTTTTAACCATTTAAAAAAAAAACAGTCTTTACAAACATGTTCTCGTCACATATGTAAGCTCATATTTTTAAATGATGTAGGAGAGTTGCTCTCCCGTGTCTGCACTTTCTACTCTTGCTCCGATCTGAATTATATATAGTTTGTTGACCGAGAATGTGTTCGTGTATTTATGTCATCGTGGGAGTCTTCAGTCTTTGTGCGACCTCTGTGAACACACACTGAGTGGGCGGGGTGGGAGAGGACTCACACCTATAGATGACGGACACTTCATTAGAAGAATTGGATTTTCAGCAGATCAGGCCAAACGTGAAGCTAAACTGAACTCGGTCGACTTCAGAGAAGCGAGTCACTTAGATGAAGCAGAAATGAATTTTTTATTCTGGGAGATGCAAAAGCTTTGATATGCTGCTGTGATGCAACCCAAGCTGCATCACTTCGTGGGTTGTTTTGGTGAAGCTGTCGCACACACATGCAACTGTTGCATTGTAATAATGACACGCTGACATATTTCCTGCAGCACGGGTCATTTTCATCGTTTTCATGTAGAAGCTGCGACACTTCTGCTGCATTCGAGTCAGTCTCATCCAAACTGACTGTGGTTTGAAGTTATGTCCTTGGCTTTGTGTGCTGGTTGAACTCATTGACCTGCTGCACAGTTTTCACACTTTATTCATTTTATTATTTTTTTAAAGAGCTGCTTTTGTGTGGGAAACTGTGGCGCCCATTTAGATTGGTCAGATTCATTCTATGCAGATGAAAAGGATGCAGCAAAGTGGCCGTTCCAGCATAGAGGCTCTGGTTAGTAACGCACCTCATTCAAATGTGGAAGCATTGACAAGCCAATTGAGTGATTGGGCAATTAGGTGTTTGCTTTATCCTGTAGGACTGCAGTTATAAACCTATATGCTAAACAGCTGTTTGATATGGAGACGTGCATGTCCTGCAGATTTATGCCAAACTGCAGCCTGATGAGATTTTTCCCTTTAAATGCAACAAATCTGGAAATCTTACAACAACAGGTACAATTTAGTGAGTTTTTCAAACGTGAATATATTAGCGCAGGTAAGATGTAGACAGTAAGTAACAATTGTGTTTGGCAGCTGTATTGAGCAGCACAGTTATAAGAACAAATGAAGGACAGTGATTCAGGTGTGTGCGTGCATGTGTGTGGGCGAGAGAACAAGGACACTTTTGCATTTAGCTCTGCAGCCTAATCACTCATGTAAGCTCAGATGAGGAGGAGGAGGAGAGTGCATGCAGAGACTCACATTTACAATTCAAACGAGCAAAGTGTTGCAGAATAACAGGGATGTGTGTGATTTCAGTGACTGTTCAAAGGTCAAGTCTTGTCTTTCTGTAATTAATCTGAGCGATTTAAAGGTCTAAACAAGCGCAGCGAGCTGCGTGTCGTTGTAGCCGTTACAGAAACGGAACTGTTCCCTGTTCAGTGAAAGTACGATTTATCAGCACTGCGCAACAATTTGAACATTATGTGTACAACAGGCATGGCATGGCAACTGCTGAGAGGCCCCATCTCTATACCTCCCTCCTTCCTTGCATCCTCACCTCATCGTTCCTCCCCCACTGGGAGGACATCTGGTCCCCGACCAGACCTGCCCTCTGCTCCCCTCCTCCCCTCTCTTTATCCTCTCCTCCCATGTTCGCTTTACATGCAGGCATCCACTCAGATGCTGAGCTGCAGATTGAAGTGATCCATAGATCCCTTCAGACTAATAATGTACGCTTCGCACTTCCTCAAGCACGATCTCAAGCATCATAGAGCAACGATTTGGCCAAATATTTTGGCTAGTGTCCTCTCAACATGATTCAGCATTTAAAGGATTAAAGTCCACACACAGTATTGACTAACATGGATACTCTGCTATAGAGGTCTAGTTTCAATAGTGACATAAAGCTGGTGTGGGCCATCCATCCATGCATCCATCCATGCATCCATCCATGTATCCATGCATCCATCCATCCATCCATCCATCCATGCATCCACCCATCCATTCATCCATCCATGCATCCACCCATCCATTCATCCATCCATGCATCCATCCATCCATGCATCCATCCACGCATCCACCCCTCCATTCATCCATCCATGCATCCATCCATCCATGCATTCATCTATCCATCCATGCATCCACCCATCCATTCATCCATCCATGCATCCACCCCTCCATTCATCCATCCATGCATCCATCCATCCATGCATCCATCCACGCATCCACCCCTCCATTCATCCATCCATGCATCCATCCATCCATGCATTCATCTATCCATCCATGCATCCACCCATCCATCCATGCATCCACCCATCCATCCATGCATCCATTCATGCATCCACCCATCCATTCATCCATCCATGCATCCATCCATCCATGCATCCATCCACGCATCCACCCCTCCATTCATCCATCCATGCATCCATCCATGCATCCATGTATCCATGCATTCATCTATCCATCCATGCATCCACCCATCCATTCATCCATCCATGCATCCATCCATCCATGCATCCATCCACGCATCCACCCCTCCATTCATCCATCCATGCATCCATCCATCCATGCATTCATCTATCCATCCATGCATCCACCCATCCATTCATGCATCCACCCATCCATCCATGCATCCATTCATGCATCCACCCATCCATCCATGCATCCACCCATCCATACATGCATCCATCCATTCATCCATCCATCCTCTTCCATCCATTCATGAATCCATTGATCCTCTTCCACTTATCCAGTGCAGGGTCATGGGGGGTGGGCGGCTGGAGCCCATCTCAGATGTGAGTATGCCACATCGTCATGTTAATGTTTAGTAATTCTAACTGATGGCCCTGAAAGCTTTGGCTTAGTTATTGTCTACAGGTTTCACCAATGATTACTGCAAATTTATCTCCGTTCCCCAAAGAGACACCCTGCCCCCCTTTCCTGTCACAGCCATCGCCATGGCAATGCCTCCACCTTAATGAACCCCCCCACTTGACTATATCAGCAGCTAACTGTTAGTTATTAACTGGACATCAGTGAGCTGTGTGTGTGTCCACAGTTGGTCCCTTTGTGATTTTAATCCGACAAAATGGGACGAATGCTGCATAAAGAAATGTTTAGCTCCAGGATCAGGCTCCAGAGCTGCAGTCTCACTGCATATAATTCACAGAGGAACTTAGTATCAAGTATCAACAGTCCAGGCTTCGGCTAATGCACTGGATTTCTGAGTGGTTTCCACACACACACACACACACACACACACACACACACACACACACACACACACACACACAGTCCTCTCTGTCTCTCCCATGTTGACCCCAGACAGAGATGATAATGACAGCACATATATTGGCACCTATGTTTTACCTGAAACATGAAATTTGGTGCAAAGCTTAGATTTTACTTCACAATTAATTAAAAGTCCAAAATCATAATTTCCTGGAGCAGTTTGCTTACAAAGATTTTCTTATTGTGAAAAAAGTTATGAGGAAATGTTCAAACGAGCCAGCAGTCGTCTGTTTCCATTATCTTCAAGGTCAGTCTCGCTGAAAAGGAGCGACCCCGTTTAACCACAGCTGCTATCTCTGCTTTGTATCTGCCAGTTTGTCAATCTGCTATTCCTTTAATTATTTATTTCATAAATTGTAACATTATAATATAGTCACAGGGCAATCATGTTTTATACTACCACTGTCTCTCTGTGAATTGCCTCTTTGTTGTGTATGAGGTTTGCTTGATGATCCCAGTATCTGTATAGTCGGGGCTAATTTGCTCCAAATTGGGTTTTGGGCCCAGCTTCTGCCCTCCGGTGGGCTCAATACCTGCAGAAGGGGCCATAGCTTTTAGTGCTGTGTGGATCAGGTGGCAGTCGGGAGCAGAGGTCCAATTCCCAGTTGACAAGTTTGGCCACAGGGATGTGGAATGTCACCTCTCCGGTTGGGAATGAGCCCAAGTTAGTGGGTGAGGCTCAGATATACTGACTAGATCTAGTTAGGCTCACTGCTTTTGTTCTGTCATGAGTCTCTTTGATGGGCTAAAGGGAGATCAATATATGTGCTAGTGACAATAAGCATCAGTAAGTCTTGCTGAGTGCAGCGAGGGCTTCAGAAAGGGTAAATGTGAAAGGCTACGAATGATTTGAACGTTTTTGTGCAGTTTTTGCATGTTCAGAAGAGAGCATGGTGGTCACAGGACGCACAGACCGCTGTGATAGTGCGTGGGTTTCTTCTGAACCCTTGGATAAAAGGTGCTAGCTGTGCTCTGTCCACTGAGTCATTCTTTTGTTCGTCTTTCAAGAAAACTTTTCCTGCAGCGGGGCTGGACTGTGTGAGAGGTAGTGGGCGGGGTTGGGCGTGCTCATAGCCCTTTGGTTCAGGGTTTGTATGTGTTTATGTTTTCATGTATAATCACATGATTTCACAGTGCTCAGTGTAACAAACACAACAATGTAGTAACAAGCGGGGCGTTTTAAAATGAAGCTTATGCTGTGCAGACTTTGTCTATAATGTGAACAGCTGCCTGGTCTTTACTGTAATTTAGTTAATAGCTCTTGAGGTCCTTTTTAAGGTCCTTCTCCTCTGCATGCAGATGTTTCTAACAATTCTGTGGCACCTTATGGTTTATTCTAATCACCCCATTTATCTACTGTAAACCTTTACAACTGATGGGATTTTAGATAATGAGGTAATTCAAGCAATTAGCTGTTTATCATCCCGTCTAAATGAAACCACAGTCGCTTTGCACATGTGCAGCCCTCTCTGTGAAATCACAGGCTCTGTGAAATCGTGAATGTCTTTTGCTCAAAGCCGCTTTTTGTTTTTGTTGTTTGCAGACACTCATATTTGTTTCTCCTCTTCCTCATCAGGCATTCAAGGATATGCTATATGCTGCCCAGGACCAAGCTCCATCTATAGAAGGTAAGGAAGCTCCTCATGTGGATAAAGAAATCCAGACACACAGACAGAGGAAAACACACTCCCAGACACACACTTATGTGCCCCCTTTTTGGGCATCACCAGAATAACAGCCCTGCTAAAAATAGGTGTAAATCACAGCTAACACGTTGCCACTCACTTCAGTCTGTGACTTCACTTTAAGCTAACCTGCTTAAAGTAATAAACACATGCAAGGAGAAGAGGGCTGAGGAGTAAATGAAGCATTTTTACTGCTTGTTTTATGTTCATATAATGTAAACAGAGCGTTCGAACACCCTAAAAATGCTCAGCAACGATGGTTAACAAGGAAGACCAGAACTGAGAAGCCAGCAGCACTCAGTGCACCAACTAGCAGGAAGGCTGCCAGCTATAATTACTCTTTGGCCTCAGAGTGTGTGTGTGTAGTGTGGGAAAGAATGTAAACCATTTGTTTTTATTTTAGACACCAGTTTGTGGCGTAAACAACTTTCTTCAGTTGCAGGGTTTGGGTGTACCTAATGATGTGACATGAAACACTTGTGGTTATTAAACTGTGGGGCGAGCCCCGCTGGTGGATCGCTGAGCCAATTCAGGTGGGACAACGAGGTGAAAAACATGGAAGGAAAACTCTGATCTTCATTTGGGGAACATCCGAGTTTTACGATGCGGCTGAAGTAGATTCAGGGGGAGGAGTTCAAGTATCTCGGGGTCTTGTTCGCGAGTGACGGGAGAAGGGAGCCGGAGATCGACAGACGGATTGGGGCTGCAGCTGCAGTGATGCGGACGCTGCACCGGTCCGTCGTGGTGAAGAGGGAGCTGAGTGTGAAAGCGAAGCTCTCAATTTACCGGTCGATCTACGTCCCTACCCTCACCTATGGCCACGAGCTGTGGGTAGTGACCGAAAGAACGAGATCGCGGATACAAGCGGCAGAAATGAGCTTCCTCCGAAGGGTGGCTGGCCTCTCCCTTAGAGATAGGGTGAGAAGTTCGGCCATCCGGGAGGGGCTCAGAGTAGAGCCGCTGCTGCTCCACATCGAAAGGAGCCAGCTGAGGTGGTTCGGGCATCTGACAAGGATGCCTCCTGGGCGCCTCCTGGGTGAGGTGTTCCAGGCATGTCCCACCGGGAGGAGGCCCCGGGGCAGACCCAGGACACGCTGGAGAGATTATATCTCTCGGCTGGCCTGGGAACGCCTTGGTGTTCCCCCGGATAAGCTGGAGGAGGTGGCTGGGGAGAGGGAGGTCTGGGCCTCTCTGCTTAGGCTGCTGCCCCCGCGACCCGGCCTCGGATAAAGCGGATGAAGACGGATGGATGAAGTAGATTCAGCATTTGGGTGCAGCTCACGCGCTCGGGATAAAACACAAGCCCGTGTAGGGATTTTTTCTTTTTCAGTGTTTTGCTGTGTTCCTGCTGAGTGGGTTTGGTGTGGATGTGAGTTTGACTATCTGTGAATGATAAAGATGTAACAGGCGCTGAAACTGCAGTGATGAGAGCGCTCCATCAGCTTCAGACTCAAAAATCAATCTGAGATATTTGTTGACTTTATTTTTGACTCATCTCTGGACATTTATTATTTATAACACTAATAAGAATTCTATTTAAAACTACATAAAGTAGTTCCTGTGTTTGTGTGAATATTCTTCAATTTAGTGATATTCCCTGCTTGTTAGCAGTCGAGCTCAGACTCTCCCTTTAAGAGCGTCTCCTGAGGCAACCTCGATGTGGATGATGAATTATTTCCTGTCTCAGGTCTGAGCTGTACTCATGGGTCACTGCGCTCTGCCTCTGTCAACTTGACGCAAGATAGGTGAGCATGTCTTATGAAAAGCGACGGGCTCGATCGATCAGCTCAAAGTCGTATTCTGCCATCGATGTGACAGAGTTCCTGCTCGATCAGAGTGATTTGTCTTCTCCTCATTTTTGCAGCAAGCACGTGCAGAGAAAGGCGTGTGATGTGTGCAGAGTTGTGTTTGCTGGGAAAGCCAGAGAGCCCATAATGAAAATGGCGGCGGAGACAAATGGCATTATTGAGCCCTGAAAAGCACGCTCTCCTGTGGCTGTTGACTTTTCATAACAGAAACAATATTAGGATGTGTGATCAAATAAAAGCTTATCGTAGCACTTTTTCATCACATGTCCTGTACTGAAAACTTTCAGATGTGATTTAGTTCAGACTGCGGCCTAAAGACATCAGAAAAATAGACCGACTGGACTTTTATAGCTTTTTGTTTTAACGATTTAATATAAAAGCATTTTAAGGCTGTGGTGGCTTCAACACCAGGACCAGATTTCAGTCTTTCCACGCGCACACGAGGAGCGAGAAGTCAACCCACCATCTGCTTTCTTACTGTCACGTCCATGATGGCAGCGTCACATGTGTGCAGCACACAGACCAGCTGATAGAGATCGTTTGGTTGCTATCACATGATCAGTGATCAGAATACTGAAAATGAGCAGAATATATTTAGCATGTATTCGTTGCATTTTTAGCATCTGAAATAAAGTCTAAATGTGCATGAACCTCATTAAAGTTAAAGTGTGGTGTCACGTGCTGATGTAGTGCAAGAAAAGTTCTGTAATTTGACTTTATGTTGTATATATTGGAAATATTTTAAGATTCTCTTCAGTGGTGCAAAAAATAAGAGACAGTATTTTTAGATTGAAGCTGATGTTGTGCTTCTGGTGACTTATTTTAAATGCTGATTAAATAGCCTCGGTAAACTTTGCTACATAGATAACACAGTAATGTTACTCATGAGCACTAGCTGCTACCATAATAATAATAGAAGGCTAATATTACTGCCTGGTAGTTGCTAAGTGTTAAACTCCAAACATTAACTTGTGTGGGGTTAATATTTATAGTAAGTAACTTGACTGTCGTTGACACCGGAGCTCTACTGACCTCCAGAAATTCCTCAAAGACTTCATCAGTGTTTCTAGACTTTAGCTGATACTAGGGTTGCCACGATTACGTCGACTATCAAAATCGTCGACGACTGATTTAATAGTCGACGCGTCGTTTGAAGCTTTGTAAGATCACAAAAGACGCAGGAATAAGTAGTAGGATTTAAGAGTGTAATAACGGACTGAAACAGAAGATGGCAGCACTGCATGTACAAGGATGCCAGCTGCCGTTAAACCCCGAAGAAGAAGAAGCTGTGTCCCAGAATTCATAGCGCAGCCCAGCTCAGTTTACAACAATGGCGGCAGCTAGTTAGCTTTAATATTACTCTTATTATTCTTTCTGGGTCACAAAATAAACGTTTAACATATTTTCAGGCGAGAATGTAGCTGTGTAAACCTCAAATATCTGCTCAGTTTATCAAGACACCACATATTTTCAAAAGCGCTCCGACGTTTTCGGAGACGTCTGTTAGCCACTAGCTCGATAGCTAGCCGGGGGCTAGGCTAACTAGAGCCGTGAGAACACCGGACTCCCGGCAAATTGTTTTCAAACCCACCACCGTCTTTCGCTACTCAGGTTAAACATGATATATAAGTCACTTAGATAACTTAAAAACGTTATTGTTTGGCTTTTTTTTAGTATTTTATTTGTTCCTGAGTAAATCGGTTTGGCTGAGATTAAAGTTATAGTTTTTACACAGCTGAATAAACATCAAGCAGACAGCTGATTATCAGAAGTGTGAGATGCTCGAGAATTTACTCCGGTGTCCTGTTATATTTTAGATAGCAAGGAGTTTATTAAACTTCACCGAAACAATCTGCAAATTTCATTAAAATTTAATAAACTATCATCTTGTCTTTATTTTTAGTTAGCACAGACCTTAAACACTTAAAGCTGTAAGCTAATGATAGTTATATAAGAGCAGATGCTGCTGGTGCAATAAGCTGTACGTTTTATGTCCAATGGATGATGATCTGATTAGTCGAGTAATTGCAAAAATAATCGGTGACTAGTCGACTATCAAAATAATCGTTTGTGGCAGCCCTAGCTGATACTAATATTTACTGTTGCTTAGTATCTGAGCAGCACATTTGTTGACATTCCTTGTGTAGAGTAGCTAATGTCAAGCCCAACATTAAACCTTCATCATTTTAATGTTGGAGGAGGCTTTTCCCTGACAGCAGAAACGTTGCTTTTAATTTGTGGCTTATAACTCATCTATAAAGGCCTAGTTAATTAATAATGTTAAATGTAATTACAGCATATAAACTATTTTCGATGGAGCCTCATCAGAAAGTGTTATAAATGAAGATTTCCAATAAGTTGAAAGGGAAATATGAGGATTTGGTTTCCTGATGTGCTTCGCTCTGCTTTTCTCTCGCTGTCTCGCTCCTGCCTCCGTCTTTATAAAAAGCAGCTTTTTGGTATTCGGCAGGTGAATCCTCGCCTGAGGGAACCAGTTTACTGGGTTATGACTACTTGCTCACCCGCTCTGCTTTCTCACTAGACGCTGTACCTGATAGAGCTGTGTAACATACACATTGCACCGAACAGACATTTTGAAGCTTCTGTCACGGCCTTTGCATCACTTATCTGCGACAGCACATGACCAGCAAATACGCGGCGTGCTACAGTTTGATGCAGGATTTCGTCGGCTGTGTCACGTGTGGTTAATTTTATTTATTTATCAAAAAGAATTCCCTCACTCAGCGCTCCTGCTGCAGAGATCCACCAAAGGAATGTGCCACAGAATTATGCACTTTCATTTTCACTCGGTTATCATTCAGCTCAGCCGGACGGATGCACGCTAATTAAAGGATCTTGTTGCAAAATGGCATGCACCAACACATGCGCATTAATGCGTCTCTGATACTGTGACCCTTCACCCCTCGTTAGGGCCTTTGTTCTCGTTCCTTTCATCTCTCATTGGTCCTGGAATAATTGTAATTAAAACAAGTCTGCTCCTGCACGGGGAGACAGAAAAGGGGAACAGCTGTCTGGCTCTCTGGTCCTCCCTGTTGCAGCCATCGCAGTGAGTTGTGCCACGATCTAATTCAATTAGGCTGCTGCTTCTTACAGAGATCTGAGAACAATGGGCCCAGACACTAAACACACAGCTTTATTTCTGCATCATCATCATCATCATATTCCTGGCCATGATCACATGCCATGGTTGCCTGTAATTTATAACGTGTTACGTTTTCTGCTCCTTACAGTCATTCACTTGTTTCATTCACTCACTCATTCATTCACTTACTCCTCCTTTGTGTCCTTCCTCCTGCACTCTCTTAATGGGCAGTCTATTAGTGTGATGGTATCTGTGCAGGGCTCGACTGCAGGGGGGGGCTGGATAAACACTGAGAATCTGGCGGGCACCCTTTTACCATCACGAGCACACGTGGGGTCTGATAAAAGCAATGATGTTGCACATTATTGACTTCATAACTCAGGGGAGCAGATTTTTCCTGAACTACAATTTCTGAATGAACAAGTCGGCTGATTGTTTCTTGTGTTGCACTGCGTCCACAACCATCAACCGCCTTCTGCACCAGTGTTGGTCAAGTTACTTGAAAAAAGTAATCAGTAGCTAATTACTGATTACTTCCCCCAAAAAGTAATCCCGTTACTTTACTGATTACTTATTTTCAAAAGTAATTAGTTACTTAGTTACTTAGTTACTTTTTAAAAACACGATTTACAACCTGAATAGGTGATAAAGTGATAGATCTTTCAGCCCAATTCTACTTTTTCTGCATAATCATCATACAAAATGTAATCAAATGGAAAAGTCTCTTTTTAAAACTTGTTTTATTAGTTTTAATCTTTTAACTTTATGCATCAAGCAAACATTTAATTATCTGCAACATTCTCTGACTGGAAGAAATTTGTTTAATATTTAAACCTATTTTCTGCACATTCCAGCACATAAAATAAAATATTTTTTGTGTTTACACTCAGTCTTTCAAATAGATGCAAGTAAAACACAGCAGAAAATAAATAAAGTCAAAGACTAGCGGTCCTGTTGCTCTATTTTCACCTGTAAAGCAGGAGTGGGGTAGGCGGAGGGTTACCCTGGTGCAGGTGTGCAGCGGTCAGTGGAAGAATCCGCGAGTTTCTCTGTGAGTTTCCCATTACGTCGTAGCTACTCGGTGCTTGCTCGGAAGTTTAGGGGTTTTTTTGTTGTAAAAAGAAGTTTTCTTCCCACGCACAACGGACACTAATGTTTTTGTCACTTTTTATGGAATCAAACTCAAAGTAAGGTCAGTACTTCCACGCTTTAAACGCTGCACGCTCATACTCTCTCTGCACTCGATATATGATCCATTGTTGATCTGCACACAGCTGTTGTCACGAACGTCGCACTCGCTTACGTCACTGTCATGAGACATTCTCGCAAAAAAATCACGGTTTTAGTAACGCAGTAACGCAGCGTTCCTACGGGAAAGTAACGGTAATCTAATTACCGTTTTTGCAATAGTAATCCCTTACTTTACTCGTTACTTGAAAAAAGTAATCTGATTACATCTCTGTTCTGCACTTAAGGTTTCACTTCAGATTTGTTGCTCCGCTGTGATATTCAAACTTCAGGACTTTCCATGTTTTATCCAATGAAATAAAGCGCGTCGTGTCGCAGCCTTGTGAAACGGCCTGCACTGTGTCCTTGTGGTGAAATAAACTGCTTTACCTTTATAATGAAAAAAGAAGCCTTTATGTAACCTCTTACTTCTAGCCTGCTGTGCTGAAAAGTGCTTATTTCTGCTGAAATTGTGGGAATACCTTTAATTAAACATCCCTAACATACCACGAGTGAACACTAAAACTTCTCATGTTGTATATATGATATTCAAATGATAGTCAGTCGTGGATCGCTGATGAGGAAATGTGATACTTCTGCAGCCATGGCTCATTCAGCTGAAAGGAAGACAGTCAGAGCTTCTTTATGATGACTCTTGCTGAGATGCTATCATGCTGCTCGTCATTTCCTCAAAGAGCTGCATGAAACTACTCTCAGACCTCATTTCATACTTTCATAGCTTCGCTGCAAAGACAAAGACACAACACCACAGATACAGATATATGAATCACATTTAATCGTCACTCATTAGCTTGACTCTTATTCTTCTCTACCACAGCGTCACAGCTTCCCTCTCACCTCTCCAGTGTGTCAGTCTGTTGTTGCCATGCTTCCCTTGGACGATCATTTTCTTCATTTCTTTTAAGTTTCATATACTGATGAAAACTCTTCACATCAGCAGCCTCGTGGCTCCAACACTTGCTAATCATCACTTTTGTGTAGTTGGTGTTTCGTGCTTCATCTGTGTAATAAAAGCAGCTCCACTAATCACAGCTACACTATACCTTTGTTGCCTAAGCTGTTTGCTTGTGCGCCATTTTGCCTGCTGTTGTCGACGACCGTGATGAGAGGTTAGTCGCTGCTAGCCTGCGCTGATTGTTATTCTGCTTGCGTACGCGATGGAGCAGCAGCTGTTATTACTGTCGTTGTTCCCCGCTCAAGTCTTTTCCCGCCCCCTGCGTCGAATGACTTTCTAATTTGTGCAATTTTCTCGCCTTAGCGTGTAGTTGTAACTTTTGTTTCCGAACATGTTTCTGTGCTTTAAAAATGATGTTTTGCCTTTTGTTCTTTCCCCCTCAGCAGTGGTGCGTTACTTCTGCAAGACACTGGACCGAAACCTGACCCACTCTGGTCCAGTTTGTCATGCAAATCCTTTTTGTGATTTAACTGTAAAATATGAAAGTAATAACACGGCCCAGCACTAAAGTTTTGCCTGTTTCAACCAGCGTTAGTCTGGGATTACACGAGGAGTCTGTGACGCACCCACTCACACGGCATGTTTGGCAAGTACCTTAGTATCTTTGAAAGAGCACTCAAGGATGCCCAAAAGACAGAACAGACAATACTGTGCTTTGTGAAAAAGGCAAAACAGGTGCTGGCAGGACGGCGGGAGGTGATAGAAGCAGTCGAAAGGAAGAGAGCCAGATGGACATGCAGACAGACAGGTAGACGGGCAGAAGGGTTCATCAGGACAGTGGCCGCCCAGCCAGGGGCTCCCACCCACCTGCATTATTGATGGGCTCTTTGACAAGCTGCAGCTTGTGCTCGCTTCCAAGCACTAATTGCTGGGATTTTGTGGGGGTTGGGGTTTTATTTATTTATTTAGGTCCTTAATCTGGGCGCCACCTGAGCAGATATGTGAAGTCAAATAAAAGTAAATGAGGCAACGCTGAGATATGCAACTGTGGATAAACTGAGCAAACCCTGGGAGATCTTTGCAGACAGATTTTACTGCCTGCAACGTGTCGATGTCGGTCCTCCTGCTACATCCAATTGGAATTTATAGGAAATGACTTTTTCGTGACTGTTAGTCCACATACAGTACGCTGCATTGTTATCAAGATGTTTCGAGCAGTTGTTCGAGCACCCGTGCGAGGTTTGGCTTCCATGGTGTTCAAAGCATCACTGAACTTACAAAGCAATGAAATGTGGACATAGCTGTGAATTCATTGGTCCTTTGATGGGGTTTCTGAGGGTATTAGAGGGGAGGCAGGAGGAGGATCAGGGTCAATATGAAGCTGGGATTGCTATACCAAGGTCAGGGACGAATCGAACGGAGGTAAAGAATGATTAAAAAAGCTGAATGACTGAATGAAGAAAGGATGATCAGCGCTCCACATTTATGTTTGCTGTCATTATTACGAAACAATAATGAAAATTATAGATCGGGATTGTCACTGACCAGACTGGAAGAGTATAATATTGAGAAATCGTGTGTGAGAGATCCTTCAGGCAGCAGACAGACAAACAGACTGAGTGGGAGGTCCCTGGGCTCATCTCCAATGCATGTTGCCCTGCATTAGCACTATAGCCTTCCCACAAGATAAAGACAGCGAGAGAAAGAGAAGCATGGTGGATGAAAGTCTCCTATCCATCCATCCATTATTCATCAGTGAATTAGATCTCGCCTGAATAAAGTGGAGGCGAAGAGGAGAAGAGAAGGTATGGGCTGATTTAGAGGACCGAGTGCTGTGATGTTCGAAAAGGGTGAGGAGTTCAGAGGCAGCAGCTCCAGCTGAGATAGTATTTTTAGGTTTTAGGTGTTTGAGGGGAGTCTGGGAGGTTTTTTCAAATGGTGCAGAGGCAGTGTGCCGGAGAAAAACTGGCAGAGAGAGGCAGAAATAGCAGGAAGAGGATTGCAGTAGGAAAAATGCACGTTTTGGGGAGGGGATTGATCAGGGACAGGGGTGAAGGAGAGGTGAGCAGCACTCAGAGGAGACAAGGTCATCCTGGAAACCCTCTCGCCTCTTAAATGCAGTTAGGAGGCTTCTACTAATCCCTATAATGGCTTCATGCAGCATACATGTCTATCCTCACACATACATGTGTGTTTACACGTAAACGAGGACGAGCGTGATGTGAACCTTTCAGAAACACCAACCTGGACGAATGAGATGCAGCTTCTTTCCCCAATGAGAATGCAATCATGTAAAGGTTAAATAAGCATAACATCCATCATATGATTTGGCTGCTTGCCATGTGAACAACTGCACATCACATACAACGAGCTGCAAGAGCGATCGCAACAATCTGAAGCATGCAAGCATGTCATTGTAATGAGATCTGTCTCTCTTGATTAGAAAAGATGCTCGGCGTCTCCGGGGTTCACTCTCTGTCGGGCATTAGCAGGGGCTTCCACGCTATAATCTGACCTTTGTTATAAGGCGAGTTATTTTTTAAATCAGTGATGAAATGCTTCATTGACAGCTTTGGCCGGCAGCCAGCAGATCAGCCAGGCTTTGCTGAGCGTAGCAAATCAGGAATAGCTGACTGCGTATCATTTATCTATCCCAGATTCACACAAATGTTTTAAAAGGATTAAAAGGAATCATTTTTTTAATCAATCGCATTGCTCGGCAGAATTTCTCGATTTCAATTTGCATATTTGCCCAAACAGCATCTGTCCTGTATTCAACGATAGAAACGCAACAAGAACACAAAGCTGGCTGCTGATGACGGACAGAAGAATAGAGACGCACGACCTTGTGTTTGCTGTGCGCCTTGATGTTTTTATCTTCTCAGGCCGTCTCTGCTGCGCTCACATACAACTGTTTGCAGAGGGTTTCACACTTGTGCACATTTGCATGCAGAGATGCGCGCGCACACACACACACACATGCGCGCATAAGGAGCTGCATGCTACAAGCATGTGGGTGTGATTGTGAGCTATAGGCGACGACAGCAGGGCCATATGCTGCTGTATTTCTGTGTTTTAGTCCTTAATTAGAATACAGCCAATCAAATCATTACAGTGTCCACTCTCATCTGCTTTTGTTTATTTATAATTTTATGAATATATTTGCCCATATGTGAGGTTTTTTCTTTTCTTTTTCCTCGGAGATACATTTTGCAAACATGCTCCGTCTCAGTTTATTAAGTTTTTATTTCAACAGTTGCTTAAACCTGGTCTGTGTGGTTTCTAAATCACAGCAGTAATTTGACATCGTGGGCCACGTCCAGCCCACTTTGATCTTAAGTGGCCTGGACCAGTGAAACTACGAGTTTAATAGGTATTTAATTTGATATTTCATTGTCCAGACTTATGTAATATAAATTATCTATATTATATAATTTTTGTCAATTCACAGAAAATATCCTTTTCAATTGTGAATCAGTATAAATCAAAAACAGACGTTTCTGTGGTAGATGCTGAAAAAACTGGCCTCATTAATTATCTGTTACTTAATTATTTTGGTGTTCACTACAAATTTCCATGGCAGAGAGTAGGGGTGGGGGGGAAAATGGATACTGTGTAGTATGGTGATATTTTGTTTGCTAATAATGTATCGATACAGGAACAGCAGAAATCGATATTTTGTTACAAAAAGGTTTTTGTGCTCTGACTTCAGAGCATGTTGATCCTTTTTCTGAGCAAGAATCCTGACATTCCTTCACTGTCCAAATGTGTTTAACTTGTTTTTGGCAGCAATAAACATGACAGTTTACTTATTTTAATTTAAGACATGTTTTATTTTAATTAAGTTTAAAACTTTTTTATTTAATGTAAAATTATATTTTGTTTTAATTTACTTTCAAATTCTTCAGTTGCTGAAGGGGCTGCATAGTTTTCATAAACTGCATAGTTCAGAATAGCTATAATTGTACCAGATGGTTGATTCAGTTAAGTTGGACTAGACTGTAATACAAACCGTTCAGTTTGTCAACAATCAAACTGAAATGAGAGAAAGACTGAGTGTGAGACTTTGATATTAGAGAAAATGATGATTGATAAAGTTTACCTTTATGTACAGAATCTGAATATCGCAAAATATTTTAAAAAATTGCAATAATATCGTATCGAGCGTTAAGTATTGTGATAATATCGTATCGTGGGATGTATGGTGATTCCCACCTCTAGCAGAGAGGGTTTTTTATTAACGAGGAAAAGCATCTTTTCAGGGACAGTTCTTGTTTGACACCCGCACTCTTTTAATTTAGCTTTTTGATTTGGCTTTTAAAGAATCTTTCTCCACATTATAGAGGTTTTAGTGGTACTACAACCAGCTTGATGGGAGGTGTGGGTGGGTTCGTACAGTATGTGGGCCTTGCAGAGGACACAGTGTCCTTTACTAGACGAGTATATTGCATCGTTTCTCTGGAGAGATAACTGGAACCTGGCACAGATTAGCTTAGAGCACAAATTCACGATGATGTTATACCGGTCAGTCTCCTTTTCTTAGCTCTTACTGCGATGACTTTTGGCTGATTGTCAGTACATTTACTAACCCTAAACATGGAAACGGAGACACCAATTTGAAAACTAGATCATGATGGAAAAGTGTGAAGAGTGAGGAAAGGATTCTGTGCAAAGTCAGTCCTTGAATTATGAAGTAGACTCTTATTGCTTCCATGGGAATTAACGGGGTCGGTGTTAAAATGATCACCTGTCAAATGTAGTGTGGTGGGATGCCTGTTTTGGAACCGGGGCACCTTTCAGTCAATGACTAGACCATGAACTCCTCTGCATACCAACATATTTTAGGTTCATTTGTCCAACAGCTACAGCTTGTCCCAAACTGGGTCACGCAGCAGGACAGCGACAACAGAATGGACGAAAAAGAAACGAATCAACGTGGAGTTAAAGTCCAGACCGACTGAAACGTTACAGCAGGACCTGAGCTGTGCATGAACCAGTTTCCATGAATCTCAATGTACTGAAGCAACCATGTAAGAGATATAAGAGGCCAATAAAGTCATACATATTTATTTTGTTCCCGGGAATCCATACAGCCCCATAGAAATGTTCCAAAAGTGGCCCCGTGGGCGTCAGCACTCCTGTGCCTGATTGCATTTTTGTGTAGAGGTTACAAAGGTGGCATATATGTACTTCCTGTGGTCCTGATAGATTTATTTTCGGGCTTCCCACGAGCAGAGCGACATACAGAAGGAAGTCGCGGCCACGATTGAATGACAGATAAAAAGAGTGAAAAAAGAAAGGGAGGTGACATTGGTGGTAATTGGAGGGAAGGAAGCGAAAGCCTCGGGGAGCCTCGTCTCCCAAACGTTACAATTACTCCAACGAAAGATGTGTGAAAATCAAAGAACACGAGAGCTCAAACTCTTTCATTTGCTTGTTCAGTGATTTTAACTACGTCCCAAAAATGGCAGCAATAACTCGCAATTTAAGTTTCAAAGGGCAACAAATATTGCTCCAGATATAATTTATCCCCTTATTTACACTATATCCTCTTATAATCTGGAGACAAAAGCAGAGAGATCAATAATTCACAGCTATTGTTCCCTCCCGGACAGCCCGTCTGTTTTTATATTAAATGCTGAATTATTAAGTCTGTGAGAGATTGGAAATGTGGGGAAGCTTTCCCCTGATGCCCGTGTGTAGGGATGGGTATCGTTTAGGTTTTATCCGATACCGGTGCCAAACCGGTACTTTTGAAACGGTGCCGGTGCTTAAACGGTGCTTAAACCGGTGCTTAAAGAATGGAGAATACATAATTGGTCCAAAAACCTCTCACGTTCAGCTGTTTTTTTTGTAAAAAGATAACAATGTTAGCCTTTTCTGCAGCTATGGGGCATATATGGTATCACTCTTGGCTGGAAGCAGCTTAAACAATGGAAAAAAACACAAACTTTGTCCAAAAACCTCTCATGTTTAACTGTTTCCCACTTTTTCTTTGGTCATTTTAGCCTTTTTGGCCAGGGTGAAGGGAGTATCTGCCATCAAACAAGAAGACAGCCGCATGTAGCTATGATGATGTTTGCTAGTTCACCTTACATGCATTAATGTAATAACGTGGTTAGCCTACTCAACGTAAATTACACACGAACAACATTAAGCTACTCACGCAGAGAAGAACGGCTGCTGCTGCATCATCATCCTCATCATTTCTGCTACACTGGCAGGGCTAGGGGCCAGGACTCTCCTCGGGTTTTTGGGGGATGTTGCTAACTCCGGGTCGATAACAGGCACCACACCCTCAGTAGATGTGCTCGGTGTGAGGTCTCGCAGCAAGCTATCAAATACGGCGCATTTCTCGTCTTTTAAAAAAACGCTATGCGTCGCCAGGTGTTTCATCAGATTTGAGGTGTTACCTCCTTTGACAGCATCACAGTATCAGCTTAAAGCACTTGTTGCAGCTGCTGAGTTTGCATCTTTTGCTGTGAAGTACAGCCAGACTTTGACCGCTTCACCTTGGACATTTTTAATCTGTAGCTCTGCTCTAAAAGAACGTACGTACCTGGACCCGCCTACTATCCTCGGAAACGTAAAATGATTGGCTAGAATCTAAAGTGCATCACAGCTCAGGAAAATAAAGCACCGAAATGTGCGCTGCTTTTCGGTCTGGTTACTACCGTTTATGTCAGAACCGGTGCCATCATGGCACCAGATACCGGTACCCATCCCGACCCGTGTGTCTTCACAATCTGCCCCGTCCCTCACTGGCAGACACAAGGGCACCAGAGCAACTTCATTAGCACAAAAGTGCTTCAGACATTTAGGGTATGTCAGAGACGGAGAGAGCAGACGATGCAAAGCAGCATACTGTGTGCACACACTCATGTGCTCATTCACGGTCTCAGGCTTTCCTGTCAGGGTTGTTGATGTTCACCCTCCCTGCTACCACTGGCCTGAGGCAATATGCATATTTCATATCCTCTTCGACGTGTGATTGATGCTTCGTGTCAATATTATCCAACGCGTAAGGTTGACCGACTGCGAGGGTCGTGGCCTGTCAGTGTGTCACATTTCTGACTACACGTCTCAGTGTTGCACCATGATCGTGTTTGATTTGAAAACGTGTCCTCTTGACTCCTAACTAGCTGTAAAAGGAAGACGCGCCCGCATGCCGTTCAGTAGAAACAACAGTTTGCGTCTGTTTTGCATTTCATCCTCAGGCAAACTGCAAACTGGCTTCTCTTCCTGACAAGTGCCATCTGATAATTAGGTCTCATAATCACTCTATTAGTATGCAGCTCAATTGAGCAGAGAGCAGCTTATTGTTCCCCTGGCATGTGCAGTAGCCTTTGTAAGAGGATTATTGCAGATTTCATGTTGGGGTTTTTATGAGACTGAATCACACGTGTAATGAGTTAAACTGTTGCACAGCTATTCTCAGAAGTGCTTGTTATGTTTTTTAAATTGTCGCGCAGCAGAACTGCATCATTGAGACGAATCTTCTGCTATGATTCTAGTTAAAGCATGAAGACGCCGGGGCGGAGGCAGAGCCACTGTTATAGCTTCGGTTTCATTGCAGCGTTGCACATAAAGCCGTGTTGAACTTTCTCCATCACGGTTACCATGACGCCAAAGAAAGAGGCCAGAATCATTCAGGCCTTTTTTGTTCCTGTGACATTCAGGACCGAAACACAATAAACCTCGAGCAAGCAGAACTAAGGGTGCGAGCATTCTCTTGAATTATAATGTTTTCTTCTGATACTCGTTAACAGCACAAACACATACAGAGGTACCAAAACGGGCAGAGGGTGGCACGGCGGCAGCAAGAAGGTCCTGAGTTCAATTCCAATCTGTTCAATTCAGGGATCTGAGTTTGCATCTTCTCTTTGTGTTTGTGTGGGTTCTCTCCTGATACTCCGGCTTCCTCCCACTGTTCAAAGACAGTTAGTGGGGACAGGTTAGCTGGATACTCTAAGGCTACGTTCACACTGCAGGCGAAAGCGCATCAAATCCGACTTTTTTGACCCTCTGCGACCCATATCCGATCATGGTGCGACAGTGTGAACGGCACAAATCCGATATTTTCAAATCCGATCTGTGGTTCTGAATCCGATACATATCTGATGTTTTAGAAAGCTGCTGTTTGATGGTCATGTCGCATTAAATCCGTCTTTTACGTCACCGACACAAGACAGACGCCAATTATCAGCGCCAGAGAAGACATCGCGAACGCTTCCTGGACATCCGGTGAAACTGCTGGGAAGACAACGTTGGAGAAACGTGAACATTTTATTTGTTCTGTATAATCTGCAGATTCTGACAGAAATCTGCAACTATCCTTTGAAGCAGCGCTCCTCTAAAACAGCAATAAGGATCATTATTAGGTTATTTACATTATTATGTAAATAACAAAATAACTTAAAGCAAAAATTGGGAAACGTGAAGTCCGAAGTCTTTATATTAAGGTCCATCAGACAAACAATACTGTTGGTCTGGGTCTAAACAGAACGCGTTGTGTGTGACGTCTTCTTTTGCGCATGCGGGCACTTTGAGCGTTCACACTAGAGCGCGTTTGCTGTCGCATTTTATTTGTAGTGTGAACGAGCAGACAAAAAAAATCGGATTTGATCAAAAAATCTGAATTGAGCATCAAGACCTGCAGAGTGAACGTAGCCTAAATGGTCCATAGATGGGTTGTTTGTGTCTGTGGTAGCCCTGCGACAGATTGGTATATCCTGGCTCTCACCCTCAGACAGCTGGGATAGCCTGATAAGGTTGGAAGGAAAACAGGCATAAGTGATGAGGATGAGATAGATGACACTAGTTTTAAAGGGATTTGAGTGTAGTGTTTGTGTTCGTTATTTTTAATAGTTTCTTCAAATACACTTTGTCTTTTTGTGTCTTTGTTGCTGATTTCCAGCAGTGGACTCTATTTGAGTAGCTTTGCAGGATTTATTGAGATTTTGTGCAGCTGCTCAATTTGTCCTAAAATAAGACTTTTGTCTCTCTCTCCTCCCTTTGTGCTGATTAGCTGGTGCAGCAGGTGGGTGGAGACAGTGGAGATGACCACATGATGAATATCTTTTCTCACTGACATCATACAGATCCAAGAGTAGAAAAAAACGGTGTAAAGCCATGCACAGAGCACTCTGGGGTTTTGCAGTCACATGACTTTCACCACGTGACAAAATAGATTACTTGTTAGATTACTAGTAATCCTTAGATTACTCCAAAGGAATATAATATCCAGAATGCTTTCTGTTCATGTACTGTAGGCATGCTTGCATTAGCATGTTGTTGCTTTAATACCTCCAGTCTGTTTAATGTGATGATGATTTTCATTTTCAGCTGCTGTTGCTCCTCAGCCTGAAAGGCTTAGTGTTGTTACCCCGCCAGCGAGGGGGGCAGGTGTCAGGTGACGTGGAAATCCAATTTTGTGAACATGATAACTTGAGAACGAGGCAACGTAGGATTTTCACATTGGTAAATGGACTGATTCTTATATAGTGCTTTTCTACTCTCTATATAACAGGCCTCATCACACCCATTCTCACTTTATCTACACTTAGTGTTTTCTAACGACATTCATACTCCGATGGATTCATCGGAGAGCAAGTTGGGGTTAGTATCTTGCCCAAGGATACTTGACATGCAGACTGGAGGAGCCAGGGATCGAACCACCGACCTTCCGATCAGTAGGTGACCTGCTCTACCTCCTCACCCATAGTTGTCTGCTAAGGTTAAGGTCAGAAGTCAAGTTTACAGGAAATCTTGTGAACGCAGTAGCTTGAGCGGGAGGTCCCTTTAAAAACCATGACACAGGTGTATTTTCTGAGGAAGGATATCATACAGGAAATATATCATTCATGCATTTTTTAAATCTGCTGGTTTTTCAATAGAGGTGGGAATCACCATACATCCCACGATACGATATTATTGCAATTTTTTATTATTATTATTTTTTGAACGGTTTGTATTACAGTCTAGTCCAACTTAACTGAATCAACCATCTGGTACAATTATAGCTATTCTGAACTATGCAGTTTATGAAAACTATGCAGCCCCTTCAGCAACTGAAGAATTTGAAAGTAAATTAAAACAAAATATAATTTTACATTAAATAAAAAAGTTTTAAACTTAATTAAAATAAAACATGTCTTAAATTAAAATAAGTAAACTGTCATGTTTATTGCTGCCATAAACAAGTTAAACACATTTGGACAGTGAAGGAATGTCAGGATTCTTGCTCAGAAAAAGGATCAACATGCTCTGAAGTCAGAGCACAAAAACCTTTTTGTAACAAAATATCGATTTCTGCTGTCCCTGTATCCATACATTATTAGCAAACAAAATATCACCATGCTACACAGTATCCATTTTTCCCCCACCCCTATTTTTCAGTGGCACAGTCTAAATGTAGCTATAGCAGCATCACTGTTTCAGTCTTTTGACAAAATGACATTTAGAGCTTTTTCACAGTTTGCTTTTAGGGAATTTTCCTCTTATAAAACTCTTCTGCTGTCAGATTGCTGTCACCGTGCGGATATTCAGACCGCGGCACGATGATAGAATGATATGATTGATGGAAATGTTAAAGATGTTCCACAATTGTTGAGTGTGGAGCATCTTTTAACCTGGTGAAATATGACCTGGTGTGTTCCCGAACTTGTACTTCCAGGGGATTTGTGCCACCAACAGGATGCTCAGGCATGGTGCTGGTGGCTGCCACTGTCTTTAATCTCTGCTCATCTATAATTTAAATATGCACTGTGTGGAAATATAGAGTGCCATTGGATCAACTCGACATTTTCACCTAGACAAATCTTTTGTTGTTGTTCGTTTAAAAAATTCAGCATAGTAAAAATGCTAAAATACAACAGATTTCTATGATGGTTCTGAATTTTCTGACCTGGTTAAACTCACATCCAGACTGTTTATGGTTCATCAGCTCGAGCCGATCTCAGGTTAACAAGGAGCAAGTCAGATCTTCAAGGGTCACTTTATCTGCACTGAAAAATATCAGCCAGATGCTGTTTGCTGCAGGGCTCAGTCAGTAACACACACACACACACACACACACACACACACACACACACACACACACACACACACACACACACAGAGTGAGAGAAACCTTAGACTCTTATTTAGGGTTCTGTTTGTACTGAGGACACATGAAGGGGATGACTGAGAGTTCAGAGGCTCTGTGTTTGTGTGTTTGCTGGTGGTTGAGTCACTTCCTGTCTCTCCTCTGCTCGCTGCTCTTTAAACTCTGCTGCTCAAATGCACACAGACCCCCTTGCACGCCACAAATACTCCTCAAAACGTTCACCCTTCATTCAGTTTCTGTGCCATCCTTGCATATTTTACACAGAACGCTCACAAACACCCCTGTGTACCATATGACCCCCCCACCCCGACCCCAATGTCTCCTAAAACAGCACAATCAGCATGCACGTGTTTGCATGTCTGTTCTTGTGAGTAATCTCACTTTCAGATTATAAACTAATATAACTGTCATCATCTGTCAGAGGGATGGGAGTTTCAGATGCACACAGCTGAGGAAAAGTGAAGCATTAGGAAACTCTGAGCTGTTCTCACTTCAAAATGTCCCGTTTTAAAGAAGGAAGATAAAAAAAAGACCTGAACATCGAGGCAAAAACTGTAGCCTGGATGGCCAGATGTTGGCAGATGTTATCTGCAAGTCACAATGTCTCTACATTAAGAAATGTTTTTGGTGTGTAAAAGTGACCAATTTCTGCAACACGTCGTGTGTGTATATAAAGCTTAACAGTCCAACTGTACACAAAGAGTTTGTGTATTTTCTGATGATTGTTGAGATTTTCAAACATTAACCTTAATAAATACTAGGGGTGGGAAAAAATGGATACTGTGTAGCATGGTGATATTTTGTTTGCTAATAATGTATGGATACAGGGACAGCAGAAATCGATATTTTGTTACAAAAAGGTTTTTGTGCTCTGACTTCAGAGCATGTTGATCCTTTTTCTGAGCAAGAATCCTGACATTCCTTCACTGTCCAAATGTGTTTAACTTGTTTTTGGCAGCAATAAACATGACAGTTTACTTATTTTAATTTAAGACATGTTTTATTTACATACTTGAGGGTGCATGGGAGTTTGCCCAACCAGTCTACATGTGTTTTGTGGGCTTGGAGAAGGCATTCGACCGTGTCCCTCGGGGTGTCCTGTGGGAGGTGTTGCGGGAGTATGGGGTGTCTGGCCCATTGCTACGGGCCATTCGATCCCTATACAACCGTTGCAAGAGCTTGGTTCGCATTGCCGGCAATAAGTCGGACTCGTTCCCGGTGGGTGATGGGCTCCGCCAGGGCTGCCCTTTGTCACCGGTTCTGTTCATAATTTTTATGGACAGGACTTCTAGGCGCAGCCAAGTGGCGGAGGGCTTTCGCTTTGGTGGCCTCAGGATCTCATCTCTGATCTTTGCGGATGATGTGGTTCTGTTGGCTTCATCGGGTGAGGGCCTCCAGCTCGCACTGGAGCGGTTCGCAGCCGAGTGTGAAGCAGCGGGAATGAGGATCAGCACCTCCAAATCTGAGGCCATGGTTCTCAGCCGGAAAAGGGTGGAGTGCCCACTCCGGGTCGGGGATGAGGTCCTGCCCCAAGTGGAGGAGTTCAAGTATCTCGGAGTCTTGTTCACGAGTGATGGGAGAAGGGAGCCGGAGATCGACAGACGGATTGGGGCTGCAGCTGCAGTGATGCGGACGCTGCACCGGTCCGTCGTGGTGAAGAGGGAGCTGAGTGTAAAAGCGAAGCTCTCAGTTTACCGGTCGATCTACGTCCCAACCCTCACCTATGACCACGAGCTGTGGGTAGAAACCGAAAGAACGAGATCGCGGATACAAGCGGCAGAAATGAGCTTCCTCCGAAGGGTGGCTGGCATCTCCCTTAGAGATAGGGTGAGAAGTTCGGCCATCCGGGAGGAGCTCAGAGTAGAGCCGCTGCTGCTCCACATCGAAAGGAGCCAGCTGAGGTGGTTCGGGCATCTGACAAGGATGCCTCCTGGGCGCCTCCTGGGTGAGGTGTTCCAGGCATGTCCCACCGGGAGGAGGCCCCGGGGCAGAGCCAGGACACGCTGGAGAGATTATATCTCTCGGCTGGCCTGGGAACGCCTTGGTGTTCCCCCGGATAAGCTGGAGGAGGTGGCTGGGGAGAGGGAGGTCTGGGCCTCTCTGCTTAGGGTGCTGCCCCCGCGACCCGGCCTCGGATAAAGTGGATGAAGATGGATGGATGTTTTATTTTAATTAAGTTTAAAACTTTTTTATTTAATGTAAAATTATATTTTGTTTTAATTTACTTTCAAATTCTTCAGTTGCTGAAGGGGCTGCATAGTTTTCATAAACTGCATAGTTCAGAATAGCTATAATTGTACCAGATGGTTGATTCAGTTAAGTTGGACTAGACTGTAATACAAACCGTTCAGTTTGTCAACAATCAAACTGAAATGAGAGAAAGACTGAGTGTGAGACTTTGATATTAGAGAAAATGAATATTGATAAAGTTTACCTTTATGTACAGAATCTGAATATCGCAAAATATTTTAAAATATTGCAATAATATCGTATCGTGGGATGTATGGTGATTCCCACCTCTAATAAATACCTGCCATTTAAAAAAAAAAAAGAAAAGGTCATCCATCCACCTTCCTCCACGTATCCAATTCAGGGTTGCTGGGGGGGCGGAGCCTACCCCAGCTGCCATAGGACAAGAGGCCCGGCAGGGGCACCACTCTGTCACAAGACTAACACAGAGAGATACACGACCATTTACCTTCACAGCTATGGCTAATTTAGAACCACCGATTAATCAAACCCCACTCACTGTCTTTGGACTGTGGGAGGAAGCCCGAGTACCCGGAGAGAAGCCACGCAGACATGGGGAGAACATACAAACTCAGCGAGGGGTGAAAAAGTGTGTGCAGGCGCATGAAGAATGATCTTGTTTGACAGGATTTTGTATGAAACTGCAGGAACTTTAATCTCTGCTTTTAAGCCGTTTGTGTATCTCAAGGTGTGAATTTGATCTAACGTGATGACCTTGCATGTCTGCACTGATGCAAACGTCACATTTCTGCCTGTCTCACATCAACAATATAAACCATCGTGGCTCAGATAAAAAATGAATTTCAGTGGCCAGGGTCGAGCGACTGAGTCACCTCCGACGGGGATATTTTCTCAACCTCCTGACTCTTTTCTGATGTTGTAATGTTTTGCTCGTTTTATTTTGCGAGCATCACAAAGACAACATTATCAAATAGACTCTGTACATAAATTTCCGCTTTCTGGAAAATCCAACGAAAGTAGTCGATCCCCCGGCGAGGCTGCACCTCCAACATCGGCACATTGATTTTATTTATAGATTTAATTTCAACTGAGATCAGGCATAAAGAAAACAGTCATTTGGTTGTATTTTAATAGAAAACCACAAATAGGACATTAAGCAGGAGAAAATGAATCCCCTTCTCTTTGGTGACAGATGTGGTGTTTTGTGTTGTTTTAATGTAGGTGAACGAAAATAAAAACAGGGTCCTTCCTGTGCATGTAAATCATGTTAATGATACAACACTGAAGCACCCCAAGGTCAGCGCGCTCATAATCAGATTGAGTCAGGAAATTGCTCCTAATTTAATAACATTAAGTGTTGGATTCCTTCCTCCCTGCCAGGATGGCAAAGGTGGAACGAGCAGGACGATCGCTCATTCATAAGTTAGAGTTACAGCACTGCCAGGAGAAAATGGAAACAGATTTTTGCAGTGGGAAAGCTGACCTCCAGAACTGCATCATCATGATCAGGCTGAGTAAACAAACTGGTAATAATGACAACTGCACAGTGTGCCACATGAGTGAACAGGCTACACTCACATTTGTGTGGGTTTGCATTGCTCTGGTGAGACATGTTTAGACTTGTAATCTGTTTTTCATACTCACTTTTCTCCTTTGTTGTGCCGTGTTTTGATTCTGTGTTTCATCTTTAATCTCCAAGACTCTTTGAAGCCCAAACACTTTTCCTTTCTCTCCTTTTGTGGTTGCTTTTTCCCCTCTTCATGCTTCCCTCTCGCTTTTTATTCCCTCTGGGATCCACCTGATCCTCCCTCTGCCTTCGCTTGTTTACCTTCTCCTCTTTTTGACCCGGGGTTAACCTGAAGCAGCGGCTCTGGAGCTGGCACTGCTGCCAGCTCCAGAGCCGCTGCCTGACTAAGGACTTTTCAGGAACGGTGCACAACATGTTCCTGTTCTCAGAGGGGAAAATGTCTTGTTTCATGCTCGCTAATCTGCGAGCTTCCATGTTACCGACATAAATGTGTGTGTGTTGGTGTGTGTTGGTGTGTGTTGGTGTGCTTTTCTAAATGTTTTTCTTCTAACATTTCAGTTCTCAAAGTGAAGCCGTTTAGTGTGAGTCTTATTGAGAGGCTGCAGCTGGTGTTGTGAGAATGCCACGGCAGCCTGGAGGGACATCTTCACACACACACACACACACACACACACACACACACACACACACACACACACACACACACACACACACACACACCTTGGCTCACTGTCCTTGAGCTGACTAGGCGTACAGCCCTAAACAAGTATGAATAATAGCATGTTGTTATATTTACCTGCAACATGATAGACCTGCGAGACTCTTTCAGAATAAAAGCTCATTTAGTTCTCCACTAATTAAGCTGCAGACGGATAAAAGAGTACACTGTGAACACAGAGTATCCAAACAATTTCCCCACTAATCACGTCAGTTTGAGTTTGTCCTTCTTGCATATATGTACACATGTGCAGCAGTTCCGATCAACAGTGTTTATGCAGGACTTTACACGGTGCACCACCGCCATTACTGTCGCTGCCTATTTTTGATGCTGCCTCTGAAATTGAGAAGAGGAGCCGCGGTATGCTGCAAAACAAATAGCATGCAAAGTAGCCATACTGCACCGCTCTGAGGATATAATGGCCCGTCACATTTAGTCTTATGGGTGATTTAAATCTACAGCAGCATCCTTGCTGTTTGTGTGCTGCCTATAACGTTAGCTCTCTGGCCCTTCTGTTAATGACATCGCCATCGCGCAGTTTAATGGATACTGAATTTCATCCACCTCTGCAGAGCCGGCCTGCTTCTGCCGTGGTTACAGTGCTGGAGCCTGAGCTCTTGTTCTGTTAGATTAATGGCTTCAGTTTGGACTATTGACACAACACTTATCTTGTTTTTATGAGTCCAGTGGCTTCTATCTATAAACCCGAGGCACACGTGTGCAGCCGCACTCACACACGAACACACACGCCTACAGCGGTGTACGGCGTTGACTCTTTATAACTCAGTTGATGTTTCCTGTCTGACCCAAATGGCTTTAGGCTCAAGATTAAGAGAATTGCTGAGCTGGCGTTTTACACAGTTCACCCGCCCAACTTATCCAGCTCCCCGTGACCTGACTGCACGTTTCTTTGGTTGTAATTCTTTACGAATCTAATAGGATGAAACCATGAAGTAATCAGGTGAATCTAAAATATGTTTTTCTGGTTTCATCAGATCTTTTTTTTAATTTATTTAATAAATCAATTTTTTTTTTTTTTTTTTTTTCGCCTGTCCCATTTGGTTCTTTAGCCGTCAGAATTGTTGTCTGAAGACCAACAAGGATACCCAATGGATTTATTTTGCCAAATGGATCATCATGGCATTGCCGTGTTGGTCCATTTGATCGACCTTTGTTTTTATTATTTATTTTATTTTATTTTCAGTTGTTACAGACGGGACAGACATGAGTGAGGGATAGGAAAGGGAGAAAGAAAGAGGAAGGAAAAGAAAAACAGAAGGGGAGAGGGACAGTGAGGAAGGGGGGAAAAATATCTCCTGGATCACCTGTTGAGAGAAAAAATAGAAAACAAGCAAAAAAAAACAAAGCAACATACTAAACACAACACCATCGCATTAATCTAGCTAAGTGTAAACAGCAGTAAATACTAAATATTGAATGTTGTTGTGCAGCACGCAGGACAGACAGCGCACAATGTGCTTTGAAGTAGCAGCCAAGAAAGGTGTGATTTAAGTCTACGAACAGTGAACACCCATGTGGATATAGCCCCGTCCCCCAGGGCATGAAGCAGGCATGGAGGAGATCCAGGCCCCAGACATCCAGAGGCCCCAGAGTGCAAGAGCCCAAGGAGGACCACCGGAGGGGCATCCGTGCCACCCTCATGGGAAGGGCTGAGGATCCCCAGACGAGGGGTCACCCAGTAGCCACCGGGCAGAAGCTAGAGGGGGCTGCACCGGCGTGCCCGCCGGCTCCGCCAGCAGCCAGCTGTGCCAGAGTGAACCGAGCCGCAGGCACAGAGGCCGGAGGCCCGAGGGCCCCCCGCGCCCGGAAGAGGCAAGAGTTTCATCAGATCTTTGCATCATGCAGAAGAGTTTATTGTGAGTCCAGACAGATCGATGTCACCTCGAGCTGGCCGTTTGAGTCCGTCTCTGTGGCCGCTCCTGGACCGTGTACGTGTCCAGTTTTAGTTCTCACTTTTGTAAATGATTTAAAAACACTACATGTTTGCTGCTAAACGTTTGCAAGCTGTTGTCTCAGCTACATTTTTCAGTTGCATCTCATCTCAGGTCACACCTGTTCTTGGAGACAGAGGCGGGTGCGGTGAAGGTGAATCCTTTTGGCTTCCGTTTCCAGTTGCACCACCGCTTTACTGTAAACTAAACTTTGTTTTATAAACTTAGTTGTTAGTGTTATGTGGTGGTAGTGTGGCTCAAGGTGCAACGCCAGAAGGGAAAGCAGCGTGTGGCGACTATAATGCTCTCTCCCTGATGGTAGTGGCAGGGCTAGGTGAGTGGCTGCTTGTAGTGGACATCTGAGACCAGTGGAAGAAGCTGCCAAGTGTCACAGCTGCTTTTAGTGTAAATAAAGTGCAGTGTGTTATCTGCCATCAATAAGGAGAACCGACTGTACAAGTTCTCAGAGCGGCTGTAGAACTGAAAACCTCGATGAACAATCCTTTCAAATACCAGAATGAAACATATGTAGAGAAAGACGGCAGCTTGTTGATTACAGTTACACAGAAGGTACGCCTACCTCTGTGTTTTGGCGCCGTTTGCATTGTTATGCAGCATCACAGCAGATCAGAGAGAAAGCCAATGAGCCTGAGCAGACGAGGCGTCCCTGTAGGCGCCGCTTCCTCTGTACCTGCGAGATCAAACAAAGAGGGCGAACCAGACATCACAGAAACCGTCAGCCACGTTTAGCTTAACAGATTGCTTTGCCCGAACTTACATCTGTCAGAGCGAGTTAGCTGATGTGTGAGAGAGGCGAGGACGGGAATCTGTGAGATAAACGCTATTTCACCTACACCGCACGAAAACATCGTCGGGCTTTGCAGAGGTGCTTCTGTCAGCAGGTGTGCTGACATGCACCAATCATCAGTAACAAACAGTCTGAGAGGATTGTGTTGTGTTTGTTGTCATCTCCCGTGCAGGTTTGTGATCGTCAGAGCTCCACCAACCCGAGTGCAAATCTCTGTGTTATATATGTGAACATATTCAGCGCTGAGACCACACTCTGTAACCGTGGGGTCGTTTTAAAGCTTTCTGTATACTGAAGCAGAAATAATTGACCTGCAGAGAAGCTGTGTGTGTTTTTTAATGGAGTTTGTACTGGTGGTAAAAACAAAAGGCACAGATTAGCGGTCAGATTGGCGCAGAGCTGTAACTGCAGTATTCATTTCTATTAATATAATCTTCAACAGCCCCTCAGCTCGTCTGGATTGATGCAGCGTGCTGGTTGTGTAGCTGCCTATACATTTGGGCTATACTGAGCAGGTCGGCCATGATAATGGCTCTTTCACAGCAGCCGCTTGACATCAGTCATGATTGGCTAAGGTGGAAATTGATGCTCGTGATTGGTTGATGGTGGTTAGATACAGACTGCTGATGCTTGCCGCCCAGTTGCCTGGATACAGCCATCCCTCGGTGTGTTAGTGGCCTTGGCAAAGTGACGGACAGCATAAATGTTCTGCAGAGGAATTTGTCAGTCTGTTGATTCTGCCGGGATTTCTTTATCTGCCCGTGTAATGGATCTCTATCATTATTTGTATCATGACATCTCTGCTTGTTCTCAGCCTTTTATTCATTGCATGCATTTGTCATGTCACCGACCCTACTGAATAGAATTTACAATGAAGCAGCGATCGAGTTTCTTAAGGTCTTGTAACAATAATGATTTTTCTGATCCATCATTTTAGTTTAGAAGACACTCGTGTGCTCCGGGACATGATTCCTGGGACAGTTGAAGTTTGGGATGACTTTGCTGTGGGAAGAGCTGCAAGCTTGGTGAGGAGCTGACTGGAAGGTGTAGTGAACTGAGTAGTTGGGCAACCTGGGTAAAGTGAGTGTGGATGGGAAGAAGATGATTAGGGTGGTGCTGGGCTGGAGCGTGCTTCCAGTCAGAGATGGGAAGCGATTCTAACATATGTGGGGGAACAGACGTGGATCCGAGCAAAGAGTTCCAATACACACGAGACACAAGTCTGAATATAACTAATGAACTGGCAAAGAATTGGTGAGTGTAACGCAGAAATATAGGAATCAGACACACACAGGCAAAGACAGGGTGCAAGTTTATTGTAAATCCACGATGTATAAAATCTCCTACGTTGCCATTTTGTTTGCATGTTACGACCAGAAGCAGAAAACGAGGCACAGAGCTCCAATCGGCTCTGAGGCCTCTGGCTGAAGCGTTCCTCCTTTAGTGCTGCTCGCTCTGGCTCCAGCCTCCGAGTCCAGCAGACCACCTACTAATGTGTTTCTCCTGCTGGACAGACAGAGCACTGCACCTGCTCCTGCACACTTGTGGTCTGTTTGTGTAGTTCTCTGTAGTCAGGGGCTGTATCCCAATTCAGGGTCTGCAGCCTCAACGATCCTCAAGGGCCGCGTACTTAAAGACCGCTAAGGCCGGAAGTGCGAGGCTTGTGAAATGGGACGGTCTAGCCTCCGTCGCGCTGCCCAGGTTGCCTAGCAACCATGATACTAACAGCTGGAAACGTTTCATACAGCTTTGTTTGACAGAAATGAAGGAGAAAATCTTTTGTTCATTTGTTTGTTTGTTTCTACATGAGCTTTGATCATTCTCTGATTAAGCTCAGCTATTGAACGGCGTATATTTTAAAGTAAAGGCTTTAAAACCAAGTTAGTACAAACGTCACTAATGTCACATGACTTTGCCGACATGTGGCCAACAGGAATGTTTTAATGTTCTTCGTTATTAAACATTTGCACATAAATAAGTGACATAATATTCAGTACTTACTTAAAGTTTACTCTTCGGGCGCCCCTCATCCGCCGTTTTTTTTCGGCAAAATTATCCACACCCACCGCCGCGCTATGCATTCTGGGATATGTTGGGCCACGAAGTCTACACCGCCACGTCCTTAAAATTCAGGGAAATGAAGGACGCATTTGAGGGCCGCATTTCGAGCAGCCTTCGTCGCGTCGCTGTGACGTATTCGGCCTTAAAATGCGGCCTTTAAGGCTGCAGACCCTGAGTTGGGATACAGCCGGTGTTTATTTGTGTGAGGCCTATGCGGTAGTCAGAGTGGCTTTTTTGTGTTTCTCTGGGAACTCGGCCGCACATCGCTGCCTTTCTGATTCTGATTCATATTAAAGTCATGAATAAGAAGTGGATATTTATAAAAAGACACACATGCAAACCTTAAATAACCTATTGTATGCAGACACGTCCTTCGCTGGGAGAAAGGTCGAGGGCGAGAGGAAAGAGCAGAGAGAGGCAGACAGATTTATGCGAGTGCTCTGCAGCTATTTATGTGTGAACACACAAAGTAAATTAACTCATTAAACTTAATGTGCTCAGTGGTCAGTTGAGTGGTCAGTGGAGCGTTAGCAGGCCTACAGATGCTTCTCCACAGCTGGACTGTAGTTAAATGGCCCCATTGCAGCGTTTTAACCTGCTTCATCGCCTGCTGTGACTTGGAGGTGAGCACCTCACAGCAGCTCAAGGACTGACAACCATATTGTTTTATTTTCACCTGGAAACGACCGAGCAAACATACCTGGACTGCAGTGTTGAGCTCAGAGAAAGAAACTCGATGACTTCTCTCGCCAGCTTTGACATCGCCTCAGCTACCTCAGCCACTCCCTCCCCGATTGTCTCTCAAGGCCGGTGACACGCTCTCGTTGAACCCTCGCCTCAGTTGCCTTGACAACTGTTCTTTCACTGGGCGGGGTACCGCTTACTTTCTCGGTGATGGCGTGATAAGTGCTACAATTATGTAAATTCTGTCCAACCAAAGTGTTTTTGTAGATTAAACATAGCTGGCTGAAAAGCTCCCAGCCTGGCGCTCGTGCAGCAGTCCCTCCTTCATCGTTCTGCATGCATCCTCTCATTCGTGTCCATTACATGTGATTTTTGTAGAACTGAGTTCAACAGAGAGATAAGCAAGGATACAGGGATATGTGTGAAATATTTAAATAAAGGTCAGTGCAATACCTAAAATCACTTCACTGTTTATTCATGTAGGTTGTGCCTATTTTTACATTTGCATCACATTTAGTAGAAAATAGAAAAAAGAATTTATTCTTCTTCCTGCTCCTTTTCATGCATGGAAACAGTGTTACTTTAATTGAAAGGAAGGTTGTGTTACTGCTGTACCATGTGTGAAACAAAAAAATAAAAAAAAAATAAAAAAAATAAAATTGGGTTATTTCCTTATTCATTTTTTGATAATTGGTTTATATCACTTGTAATAAAAACCTTGCACTATATTAATTTTTCTGTATTGTCATTGTGCAGATTTGGAGTAGTATACTCGTCTGTTTTTAGATGCTTGCAGTAAGCAATATGATATCTAATAGAGGTGGGAATCACCAAACATCCCACGATACGATATTATCACAATACTTAACGCTCGATACGATATTATTGCAATTTTTTAAAATATTTTGCGATATTCAGATTCTGTACATAAAGGTAAACTTTATCAATCATCATTTTCTCTAATATCAAAGTCTCACACTCAGTCTTTCTCTCATTTCAGTTTGATTGTTGACAAACTGAACGGTTTGTATTACAGTCTAGTCCAACTTAACTGAATCAACCATCTGGTACAATTATAGCTATTCTGAACTATGCAGTTTATGAAAACTATGCAGCCCCTTCAGCAACTGAAGAATTTGAAAGTAAATTAAAACAAAATATAATTTTACATTAAATAAAAAAGTTTTAAACTTAATTAAAATAAAACATGTCTTAAATTAAAATAAGTAAACTGTCATGTTTATTGCTGCCAAAAACAAGTTAAACACATTTGGACAGTGAAGGAATGTCAGGATTCTTGCTCAGAAAAAGGATCAACATGCTCTGAAGTCAGAGCACAAAAACCTTTTTGTAACAAAATATCGATTTCTGCTGTCCCTGTATCCATACATTATTAGAAACAAAATATCCCCATACTACACAGTATCCATTTTTCCCCCCACCCATAATATCTAATAGTTTGAATCACATTTAGAAGCTTCAGATTGCAAAAACCTCAGTATTTGATTTTATTTGGCTGATGATGTGAAAGTTGTTTTGCTGTTATGTGTCTTACATCTCTTTGCAACTTGCTGCTAAAAGAAATTTGTGTTTGTGATATTTGTCGATTCTCTCGAGTCGCACCAAAATGATTTTAATATATTATTCAAGAAACAAATTCCTGGATCTCCTCCATGCCTGCTTCATGCCCTGGGGGACGGGGCTATGGCTCTCTACATCCTCTAGCAGACCATTACATGGGGAAACCATTTGAATACAAGCGCGCCGATCCACACAGGTGTGCACATGGGTGTTCACTATTCGTAGACTTAAATCACACCTTTCTTGGCTGCTACTTCAAAGCACATTGTGCGCTGTCTGTCCTGCGTGCTGCACAACAACATTCAATATTTAGTATTTACTGCTGTTTACACTTAGCTAGATTAATGCGATGGTGTTGTGTATAGTATGTTGCATTGTTTTGTTTTTTTTTTTTGCTTGTTTTCTATTCTTTTTCTCTCAACAGGTGATCCCGGAGATATTTTTTCTTCCCCCCTTTCTCACTGTCCCTCTCCCCTTCTGTTTTTCTTTTCCTTCCTCTTTCTTTCTCCCTTTCCTATCCCTCACTCATGTCTGTCCCGTCTGTAACAACTGAAAATAAAATAAATAATAAAAACAAAGGTCGATCAAATGGACCAATACGGCAATGCCATGATGATCCATTTGGCAAAATAAATCCATTGGGTATCCTTGTTGGTCTTCAGACAACAATTCTGACGGCTAAAGAACCAAATGGGACAGGCGAAAAAAAAAAAAAAAAAAAAAAGAAACAAATTCCCTCTAATTTATTAAGTATTTTCTTAATGCTCAGTCGTGCTTTGCTCTTTAATATCAGCTGCACTTTTATTTCTCCATAATCCTGTTAGCGTCGCTTTGGTTAAAGCTGCCTGATCGTGCACATCTGTGCATTTTCTGAGAACTTGTTTTCGCTCCGTCTCTAAGAGACGGCCTCTCAGGAGCCGACACCATTACACCAGCAGAGCGCCGCAGCTGAGTTTGGCTGAGGCTTTTCATTATTAGTGCTCACAGGTCCTAAAACGTTTCCTTGGAGAGCTAAACTTGGATCCTGGACTGAGATCCTGACCTTCTCCTCTTTGTGCAGCACTGCCGCCTTCTGAATCAAAAACAAATTGAACTGTAACGTGTTTCTAACAGAGGACAACTGAATATTATGCTGTGTTTAAAACTCTGATCTTTGAAGAGAAAAGAGAAAATGCATCAGCACACGTCAGGCGTGTGTGACGGTCCCTGCGTACGAGTCGACCCACAGAAGCAAATGTTGCTCGTGCAGATTAAATGAACTGGGAAATGTTCACTGGAGATGGTTGTTGTCCACAGGGAGCTGGTTGTGTACCTAAGACCACAAAGCTGATGCCACCTGCAGAGCTCACAGTGTTTCTGAGGAAGGTATTTATTAACAAATGTGTCCGAAGGTCCGTTACTAGTTTTATCTGGTTGTTGTTGTTGCTGTGTCAGTGGATATCTTATCATATATGTCATATATAATTAATCAGTGACAGCATTTACATAAAATAGTTCAAAGGCCCAAAACAGCTGGTTTATTTAATCTCAAAAAGTCTTTTTTCTGCTCAGTCTCGAATTTTCTTAAAAATTTTATGGTGAAAATTTATTATATAACGATTGCTGTGAAACTGTAGCTTCACATATCAAACATTTTTATAAATGAATTATTATTATTATCATTATTTCATGGCAACATGTAGAAGATGTTTCATCCAAAAATGACAGAAAGTCTGTTTTTATGCAGATTTCATTTGTGCCACAGAAACGCGCACGTTAGTCGATCGTCCGCCAGAAACAGAACAAAATGTTTCCACTTTATTTTGTTCTGTTAAATATATGAATGTTTGTCTTATTTAGGACCCACTTTGTTCACATTCACAAGTTTTTTTTCTATATTTATATTTAAGCGACTCACAGGTTTTAAAATACGGGAAACAAAAACAAACATGCTGGAAATGAGTAGACGGATTTTTAAAAATCATATATATATAAAAAACAAGTATTTGATATATAAAGCTATAAATTCACGGTAATTATTATATTTATCCAGACTTTGGGCCCTAAAGCAAATCAGAAGAATTGACCCAATTATCTGTTGAAAGAATACTTTGAAGTCCTCTCCTCGGACAAGTTCAAATTTTATTTGTCACACACACACAACCATACACAGTATGACATGGGGGTGAAATGCTTGTAGCTGTACGATGCCCGACCATTAAATGACAGAATTTTTTTTTACAGTATTTACAATTTACAGGTTACAAAATTTACAAATTAACTTAGAAATTTACAGTAAAAAATGTGCAAATAGCAGAAAGATTATAAAGATTATAAATTATAGGATTATAGGAAATGTGTGGTGATGTGTGTGAGAGTCCAGTCCTACACCTGGTTCAGGGCCCGAATAGCCTGGGGGAAGAAGCTCCTCCTCATTCTCGCTGTTTTGGCCTTAAGGGAGCAGAAGCGCTTCCCAGACCTCAACAGTGAGAAGAGTCCATTGTTGGGATGGGAGAGGTCCATCATAATCGTCCTGGCTTTGGACTTGCACCGCTTGGTGTAGATGGACAGCAGGTCAGGGAGCTCTGATTGAATGATGCGTTCGGCTGAGCGCGCCACTCTTTGCAGATCTCGTCTGTCCTGCTTGGTGCTGTTCCCAAACCAGGTGCAGATGTTTGCTGTCAGGACGCTCTCGATGGTGCAGCAGTAGAAGTTCTTGAGCACCTTCAGTGGCAGATGGAAGTCTCTAAGTCTTCTGAGGAAGAAGAGACGCTGACGGGCTTTCTTAACCTGGGTGTTGATGTGGCAGGACCATGACAGGTCCTGAGTGATGTGGACACAGGTATCGGAAACTGTCCACTCTCTCCTCTGGCGTGATGATGATGATGTTTGTAATTCCTCGCCTGCTTTGTGGTGAAGTCCACGATCAGCTCCTTAGTTTTGCTGATGTTGTGAGGATGTTTGTCTCTCGGTGTGTGTTGTTGAGTAAAATCAGAGCCTGTGTGAGTGCGGCCACTGGCTCTGATTATCCATCAGAGAAAAATACATTTACAGCAGCTGTTCCTAAATCTACACACTCGGAGGAGGCTGCAGGGCTCAGTGTGAAACCGTCTCGGCGACTTGATGTTTGTTTGTGTGCACGCTGTCTGCACGCTGGTAGACGCTCTGTTGAAAGGGCTCTTTTGAACTTTGGGGCAGTGCTGGTCTTTTGTTGTCTGTCTCTCGCCCACGCGCTCTCACTCTCCCAGCATCCACCCATCCCCGTCCTCCAACCGCAGCTACAGGCTCTTTCATCTACCCTCTGCTGGGTGATGGATGGAGTATGTGTGTGTTTGTGCTTTTGACCTTTGACCTTGTGTGTTGTTGTCATTCATTGGTCTCTCTTGTTCACATCAGGGAGTGCTGCTTCTGCTGCTTGTAAATGGGAGATGTGTATATACATGAACTCATCCTTGCTGTGACATGTGTACACGGAGTAAAGCGAGATGAGTCTGGGCCCTGGAGTCCTTCTAAATGGCATCAGAATGATATTACGATACTAATGACTCGTGGATCATTTGTTCTGGTCCCAGATGAGAGACGCAGGAGCTCGAACAGCATCACACAAAGCTGGAAAACATCTGATGACTTCCTGCAACTTTCTAGCTTAAATACATGTATATACGATGTGTGCTGGGACATCATGTTTGGATGTTTTAGTTACAGTCTTCAGATCTGGTAAATGAGTGAAGGGAATGCCCTTTCCCCCCATTATGTTGTCATGTGTGTAATGGCACGTGAAATAGGCCCAAAGATTTCCTCGTTAAGGGTTTTTCAAAAGGACAGAGAATTCCTGAGATTGACATCCAGCTGTATCCACGGCAGTAAAACGAGGCGCGCGATGCTGGACCGTTCAGCATGTACACACAAACAAAACAAAACACACACAGCACCGCATCAGGAATCGCAGAAAGGAGGAAGAGCAGCTAAGCTCTCCTCTTTCATGAGCTGCACAGTAAAATTAGACGAGGTGGATGTAAACAGAAGGAGAGCCTGTATCTTCAAAACAACACGCTGCATTTACACATGAAAGTGATGATTTTACTGGTGAATAATAATTCATTCTTTTATAGACGTTAATAGAAGCTCATTTTTTAGGTTGTCTTGAGGCTCCAGCTGCTTTTTGCCTCTCTCAGCAGAAGCCTTGTTTGTCACTATTTTCTGGCCCTCGTCCATCTCCTGCTCGCCCTGAGGCCAAAGTCCACTCAGCTGTAATCACTCCTCTTTAGCCTGCCAGCCCACACAGGACCTTTGCACTGTCACTGCTACTTTTTATACCGAGGGAAGAGCTGAAGCAGTTTGACTCCCTCGCAGGAGCAGCGGCAGACTAAACAGACAGCCAGAGGAAGCGTTACTGTGTAAGAAATGTCTGGTAAGGACACTAATATAATTCAGGCTGAAGCTTCTCTCAGATACAGTTACAAATGCTTGAAGTCTGCTGTTGCCTGAAGCACCATACAGGCAAATCCATGGATGCCTGTTTCCCTGAAAGCTTTCTGACTGTGTCAGCTGAGTGTGAACTTCTTATAGGGAATAATCCTGGTGCATGTGTGCACCTTTGTTCTTCACAGCAGGTGTTTACATGTCTACAGAGAAGCAGAAAAATGTTTGTGAATTTATGACGATCACTTGAAACGTGTCTGTGCTTCATCTAAGCAGACAAACACTATTTAACTAAACCGGTAACACACAGAAGCTGCGTTTTTCATGTCTCTGAACACAGTGAACACAATGATTTATAGTACAGGCTGGAAAAAGTAAGCGAGCACTTCCATCAGACATGTCCTGTAGCTGCTGATGGATTTCAGGGCTGATGACTCTGCAGCTGCAGGGTGCACAGACACTGATGAAGCACCCAAAGTATAATGGTTTCTCCACAGTGGGTCCCAAACCCCCTCCCCACAGCTACAGACAGATCAGTTGTTTCATTTGTGGTGATTTCTGCTCGCACACTTCAGGATTACACATCACGCAGAGAGCGGCTAACACTCCTCGTTTTCCTTCCTGTGTAGACGATGGCTGATTGATGAGCAGTCAGGTCCTAAGAAATGCTTTAATGTTTGTGGATCTCTTTACTTCTTCCTGTGTGAAAGTCGTGACATCAACCAGCCTCAGAGCGTTTATGGGATGGATTCTTCTACAACAACATCATTTACTTGTTGTCTTACTTTTACTTTTACAAACCGAGTCATCGCCCCGAGTGCAGACCTGAACTCAGAAACAAACACGCTCGTTTGAAACTGTGCAAAGCTTTGAAAGAGCTGCGATGCGAGCAGCGTGTGCACACCGGTCACCTCCGTGCAGCAAGCTTGTCTTTGTAAAATATTTACTGGTGTTTTCCTCAGTTTTAACAACCTCCGCCACTCATCCATCTCCCCAAGAAAAAAGATTCAAGTACAAGCTGCTCGCTACGGCGCACCAGTCACTCTGAACTCGTACAAATTAATTTTATTTTGTTGCTGAATTTCAGTTTTTTCAGCAAATCTAAACATGAAATAAAAATATATGATACATTTAATGACTTCATAATGAAATCCACTATCAGACTACAGCAATGTGCACATTAATAGACGGGAAAACATTCAAATCCTTCGAGAATCTACAGAGACAATTTGGACTGGATCAGATTTATTTAGGTATTTTCAATTAAGACATTTTTACAATGCAGAAATTAGGAAGAAGTTCTTGAGAGAAGGAAGCCATGTAATAGAAATAATAACAAGTGCATATAAAAATCCTCCATCAAGAATTTTATCGAAATTATATGATGGTCTGCAAAATTTGAATAGGAATGAAACATTATATATCAAACAAAAGTGGGAATCTGAATGACATCTTGAGCTGTCAGAGGATGACTGGCGCTGTCTCACACAGCATAATCCCACCAGCTCTAGACGATGGAGAGAATATGGCTGGAAAAATGTGATTAGGTTCTTTATTACTCCTTATATCAAAAGCAAGCAGCTGAAAACACCCCAACGATGCTGGAGATTATGTGGAGACCGGGACGCCAATCATTCTCATGTGTTTTGGAAGTGTAAAAACATCAAACCTTACTGGGAAAGCATTGGTAACAATGAAGAAAGTGAAAGGGTATGACGTGCCGTGTGAGGCACGAGTAATGTATTTTGGAATATGGGAAAATGTAAGAAAGGAGGACCATTACTTTAAAATCATGTTGTTGTCAAGCAAAAAGGTAATAACAAAAAACTGGCTGAAAAGTGACCCTTTAAAATTGGAAGAATGGACTGATGTAATCGAGGACACATATATATAATGGAGAAAATGACTTTGAGACTGAAATCTGACAAACACCGAAAACATTGGACAAAATGGATATCCTATAAGACTCACTCAGCCCCATAAGGCAGGGACCGCTCCTCGTTGTTTTTTTTCCCTCTTCCACAGATTAGGTGTCCTTTATTCCTTTTAGTTTGTTTCTTTTGTGTTCCTTTTTCATATTTTTGTTTGCATGTACTATAAAATTGGAAAAAGTACAAAATAAAAAGTTTAAAAAAAAAGAAATCCACTATCAGACATGGTATTGTGAGATATGTTTGCTGAAGCTTAAAAAGAATATTAAAGATTTGCTCTTTAACCCTTTAAAGCCGGTCAGAGCGGCACGCTCTGTTTTGCGTAACTATTTTTAAATCCCTGTAGCTCTGCAACCACGTGAGCTAGCGCAATAATGTTTTTTGCATATGAAACCGGAGGAGTTGTACTTACATCTTATGCCATCAGCTTGTCCTCGGTCACAGTTTCCTTCCACATATAGTTTTGCAAAAACTGCATAAAAAGCACTTGCAGCAACAAAAACATAATATTCCAGAAACACGCTTTGCCGATCCGATCAGCTGTTCATAACACTTCCTACGTCCATCAGCGCGAACTATCGCATGTCCGCCATGACCTGCCCGAAACCAGAAGTGACGTCATTTTTTGTGGAAATGTAGTTTTTTACCATCAGGGCCTCATGAGCCTATACTGGTGTTTTTAAAAGTTATGTTTGACTTTATGACTTTCTGTGTGGTTTCTGGGATGCTTAGGACTCATATTGCACTGCTGGAAATAGTTTATTTTGATGCATATGCTGCTTTTTTTGCAAATTTGCATTATAATATTTATTTTCGTTTTTCCTGCAGTGTATAAAAATTGGTGTATTTCAAAAATAAAACTATGAAGACACTCAAAATAAATTTCCTGTGGTGGGAAACTATTTTGTGCAACTTTTTTGTATTTACAGTTTTGAGGGATAAGCCTCTTAAATTTCTCTAACTAGAAATATATGTTAAAAAAACAAAAATGATTTTACATTTTTTTGTAGTTTATTGCACTTTTTTGCAATTTATGTAATTACTATGCACTTAATGCAGACATATTATTAATATTTAGGCTATAATGGTTGTATTGATGTATATCAACTTGAAATGCTCCCAAAAATGGCTCCACAGCATGTAAACATATAATATAAGCTCTGGCGGACTTGGTTCTATGGTAGGCCTTAAAGGGTTAAACTAAATCACAAACTGTAAGAGGGCCTTCAGTTTGTGATTTAGTCAAATGTCACTGTAACATTATATTGTTAGAGTAATAGTACTGACGCTGACTTAAATACGCAGCTATCTGTGTCATTTAAATATATTACCTCCACCTTTCTATAAGAGACTCAGGTAAACTGTGATGCTGTTGCACAGCCAGCAGCAGGGCGGATACCTGTAGGTCGTCGCAGGCTCACGCCGTCACATCCATCACAATAAAGGTTGTTTGTGTTGAGCACAGCTTTGCTCTGTGGCATTTAAGGGTCCTTAAAGGACAGTTGAATCCCGCTGTAATGAATAACCCATCAGCTACGCCGGGGCTCCCAGCCGCTGTCGGGGCCCGATCTGTCACATCGATCATCTGCCGCGGGGGCCGCACAGCACAAAGGGAGTGGCGCCCGGCCAGAGGAGGGGGACGTATAGGAGTGTGTCCAAAAAAGGGGGAGTGGTTTGATTGTCTTAGGTCATGTTTGCGTGGTTAGTGGCACTAAGAGATGTGTAACGAATGGGGGGGAGTTTTGGACTCTATGTTCTTAAAAGCTGCTCAGGAGCAACTACTGATGGGAATGGGAGGTGGGGGAGAAGAGGAAAGATGGCAATATAGGGGTGAGAGGAGGAGGATGTCCTGGTCCAGAGGGATTTGAGAGACACAAAGAGCTGCAGCTCCCAGAGGACCCTCCTCCATCAGCCCGCTCTGCTTACATTAGCGGCCTGATTAAACTCGCGGTAATGTAGCTCTAATATACGATCGCTCTCCCACACACACGCTTCTCACTGGTATTCTTAGTTCCCTATAGGCACACCCCAGTGATCTGTCACACGAGTGGCTTCCATGGTAACAGGGAAAAGACTTATTAGCATAATTTATAAGCACTTTATATTTGTCTCCATTTATCCATTTCTGCGGTGAACAAATGTGTTTTAAACTGGGGGATTTTTAACTGTCTAATCTGATACAAAAACAGTTCATATGATCAAAAACACAAAAGAAATTAGTATTTGTTGACATCGTGTACTCTAGCCCAGAAACACAACAGTCCACCTGAACGCAGATTTTCTTGGGTGGACACACGGCCTTCAGTGTAAAAGCATTTTCATGTCACTGCCAAAAAGTGCTCGGGTATTGAACCTGTTTTGTAAAGTGTCAGCCTGGAGCTTGCAGAGGAAAGAAATTGCTCCAAAGCAAAGAGCTATAAAACATATTGAACATACGTTATTGTACTCATGAACAAAAACAGCAGCTATCGTGCATTTGCTGACTTTCCTTATTAGAAGCTGGGCTTTGAGCCGGAAATCTGCAGCTGAATCGCTCTCCTCTTATGCCTTTTAGGAACATACATTCAGCTTAATTTGTGTTCTGGGAAACGAGGCCTGCAGTATGGTTTGAGTTTGCCATCTATCATGCACTGGTGCTTTTTCAGTCTAATTTCACAGTCGGTTGGTGCATGCTGCTCTTTTCCCTCTGCTCAGTGAGATGTGCATCGCGGCCTAATCAGAGATCACAGTATTGATCTCCGGGCACACACAGAAAGGGCTGTTGCTTGCCACGCAATACAAAGGTACTGAGTAGGACTAATCAGGGCTTATTGATTATCTTATGCTGACTGCTTTCTTCTGCTGTGCAGTTTTCTGCGTGCACGACTGGTTTGAATATATGTGCATGTTTTGTTTGTTTCTGTTCTCTCGCTGCGGAGCTAAAGCGGCTGGAACATTTGTCTGGACACAAAATAAATTGGGAATAAATGAGTAAGAGTGAGACTGCATTTTATCAAATAATCTAGCCAGACACATCCAATCATGGTGCTATCATAGAGCCACGTCCAACATGCGTGCACACACATGGATGCACACACACACACACATGAATAAGGAACACCTGCTCATTCGCATTCATGCACACAGCTACACGGTGATGTGAAAGCAATTGGCTGCAACAGAGGAGAGGCCAACTCCCGGAGTCGGTTGCTAATGGCTACAGGATCCAGGGGAGCAGGCAGAGATGTCGATAATGACAATGTCACTCCCAACCAACCAGTGCTCAAAAATGGGGCAGGACACACACACGCACACACACACACACACGCTAAAACTCATGAAAGTCTGTTGGAGCATTTGTAGTTCACACACACACCCATAGATGCTGAAATGGAAGAGCAATTTTCCTCCTTCCAGGTGTTATTATAGTTGTCAAAAGCAGCTCTGCTGTCGAGGGTCTAATGTTTGAATAAAGGATTTCTCTTTCCCATCTTACTTTACGTCTACTGTAATCAACATATGATATTTTTTAAGCATCCGTTGAGCAGCTAGCACTGAATGTCCTGATTATTCTTTGGTTTTTGCCACTAAATGTTTTTGTCTTTTATTTAACTGTATTAAATAAGAAAATCGGCCTTTTCATCAAGCCTGCTCTGGTTCTCCAGTGAATAATAAGTGCTTGAAACATGGCAGCTCATTTCCTCTTTCCATCCATCAAAGGTGTTTCCCATGTGCACAATTTCCACAGCAATTTTATTTTGTTTCTTTCTTCGTGATCTCGCCTCGTTTCTGATCTTCAGCTGCGTCACTTTCCACCTGTTGTTGCGGTGATGTATTTCGCTTATTTCATCAGTCGGCTTGGCCGGAGAAGTCCTCTGTCTTACGACACTGCGCACGTTTCCGATGTAAGAAAGGACGGAGCAGGCTACAGTGGAGCTCGTGCAGATGATGTAAGGTTATGCAAAATCTCCAGGACAGCTGCTCTGTTCCCCTGTCGTGTGGTTTTTCACACAGGCTGTAATATTGATTAAAAAGTGCAAAGATGGACAAAGTGCAATAATGAGACATTAATTTTGAAGCGTGTTTGAAAGCTTCTGTTGTGTGTTTACTTTGGCTGTGCTGTTGCTCCTTTGTCTTTGTCAGGTGCTGAAAAGTAAATCAGTGCACATGCACAGAAAAATGACACTCTCAGTGTTGTTTCTCTCCTTTGAATAACCGATCATCGTCTTACTGCTACTATACTTTAGTACAGCTGCAAACTGGACCCTGATGACTTCCTCCTCGGCTCCTGTGTGCTCCTCATTTTCCGTATGAATGCAGTGAGTCTAGGATGCCACGCTCAGTCCTTCCACTTGGCTGCGTGTAGATCAGAAGAATAAGTTCAGTGGTGAGGAAAGACGGGGACAGGAAATAAATAGAGAGGAAATAAACATCTATTTTTCCTCAAGCTGAAGAAAAACTGATGAAGAGACAACCAAGGAGGCAAAAATGAAAAGAGAGCCACTGAAGCGACACGTTCCTCTCCAGCAGAGCGGCAAAATGAGACATTAGCAGCACAATCGAGCATTTCCGACGCAGATGATTAATATCAGTCACGTTTGTGTGATGCTCCACGTAAACCTCATTGTTATCTTAATGAGCCGTGACCATGTAGACCAGCCCTGACTAATGGTGTTAGGCTGTCAGCTGGTGAGATTTTTGTACTGAGTCTAGTCATCATTCAGGAGATAAGTGTTTAGTGAAAAAGCTTTGGAGCAGGACAAAAGGTTTTATAGTGTTACTGGGTCAGTTCTCACAAACATTTGTGTTTGCTCAACATCTTTGCTTCCAGATAGCAGCTCAGAAATGTGTTTTGGTTCAGTGGAAACACTTAAACACATGAAGGAATCCCCCTCCAGCTGTGGAGCTGTGCAGTTAGTTCATGATACCTACTGCCCTGCACCCTGCTGTCCCCCACACTCTCCCCCCTCCTCCCTCTTGCACATCTCTTCTAATTTTTTAATTAGGTGTTACTCAAAATATACTTCATTTTTCCAGCTCGGTGAATCAGGGAGCAGTTTTCCAAGAGCAGCCTTGTATTTTGTATCCTGAAGCTCTGTGCTGCCATATTTCCTGCTCACAGTCACTGCCGGCTCATGCATAAGTGTGGTGTAATCCTGCTTTAGTGCTTCAAGATTTACACAGATGAGAAGTGCAATCTTCACTCACTTCTGAAGACTGTGGGAAAGGTTTTTGCTGATGTTTTATAATGTTGAGTTGAAAGAGATCAGTTTATCCAGTGCAAGTGCAAAACTATAAAACTGTGATATAATATGAAGCAAAAACAAACGACTGTAACTGTGAAATACCGGATTTACATAACAGACATGTGTGTCATGTTTCATTCATGCTAAATGCTATTGGCAAATATTAGCATGCAGAGACCAGATGTTGCAAGTGAGATGGAGATCAGTGCGACAACATCCTTTAATCCACAGAACAACAGATGTGCAGTGAACTAATTAGATGCTGGTTCCCAAATGGTTGATAATGGAGAAAGTCCCAGTAAAAACCTGGGACCAGTAAAAAAAATTTTTATTTTCCAAATAATCTGCATCGTATTAACTGGTACATATTCATCGTATGCACCAGTTAAATGGACAGAAGTTTAGTACCAGTGTTCTGGATCATTTGTCATTAAAAGAAAATTGTGTTAAAGTAATACAAATTCAGCACATTTGCACTGGGAACAAGTTCATTCAGATAAATGAAATATTTGCACTTATTGTAAACAGCAGCAAAGACTTCAGTCCTGCAGAAACTTTAGTTTTTTGCATGCTGTGTGTGTAACGTGGTCTTCCCAACAATGGAGAGAAAACTACAGAGTGATAATGGTGCCTACAAAATCATGATTCTAGTGAAATCATAATGCATTTCAATTCAGTTCAATTTTATTTATTTATTTATATAGCGCCAAATCACAACAAAAGTCACCTCAAGGCGCTTCATAGATACAGAGAAAAACCCAACAATCATATGACCCCCTATGAGCAGCACTTTGGCGACAGTGGGAAGGAAAAACTCCCTTTTAACAGGAAGAAACCTCCAGCAGAACCAGGCTCAGGGAGGGGCGGGGCCATCTGCTGTGATTGGTTGGGGTGAGAGAAGGAAGACAGGATAAAGACATGCTGTGGAAGAGAGACAGAGGTTAATAACAGATATGATTCAATACAGAGAGGTCTGTTAATACATAGTGAGTGAGAAAGGTGACTGGAAAGGAAAAACTCAATGCAAGAGGAAATCTTTAGTAAAAACTATAACAAAAACTCTGACACTCTCAGGGAAGTCGTCCTTACCGTAGAGACCGACTCTGCAGCGACTCGTTCCATGAAATCAGATCTGATGTGAGATTAGATTTGCTTCAGTTTTGTGTGACTGATCTGCTGCGTGACTTTGCATACTAAGATACTAATTCCTTTATTAAACTACGAACTGCTGCCAGGAATACAATCTGCATTTTCCGAGCTGTGGGAGACTGTGTAAAGAAATATGATATTAATAATTACTATTGCATTAAAAAGCAAGCACAGGCTTAAGAAACGACTCTGACAGCAGAATGATATTACTGATCTAACAAAGCTTCCTTTTAGTCTACAGTATCCTGAGAGCAGATTTTACACACAGGCGGTTTTTTCTTATATTATTCTGGATCTCAAAGGCTGTCTGAGTGCGACTGAAGCTGAAAAGTCCAGCCGAGCATTTCGCCCAATGAGATAAATCAGACAGCTTCATTTGTGCTGCTATCAGTTTGCCTTCTCTATCTACCTGTAGGTAGATGCAGGCAGTCGGTGAAACTCTCAGAGAAACTATCCTGATCTTCAAGGAGGTGAGAGGGAGGGGTCTGAGCCAAACTTTGTCACTCTGACTGTCAGAGATAACACTTCACAGCAGCGGCTCAGTGAAATAAGAAGGAGAGGAGAAGAAAGGCAAGAGATAAAGACGTTTGCTCAGACTGACGCACACACGCTGACTTTTCCTTTGCTTTGCTTTTTTAGTTTATTTACTGCCCTCTAACAAAGTAGGACAGGCATTAATTAACTTTCCCATCAGCCCCCTGCTCTCACACTGCTTCTGTGTGGACTGTAATTGTTCCTATTTCTTCTCTCTCTGTCCCGTCATGCCTCATGTTGCTTCCTTATTCCCAGTTAACCTCCTGCATGCTTTCAGCCATGTTTCCTCCTTTACTGACCTACAGCGACATGTAAGAAGGACTTTAGCAAATGTAGTGAAAAAACAAGGGTTTATGTCATGCATTAGGAGTTTAGTTACATTGTTTCTTGTTAGTTCTCTTTTTTATATACGAAGGACAAATTATGGACAAAACTCAGCCTGTAAAACAAACGTGACCCAGTTCGTGTTGTTCTCAGAAACTTTGCCTGTTAGCGTGCGTCCATCAGCCTGTCGTAGCATTTTGTCTTGTTTAGGGACTCGCTGGGGTAATTGCTACACAGCCAAACTTCTCTGCATCTTTTGTACTCTCCTAATTACACAGTTTGATTGACAAGTAAAAGTTTCTCTGTCTTGAACCTTCCACTCTGTCTGTTCTGTTTCTACGACGGGCTTGTTTGTTTGTTTTGAGGCATTTTGAGCTCATTTCTTCTCCAGCATCAGTACCTTGGACAGATCCAACACACCACTAGCTCTACAAGCTACAGCACTAAAAGTCTCGAGTCACATTATTTCTTTGCCTCCAAAACTTTTAGAGATTTACTTACCTGGATGATTGAGAATCCATCAAGACTTGTTTCTTTGTATTTTGGCCCCAAGACGCCAGACTTGGTCTTGAGCATGAGTTTATGAGGGTTAATTCTTTTGCTCACTTTTTCAGTCTGTTTCCTTGACCATTTTCAATCAAATGCTTTTGTTGTTTGTTAAGATGCTTAACAATGAACCAGTGATGTATCTACACATAGATAATTACAAAAGAACACATTTTAAAATTGTTTATTTGGGCATTTTACTGCTGTCCTTCTTTTCTTTAGCTGAATCTAAAGAAAACTGGTAAGAGAAAAACATTTGACAGGCATAAAACTGTTGTGGAGATACAGAAATTCTTTTATTGCTGCCATATAATCTGCATCATTATCAATATCAATTTCTGCTGTCCCTGTATCGATACATTATTAGCAAACAAAATATCACGATGCTACACAGTATCCATTTTTTCCCACCCCTAGTACATAGTAACAAAAGTAAAAAGTAGAACAAACACACACAGTGAATAAAACAAACTCAGTCACAATTAAAAGCTGCAGAGTAAAAATGTGTTTTCAGACGGGATTTATAAACGTCGAGTGTTGGAGAGATCCTAGTATGAAGAGGCAGACCGGTCTCCCCTGGATCCTGCTGACAGGGACAACCAGAAGCAACTTATCAGCTGACCAGAGAGATCTGTTTGCAGTATTTTAGTTAAAAGATCAGAGAGGTATGACGGAGCTAATCCATTTAGAGACTTAAAATCAATTCTACAACGTACTGGAAACCAGTGTAAACGAGCCAAGACTGGAGAAATATGGCCGTGCTTACGAGCGCCTGTCAAGAGTCGGGCTGCCTCATTCTGAACTAGCTGAAGACGAGCGAGCAGAGCCCGGCTGATGCCAAAATAGAGACGATTACAGTCGTCAGGCCTATGAAGTAAAGCGCCAATGATCATGAACATGAATAAAAACAATCCTGGCTAGAAAAACACACACAGGGGAACGCCACAGTCATAGATCGGCCTCACCAGACCTCAACATCACCGAAGCAGCGTGGGATCATCCTGATAGATATCAGAACAAAAGCCAGCAAACATGCACGCTTGTTGGAATCATACAAAACTCTGTTTTTGGTTCATTTTCTGTTTCCATGTCCGTTTGAATAAATCGCTGCAGGTATTTCCCATTTTCCTGGCTCAAGACAAAGAAATGAGAATCGCTGCATGTTTACAAAATGCAACAGTGAGTTTGACTGCAGACGTACTTAAACTTACACTTTAATGGCAGTTTTAAATTTGCTTTCCTCAACTCTAATAATTCAAATTATTGCTGCTGCTTTCCTCATAAAGTGGTTATAGTTGATATTTGATTCAAGCCTGTGTAATCTGATTAAATGCAGATGTGTGTGTCTCTCTTCCAGCTTCAGAGCCGTAAGATGCTCCAGCTTCCACCCTGAAGATATCAAACTCTTCATAAACACTTAGAAGAACCTTAAAGATAGATTCAAACTTTAAACCTACCTTCTTTAAAATCCTGCCTTTAGAGTTCATTCACACCCGTGTCCCCCCCCCCTCTCTTGGCCTGTCTCTGCTCGTCTGCCCAGTATAGTTTTCTCATCATTTTCCATCATTTTTTGGATGTTTTGTCTTCTCTCTCAGGTCCAAAGATCACCTCACACCCCATCTGGCCTCTTGCTTGCACTCTTTCCCTCTTGTCACTTGGCTGTTGGTAATTTACTCGTCACATGTGCCTCATTTGTTTCTCTCGCACACCAAGACAAAGATATTAACACTTTGCAGAATGTGTCGAGTGTGTTTGTCTCTGTCACATCGTACTCACTACTCTACATGGGTCTATTTCATTTTTTAGCGAGCTGCTTAGCTTGCAGTCTGCCAGTATAAATAGTACACAATAAACTCGGAGCTGCTGCGGTTCCTCACCCTTCCTCCGGTCCTCCCTCGCTGGCAGTCTCGCCCGGTGAGTGTGCATTCTTAATGCTCCCCTGGCCTCGATGAGAGAGATGATTGGTAGAATTAATTGTGGCTGCAGGGCTGAATGGGAATAAGTGAGAAAAAAAGGCGCGATGGGGGAAGGGAGGTGGAGGGGTGGGGGTGTCGGGCTGGTTTTACTGTTGTGTTTCCTCCTTACAGCCTGGCACTAGAGGATGCTGAAGTTGTTTATGTGAACCCAGTCTTTTTGTCTCCCTAGATTAATATCTGATCTGAGTTAAGTCGAGTCTCTTTGCTTTTATAGCTCAGTTTGTCTTTCTCTTTGTTCAGGATTTACACCTGTGCGCTTGCAGGGAAGAGATAAGTGGAGCTAATACAGCAGCAATCATAATGTAATGGCCTTTTCAGCTCCCCTGGCAGCAATGCTATCAGAATATAGTGGATATTGCAGAGCGAGGTGTCGTTAAATGAGATAAATGGACCTTAAAAAGAAGGACATAGAATCGGCGTGTGGAGAGGTTCATGTGTTTGTTTTGGGGGAGTTATGAGAGATGAGAGACGATGTCCTCCTGACATGAACACCGGTCAGTCGTCTACATGAAGCGTGCGACAGCGTAAAGGAAAATAAAAATTGTCTGAACTGAAAAATAAATCAACAAATATATAAAGAGTTGATGTGTGGGTGTATTCCTGTTCTTGTCTCCAAATCTTGCTCATGGGCGGCGAGTTAGAGGCTCCATGAAGGATTTATATGCTGGTACGGAGTCGCGTCACAGAACGCCTCTATGGGAATATAAGAGGTTGGGGGTGGGGAGTGTGTGTGTGTGTGTGTGCATGTGTGAAGTGTTTCAGGGGTGAGTGTGGTAGGGTTGTGGGGAAGCTGTCTCATCATTTATTTATACAGTCTACAGAAGAAGGGGTTAGCGGCGAGGGGGGGGGGGGGGCTGCCTTCTGTACACCGCCCGGGGAATACTGCAGGTCAAGAGTTGTTTTTCTAGCTACCAGCACAATTCTTTGTCTGAAAGCGTGAAGCCGGTGAATCAACACAACATGCTGGACTGGATCTGCTGTTCTAACGGCGTGTTGTATCAACGTCTGTCGAACACACACAAACTCAGTCGTTCCTCTGTGGCTGAGACAGCAACACAAAATGAGTTGGGTTGCTTCATTTTCTCTGATTAGAAATTGATTATATACACATATGATTGTTTTTTATTTTAAACTACAAACTGGGAAAATATTTAAAATCAAGACCTTTGGTCCTGAAAACCTGGGAACAGTTTATACAAATTGCCTGTTTTTTCGGCTTTCCTGTGTGTTTTCTTTAAAGAAGTTGATCAAGTCCAAAATAAGGACAAACAAAGTCAACTTCCTTCTTACATTGTGTGATCAATAGAGGTGGGAATCACCATACATCCCACGATACGATATTATTGCAATTTTTTAAAATATTTTGCGATATTCAGATTCTGTACATAAAGGTAAACTTTATCAATATTCATTTTCTCTAATATCAAAGTCTCACACTCAGTCTTTCTCTCATTTCAGTTTGATTGTTGACAAACTGAACGGTTTGTATTACAGTCTAGTCCAACTTAACTGAATCAACCATCTGGTACAATTATAGCTATTCTGAACTATGCAGTTTATGAAAACTATGCAGCCCCTTCAGCAACTGAAGAATTTGAAAGTCAATTAAAACAAAATATAATTTTACATTAAATAAAAAAGTTTTAAACTTAATTAAAATAAAACATGTCTTAAATTAAAATAAGTAAACTGTCATGTTTATTAAACACATTTGGACAGTGAAGGAATGTCAGGATTCTTGCTCAGAAAAAGGATCAACATGCTCTGAAGTCAGAGCACAAAAACCTTTTTGTAACAAAGTATCGATTTCTGCTGTCCCTGTATCCATACATTATTAGCAAACAAAATATCACCATACTACACAGTATCCATTTTTCCCCACCCCTAGTGATCAACAGACTTTAATCTCTTGAAAATGGGAAGTATGTGCAGCGATTTATTACAATGTGCAAACATTCGTGGAGATACAGTGTGCAGGCCAAAAACAGGTCCACCTTTATTCTTCAACACAGCCTGAGCTCTGTTAGGGAAGCTTTCTTCTTGAAGGACATTCAAAGCTCTTCTTTGGATGTTTGCTGCCTTTTGTTCCATCCTATGATCACACACCGCTTCAGTGTTGTTGTGGTTTGGGTTCTGTGGAGACCAATCCATGACTGAGTGTTTAATTTTGTGTTTCCTGTGCAGGTTTGCTTTTACTGCCTCACTGTGTTTGGGATCGTTGTCATGGTGATGGTCGTGCATAATTCCATCAGTTTGGGAAAAAGATCCCCAAAGCGTGACACAGGCTGTGGTTTACACTCAGTGTTGGACCCTTCTCCTGACGTCCTCCGTACACAGTGATCTGAACCAAAAACATTTGCCTTCATCACTCCATAAAACTTGTTACCACTGATTTTTAAATTCATTTTTTTGACACATTGTTACTTTAAAAAGTCTCAAAAGATACAATTTAAAATTGGTTCTTTGCTAAGTTGTCTGTCAGCTGCTACATAGGTTTGTATCTTAAAGAAATAAATATTCCAGGTACAGGACTGAAGACTATCAGTGCTCGGCTGAAACAAAAACTTCTGACCCTTTGGAAGCAAAATATAGTAAAAAACATGGTGGTTGGCTCAAGACTTTTGCACAGCACTGTCTGTTGTTGAGGTTTATTGTTTGTTTTCTGTGCATTTTCACTCAAGGCTGAGAAAAATAAATTTGGGCCTCGTTGCTGCTGAGAGCACCGAGTCAGCGCTCGTGTTTTACAGCTGTTAAATGTTCGTAAATCTAATCAAACCATATATTGATTTTTCTCCAGCTTTGGATAAATTACAGCCTAGAAAAATAGTCGTCATGTAGCCGCGAGCGAAACGAGAAGCACGGCTGCTGTAAATTTTCTGTGGTGATTGGTCGGGTATATAAACGTCTTAATTACTGACTCAATGTCCTCACAAATCCTCTGAAGGTCCCGTTCAGTTCTACAAAAACAGAAGACAGTTGTGTTTATTGCTGAGACCTGAGGTGTGTGGACAGAAGTAATGCACACAGTGCTCAGCGGGACACAAACACAGCCAGGATTACAGTGGACATTGTGGCGCCCGCTGGAAGACGGGTGGAGAGGGGTGCACCTGTCCTGCAGGTGTCACAGAGGGCCAATGCTCCACAAAAACAGGAAATTATAAAACAGGCAGAATGATGCTTAACTGATGAATACATGCATATGATTGGAGCACAACTTACCTAAAGTTTGATAACACTTTTTATTTCTTACTTTAAACTTTCGTGAAGCTTCTTATTCGTGTAGTGAAAGCTTGTGAAGCCATCTCAGCTACGAGATAATGAGAGCACCCACACTGTGTCGCTGACAGAGACATTAACATGAACACTGACAGCACTGATTAAATCAAAGATGCGCAACGCGCCGCAGTCGTTGTATGACTTTCAAATGTTCCCATAATTAGGTTTCATTGCGTTTCTTCAGCAGTGACACGTGAAGCACGTGAAATGTAACCGTGAGGTGTAAACGGTGCTCATGTATGCTAATAAAGATGGAGTGTGGGTTTGAGAGGAGCTAGGTGCCAGGATCCCTGCAGCAGCAGCAGCAGCAGCCTGTTAGTGAAGCACAGCTGTGAGGACGCAATCAAAGATGAACCCTGCTCCTGCTGTTGCCTTTGTTCCTACACATCACAACACCTCAAATGCATCAGCATAAAGAGAGTCTGTGTGTGCTAGCTTAGCAGAAAGCAAAGGTCATTTCATAGCCCATCTCCTACCTGAGAGCTGCCCTCACATCTACACTTTCATGCAGCACAGCTCCTCTCCCACTACCACGCTCGCTCTGTTAGTCAGAATCCAGGGTGGAGAACATTTCACAGTATATGTGGGCTTCACCCAAAATGTGTCTGAACATGTGATTTAGTGCTCGACACGCTGATTAAAGAAACAAATGTTCTTCTTTCATTCATCAGAATCACAGGTAACGTTCCTGACATTCACCTGCCCTTTACTGAGCACCACGGGAAGGTCGACATCAAACGTATTCGTATTTTTATAAAAACACGGCAAAATATTTTGTCTCTTAAGTCAGCGGTCCCCAACCCCCGGGCCTCAGACCGGTACTGGTCCGTGAGTCGTTTGGTACCGGGCCGCGAGAGTTGAGGCTCAGGTGTGAAATGTATAGTTTTCAGGGTTTTTATCGGTTTTATCGTTTACTCGGTTTTCCTGGGTCTTTTCACGTGTGTTATGAATAAATCTTCTTTTTTTCGGTACCGGTACTAGTTTTATTTTGTTGTATTTATCCGCGACACCTTAAAGGCCGGTCCGTGAAAATATTGTCGGGCATAAACCGGTCCGTGGCGCAAAAAAGGTTGGAGACCGCTGCTCTTAGGTGACGCCAGTTTGGAGTTTTGCAGATTCTTAAGTCTTCTGTACAAACTGGTTCACATAAAAAGGTCTTGTTGGAGTTTATTTTTAAGAAAAGGTTTTGAATTTTTCATGATTGAATGGTTTTATATATATTTGGTTATATTTGGTAATCATGCTGAATGATTCACAGGTCACTAACTGCTTTACTGTGTCTCCCTCCTTTAGTGCTCTTCCATGCAAAGTGTTCATTAGCAGGCCAACCTTTTACTTTGAATTACATTACAGCTCAGTTCGCTGCTCGCCTGCAGCTCTAAGTGAAGGAGTGAGTTGGATCATTAGTCATTGTGCCATAGCACGCTGGCAAGGTACTCAGTCGCTCAGCTAAGCTGCTAATACCAGCCAGCCGATTGGTCAGCATCCATCCATCTACTCAGTGACCCCATCAGCCTGCAGGTGCTGAGCTACCTGAGCTGCAACTGGACCTGAGTGATGAGACAGACTGGAAACCATCTGCTTCTTTTTAAGTCACTCTTCTTCTGTCCACCTTTCATTTGTTCTTTAGTAGATTTAGTCGATGTTTTCTATTCTTCTGGTCTCCACTGTTCATACTTAACTTCCTCTGTAACATAAATATTGTCTTATTTTGCAATTATACTTCCTGTACCTCAGTCTGTACCATAATCTGGTCACTTTCTCCTCCCCTGCAAACTACAGTGCATGAAATCTGCATATTCGTTCATAAATAAACCGGATGCAGTTATGATGTCATGATGATCTGGTTTGGAGGTTTTTAGTTAGAACTTCTTTTACACGCGACGTTTTTGCTAACATGGACGCTATTTTGTCAGCAGATGTTCCTCTCTGGTGCTTCAGAGGATTTGTAATTTTACAGATATTCATATTCTCACCTGTCGAATAACCTTTTAATTAACCATTGATTATCTTTGTGTGTGGGGCAGTTTTTCCATTTATTTTTCTTGTAAAACGGACTTTAAAACTTCTGTCGAAGATTGTTTCACCTTCACAGTTTCATACACTGCTGTGTGTGTGTGTGTGTGTGGTGATATCGACAGGCTGCTGCCTGCGGCTTTCTTTGTTATTACTGCAGCCAATAGAAAGCCTGTCCACATGCCACCTGCAGCCTAGCTTACTCTATATATTAGCTTGTGTTTACAGAGTTGTGTAACCGGTGGATCTGACAGAAAAGCTGCTTTATCCAGCAAACCTACATTTCTCTTTGTTCCACTTAAAATGACCTTTTTCATTTTGCTGTTTTGAACATGACAGACAGAGTTGAGCTCAGTCAAATATTTATGGAACAAGTCCGACTCTCTGAATGTATCCGAAACCTGTTTATTATTATTATTGTCACACTGAGGAGCTCCATAGTTTCCTGCTTCATTCCTGGGAGAGATAATAATTCCTTTGGGGTCATGTCAGGAAGGGCATCCAGCATAAAAACAGCTGTCAAATCAAACATGCAGTGCTACCCGCTGATGAATAAAGGCTGTCTGAGGGTTTGAACATCATTTCAGTAACGACCTGATGATGAATTTAAAGCAGTGTTTAGGACATGCGCTGCAGATGTAAGCGCACGTGTGTGCGTGTGCAGTAACTGGCCTTCGGCTGCATTTAAGCTCTGTCAGGTGTTGGGTAGCCTGCTGTGAATGAGGCAGAGGATCATTTGAGACGGAGCATCAATGCTGATTGAATTGGCTGGTCCTGAAAAAGACATGCAGGGTTTTGTCAGACAGTGGAGAGACAGGAGGAAGCTGTTGATCTAATTGTAGCTCTGAATGGACGTCTGTTTGCCTCGTCGCTGATGAACCCTTAAAGGATACGTGGTGTTTTTGGAGGATTAGCCAGTTGGCTAAATCACCCAGTCACTGATAAACATAGATGGCAGCTATTTAAGGCTGCCACAAACGATTATTTTGATAGTCGACTAGTCACCAATTATCTTTGCAATTAGTCGACTAATCAGATCATCATCCATTGGACGTAAAACGTACAGATTATTGCACCAGCAGCATCTGCTCTTATATAACTATCATTAGCTTACAGCTTTAAGTGTTTAAGGTATGTGCTAACTAAAAATAAAGACAAGATGATAGTTTATTAAATTTTAATGACATTTGCAGATTGTTTCAGTGAAGTTTAATAAACTCCTTGCTATCTAAAATATAACAGGACACCGGAGTAAATTCTCGAGCATCTCACACTTCTGATAATCAGCTGTCTGCTTGACGTTTATTCAGCTGTGTAAAAACTATAACTTTAATCTCAGCCAAACCGATTTACTCAGGAACAAATAAAATACTAAAAAAAAAAAAGCCAAACAATAACATTTTTAAGTTATCTAAGTGACTTATATATCATGTTTAACCTGAGTAGCGAAAGACGGCGGTGGGTTTTAAGACGATTTACCGGGAGTCCGGTGTTCTCACGGCTCTAGTGAGCCTAGCCCCCGGCTAGCTATCGAGCTAGTGGGTAACAGACGTCTCCGAAAACGTCGGAGCGCTTTTGAAAATATGTGGTGTCTTGATAAACTGAGCAGATATTTGAGGTTTACACAGCTACATTCTCGCCTGAAAATATGTTAAACGTTTATTTTGTGACCCAGAAAGAATAATAAGAGTAATATTAAAACTAACTAGCTGCCGCCATTGTTGGAAACTGAGCTGGGCTGCGCTATGAATTCTGGGACACAGCTTCTTCTTCTTCGGGGTTTAACGGCAGCTGGCATCCTTGTACATGCAGTGCTGCCATCTTCTGTTTCAGTCCGTCATTACACTCTTAAATCCTGCTACTTATTCCTGCGTCTTTTGTGATCTTACAAAGCTTCAAACGACGCGTCGACTATTAAATTAGTCTCAATTGCTCTGATTGCTTTGGCAGCTGTGGATTTGTGTACGAGTGGAGTGGGAGTCCCACAAATGATAACCTGCTAATTTAGCTGAATGCTGCAGTAAACACACTCCCCACTGTTAATAACCATCGTTTCTTTCTTTCTTTTAACAGTCACAGATGAAGACACGGTGAAGAGATACTACGCTAAGTTTGAGGAGAGGTTTTTCCAGACCTGTGAGAAGGAGCTTCTGAAAATCAATACTTTCTATTCAGGTATTTATTTACTTCACTTACTCTCGAGACAATAATTGACGGAGATTATATTAAATCAAGTCAATTACAAGAGGCCGTCTCAGAAGAATAACTGAAGAAATTTCATGGTGGCAAATTTAGAAAAATCAATGTTAAGCAATATCGCCTTAACTTCATTTAAAAACAATACTTCCATCTTTGAACGAGCTCTGGAACTGATCACAAATCAATGCTTTAACCTGTCTTCTATAATCACATATTGCATGTAATTATGTAAAGAGTCCTATCAGCTGTATCCTCATTTACTTCTTAGCATTTTTGCATAATTCACACTGTTTATTTACTCTGTGCTGAGTTCAGACATGGCCAGCGGTAGTCGCGTTTCAGAGCCGGCCTGCCTGTGTGTATTTCAGGAAGTGAAGCGGGGAATGTGTGCACTGTGTAACATGAGATGGAAGCCATAATATATTCTGGTATTCTGGTACCAGAAGGTCCTGAGCTCCACTCTGAGTGAAGTGATGTTATCTAACAGCAGACCGTGCTTCCCCTGGAGGCCGTTAATGAAACTGCAGACTTGCTGAGTCAACGGCCGGCCAAGGCTGACCGGGAAGATTGTCCCAGCTCGTGATGATGGGGTGTTTCTGGCAGACTGATGGCGAGAGCAGCAAACAGACGTGGTATAAATCACTTTGGACCTCGTTACCATGAAGCTGAACCAACTTTGAATGTCTTGATTTTTCTCAGAGCGTTGCTGTTACCAAAGGCAGCTTATAGAGGACGCCGCGGTGTCACGGTTTGATGAGAGAAATCATCATCAACATATTTAAATGACCACCAACCATCGTGATTTTCACTTTCTACAATAATGAGAGAAAACGCTACAAATTTTGAAACTTAAACTGCCGTTTGGGTTCAGTTCTGTTGTTTAAATGTGATGTCACCTATAAACAGAGATGGGTAACGCGTTACTGTAATCTGATTACTTTTTTCAAGTAACAAGTAAAGTAAGGGATTACTATTGCAAAAACAGTAATTAGATTACCGTTACTTTCCCGTAGGAACGCTGCATTACTGCGTTACTAAAACCGTGATTTTTTGCGAGAATGTCTCATGACAGTGACGTAAGCGAGTGCGACGTTCGTGACAACAGCTGTGTGCAGATCAACAATGGATCATATATCGAGTGCAGAGAGAGTATGAGCGTGCAGCGTTTAAAGCGTGGAAGTACTGACCTTACTTTGAGTTTGATTCCATAAAAAGTGACAAAAACATTAGTGTCCGTTGTGCGTGGGAAGAAAACTTCTTTTTACAGCGAAAAAACCCTAAACTTCCGAGCAAGCACCGAGTAGCTACGACGTAATGGGAAACTCACAGAGAAACTCGCGGATTCTTCCACTGACCGCTGCACACCTGCACCAGGGTAACCCTCCGCCTACCCCACTCCTGCTTTACAGGTGAAAATAGAGCAACAGGACCGCTAGTCTTTGACTTTATTTATTTTCTGCTGTGTTTTACTTGCATCTATTTGAAAGACTGAGTGTAAACACAAAAAATATTTTATTTTATGAGCTGGAATGTGCAGAAAATAGGTTTAAATGTTAAACTAATTTCTTCCAGTCAGAGAATGTTGCAGATAATTTAATTTTTGCTTGATGCATAAAGTTAAAAGATTAAAACTAATAAAACAAGTTTTAAAAAGAGACTTTTCCATTTGATTACATTTTGTATGATGATTATGCAGAAAAAGTAGAATTGGGCTGAAAGATCTATCACTTTATCACCTATTCAGGTTGTAAATTGTGTTTTAAAAAGTAACTAAGTAACTAAGTAATTAATTACTTTTAAAAATAAGTAATCAGTAAAGTAACGGTATTACTTTTTGGGGGAAATAATCAGTAATTAGTTACTGATTACTTTTTTCAAGTAACTTGACCAACACTGCCTATAAATAAAACACACATTTTTCATAGTGCAAGTCTGAGGTCTTTTTTCTCATTAAACAAGAAAAAAAGAATCATTTAATAAAACTGGGCTGCGAACGAAACTTAGAGGATAGAAAGTATCGATCGATCACGCTAGTATACCCATATACTAATACCAGCGTTGGTATTGATACTATCAATATGTAGATCAATCTGCCTACCTCTACTTTATAATTAGCAGGTTGGTGCCTGTTGATAGAGCTCAGTAATGCCTTTTAAAAAAAACAAAAATTGCATGTTATTGTCTGTCAGTGAAGGACTGAATAACAGAAGAAAACAGTCATTTCGGTGTCATCGTCTCAGTGTGACATGAGTCACATCACGGTTACAATAGTGAGTCAGTGAGTCCTCAGCAGCTCCGAGGTTGGTTAATGCTGTGCATGAAAACATCAACATGTCCTGTTTATCTTCCACACACAGGAGGAGATAAATTGTGTGCTGACTTTACATAAGACACTTGCCTCGACTGAGGGTCCCTGACCTCTCACAGCCATCCTGCAAAGCGCTAGAGTCCAGTCTGTTGGACAACAACACTTTCATCATCGTGGATTAAATACACAACAAAAAGAAATGAAGAAATGCTGTTTGCGGCTGATAGGATTTCACCCTGTCACTTTCTGGAAGCTGAGAAAGAACAAAAGGTGTTTGAAAACACCGCCACAGTAAAGCCAACGCCGCTGAAACCTAAACCAACCAACACCTGTCTCCTTCAGCTTCATTAGCCCCACACAGATGAGCTGTCCAGCCACATCTTCTGACGTGACGCTGCACTCTTGACCTCAAGGCAGTCTGACTTTCTCACGAGCATTAAACGGAGCGTTGGTTCGTATGCTTCTGTGCCTGCTGAGGGATTACTGCGAGTTTGGATGTCGAAGCAAAGTTTTTGCTTCCCCACGAGGCACCGATGTGACATCGACTAGCATAAAGAGGAAAAATCTTTATCGGGCGGGTTCCACTCTTGTGTAGAAAAAGAAATACTCAGGGTTGTAGTAATATACCCTGAAAACATTGTTTATGTCAACAAAGAAATTGTGTCATTCTACTTTTGGAATGACGAGCATGAGGATGTGATGGAAACCAGGCCACTAAGCTGCCATCTACATGCAAACAACGATAAACAGATGTTAGCTTTACTTCTATTTTCAGTTTGAAACAGAGTTTTATTCAAATACATTGAAGAAAATAAAGAAAACAGGAAGTTAAATGAGAAGAAACTGGCTTCATTTATAAATGATTAGTTGAAACAGGTTGTTCCACAAACCAGCCGGATGCAGGAAAATGTATGTTTGCACACAAACAAGAAATACTACCATGTGAACGGAGCAGGAAACAGCAAAAAAGAGGGGGAAAAGAGGGGGCTGCAGGTCTTGTTGGCCTGCCACAGAAAGTAGGTGGCTTTGAAAAGAAGCTTGTAGGTTTGGGAGGACACCAAACACCGCTTCACATCAGAGCAGCACAAATGATTAGTTATTCTGATCTGTTTCGGGTGGCTGTGCTTCAGCATATAGAGCAGGTCATCTGCTAATCAGAAGGCTGGTGGATCCCTGGGTACTCCGGTCTGCATCCCAAGTGTCCTTGAGCAAGTTGCTGAACCCCGAGTTGCTCACGATGCATTCGACGTGCTGTGTACGCGAGACAGAAAGCAGACAAAGCGCCGCATAAGAACCAGTCATTCAACATTTAAACGAAGAGCAGGAGGAAAATGAGAGCTGCTTGTTGGAAAAGTGAGTTAACTGCAGGAGAAGTTAATGAAATGCAGGTTGCTGTCCAAGCAGCGTGTGATTACCCCTCCTCTCATTCTGTCTCTCTGGCTGTATTAACCTGTCTCTGACCCACATAATGGTTCCTCAGTCTGCAGCATTCACAGGTCAGCCTGAGAGTCTCCATGCTTCTGCTTCCTGGAACAAGCAGAAATAAAGAATGCATAATCATTTTTATTGTTATTTGCTGCAGCAGTTTTTTGCATTTTAACAATATCGAGGTTAAGCAGCAAATGACCAAAGTAAATGTTTATGCAAATGCAGGAAGAATATTAAGATTTCCAAAATAAAAGTCCAAGCAAACCAACAACCTGTTGTTTAACAGCTCCGCTGGGCTTATTAGTGCTTTTATTATTTTTGTATTACTCTAAACATCCTCTAAAATGTATAATATTCATTATAATATGTGCAAATACACAGTGGCTATAATAACAATCAACACGCTTAACAGTAGATAAACTGGAAGTTGTGCTGTGCAAGTGTAAACGTGTAAACGTGTGTGTGTCCACAGCACAGTGTGTGAGATGTATGTGACATCCTTTCCTTGTCCGTCTGCAGAAAAGCTTGCGGAGGCCCAGAGACGATTTGCGACGCTGCAGAACGAGCTGCAGTCTTCACTGGACGCTCAGCGAGAGAGCAATGCTTCGCCCGGTCTGCGGAAACGCAAGACCAGGTTCCACCTGTCGCAGGAGGAGCGCTGCAAACACCACAACATCAAAGACCTGAAGCTAGCCTTCAGCGAGTTCTACCTCAGCCTCATCCTGCTTCAGAACTACCAGGTTTTTAGTGCATCTGCACACTCAGATCACGAGAGGTTGATCACACTACATCTCCTTTCCAGTCTGGTGTCGTCTGTAGCTGCTGGTTTCTTCTTGTCTCCCACAGAACCTGAACTTCACTGGTTTCCGTAAGATCCTGAAGAAACATGACAAGATCCTGGATACGTCCCGCGGGGCGGACTGGCGCGTGGCTCATGTGGAGGTGGCACCTTTCTACACCTGCAAGAAGATCACACAGCTCATTACTGAGACGGAGGTGCCTGCCTGCCACACGTGGACTTTACTACATGTGTAGAAAAAACGAACATGTCTGACACGAATGGTTGTTTTTGTGTCCAGACCCTGGTGACCACAGAGCTGGAGGGAGGCGACCGTCAAAGGGCCATGAAGAGGCTGAGAGTTCCTCCTCTGGGGGCAGCTCAGGTCAGAATCACAGCTGATTACACTGGAAACACACCTGTTCATACACAATCAGCTGTATGAACAGGTGAAGGAAGTCACTCTGATGGCGTAGTTGTTTGTACCACACAGGCTAGGCTGAGTATTTCCAAAATTGCTGCTCTGCTGGGATTTTCCTGCACAGCCATGTGTAGAGTTTACTGATCTGGTACTACAGATAATATCTGGGCTAAAATGCCTTGTTGATGTTAGAAATCGGAGGAGAATAAACAGACTGCTTTGAGCTGACAGGCTGAAGGCAACAATAACACAACCAAGTTGTGCAGAAGAGCATCTCTGAGCACACATGCCAAACCTCGAAGCAGATGGCTACAGCGTAAGACCAGAACAGCTGCTGAGGTTAAAGTTCACACAATCTCACCACAACCAGACAAGACTGGGACTGCTGGACAGGATGCAAGGAGACGTGAAAGGATGCAGCCATGCTTGTATCCTCAGTTCAGGCTGGTGCTGGTGGTGTAATAGTGTGGGGGTTACTATGGTAGCTCCAGCCTACCTGAGTATTCTTGCTGGCCATGTCCATCCCTCTATGACCGCAGTGTCCTCATCTTCATGGCCTCCACAGTCACTGGATCTCAGTCCATCAGAACACCTTTGGAATGTGATTTAACTGGATATAGACGGCAAATATGCATCAACTGTCAATATAGACCAAGATCTCTGAGGAATGTTTCCAGACCCTGTTGAGTCGAGTCTTAAATAATTAAGGCAGTTCAATAAGGAGAGATCATTTAGAAAAACTGAACATTATTTATTGACTTAAGGGATTTGATTTTCTGAGCTCTCCAATGAACCATCATAGCAGAGTCGCAGCAACAACAGTGATTAGAACAGGATCCCCCGAGTGTCGATGCTGAAGGTGAAGTTGGAGGTTAGGACAGGTGGGAGAGGATAGCACGAACGAGAGTCCAGATGGCAGAAGATCAGTGATGTTTGCAGAACAGAGACTGAAGATGGGGCAAGAAAATAATCAAACCAGAGTAATAATGTCAGTGTTGAGTTTGTGGACGTGAAGAATAGACTAACAGCCTGAATTTCAAGGAAAGCAGGTCAATCAGTGATTATTTATTATTATTAGGGATGCAACGATACCAATTTTTTCAAACCGATACGATACCGATACTTGGATCTGAGTACTTGCCGATACAGAGTACAAAAACCGATACTTCTACCACACACACACACACACACACACAAACGCAATGAATTGGAAGACAGGTTTTATTTTATTCTCTGCCGATAAAAAATAAAATCTTAATAAAAATGACCACAAAAAAATTTCAAGTGAAAAATAAGCACTTCTGTTAAATTATTGCAGAGTCTCCACATTGTAATTTTACAAAATGTCACTGAACTATTGGCACTGTCTCGAGCTTTCAGAATAATAAATAAACACTTCTGTTTGGAATAAAATAAATACAAATTAGGTTTGCGAATAAAATAAACTTTTAAATTATTGCAGAGTGTCCATATTGTAAACAAACAAACAAAATAATAATTATAAAATAAATAATAAAATATAAAAAATTATAAAATAAATAATAAATAAAATAATAATTGGCCCCCTAGTGGCCGATCTAAAAAACTACAACAGAAATGACAAGCCACCCTCTGATTAATGAAATAAGTTGGTATCGGTTCATGGTATCGGTTAACTTTTACGAGTATGAGTACACACACATTTTACAGTATCGGCCCCGATACCAGTATCGGTATCGGTGCATCCCTAATTATTACTATTATTAACCTTTATTTAACCAGGAAGATCCCATTGAGGTTAAAAACCTCTTTTTCAAGGGAGACCTGGCCAAGATAGGCAGCAGCAGGTGTGTCACAGTTACAGAAATGACTCAAACACAGGCAGCAGCAACACACATGCAACAATAAGTGAAAGAATACAAATAAAATTCAATAAAATTCAAATAAAAACAAATAAATAAATAAATAAAAATCAGTTAAAATGACAATCAATCTAATTGAAACAGTTGCATGTTATGGACTTGGCCTCAAGGATTCATAGTTTCGATTTAAAAGCACTTAATGAAATGAATTCAGTCATTTTCCTTCTGCAGTTTGTTCCAAGCCGACGGTGCTGAATGGACAAAAGCTCTTTTACCAGGTTCAGTTCGGGCAAAAGCAACAAGTAACCATGCAGACGAAGAGAATACCGACCAGCATGTTTCATTACAAGCAGGCGAACATAGATAAGAAGGCAGCAACCCAAGTATCGCCTTGTATATAAAACTGTATAAATGAGAGATCATCATCAATTATAGATCATCTTTATTGAACTTGGACAGAAGCTTCATTACTTAAGTCAAAAGCTGCTGCTAAATGTGCTTCTCACACTTAAACCTCCTGTTCTGTAACTGTACTGTTGCAGATGAAGAACAAATGTTGAAATGCTTGCTGAAGAATATCCCAGCATGCAACATTTTTGCATTTAAACTATAAAAAAATACAATTAAAAGCAAAGAATTCCAGTTTTTAAAAGCAAGAGAAATAAAGCCAGCGGGGTGAAAAAGACAAAGGAAACCATCCGAGCCTTCAGTATTGATTTTATAAGTGCCTCGACTCTGTTGAACAGACGGGATATCATTCAGGGGGAAAACAAGCTCTCCAATGCATCTTTTGCTCCGGCATTAATTACTGTCACGTCTGGTTTAAAGTGTGTAACATGTGAGCTCTGTATGCATGTGTGTGATGTATTTATGCTTACAAGCAGGTAAAAGGCAGGAAATTGGTTTTGCTGCATGACGTTTTGTCTGAATGACACCACATGAATGCTCGGCGTCTTTGGACGTGTTAGTGCGAGTCGTCACATTAATCCAGTTTATTCCCGTCTGCCTGGTTCAGCCCGCTTTGGCCTGGACGACCTTTCGCGTGGGTCTCTACTGCGGCTTCTTCATCATTCTCGCCATCTGCTTCGTCATCACTGGTAAGTCTAAGTTGTTGTTTTCCCCGGCGTCATAGTTCATCTTTATGAAGCAGTAAACATGCTGTGGTTTGTTTAGGTGCCGTGTTCTTCCGCTCGGAGAACGTCTGGCCTATGGTGCGCATCTATCGGGGCGGTTTCCTGTTGATCCAGTTCCTCTTCCTGTTGGGCATCAACACCTATGGATGGAGACAGGCTGGAGTCAACCACGTGCTCATCTTTGAGATCAATCCACGAAACAACCTCTCACACCAACACCTGTTTGAGGTGAGAAAAAAGATGTTTCGTCTTATAGAAGGTCCTGGAAAATTGAATTTATTCAGATTTTTGGGTTAATGCTGATCATGTGTCTTTTAATGCTATTTTTCCTTCCTGTGCTGCAGATTGCTGGTTTCCTGGGCGTGTTGTGGTGTCTCAGCATCCTCTCCTGTCTCTACTCGCAGTACACTTACATCCCCATGCAGGCCAACCCTCTCATCCTTTACGGCTTCATGGTGCTCTTCCTCATCAACCCCTTCAAGACCTGCTACTACAAATCACGTTTCTGGCTCCTCAAATTGCTGGTCGGTTAACTCGTTTACTGGAAATGCTCCTTTAATGTAACTAGTCCATGCCCATGCTAGAGTATTGCACACTGATATGCTTAATCACAATGAGAAAAGTAAACAAATAGGGGTGAGAGATGATGTTTATATGCCTGAAAGGGTCATTTTAGCCTGTTGCTAGGTGGTTTGTGGGCAGGTATGATTCAAATTTTGTGGAAATAAATGAGATGCAATTGTTAGGAAACTAAAATGATAGACTGCATAAGGTGTTGTAGGTTCAGAAAGGCAAAAAACAGCTCCAGGTTGCTAAGTGGTTGCCAGGGTCTGTGATGACATCACTATATACAGCTCAAAAAAAAGCTAAAGTATAAATCAGAGTCAAATAAACCCGTGGGCATCGATCTAGTCACTTAAGTAGCAGAGGTTGTTAATAAGGCTACGTTCACTCTGCAGGTCTTAATGCTCAATTCAGATTTTTTGATCAAATCCGATTTTTTTGTCTGCTCGTTCACACTACAAATAAAATGTGACAGCAAACGCGCTCTAGTGTGAACGCTCAAAGCGGCCGCATGCGCAAAAGAAGACGTCACACACAACGCGCTCTGTTTAGACCCAGAGCAACAGTATTGTTTGACTGTTGGCCTTAATGTAAAGACTTCGGACTTCACGTTTCCCAATTTTTGCTTTAAGTTATTTTGTTATTTACATAATAATGTAAATAACAAAATAATGATCCTTATTGCTGTTTTAGAGGAGCGCTGCTTCAAAGGATAGTTGCAGATTTCTGTCAGAATCTGCAGATTATACAGCACAAATAAAATGTTCACGTTTCTCCAACGTTGTCTTCCCAACAGTTTCACCGGATGGCCAGGAAGCGTTCACGATGTCTTCTCCGGCGCTGATAAATTGGCGTCTGTCTTGTGTCGGTGACGTAAAAGACGGATTTAATGCGACGTGACCATCAAACAGCAGTCGCTTTCTAAAACATCAGATATGTATCGGATTCAGAACCACATACGAAAGTGACCCAGATCGGATTTGAAAATATCGGATTTGTGCCGTTCACACTGTCACACCATGATGGGATATGGGTCGCAGAGGGTCAGAAAAATCAGATTTGATGCGCTTTCGCCTGCAGTGTGAACGTAGCCTAAGAGGGGCACCAATGAGACAGGAACGATTGTACAGGTGGGCGCCTCAGACAGTTTTTCCTGTTTTGCTGTAGTTTTGCCTTTAGCTGGGGTGAATGTCACTGCTGCCAGCATCAGGCACATGGACGGCTGTCAGGTATCGGGATGAAATCCTTGGAGCCATCGTCAGACCCTGCGCTGGTGCAGTGGCTCCTGGGTTCCTCCTGGGGCACAACATCCAGGCAGTTCCTGGAGAACGAAGGAACTGATAGCATTGACTGGCCCCGCGCTCTCTCGACTTAAATCCAATAGATCGCCTCAGGGACATTGTGTTTCCATCCATCCGATGCTCCCAGCTCAAACTGTCCAGGATCTCAGTGATCAGGACACCATCATGTCCTGACATTGTCAGACATGCATAAAAGCACACGGGGGCTGAAATTTGACCAAACTCGACAAACCTGCCTCGTCAGTTTTCACTTAGATTTTTGGGTTGTCTTGAATTCAGCCCACAGTAGATTTCCTTTCATTGCCACACATTTTTCTGAGCGGTGTTCTCTCAGTGTTTGGTTGCTTAACTCCTGACTGCGTGGGAGGAGTTTGCAGACAAAGAAACAAATGCACAGGCAGACAGAGATTTGGTGTATTATAGTAAGATACCACCTACCATACTTACTAAAGGGAGTTGTGTGTTGAGTCACTGAGTATTTTGCTGAAAAGTCTGTAATTCAAACTGGATGCATGCTCCCAACAGTCAGGGTTCCTGCAAGTCCAGTAACAGATATTTACAGCTGTGACACAGCAGCTGATACGGACTGCTTTAACAACACGAACCCAGTGCACACACGACGAGATGGTGTAAGACCCCTGCTCTGTGTGTGTGCTGAGGAATGAAGGCTGTCAGTGTCGGAGAGAAAGACACAACCGTGGCAAACAGACGGTTTATTACGCAGACGTTTGAAGTCCTGAAGAGAAAAAATATTCTCATACTTTCAATAAACCCCATAAACACCAGTGAGGACATGTAGAGAGCATACAGTAGCAAGCACGAAGTGTAATTAATTTTGTTCCTGTGTTATTTTGGCATTATTATCCAAACGCAACAAAGATAAAAATAAAAACAAAGAAAAATCTATTAGAAATTAGTTTCTGAGCTGTGTCTGCTTTTCTAGCATTTTCTATTTTATTAACCTGCGATCAGTGTTGGGGAGTAACGGAATACATGTACCGCCGTTACGTATTTAAAATACAAAATATGAGTAACTGTATTCCGTTACAGTTACCGTTTAAAAAGGTGGTATTTAGAATACAGTTGCTTTGTTGAAATAAATGGATTACACGGCGGTACTTCCCTGTTTCATATTGTGGCGGGTCAGGACTGTTTGGGTTTTGTTTGACAGCTACGTTCTGTTGTTCCAGGCGGCAGCGTTACGGTTGCCATGGTTACAGGGTGATGTGTTTCCTGGGTGAGAGAGGCCTTTTTGTTGTTGTTGTGCTAAGCTAATAGGCAGAATGCTACAGGTATAGCTCTAAAGAATGTAGCATCAACTAAGCTAATAGGCAGAATGCTACAGGTATAGCTCTAAAGAATGTAGCATCAGCTAAGCTAATAGGCAGAATGCTACAGGTATAGCTCTAAAGAATGTAGCATCAGCTAAGCTAATAGGCAGAATGCTACAGGTATAGCTCTAAAGAATGTAGCATCAGCTAAGCTAACAGGCAGAATGCTACAGGTATAGCTCTAAAGAATGTAGCATCAGCTAAGCTAACAGGCAGAATGCTACAGGTATAGCTCTAAAGAATGTAGCATCATAGGCAGTGTAGTCCGTGCTGCAGGGAGAATGGACTGCCATACACGTTATGTGTCTGTGAGCGAGGGAGGGAGAAAAAGGAAAAGTACGAGCTGTCATCGAGCAAAAACGGGAGCTGGAAGCATGTAAATATAATAATAACCACTGCAGCCAAGAAGAGAGCCTGACGAGCCCAGTTGTAAGTAAGCTATTAAGACTCGACTGTACACCGTGTTCGTGTTTTCCTCCAAAAACAATAAGTCCCGTTGGAGCAGCCTTTCAACGCCTCTCTCTGTCTCTGCTAGCAAAGTTGACCCAGACAACAAAGTAAAGCTAGTTTTCAGCTACGAGCCCGACACAGAACCCACCGTATTAGCCAGAGGTCCCTTTACTACGGTTCGGAGCCGCGGACCTTCAGTAACAGTAATAAATCACAGCAATAGTACATTCATGTAGTTGTAAACAGCATGATAATATATTAAGTAATCCAAAGTATTCAGAATACGTTACTCTCATTGAGTAACGTAACGGAATACGTTACAGAATACATTTTGGGGCATGTAATCTGTAATCTGTAATGGAATACATTTTAAAAGTAACCTTCCCAACACTGCCTGCGATTTAAATGTGTCTGCGCACATGTGTGCACGCGTCTCTATCTCACACAATGAAGCAGGTACAATTCAGATATCCATCTCAAACCTCGTCTTTACAAAGCCCTCCTGTGTTACTCTGTCCTTTGTCTAAGCTGTGATAGGGGCCTGTGTGTGTGTGTGTGTGTGTGTGTAGGGCAGGGGGTGAGGGATAATAGAATGCAGCTTGTCTCTGGGGAGGTGGAGGCTGTGACTGTGCAATCATTACAGGCATAGATCTATCAGTATGTTGATGCCCAGAGCTCCTCCTTTCCCTCCTCCTCTTCTTCCACTTCTCCTTCAGCCCCTCATCCTCCCTCCTTCTCCCCACCTGTCCCCCAGCATCAGCAGAAGACCCCCTGCTCGTATCCGTGTCCCTTCTTTCGCAGCTCCCCGCAGTCCTCAGCCCTCCTCCTCCTCTGATTCGGCTTCACAGTCAGTCTCGCTCTTGATTGGTCCTGCACACTCGTAATGGCAGCATAGGATTAGAATAGATATGAAGTGTCGGATTATTGTTTCATTGGAGTAAACTGTGTGTTTTCTTACTAGTAATGAGATCACATGTATCCGTGTCAGGTGTGCGTGTGGCCTCTGATGACAAACAGGATAAGATTTCATTGCAGGACAAATTGCAGAGCTAGCAGCTGAATTACAAGTGTTTGCTCAAGAAATGAAGACGCAACCATGAGTGCAGCAGGCTCAGCCTTTAGACAACAACACATGGAGTGGCTATGAGTGAGATGGCCACTCGATCGATACTGACTTTGACTGACGGGTTAAAAGAAATCAGCTAATATGTGCAAAAACAAAAATATCAATACTGTTTGACATTTGTAGTGAATAAAGAGCATGTGGGGTTTGGGAGGGTGTGTGCAGTCGCTCCTGAATGTCAGATGTAGCCGCGGGTGGGGTGAAATGGAAAAAGTCGAGCAGGGTTGTATCATTTTACAAAGCGTGGTCAATAACTGAACCCCCGCCAAAGTCATATCCCAAATAACACGGCCGTAGAAGCAGGCTGCAGAGCACAGCAAGCTCCTTTCATGTGTTTGTGTTCACTAAGAATTAGTGGCACGCAAATACACAAATTCACGTGCACGGGCACAAAAGCATGACTCATTAGAGCGTCCTGTGGCGTGCTGATAAGGTAGACCGGAGGCTTTATCCCATTGCGTTGCGGCTTTGCACTTCCCTCGTAAAGTACTGCAGGATTTGCACACAAATAATTTGTTGGCTAATTCAGTCTCAGCGATGAAGCGCAGACTCGGGGTAATTCCAGCGTGACGTCCCAGGTAAAGGTTGTTGCAGGGAGGTCAGCTGGGGAGTTTTCTGAAATGCAAGAAGCATTTTTCAGGTTTTTGTTCCACATTTTCTGTTTTCCGTCTTTTCATTCTTCAGTTTCGTGTTTTCACTGCGCCGTTTCATCGGGTGGAGTTTGCAGACTTCTGGCTGGCCGATCAGCTCAACTCTCTGGTGTTTACTCTCATGGACCTGGAATATCTCTTCTGCTTCTACATCTTCGAGCTGCAGTGGAGCAACAGCAAGGGCCTGTTACCCGACTTTGGAGGTGAGGCGTTATGCTCTGCTTTTGCATGCACAGCAGAAACATAAAAACACTGTCTGTATGTTTAAGCCCTTTGGTTGCACAGGGACGAGCCTGGTGTAGCTACTGGATGGACAGATCAGGGTTATCATGCTATTTGTTCTGCATCTAATGTGACACACTGTTGAGATTTCCTGTGAGACAATATGACATTTTAATCGCCGTCTACTCGAGTGATATCTTGGCCTCCGTGTGCCAATTAACATGGAGCTAATGGAAAGTAAGTGTTGGGTCACACAGAGGGCATCATGTGACTCTCATAATGATGAGTGCGTAGTGCAAAGGGTAACATGGAGAGGAAATTGTTGTAGAGTGAAAGAAGAGGCGATCTTCACAAGTTCACGCCCTTGGAGAGTTTTGTGACTGCATTTTGCACGACTGTGACATCATCACGCTGGCAGAATGTGTCCACAGGACTTCATTTCTCCCTGATCTCCACACACCGGAGTGAACAGTACTCTGTTTTATATCGTTGCAGGTTCCCGAGAGTTCGTGTGCCACAGCTACTCCTACGGTCTCCGTGCCATCATCCAGTGTCTGCCCGCTTGGCTGCGTTTCATCCAGTGCTTGAGGCGTTACCGTGACACAAAGAGGGCCTTCCCGCACCTGGTGAACGCCGGGAAATATTCTACCACCTTCTTTGTTGTCACCTTTGCCGCCCTCTACGCCACACACGAAGGTAGGAGACGGGACTGATAAGCATGTGTACGCTGAGCTATCAGCTGGGCAGACGTTATATAACAGCTTATGTCATTTGCAGTGGTTTGAATCAAAGAGGAACCAACGCGAGCTGAAGAGTCGACAGTTTCCGTGTGTTTCGTGTATTACAGGAACATTTCAGCTCCACACAGAAGGCTAAAATGTGTGTACTCAAAGAGCAGAGGTGACCTTGAGCGCAAATGCTAGAAGCTGGCCTTGGTTTCCATGCCTGGAGCTTTACAAAGAGAGGTCTGTCAAACACAGCTGTGTATAAGCAAGGCTCTGCTCTCGGTTCAGGAGGTCAGACAGAGGAGAGGCAGCAGACTGGTGAAAGTCGTGGATTTAAAAAGAAAAAGCAGAGATTTGAAATTACCAGCAGGTTGGATGTAAAAAGCGAGCGGTTAGCATTAACAGTCGAGTCACTCTCTCCGTAACAGCTTCATAATTACCCTGAAATTATTAAAATGATTCTGATTCAGAAGCCAAATCACAAAGGAATTCGTGTTCAGAGACGCTCGGGCAGTGAAAGCATCTCTTTAGCACGCAGCTTTGCATTTCCCGTCTCCATCGCAGATATTTGTTCACACGTCTCCTTTCAAAGCTTTTCTATTTAAACCCTTGCTGGCATTTTGCTTGCCGATATATTTATTTTCCAGCAAAATGCCAGCGAGGAAACTTCATCTGCAACCTTTTAAATCATTAAATGCTATTTCTCGGCTTTTTTCTCTTTCGATTTAAATTTAAATCAGTGCGTTTGCTTCCTAAGCTGACCGTCAGTGATACTGAATGAACCAGAAGACAGACAGACCTTTTATTTTTCTTCCGTCTCAGTAGGAAAGGCGTCCATTAAACCATATCCTCCTTCCTCCTCTGTCTGAAGCCTGTGTACCCTTAGACTAATGGCCTCCCTTCATGTGTTATTCTGTATGAAGCCGTCTTTCATCCAGCATGATAATGGAGGCCAAGGCTGATCGCTGGTTAAGTGAAGGAGGAGGGTGGGAAGACGGCTCCACAGACACGGACGTTGAATAAATGGTTGAGGAAACTGCCTGTTGAGCAGATCTTTTGAGTATTTCCTACATAAATAGGCTTTGATGACTGAATGCGGCTGCCAATATCAGAATAACCTGAATCCAAATCTGGTAAAGAAGCAATAAGAGCCTCAGACTCACTACGAAGGAGCCTTTAGCGCCGATATTCACTGGAGCCTTGCTGCGGACAGGACGGAGCCAAGTCTGCCTGCATTGCCCAGCAGACCTGACAGAAAAGACAGCAGGTCGGTATCATGTTCACACCACTCGGTCCAGCTGTAAAAGCTGTGTGGAGCGTCAGCCGGTATCTGGCAAAGGTCCCGGCGCCTGCGAGTGGATGTGTCACCTTCATCGCTAACGCTTCCACTGCCACATCACCTCGCCGATTCCTGGAACGGCCCACACAGACCTCCGGGAAGCAAAATGAAGGAAATAAATCACAGGATTCTCCATAGAGGACTGAGTGGTGTTGATTGGCTCGTGCTTCCATTTACTGATCAAAATCTGTAAAATTAAGAGGCACGGTCTCCTCTGTGGTCTGTATGGGCCAAAGTGGAATGTGGCGTTGGAAATGAAGGAATCTGTGTGTGTTGAATCGTATTTTTTAACGTGATTCAGCAAAACTGAGCAGATTTCTCCCCTCAGAGGAAACGCTCAGCTCACCGCTGTGAGCAGCTGATTGGACATTGTCATGAAACTGTAATCTCAGCAGAGGCTGTGAGGCCTGTAACCTGAGAGATGCTGGAGGATTTCCTGGTGTGGGCAGAGTTCCCAAACTGTAGCTGCACTGAGGCCTGACAGTAAAGCAGCTGCTTTTCTCGGGATCGATACGGGATCTGCTTTATGTACAGCAGCCTGAGACTTATCACTGTTTGAGATGCAGAGGAGGCCTAATGCTCATTTAAATTCTTGGGATTTATCCGAAGGCAGAAGAAAACGATGTTTGACGGGCAGAAAGAGAAACGCAGCCCTGTGCTAGCAGGGCGACGGGAAAATGTGATGTTAAAGGTAAACCACAAAGTGCAGTGTAGAGTCACTGCAGGCATGGTTTTAAAGAGATCCCTCCATCTGTAACACCAAATCCTGTAAAACATCTAAAATAACCTCGAGGAACACGACTCCTGCTGGTCTGTGAGAGGTTAACTGTGGTGTGACGGTGGGAACGGACTGAGGCGGCTGTAGAGAAGAATCCCTAAATTTAGAAGAGATAGCCACTGAGAGGAAAGTAAAATGGGTTTAATGCGAAGAGGTTGGAGAGGAAGCAAGGGTGCAGCGGGGGGAGGAGAGGAGAGGAGGGGAGAGGAGAGGAGAGGAGAGGAGAGGAGAGGAGAGAGGAGAGGAGAGGAGAGGAGGAGAGAGGAGAGGAGAGGAGAGGAGAGGAGAGGAGAGGAGAGAGGAGAGGAGAGGAGAGGAGAGGAGAGGAGAGGAGGAGAGAGGAGAGGAGAGGAGGGGAGAGGAGAGGAGAGGAGGAGAGAGGAGGAGAGAGGAGTGTAATTTCCAGCCCCGGGCTGAACGCCTGCCTGTGGACTCTGCTGGAATAGAGATGAACTGACAGCTTTTACAACTTAATTTCATGTTCTGACCCCTCGTTCATTATCAGGAAGTACAGCACACACACCGACACACCGACACAGCTGTAGTCAAACACGTTCTCACGTTTACCGAAAACAGATAAAAGCTCTGCTTTGAGTCTCTCTCTCGCCGTGTGTTTGAACTCTGATTCACCCCTGCAAACCCCAAAAGCAGACTCTTGTTATTATCAGTAAAGCACATCTCGATTCAGATACGAGGTGGAAATCTGATAAAGTGCACATGTTGACATGGAGCTAACAGGTAAAATAATTCAAATAAAGCTGTAAGTATCATGTTAGGTTGGGAGGAAGTCTGAGCTGGAGTTGAATAAACACTCAGATCCTTGATTTATCTGAAAGCACCGAGACAACAGGGTAAAAATAGCGTTTTAAAGCCTGCTTTGAACACAAAGGTATCATCAGAAAATGTCTATAAAATATTCAAACTAAAAGCACCTAAAACTTACGCTGGGACTGTATTTGTTATCATGTAATACTATAATACTACAGAAGTATTAGGTTGTTTGTACTTATGCATTAATACTTTATTGTGCTGTTGTAGCTGATCGAATGACATTTACATGGTTTATTCATAAAGTGAGGCTGTAAGTCAGATAAATCAGATCATTAATGAGGTATTAAAGAAAACAAATATCATTGTTGGACTTTTCTCTAAATTTAAATATCATGTTATCTCTTTGCACCAGTACTTTTGGGTCTCTATTCGTCTTTTGAAGCTTCTTCCTGGTGATGCTGGACAAGTGAGGGCTACAATAAATGACAGTGGGTTTAATAGTAAAACCAAAGGGGAAATCGGCCCTGCTGAAAACACGTGTAAGGTGATAACCAGCTAATGTAGTTAAGTGTTTCAGGTGGAACAATATCCAACCATTTAAACGCTGATGATACTCTGTTTGCAAAGTTATTTGCTTTCACCTTTATTATGAAATAAATGTATTACCTGGGAGAAGGGAGCCGGAGATCGACAGACGGATTGGGGCTGCGGCTGCAGTAATGCGGACGCTGCACCGGTCCGTCGTGGTGAAGAGGGAGCTGAGTGTGAAAGCGAGGCTCTCAGTTTACCGGTCGATCTACGTCCCTACCCTCACCTATGGCCACGAGCTGTGGGTAGAGACCGAAAGAACGAGATCGCGGATACAAGCGGCAGAAATGAGCTTCCTCTGAAGGGTGGCTGGCCTCTCCCTTAGAGATAGGGTGAGAAGTTCGGCCATCCGGGAGGGCCTCAGAGTAGAGCCGCTGCTGCTCCACATCGAAAGGAGCCAGCTGAGGTGGTTCAGGCATCTGACAAGGATGCCTCCTGGGCGCCTCCTGGGTGAGGTGTTCCAGGCATGTCCCACCGGGAGGAGGCCCCGGGGCAGACCCAGGACACGCTGGAGAGATTATATCTCTCGGCTGGCCTGGGAACGCCTTGGTGTTCCCCCGGATAAGCTGGAGGAGGTGGCTGGGGAGAGGGAGGTCTGGGCCTCTCTGCTTAGGCTGCTGCCCCCGCGACCCGGCCTCGGATAAAGCGGATGAAGATGGATGGATGTATTACCTGTATAATTATGATGCTGTGGACTTTTAGATCAGCTGTGCAGTCCCGTCAGACACCAGACGTTACTCTGGGTGTCGGAAGAACAGCAGGTAGCACGAAAGTAAGGACACCAGAGGGAGGCGAGGACACGACAGAGAAATATGATTCTAAGATTTAAATGATTTAAATGTTGAAACGCTTTTATCAGAGAAAAAGAAATCGTTGAACAAGCTGAGTGACACATGAGGACAGTGGGATAGGACTGAGGAGGAGAGCTCTGGAGAAAGTTCAAAAGATCTAATCGCCCCAATACAGTCGAAGGGACGGTGGATGCATCCGGCAGGAGGAAAAGAGGAGGGTTGGTGTGCATCCTCGCAACGGATGGGAATAACTGAAAGATGAAGAATTAGATGGTGTTTCAGTATCTAAGGTTATCTGGCCTTTGTGACAGCGCCGTGGGAGGGGAAGTGTGGGGGGAGCTGTCTACTTCCACGTTAACCTTCTGCCTACCTTCATGTTTCACGCCCTCACAGTTCACTCAGTGTGGAATTCTTGGCCTGCATCAAAAGTTCCCTCGTACGTGTCTGTGTTTGTAGCTGCTAACTAAGCCAAAACATGTGCCACGAGGTGAAAATGAACTAAAACGCTCAGATGGAAGTAAGAGAATCCAAAACAAACCGCGCTGTGAGGGCGAGTGCTGGATTCAGTGAAAAGGAAAAGCTGAAAAATAATTCAACAGCAGCCATTCTTGTTGACCTGTTGCAAAAGATGTGCTCTCTCTTTATCAGCACGACTGGCCAAGACAACAACAGTGTGTGTGTTTGAAAAGAAAATAGAGATCGAGTGTGTGTGACAGGAGCCAGTAAGCACCGTTAGCCCATCCTGACCAATTCAATCAATGCCCATCCCACCATGGTTGACCTCCTAATGACCCAACAGTGACCCATCCTTGTGGAAAGACAGCCTCAGTGGAGGATTAAATACCTCAGCACGTTAAAGCTAAAGGAAATCACATCGGTGGATATTCTCCAGTGAAAGGAGTCTATTGTCTGGGACTAAGTTTAATCTACAGCTGGGAGACCTCGGTGTGGCCGTGGGGACCGGTTCCATCCCGTCGCTCAGCTGATGCAGCAAACAGCACAATGGAGGCAGCGGCTAACAGAACAGCAGTAATTCTCTGTTGTCCCGGCTCTGATCCCTGGCGTCTCGTAGGCCGGAGGCACGTAGAACAGTGACCATGACAAATGAGGGCGAGCCCGATCTGCCTGGTGGCTGCCGTCTGTGTCTGTGCCAGTCGATGTGAAAGGCCATCGGGTGCTGATTTATACATCGGCGCCCACTGAGGAACAAGAAAATCACAGCCGCACGGCTCCCGCAGAGACACGCGGGCGCTGCTGAGCACAGCTATAAAAACACTGTGACATTACGCAGTACATCAAACAGCTGTAAACTAACAGATTGTTGTACAGCTGAGAGCACTTTAACTAATAATAATTATCACGATTAATCCTTCATTCATGTCTCAGAAGGCAGAGTGAGGCGGGGGGGGGGAGAAATAAAATCTACTGTCATAACATCAGGTCCTGTTTTATTTAGCATTATCACCTTACAGCAAGAAGGTTTGGCTTCCTTTAGTCACTGGTTCAACCCTCCAGCCTACATGGGGAAGCATCCTTGGGTAGGATACTGCATCCCATAAGTGCTCTTTGCTGTATCCATCCGAGTGTGTGAAGGTTAAAAGTGCCACGTGTCTGCATGAGTTCTCTCCAGGCACAGCCCAAAGACCTCTATGGCTCTGTCTCTGACAGACTGGAGACCTGTGTACCATATATAACCACTCCTATGCTGTTTTGCTGTTTGAAGATTCCCCCTTGATCCTGCAAAGACCAGTAGGTGCCCGTCTCTGCAGGAACCTGGGCAAATGTTGGTCCTTTATTCATCCAGGTAAAAAATCTCATTGAGATTAAACATTTGAGTTCCTGTTTCTCTTTATTCTTTATTATTCTGGTTGCTTCCGTACGTTTTTTGCCGCTTAACTACTCCCTCAGTTTTCATGCTATTTGCACCGTTCAAACTTTGAAAAATTCTGCTCTTTCTGCTAATTATTGCTATGACTTTTGGTGCTCATAACTTCTATACTTTTTGAGATATTGAATTTTTTATGCAATATTTTTTGCCCATTTCTGCCACATTATCAGTCTGGTCACTAGTTTTCCACGCCCGGTTGAGCTGTGTTTTAGCTCAGTGAGATGAGCAGCCGTTCTCAGACTGGGAGGCCCGGGTTCAAATCCCGCTTATGGCAACATTTCTTTCAGTTACCAATTCAACTTATTTAACTTTTTTTCAACACAAATTTCAGCTTTTTCACCCCTTTTCAGCAAAATTTTCAGTTTTTTCTTCTGTTTTCAGAAAAAACTGAAAATTTTCAGCCTTTTCACCTCTTATCAGCACAATTCTCAGCAGCTTCTGCTCATTTCAGCAGAATTGTCAGTCTCTCCACCTCTTCTCTGTGAGAATGAGTTTGGCTTAGTGAGATGAGTAGCCGCTTTGCGACCCGGAGGGCCACGTTCGAATCCTGCTCACGGCAACATTTCATTTCACCACTTTTCAGCAAAAATTTCTCCGTCTTTACCCCTTTTTTTGCTTTTCACCACTTTTCAGCAGAATTTTCAGTTTCTTCACCACCATACAACTTTCTGCAACTTTTCAACTTTTTCAGCTTTTTTCAGCAGGCAACTTCAGCGTTAAGGCATCCACACAGCATTTTCGCAGGAAATGCAATTTTTTCTAGTTTCCAATAGAGACCTGGCCTCATGGCAGCGAAAGTCAAAACTACATGTACCACATAAGTACATTTAAAGTTTTCCTGACACTGTCACGGCTCCCCTTGACCTCTGACACAATTGACCCATAAAAAGTGCCAACAGACATGCTATGTACATTTTCAAGAGTCCCTAAAACCACTATTTAAACCACATTTACATTTTGCAGGTGGCGCTATAGAGCCATTTTCCCACAGCCAGGGAAAAAACCAATAAAACATGACAGCCGTCATCGCGTTCAAGGCGTGAATTTTGAAGCTTTCCCAGCTCCTCATCTGCAGCTTACCCGTTCATGGTGAATCGCCATGCCAACAGGGCGTGGTCTTAAATAAAAACTCACAATTTTCACAGTGAGGCATCACCAGGGCCTGAAGTTAATGCAGACGACCTTTGAGGTGCATGCAATGAACCTGTGAAGAGGACAAAACTTGATCGTTCCTGTTCCCACTAGGTGGCGCTCTAACTGGCGCTGATTATTTGCATATGAAACTGTTCAGATTAAAGACAATGAAAAACAAACTGTTTGTTTTAGATGTCCAGTTAGTTTTGGTGATTCCCCCCAAACAGTCTGGTTACTTTACCAAGCCTCAACGCCTTTTCACTCTCTGTTTTTATGCTGTGGGCTGCAAGTGTGTAGATTTTAGTGCCGGCATAATGAAAAGTGAACATTGAAGTGTTATAGCTCTCTAAGGGTATCTGTTCAATCAATCAATGCAGGTCTACTCGTGGCAGCAGGGCTCCCTCTAGTGGTAAAAGTGATAATGGAAAAGTTGCGACCCTGCTGAGGGTGCTGATGCTGTTTCATTTCTCTTTACTGCAGCTAAAACCAGAGGATTCTTCAGTGCAAGCCTCTGACACAAGTTGTGTTCGTGTGTTTTCTTTCAGAGCAAAGTCACGCAGACGCCAACACCTTCTTCTACCTTCTGATTGTGTCTTCAATCATCAGCTCCCTGTACACACTGATCTGGGATCTGCGTATGGACTGGGGTCTGTTTGATCGTGGAGCTGGCGAAAACATCTTCCTCAGAGAAGAAATCGTTTATCCACATAAGGTACGTCTGGTTTAATCGCCGTGCCCGTCCCACCCAAACAGACACTAACCCCGTCTGCTCTGTGTCCAGGCCTACTACTACTGCGCGATTGTGGAAGATGTGATCCTGCGTTTTGCTTGGACGATCCAGATTTCTCTGATCACAATGACCAAGATCAACTCTGTGGGCGACATCTTGGCCACCATGCTGGCTCCTCTCGAGGTCTTCAGGTGGGTCTGAACAAAGTTTGTTCCTTACGACGAGCTTCGCAGAGCACCCACGGTGACTCGTGTCGTCCTCCTCACCTTCCTCGCTGCAGGCGCTTTGTGTGGAACTTCTTCCGTCTGGAGAACGAGCACCTGAACAACTGCGGTGAGTTTCGTGCGGTCCGGGATATCTCTGTGGCGCCGCTCAACGCTGACGACCAGACGCTGCTGGAACAGATGATGGACCAGGAGGACGGAGTCCGGAACCGCTCGGGCAAGAAGACCTGGAAGAGGTCGCACAGCCTGTCGCTGCGACGCCCCCTGCTGTCCACCTCACAGTAAGAAACCACACGTGTGCCTGACATCGTGCACTTTTAGTTCACTTTGAAGACGAGTGCAGAGCTCGTATCACTGTAGATGAAAGAAGTTATACTTCTATTAAACATCAGACATGTAAGGATTACACATTCCTCCTCGTTGCTCCTGGAGATTCTAAAACTGTCACACTGAACATTTTTTCATTAATTAAATGTGTTCAAAGATACTACACGTATTTGAAATTTAAAAAAACAGCTGTTCCTTCAGTAGAGGAAGTATCCAGATGTTGCATTACCAGGCTGTACAGCTGAGGTCACTTATGTTGAGCAATCAAGGAAACCCAGGATCTGAACTTAACTTTTCCCACATTCTGGTGTTTGAGCTATGAAGAGATACCAAAAATCCAACCGTATGTGCAGAAATTATACATTTTAATGCTAAAATATAATTATTGCTGTTTTACAAAAAACTTTTTTTATGAATATGTAAAATTACACTGATTTACTTTCATTCCTAAACACAAAAGTAGTTTTAGCGTCATTCTGAGTGTCATTCCTGATTAATTTCCAACTTCTCAGAGAAGTAAAATTGGCAATAAACGTATGATTTAAAAAATATTACTGTGACGTGTGTTTTCTTGTTTTTATGACAGGTGGTCTGATACATTTGTTAAATGCTGTATATGCCTTTGTCTGAATTAAAGTCACAAAGTGTTACACAGTTACTGCAGCGCTCCATTAACATCAGCACAGTAACTGTGCACCGGGAGCTTCATGGCATGGGTTTGCATGGCTCCTGCAGGTGGCCCGGTGCTGCTGCCCATATAGTGTATGCACTTGTGTGAAGACAATACTGACAACTGAGTGCATGAAAAAGCAGTCCATGCAAATGTTTTAAATAGTTAGTAATTAGCGGTGGGTTTTGATCATCGATTTATCGATTAAAATCGATTCTGGCTTGGATAACGTAAAATCGATTCATTAAAATCCTGAATCGATTTTTTAATATAAATTTATTTTGCCCGAAACGCCAGAATCTCAGGTGCAATCTCACAAAATGTCAACAACCACCAAACAGCTAAAACAGTAAATGAGAGCAGGAACACGGATTCTGCACAAAGACTTAAACACACAGCGCGACCCGCGGATCAGAGTCAGTGAGATGTCGCCTTTCTCACGGTCGGGGCTGAACGCCGACAGCTCGCTGATTCTGATCTGTCGGCGGGTCCGAGCTTTGTGTTCACGCCCTTTATGCGCTGATTCTAAAGCTGTTAGTTTGATGTCTCTCCAAACAATATCGACCGAACCAGCAGCAAAAGAAGATCCAAACTAGCTTCACATAAACATCGTCATGAATTCACTCTGACTTTTACTGTTTTGCTTCCACCACGATGCACAGCTCTCTCTCTCTCTCTCTCTGTACTGTTTTCTGCATTATTCGCTTGCTTGTTACGCACAAGTCTACTGTTGTTTACAGCGCTGTAAGCCGACGTTTTTTTTTCTTCGTTTTATATACTTCCAAAAAAAACCCCTAATTTCTGCCGTTCAACAGGCTTCTGAACAAATTTAAACTTTTTAAAATTATACAAAATGCAAAACGCCGTGTCTCTAATCAAACCTCTGTAACTTCAGAGGTAATGTTCATAAGTTGATTAATGGTTTTCTTTCGTTTTTGTTGTCCTGCAGAATATTTTTATAAAATCCAGAACAGGAAAATCACCTTCATGTGTTTCTGTTTTATCTTCAGCTACTTTGACACAAAGGCCTCTGCTGTGACGCTCACACCTTTGATAAAGTCTTGTGTGTGTCAGCTTCCTTTTTATAGATACAAAAATATGTAAATGTACTAATCTGAATTATAATATTTCTGACTGTCAAAATTTCCCAGATTCAAATCGAATTAAATCGAATCGATTCTAGAAATCAGTGACGACACCCAGCCCTATTAGTAATGTATAAGTAACGCAACGTGAAATGAAGTCTCGGTTTTGTCAGATAACGTCTGATTTTCTTTTTAATCGTCTTTATTTCAGATCGAAGAAGGACACCAAGGTGCTAATTGAAGATACTGACGATGAGGCCTTCAGCTGAGTCCACAGCATCGGCACACGCACGCACACAAACACACACTTTACGACACTGTACTTATAAAGACCTCGTTCGCTAACGCCTGACCTCAAAGCTCCTCCCTCGCAGGCCCACCCTTCAGTCTAGAAACCTTTAAAGCAGTGAGGACCATCGGTCACCGTCCTCACCTCTGGGAAACTTACCTCATCTTTACGTCCTTGTAAGTACAGTTGGTCTTTATAAGTATGGAAACAACACACACACACCTATAATGTAGAAACACACACAGAGATAGACCCGCTGAAGCACAAGTATAATATCGCTGCAGGTGAGGAGAGAGCTAATGCCACCCAGACAAACAGCCACACAGTCAGACACATGGACAGACATCAAGGGAAACCTTCTGCACATAACCGGCGAGATACGACCGCACTGCCCGGGGATTATCCTCTTCTGTTTTTTAAACGGACTTTTTTTAATATCTGTTGTTTACTTTTCTGTAGATTCTTCTTTCATTTCCTGAATCTGTTTAGAAGACGCTGCATAAAATAGGCTACCGACGACTGTTTGCACACCTACACTAGGATCAACAGGGAGAAGACAAAGCCAATCAAAAGACTAACAAACACAAACCGGAGGAAGGACTCTACACGCACATCACAGCATATCAGAACAAATCAACTGGTTTCAGCTTGTTGATTCTTTTTATACACCATCTCTCTCTCCTTGTTTTCTTTTTAATTTTTAATATTTTTTAGTTGTAATAACATCAGTGTGCAATCACAACCCTGGAGGCACTTGCAGGAAAAGTGCATTTATTACACAAAATCTTGTACTTGTACACAAAAAGGGAAATTTTGATTCAAACATTTCTAAGTCTGTGAAGTTCCTTTGTAATATTTGATGTGCGTTATTACTCTGTTGTAGTTGTTAAGTCCTTTTACATTGTTTATACTAGTCAGACTAGTTGGAGCATCTGATTGTTGATGTGTTTTATAATGTTTGGAATGTTTTTCATGGTTGAACTTGTGCCACATTTTTAACGAGCTCACAGTTAGGACCCTCGGTTATCCCCGACCTCTAATTAGTGCGTGAACGTGCCCTGTTAACTGCAGCGAGTACACGCGCTGCTTTTCTTTACATTAATTACCAAAGTTTTATTTTTTATGAATGTGACTGTGGCTATGGTAGCTTCCTTTAACAAGCCTGCTAACTGATATGAAAACCAAACGTTTAAAAGCAGATTGAAGTTTGCAGGCTGGAGATCACAGTAACATAAGCAGAGGTGCAGCTGATCAGCTCGGTCCTGTTCCAGAAAGCAGGTTCAATAAATTCGAGGTTTTCGGCTCCAGAACAAGCTGATCGGAGTTGCTTCAAATCAACTCTGAGTGTGAGGAAACTGAGCCGTGATCAGTGCAGCGCTCATCAGCCAATCATGGGTTTGACTGTGGGCTACGACATTTAGCAGAAAAGTAAATGAAAAACAAATAGGGGGTCAAAGTCAGCATTGTCCACTCAGTCATTCTTTACTTTACTGAATCCAAACAAAATATATTTGAGTTTGGCACAATTACAGTGGAAAATAAATGATTTGTAGACATCTATTGAATTCAATTTGATTAAAAACAGTCTATTTAACAAAAGGTGAATCCATTTCAGAATGAAATGAAACCAGGACACATCCAGATACTCCGGATGTGTCCTGGTTCTCGAACTTATTCTAAAATGCTTTCAGACCCTGAAAGTCGCTGAAGATGCTGAAATCTTCCTGTCATCTCCAACGTGAAAGCGAATGAAAGTGATTACTGCACTAGTGCACACTGTCAGGCATCAGTGCAGGCCATCTCGTGGACAACCTGACAGATTCCTGACTGCCCACAGAGCTAGAAGGATGCATCCTATAGAGCAGAGCCGGTAATAAATCCGTGGTATCCCGTGGTCGCTGACTCTGCTGTTACACTGATGACAGATTTATTATGAAAGTTAACCATCATAAACAACAAGCTAACATATAAATGGGATTGGACTGTTTGTAAGGACCAGCTTCTGTCCCCTTGGTGCTTTAAGACTGACTGCACGTTTGAGAAAACCTTAAAAGTTGTTTAAAGAAAATCTGTCAGTGAGCAGTTTAATTATAGAGTCTGTTGCCCCGGTAACTGACCCGATGTTTAGATTAATCCGTCTCTAAAACATCAAATCCAGAGTTTTCACCAGGCACGTGCAGGGGGGGGGGGGGGGGCTAGAGGGGCTTGAGCACCCGCCCCTTTAAACCTCTCTGCACGGCCCTGGTTTTCACTCAAGTTGTCACTAACCCTGCTCTCTGGAACGTGGCCCACGTAAACCGTGGAGCACTTTTAGATTTCACTGAGCTCAGCGAGTCCCGTCAGTTTTAAAACCGATGTGCCGGATCATGTTTGTGCATCTTGTCTTAATATGAACTCGTTTGGTTCTCCGGACCATGTTAGTCTTGAGTAATGGTTGAAAATTAGGCGACTGGGATTCTTTACGTTGATGAGGATGCTTCGCCTTCCATCCAAAATAACAGAATTCCCGTGATTACTGACGCCGGTGTTGCCAGATTTGGTGGTTTTCCATCCAGCTGCAGGTAAACGGTCGTTTCGTTCGGGCAATAAAATCCATAATGATTAATAACAAAAACAAAACTGGGCTACGTGTAAGACCATCCGGGGACTTGGCAGTGGTCAAACACTTAATAAGCTCGTTCTCAGCTCTTTAACAACAAAGCTCTCGGCTGTGGCTTATTTCCCGAGGGACGCCGCAGCGGATGGATCTGCATGCTTGATTTGGTGCAGATTTTCACCGGATGCTCTTTCTGCTGCCATCGCTCTTGCTTGGGATGATGCTAGAAGCCCTCTGTGATCCCGAGCTTAAACCCTTCACATCTAAGGCTGTAACAACAGTAACCATGGTTACAGATCATGTCAGAGCCACAGATCGTGGATAATGCGCATTATCCACGATCTGTGACAATCAGGTGTCTTTGCTTCTGTAACGCACACTTGAGCTTAAGCGTTGCTTCACTTACTTCAAAGTGTCGTCAGTAACAGCTGAGATAAGTGCGCTGCGTGTCTGGCCAACGCTATTACCGGCTACTGGTTTAAGTTTCAAGCGTCTCCTGTGAAAGGCCCGCTGGCTGTCCGAGAAACGGCGACGCTTTAACGCTGCGTCCACGTGTGCGTGTTTGACCCTCTCGCCCTGCTGTTCCTGCCCGTGGCTACACGGTGTCACCACCCACTAGTCATGAGACAAAGCCCAGGGAGCTACAAGACCGACTTATTACAGAAACGTCTCCTGTTTCTGATTCTTTTCTTTTTCTCTCCTCATAGCGGCTGAAAGGCTGAAAAGCCTCCGAGTGCAATGAGCTTAACGTGAACTTGAAAAAGCTGGAAAGTCAAACTGTGTCGTATCTGTTTAAAGTTGAGAAGGTGGATCTGTCCGTTTAAACACACAGCATGACTTTATACACACATTAAACATGACACACACGCACGCATCGCCTCTCTCGTGTCAGAGAGCACAAACACTACAGCAGATAGTTTTGTAAAAAGGCTCCGTTGTCTTGCCTGCATGCTGCTTTTTCTTTTACATTGTACATAGATGTTAATTTATTTGACATAATGTGTATATTAGTAATCATTGTAGCCACTGACAATGATTGATTTCATACGTTGCCATTTCTGCTCCAGAGCGAACAGTATTTTGGAGGCGACGAGGAGATTTTTGATCGTTCACAGTCCCGCACTTTTCCCCCTCCGTGTGTAAATCTGTTGAAACGTGTTTGTATAAAAATAGAAGAAGAAAAAAAATCCACAAAGATGGAGAACGTGATCAGTCGTTGTTGGTGATTCCTTCGTGTTTAGATATAAACGGGGCTCGAGGAGAAGGACGAGGTGGGGGGGACTCCGCGTCCTGCGCTGTTCGTACATTTGTGAATGTGCATGAAAATATTGTGGACATCATATCGTTGTTAGTCGCCCTGCAGAGTACTGTGGGAGGGCACAGGACGAGATCCCAGTCCGGGGACGACCCACACCACAACATGATAGCGCTAAACTGATCCACCGCGTACTTCTTGAATATCTGATCAAACTAATGAAGGATCTTTATCTGCTCACTGGAAGCGTTTCAAGGCGCTTCGATGTGAGAAAAAGATGTTTTAGTGATTTAGTGTCTGTCTGAAATGTTCAGTGTGTGTAACCCGCTGACAAAAACAAAAACAGGGTGATTTTGTACAGATGTTACACGACGATAAGCCCTGACACCCCTCTTTTTCCCCTCACGAGTGAAGGTTTTGTTTTCACTGCCTGCTGAAACCTTCACGATGTTAAAGTGCTCGATATCTGTGCATCCCCCCCCCCTCCCTCGATGTTGTTTGTACCCTTTTCTCTAAACTAGCTGAACGTGATAGTAACTGTAGTTTGGTAGATGGATGTTCTACTTTGATACTTTAAAATTTAAAAAGATGACAGAATAATTACATTGTGGCTAAATGTGACTTAAAGAGACATGAAGGGAAAATGTCTTACATGCTGAACCATCCTCCCCGAGTCCCTTTTACAAAGTAGTTTGTACATGTCGAGTGTATAACGCTGTTCTATGATGGTTTTTCTGATGGTATTTGTATTTCTGTATACACTTTGGTGATCCTGTCATATCTGGGTTTTATAAACCACGATTATTTTTAAAGCTCACTCGGCCTCTCGACTCTTCTTTTAACCGCCGCTGCACACAGTAAACCTTTATCTGCGATCTGCGTCTCCACCCTGCAGCGGGGCCCCGATGCAGCTCTGTGAATATAGAAATAAACCTCAGCACACATGCGTTATGGTTCGTTTCTGCACTTTAACAGTGTTCTTTGGTTTCTTTTGCATGTTGTGATTCGTGCTCGTTTCATGTCTGCACCGTATTGTGCGGTTTTGAAGTCGATTCTTCACCCGCTCTTGCGCTTAAGTAGGTCTGTCCAACAGCGCTGGCAGCCGTTGGGGATTTGAGGTCTTTCTCTCTTCTCTTTCTTTTAATTCCCAGTGGGCAGACAGACAACGTCACATTCAGCGTGCCAACCAGGAGAAATGAATCATTGAGAAGCATGAAGATCACGCTTGTTGGCAGAGAGAAAGCCCCCACAAAAATCAAAGGAGAACACGGTGAACTTTGTTGAATCATCATGTAAAAAGCTCTCATAATCCAGCTGAAGCATCACAGCAGTTTTTCTCTGTTTATTTCTAACTTTGGACGCCACCGCGGCACTGCGTCAGTGTTTAGCGTGTCATGTGACCAGTTTACCCGGATACATCTGAGGAACATTTAAGGATTTAATTTGTAACAAAACTACCGACTACCGGTGTTGTGCCAAAGCAGGTATCCCCGACAGAATGTGTTTCCCCTGTGCTGGGAGCAGGAAGTACTGATGTTTTCATTTTGTGAAAAAGTGAAAAATTAGTATCGTTACATTAGGGGAGACCGGGGATAGTTGTAACATTTTTCACATTTCTGTCTGTAGCTTGGAGCTCTTTTAAGGTAGTGGATTCAAAATGTAATGCAAAGTATTTACATGTCTCTGCTATTAAATAGTGCAGCTATTTTCTCTGCAGCACAATTACCCATTGCATGGTATGGCCTCAAACACAAAGAGTGAAATGTTACAATTAACCCCATAGTCTGGGTTAGTTGTAACACATCCTGGGGTGAAATGTAACACAATGAAATAAGGGTACTAACAAAACATTAACATGTAATCTGTATGTAGCTATGTGTGTGTGTGACAGAATGCAGAAATCTAGCTTTTGAACATATTCCAACCCCCCAAAAAAGACAAATTATGGAATTTTCTGCAACTGAATATTTCATTAATTTTGGTTGGTCTTCCTTGAGTTTGGCCTCATTGGCTCAGTGGGCATTATAACCTACAACTCTTGCACCAACATTTGAACATAACAATGAAGCTGAAAAAATATTTTTTCAGTAGTTGTTCACCAGCATCGCAATTCCATTACTTTTTATCATGGCTTACCTTGGTGTGGTTTACAAAGTGCTTCAGAAAGATGAGGAAATCTGTTTCTTGCACCCATCCTGATTTATTTCCACTACCAGTACTTCCTACTGGTCCATCTCTGACACAGTGGTCTGCATAATGTATGTGTGGGAACACAAACAGTGGAGGAATTGTGTTGCCAATGGCATTAACCGCATATACAAAAGCGACCAGTGAACCTCTCTCTGCTGATGTCGTTGCCCCAACTTGTTTAATATAAGTTAAAGTAATAGTGTGGTAAGTAGTAACATCTGCATTATTGTTACAACTGACCCAGACTGTTGCTGTTACAACTGACCCAGACTCCTATAGCCATGAACTAGCTAACATTACAGCCAACGGCTAAAACATTAGCACTAAAGACCTACACAGAATATATCCCCACAGACATACAAATAACATAATTTAAGTTTGATGAGTTTAACTGCAAAGCAGATAATGCTATTAGAAATTGAAATAAAGTAGAAAAACGTACTTTTTGGTATACAAATTACTTTTTTTCGTGTTAAATTGTCTGTGTTTGACAAAATGTGCTGATTTTTCACATGTGATAGCAGAACTGAGTTGGGCATGCACAGGATGAGTCACATCATTTGAAACTTAGCCCTGATTGGAGAAATTGGAAGTGTTACAACTGACCCACGTTACAACTATCCCCGGTCTCCCCTACCATTCAGTTTGAGGGTTACAACAGAAAATTATATATTTATTGCTCACGGGGTATCAGATGAGATTATTTTAATAAACCATTAACATTTTGGCTGATAACTATTTTTATTCTCCTGTAACTTTACTATATAAAGAGCTAAATCCCCCAAAGTTTCAGGAGTAATGTGTCATAATAAGAAGTGTTTGTGAACAAAAAATCAAGAATGTGGGAGACTGTTTGTCCGTGATTTACACAGGGGGAACAAATTGTGGCAGGATTAGGGATGGGTATCGTTTAGGTTTTATCCGATACCGGTGCCAAACCGGTACTTTTGAAACGGTGCCGGTGCTTAAACGGTGCCCAAACCGGTGCTTAAAGAATGGAAAACACAAAATTGGTCCAAAAACCTCTCATGTTCAGCTGTTTTTTTGTAAAAAGATAACAATGTTAGTCTTTTCTGCAGGTATAGGGCATATATGGTATCACTCTGGGCTGGAAGCAGTGCTTAAACAATGGAAAAAACACAAACTTTGTCCAAAAACCTCTCATGTTTAGCTGTTTTCCACTTTTTCTTCGGTCATTTTAGCCTTTTTGGCCAGGGTGAAGGGAGTATCTGCCATCAAACAAGAAGACAGCCGCATGTAGCTATGATGGTGTTTGCTAGTTCACGTTACATGCATTAATTTAATAACGCGGTTAGCTTACTCAACGTAAATTACACACGAACAACATTAAGCTACTCACGCAGAGAAGAACGGCTGCTGCTGCATCATCATTTCTGCTACACTGGCAGGGCTAGGTTCATCGGATTTAAAGTGTGACCTCCTTTGACAGTATCAGCTTAAAGCACTTGTTGCAGGCTGCTGAGTTTGCATCTTTTGCTGTGAAGTACAGCCAGACTTTTGACCGCTTTGCCTTGGGCATTTTTAATCTGTAGCTCTGCTCTAAAAGAACGTACGTACCTGGACCCGCCTACTATCCTCGAAACGTAAAATGATTGGCTAGAATCTAAAGTGTATCATTCCATACCAGTTGGTGGCGGTAATGCACCTTTCAGTTGTTTGCCAACCGCCAATAGAAATGTAAGGAAGAAGAAAGTGTATCACAGCTCAGGAAAAAAAAGCACCGAAATAAAGCACCGAAATGCGCGCTGCTTTTCGGTCTGGTTACTACCGTTTATGTCAGAACCGGTGCCATGATGGCACCGGATACCGGTACCCATCCCTAGGCAGGATCAGCCTGATATTATTTGTATCCCACTATAACTTCGTTGTATAACGAGCTAACATCTCAAAAATGTCAGGAGTAGTTAGTCAGTCATAATAAGAAGTGTTTGTAAACTAAAAATCAACAATGTGGGATCCTGTTTGTCTGTGATTTGGACAGTCCAGCGTGCGCTCCCGATGCAGGGGAAACAAATTCTGTCGGGGATACCTAGTTTGGCACGACACCGGACACATTATACTTTGTTTTGTTGGAAAAGCGGACAATGATTATTCTTATTTAAATACAGAATTGTGCAAAAGTCTCATTTCTTTTCATTTTGCTCCGAAAATGGGAAATCGGTCCAGTCATTTATTGAAGCTTGTACAAACAGTGCAAAAGGCAAACGCAGAGTTTGTGCATTTCTAATGAGCCTAAAGTCAATATTTGGCAGCGCAGTCCGAACTCTTAATTCTGTAAGTGTTCAGGAAGAGTTCTCCAGGACATTCAGAGCTCTTCTTTGTTCTGTTGAGCTATGCTCTTACTGCACTGTCAGTATGTTTGGGGTCACTGTCATGCTGATAAATGAAGCCATTAATAATCAGATGCCTTCCAGATGGTTTTACATGATTAAAATCTGCTGGCACTTTTATTTGTTCATCAATCCATCAAGCTTGACAAAATCCCCAACACCACTGGCTTCAGTCTGCCTCAGATCATCACACAGCATAGCCATATTTGGGCATAAAGACGAGGATTTTTAACCAAAAAAGTCAAATGCAGCCTCAGCTGTTGATTTTTGCTCCACTACTTATGTAATTTGGCATACCTCAGCCCTGTTCCCGTCCTTAATAATTGCTTTTTTATATCCCTATTTTCTCTGAAGCCATTTCTAACCAAGCTTTGGTGAACAGTAGATGGATCAACTGAAGGGCCAGATGTTCTCTCAGGTCATCAGTCATCTACTGTTTGCGGTTTTTTGTAGACAACTTCTCTTTTTTTACTCATCTAGTTTCCTCAATTTTCTAAATGACACAGATATTTTTTGCTAATCAGTTAGTTTGTTACTATTCCATGCATTCCAACTGTTTCATCTTTGGCATTTTTCATAGATTTCCACTAAGAAATGACAACAGATTCTGTTTTGTGACTGTCAAAACTTTTGCACATACCTTTAAAAATAAATGCCTCTTTAGTTATCGAAGCAGCTGCAGGTTTCTATTGTCGTTTGAGCTCCAGGTTTTTTGGTCTGTCAAATTATCTCCTCTTCACAGGCTCCATCTGCGCACACAGACACTCCTCGACAGTGACTGCGAGCTGCGTCGGCGAGGCTGTGTTGGTTAAACTCAACGACAAACAAGCTGCTAAGTCAACATCTAAGAAGTTCACAACTAGGTTGTTTATTTTATGATAACTGATACAGGATAAATGTTATACATTCTATTTTAACACTGATATTTCGATTTTATTTTCAATGTCAGTATGCAAAAAAAAGAACAATGCAAAATTAAACATTTGGTGATGAATATGATACATAATTTGATCTTCATTAATATTAAACCAATTAATCTTAAGGACTCATCGTTGCCCCAGTGATAACTTGTTTAGCTACAACACAAAAAAGGGGGAAATACAAAAAAAATAAACAACAAACATCAAGAGTTGGCTGACAGCAAACACTGTAGAGAACCACATGATCTTTAGATGTGTAGATGCATATATAAAAATACAGGATCCCTGTTGTGTGTATATATATGCACATACAGTAATAACGCATTTACTATAGTTGCAGAGCCTGCAGTGGGCCTACAATGAGACAAAAATGAAGAGAGCAGGATACACATACATACACACGTTTACCATAATCTCCCCATAGAAACACACAGAAACCAACCGACCGACCCACAGGCAGGCTCTCCGGCTTTAGAGGCTAAAAACTACATTTGACTTAAAAAAAAGGAAAAGAAAAAGAAAAAAAACAGACATTCACATTTCTCAAACAAATCCCATGATCTCATGAGTCCTCACCTGATCAGCTGACTCAGCCGTCAGCCTTATTAACGTTACTGCCACCACAGAAGCTCGAATGATGAAGACGCCGAGGATGATGAACTCCGTTCGTCCACTCGTGCCGCCGATCAGGGCCGAGCTGGCTCTCGTTGATTACTTCACTGTCTGTTGGCCCTCGTCCCCGCATCGTCACTCCTCTCGCTCACTCACTGACTCACTGCGTTTCTGCCAGTTTCTTCATCCGTGAGTCAGAGTGACTGAGCGAGCGCGTCGTGGAGACACGACTGCAGCTGTTTATGTCTGTGTTTAGTGTACGTATGTCCTTTGCATTCATGCATTTACCTGTGTGTGTGTCTGTGTGTGTGTGCGCGCATTACTGTCCATCTGTGCAGGCCTCTACGGTGAAGAAGGGGCTTTGCTACCGCTGTAATGAACCTGGTATCTGTTGACCATCTGCCCCTTCACTTCAGTCGAGAGGCAGGTAGTCTTGCAGGGGATGAGATCCTCCTCGTCTTCGCCCATTAGCCAGTTCTGTACGGAGCGTTCAGCCGAGGCTGCAACATGATTGGTCAGCCAGCTCTGGTGCCACTTGTCGAAGCGTTCGTGCTGGCTCGCTGCCACTCTGTGCTGCGACTGTGAAGGAAGAAGACAAACTGTCAGAGACTTGTCACCGAGAGACAAAACCGGATTTAACAAGCAGAAAACTAGCAGGATTTGTTTTCTCCAGCAGAGCTCTGACGAGACCCACGCGGAGGACGGGTGTCTAAATTTAAACTTAGATGCCAGCCTACCTTCCTGGCCTTGACGAGGGCCCCTCTGCGGTACATGTAGTCCTCAGAGTTCATGACAAACACCATCTTGTGAGTGTTGAGTTTAAAACGACAGTCGAGACTGCCGGCGTTTTCCACGCCCAGCTGGCGGTGCCACTCTCTCCTGCAGCGCATCGCCTCCACCTGTCGCACTTGCCAGCGGCGAAAACGGCGCAGGTTCCTGAAAAAAACGGAGACACGGTGTGGATTACAAAAAAACTGGCTTGACATATTCTCAGGGTGCCTGAAAGACATCCGTTATACCCTGTTGATCTTTACAAATGTTATCTGAGAGGACAGCAGATCTGTCATCAGATACCTTTAACAGAGCGTTCCCATAATGCTGAGCTGAGGCACAACGAGCCAAACATAAAACATGAAATCAATCAAAATCTATTTGTAAGTTTTACTTGATTGTTAGTTGAACAAATTCTGTCTAGTCTAATACACATAAAAGAAATGCACATCACAGCACAACGTTTATTAAAAATAAGACTCGTAATGCTGAAGGTGTGCAGGAATTCAAATGCACTTTGGTTTCTCTTTCCAAGTATAATGAAATATAATATATTACAGATTCATTTCCACTGTCACACCTTTATTCTGCTGTTATTGATACTGCCACATAAGTAGAAACAGTAGAAACATCTGTCATACCTGGGCAGAAATACGGGCTTGAAGAAGTAGCCCTCTGCTTGAGAGCACAGACTGGACTCTGTTCCTACAAACTGCTCCATGTAGCTCGACAGGCACTAACACAGGAAAGTTCCAGCGAGTTTAATCAAAGTCCAGTTATTCATTTCCAAGTTTCTGGCGTGTAAACAAGTTTAGAAATTGTTAATAAATAAGTGTTTACCTGAACATCTAGCGGGTCATCAGCCTGGGCCTCCTCAGTGTCCAGCAGCTCGATGGTCATTGTCACTTGACCCTTGTTTTGAATAAACATCACCTGATGACAAAAACAAAACACCCATGTTTGAATGACCTCACTACACCTGAGTCAAAACTATGACCCAAACATGTGACATGTGCTTTATTCAAACAATTACTTAATAATAATAATAATAATGCATTAATAAGCATTTATATAGCGCTTTTCAACGCTTTACAATTCCACTATTCATTCACTCTCACATTCACACACTGGTGGAGGCAGCTACAGTTGTAGCCACAGCTGTCCTGGGGCAGACTGACAGAAGCGAGGCTGCCATATCGCACCATCAGCCCCTCTGGCCATCACCAGTAGGTGAAGTGTCTTGCCCAAGGACACAACGACCAGGACAGAGAACCCAGGGATCGAACCGGCGACCTTCCGGTTACAGATGAGCTTCCCCTGAACCACAGTCGCCCCGACTTGACTGTAATTTCCCAAACTAAAGGCCCCACATGGCTGCGTGGAGCTCGGCAGACCACAGTCTGAATGTTATAGCTGTGTACAGTCACTGAGGGGCAGTGCCAAACATATTTGGAGCAACTAGTCTATTGAAGGCCTTTATGGGGGTTTTTGGCTGCTGTTGGTTCACCTTCATTGAACGTCTTTGTAGTGAAGCAAACAATATTAGAAACAATCAAAACTGTCTGTGATTCTCATTCTGCTCTTCGGATCGAGCTCTGGCTCATTTCCCATCAGTCTACCTACAACATCATCATCAGGTTTGTGTTGTTTTGGTAGAAATGCACACAAGCACATCTGCATTGTTTCACACACAAAATCTTTCGCTCTGTGTAGTAAAGTTCCTGCACGAATGGACATAAACGCAATGAATTCCTCTTGAGTCAAAGATGGACAGCAGCAAAACAGTCGGTACCCAACCAAAGAGAAGCCGAGAGGGAGAAGTGGCCTCATGTTGTAGCGTTCTCAGTAGAACTGTGCCATATTATACACATCATTTAAGAAAGCATACTTTATTGATCCCTGAGGGGAAATTCCTCTTTGCAGTTAACTCGTTCACCCAGTGAAGCAGTGGGCAGCCATCGGGCGCCCGGGGAGCAGTTCAGTGGATTCGAACCACCAACCTTCCGATCATGGGGCCACCTCTCCACCTACTGAGCTATCCCTGCCCCAATAACAATAATACACTACATCTCTCCCCCCGCCCTCCTCATACTCAGTAGTATAGCGTTTCTCATCCCTAGCATGCAGATAAAATTAAAATGTTAAAAGATAAAATTACTGAACACTGTGCTGTTTTCTCATTTGAACAATACCATCTTTTTAAAAAAACAAAGCAAGCAAACAAACCGTTTGGATCCCAGAAAAGCATTTCCATTCTTCTACAACCGGTAATCAAGTATTCAACACCTGTTATCAAAGCGTTAGTAGCAGAGAAAGGAAGCATCTGATTACATCGAAGTGTAAACGTGTTTATCACGCTGTGGTACAGCTGGCTGTCATTAAATAACTTCAGGTCCACAAAAACGTTAAATCTCAGTCATTAGTTGGAAGGTGAAATTTCAATCGACTGCACCAAAGACTCGAACAGCACGAGAAAAATGTAAAGAATGAATCCTTGGGGGAAAACTCCAATACTTGGACTGGATGAGTGAGCTGGCTTTTGTTTTCCTACAATCACGTCCGTAAAACATTCCTTTACAAAAACAGCTCAAGTGATGCACTTTCCTTTTATGGGTACATTTAGTCCTCTGGAAGTTTAACTGTCCTGTGAAATCGCAGAGCAGCATATTTTTACTGCAGAGAAGGATCATCTGAAATAGTTTCAGCTGTGTGTCAGGGCCAAGCGTTTAATCCACTGTGCTCACCTTGAAGCAGTTCTCTTCGGCCATCACTCGCTCAGCTTTCCACTGGTAGCTGGTCTCCCAGGCTGCTCTGACACACTGTGAGGACAGGTTTCCCCCGGCTGCCCCTCGTTTCCGCTCAGCCAGGTAAAGCTCAACCACTTGCAGACACACCTCGTCGCTCACCAGGTGCTGCAACTTTAGTCAAAGAGGTAAATATTAGAATATGCCAGTGTTCACACTACAGAGTCACGGGACTCACAGAATTAACCTGCGTGTGAAACTGCTTACCTGTCGGATGATGTTGTGGATGACTTTGTCGATGGTGAAGCCGATATAGGCGTGGATGGTGAACATCTCCCTCAGCGTGTCCTCGTATTGTGTCGAGTCCAGGTTGCCATCAAGCAAACTGCGCACCATATCGAGGAAAGCTGGGTAATACTCCTCTAACTCCACCTCGCCTGTGGAAGGAAAGGACAGCACTTTTGTTAGAGCAGCTTCTCATTAAATCCTCCGTGTGGGTGTGCAGTGGAGACTAGGGCTGCACGACACTAGGAAAACCTGCGATGTGCGATAACTGATCAATATTGCGATAGCGATATGACTTGCGATAAAATAAATAGCAAAACAAAAAAACTAATACATAATTTCTGTTTTACTGCAACAGTTTTATTTAAAGAAAGCTGCTGGATTAGCAGAGTAACACCAAAGTGCACTTTAACATTGAAACATTGCCCCCATAAAAATCGTCTGAGGCTTGAATTCTCAAAGACATCCTTCCCGGTCGCTATAATTAGTTTTGAATAAACAGAACACACTTGTCGGTCTTCTTTAAGATCCCAGCTGGCCAGCACCTCACGTAATACACGGGAAATATTTTCACTCGTGTGAGAGTCTGGAAAACACAGTCAGACACCGTGTTTTCAGTTCAGTCTTCGGTGAGGAAGTGCACTGTGAAACTCATATGGCTCCGTTGTACGACTTGATCATAGGTCTGTAGTTGTTGCGTAGTTTTCAGCTTGGCTCAGTTCAAACCTGACGGTCTTGCGGCGTGTTTCGTACATTTGTGGAATGGCGACGTGGGAAAAGTAGTTTCGTGAGGGGATGCGGTTTCTCCGGTCCACTTTATGACTGGTGAAGCCGTCTCTGCTAACTATATTTATAGGCATCATGTCTTTGTCAAAACATGTGTAATGGCCTCTGTTATTTCTTTGTAGCGCTTCGACGTTTTCTCATAAGTTGTTCCACTTGAAAAACTCGGATACAGAGACGACTGCGGCGCTCTTTGTCTTAACGTTAGCAACATTAGCTAGCCCTGTCTTTGTGGAACTCTTCAAACTGTTCTCTCTGGTTGTTGAAGATGATGGTGGAGTCGTGTTTCCTCTGGTGGTTGCCACGAGTGTTCGACAAGTGTTGCAGAGCACCGGTGTTTGGAGAACGTCGTCTTTATCAAATCCAAAGTACCTCCAAATAAGCGAGGTACTATTTTTTTTAGCCACGAGTTCATAGTCAGTAGCGTTCTCGTCATGCGTCTCGCTCTCAGCCATTACAGCTCCGACTCGTTGCTGCAGCGTTGTTCGCTCCCCACCTGAGTAGGAGGCGGGCTTCTAATCCATTTGATTGGTTAATGCCGTGAAAGGCTCTATTCGACTGATCAAATGTGTAAAGGGGTTTCTTTGATTAGTTCGATTTATTGCGCAGGCCTAGTGGAGACCCTGTCCCAGCAACCAAAAGCAGTTATTTACAAAAGGCCTGATGTGTGTTTGATCAGATTCTTCTGATCTGAAGAAGGGTTGCAGCAACAAGTCAGTTATCAGAAACTATCGGTTAAAATGACGAAATATTAGAAAGTTTCTCCAACAAGAGGCTTTTCTGTGTCTTATATTACAAGGAATGTAATATTGTGGCCTAAGACACTCTACATGCACAGCTTGCAATATGCTGAACAAGAATTTAGTTTGTTTTTGATAACCAGTAAACCAGTAAAGTGCCTTTAACTGGTCCATACAGGTCCTGCGAATCTGTTCAGAGCATCAAAAAGTCTTTCACCACAGATTTCTTCCCTAAAAACACAACGATGCCACTACAACACTCAACAAAGTCAACTAAATAAAGGTTGACAGTACACGTAGCATTAGTAGAACAATCATTTTTCAAACGTTATTTTATTGGCGTGCTGTTTTAAACAAATGTTTCAACATGATTCCCTTTAGCAAACATTAATCTTATTTAATAGAGTGACTGACACCAATTTAAAAGCACATTCTGATTGAGTGCACATTTATTGAAACTAATTATCTAATCATAACTTGTATATTACAGCGTGTGATTATTGCTCAGTGATCTGGAATAAAGCCACCCACACTGAGCTCACCTGTCTACATCACAGCTGACCAACCCCACTTAAAAATCAAACACCTGACGACTGTAAAGATGTGAGTAACTGTAAACATAGACTGGACTTACTGGGCTGCTTGAGGCGGAGCTCCATAGCGAGGTCGCACGCCTTTTCCCTCCGTCCCTCGGCCATCAGCAGCCTCTCTCTGCTCTGCTCAGCTCGATGCTCCAGCAGCTGCCGTTCTGCTTGTCGGTAAACCCGCAGCAGCCGCGAACACAGAGTCTGGTGCAGCCGCAAAAAGAAATACCAGTTGTTGTTGACGAAAAACAGGTTGTAGACACCATCCAGCTCCTTTTGGTGCTCTGCTTCGGGGTCACGAAGGTCCACCTTCTCCCCGGCTGCACCCGAGCTCATCTCCATAGGCGTAGAGCCCGGGGTCGGTGTGGATCCAGCAGGCTGGCTTATGCTGCTTGAGGTGGTCGAGGCTTCGTTTTCTGCAGGTTGGGATGGGCTGCAGCGCCTCCTCCTGGAATCGCCGTTGAGCTGCTGCTGCGGTTGGGACTGGGTCTGGGACTGTGATTGGACAGGTTGGGGTTGAGGCTGACAACTGCTGGCTGCTGCTCCTGATGCATTATTACCATTTCCTCCTCCGCCTGCTGCGGTGGTGGCGGCGGTTCCACCTCCTCCTTTATCGCCTCCCTCTTCCGGCTCAGCCTCCTCATCCGTCCATTCTTCAGTGTCACTGAGCTCGCCGCGGCGTGAGAAGAACAAGTCGGGGACAAAGTGCTGGATGATGCGTTTGATGTGGTCCTTGTCGTCTTTGTGAATGGTTGGTTGTCGTTTAACGTGGTAGATGATGAGCGAGGCAGCATCCTCCAGGATTTGTTTGTCCTCATAAGTAAACACCATGTGAGGTTCGCTGGATGAGGCTGAACCGTTACGGCTTTGTTGGCCAACGCCACCTTCTTCTGTGCTCTGCTCCTGACGCTGAGGTAAAGAGAAGAAAATCAGACAGCAGAAGGAAACTCCTACATGCCAAGCAGAAATACGGAAACCTTTGACACCAAGAGGTTTCACTGACCTCTGACAAATCCCTCAACAAAAACCCCACCTGCACTCAGTTGCTCTAAAGCTTTTGACTGAAACACACCATCTTCATTATGAGCCATGGGGTTAGAGCAAATTATATAGCTCTGTTCTTACAAATGCTACTAAAGTAGCTTTGCATACTCACAATTCATAATAATGTTCATTTATTTCAGTTCAGACCCTCAACTCATCTCCTGTCTGGAAAAACTGTTTTAGCTCCTCCCCCTTTAAGCCCACCCTCCTCATAGGTTAGCTGTCCTCTAATTGGCTGTCCATGACAAACAAAAGGTTTGAACAGCAGGAGGCGGGGCTGGTGGTCAGAGCTTTGCCCAGGGATTTTGGCTCATAGGGATTGTCACTACCCGATCCGTACCGGAAACCCGATCGGTACCCCGCATGCGCAAATCTTACGTCACTTCCTCTCTTTGCCAACATTGCGACACTCAATATATTTGAATGACACGGTTAGCGCCCAGTTAGCTCCTAGCATTTCTCAACAGCTCTGCCTCCTTTTCAACTGCCCGGGACATTTAAACAATGGATAATCCGTATACAAACAAATCATGCTTTTCTCCTCACCAGAGAGCGTTCCCCGATTAAACAACAGCGCCGTAAAATAAGAAGAATGGCGCCTAATTACAGACTTAATAATATTGATTTAGTAATGTGTCACGTGAAGATTCATCAGCCAGATTAAGTGTTTACTGACAATTGACAGTGATAGCGGACATCATCATCACTATTCCAACAATCCTCTCCACACAGACAAGCATAAACACACTCGACTATCACTAAATCAAATTTAACACACGTTTGTAATGACGCCAATTCAGTTTACAATAGGGTTCATTCGCTCGGTCAGCAGGTGGCAGTATCCTCATACACTGGGGCGTAAACTGCCATTAAACGAACAGAAGAAGAAGAAAACATCTGCACATGCGCGATCCGTACCGATCTTTTTATTTTTCGTTTTTGTCTACATTGTACTGAAATGCTTCATTATTGCAAACATTTTAAGAGATACTTATTATTCTTAACATCTTAACAGATACTCTGACCCGTAACTATCGTAAAACGCTACGACCGGAAGTAGACACCTTTCGCGCATGCGGGGTACCGATCGGGTTTCCGGTACGGATCAGGTAGTGACAGGGATCACCCATCACGTATACAGACCTCAACAGGTCCACTTTAGTAACGTCAATGTGGACGCGAAATCCTAAAGAAGCATCAGAAGTTTGAACAGGTTAAAATGTCAAATATGCAACTTCAGTCAGGTGACGCATGTTGTGCACCTGACTGATGAACTGAAAGCACCAGAATAATCGTTTTAAATTTTAGAAAATGTGAGAGGATAATAGTCAGGTTACACTATAATGAACGCTTTTATACCCTCTCACTGAGTCTGACTCTTCTTATTATACAAAAGCGATTATGCAGGACTGCTACATCAGGCTTCACACCTCGTTATCTTTTCATCACCATTCAAGGTCGTGAATAGAGGAGCGTTTACCTCGTCGTAGATGCTTTCAATCTCATTAAGAAGACTTTTCGACCGCAGGGCCTTCATATCGTTCTGTTTGAAGTTGACTCCTTGGTGGTCGAGGGACTTCAGGTAGGCCTTCTCGTACTGCTCCCTCCAAATCTTATTGAAACCCTGCTGGGCCTCTCTCCACTCTTCCTCCTTAGCTTTCAACCTGGAGAGGAAAGAAAAGCTTTAAAGTTGATGCCTACAAAAACATTCATGTAGTTGAATCTATTTTGTCGCCACAGTGCGTTTGTTTTTTCACATGTTAGACTGGAAGGAAAAAGGCAGTTCTTCAGAAAGCACTATTCGTGTAGCCGGGTGCACAAAGACCTCCATGTTGATACAAGGATCTTGCTCACGCTGTCAGCAGCTGAATATTCCCATCATATTGTCACTTGCTTAAATCTCTCAGCTGGTCATGTAAACAGAAGTATAATCAACAGTTTTCCTTCTATAGCCACAGTGATGTAAACATTAGATGCTATTTCACATGCATATGAAAGAATATTGTAGCTATAATGCTTAAAGTGTCTGCACATGTCAGACGTCACTGGGGAATTCTGACATAAAGAGATTGTCCTGACCTCTTCAGCACCACAGGCACAGCAGTAGCAGGACTCCTCTTCAGTCCCTCGATGATCTCAGGGGCTTTGTCGCCATAGATACGATACACCGCACGACGCTGGATGACCTCAGAGGTGCCGCCCAGGCAGTCGTCTAATCTGAATCGGTCCTGGTCCTCTGGTGAGAGGCGGGAAAGCTTCTTCTGGACACTCTCTAGGACTCTGATGGTGGCCAAGTTTGTCTCCAGAACAACATCCAACTAAAGAACAAGTGTTAGAGACGGCTTTTAGAGGGCATCTTCTAAAGCTTAGCACCACGCGATATATACGTTTAAGAATAAAACATCCTCGGGGTCACAAAATATATTTACCGCTTGTTAAAAACGCTAACATTAAGATGCACATACCTCAAATCTTTCATCCTCACAGCGATGCAGCTGCTCCTCATAAGGAGTCTTCTTGGAGCTAACAAAGGTTGAATCTTCTGACCAGGAGGGGAAAGACACCCAGGTGTCATTCAGTACCTGCACACATACAGATAAAAACACAAGTTTTCATGCCGGCACACTTTTCTGTGGTAACACTTTAAAGATTGCTTTTTATGCACCTTGATATTTTTACTCTGGACTTCAGAAAGTATAATGAAGTTAGAATATCCTCGCCTTTAAGGCATCTTTCTACTGATTGGGTGCCCCTCACACACAACATATTTGAAGAGAGGGAACGTGAGGCTGCCGTGCTGACAGAACGCCTTATCAAGAAGGCATATTTTAGGGGTATGCAGGAAAGATTTAAAGCAGCCTGGAGGCTGAGCCTCAGCGATTACTTGTACACATGCTGCCTTTGTTATTTGAAACTTTTCTATGAGAGAAGGAAAAACATCTTTAAGCTGCATACTGCCTCCCTGTCCTTACAATCCTAATACGGCAGTAGGGTCAAGGTTTCTATTAGGTGGTCACACGATGTGCATACTACTGAGCAAACAGCACATCTGTGTATACATGTGCTCCTAACCTTTTGCCCTGGTTCAACATTTTCAAAACTGAGTTCCTGTTTTTGTGTACTTTGCACTCGAGACAGAAACACATGCACAAGCAATACACTTTCCCCCCGTTGGTTTCCCACCATTTCACTAAAATACAGGTGGCAATAAAGTGTGAGAAAATGTGGGAAGACTGACTCGCAGCTTCATTCAGACACGCGCACAACAATCAGAAAGAAAGCAATGATGGTTCTCTGGAGCACAAGATATTCACCATATCTGCAAAACGTTACGTCAGTGATGCATAAAGTGACTTATGAGGTCAGAGTCTTGTACATCACTGTGGTTATTCAGAGGTTTGAAAAGGGAATTATTTATAGTGTTGTTTCCTGTTAGATACTGATCAGGGATAGGGTTAGATGATCAACTGAAAGGTTCCATGTCAGGTCTTTGCTGGATTTTATTTTCCCCATTTCTTAAGGACATGACTTTCAGATATTGTTCGTCTACTGTAGAGAGTTTTTTAGGTTTGACACTCATTTTGTCTGCAACTTGTCTGGTTTTCCACTTCCCTCAAACTTTTTTGAGGACACACTGCACACCATACTGAGAAGTGACAAGTTTCTGCTAATAGCTTTTTAGGAATTGACTTGCTGGCCTAGAAATACTATTTTGTGCCTGTCAAGCTGTTACCATTGGCATTATACAGATTCAAAATGGCATGGATTCAAAACATAGTGATAGTAAAATGTTTCTAAAAAACAGCTGATTAGAAAACTAAATTGATTAGTTGCGTGCAGAGATGGACAGTAACACGTTACTGTAATCCGATTACTTTTTTCAAGTAACGAGTAAAGTAAGGGGAACGCTGCATTACTGCGTTACTAAAACCGTGATTTTTTTGCGAGAATGTCTCATGACAGTGACGTAAGCGAGTGCGACGTTCGTGACAACAGCTGTGTGCAGATCAACAATGGATCATATATCGAGTGCAGAGAGAGTATGAGCGTGCAGCGTTTAAAGCGTGGAAGTACTGACCTTACTTTGAGTTTGATTCCATAAAAAGTGACAAAAACATTAGTGTCCGTTGTGCGTGGGAAGAAAACTTCTTTTTACAGCGAAAAAACCCCTAAACTTCCAAACAAGCACCGAGTAGCTACGACGTAATGGGAAACTCACAGAGAAACTCGCGGATTCTTCCACTGACCGCTGCACACCTGCACCAGGGTAACCCTCCGCCTACCCCGCTCCTGCTTTACAGGTGAAAATAGAGCAACAGGACCGCTAGTCTTTGACTTTATTTATTTTCTGCTGTGTTTTACTTGCATCTATTTGAAAGACTGAGTGTAAACACACAAAATATTTTATTTTATGTGCTGGAATGTGCAGAAAATAGGTTTAAATATTAAACTAATTTCTTCCAGTCAGAGAATGTTGCAGATAATTAAATTTTTGCTTGATGCATAAAGTTAAAAGATTAAAACGAATAAAACAAGTTTTAAAAAGAGACTTTTCCATTTGATTACATTTTGTATGATGATGCAGAAAAAGTAGAATTGGGCTGAAAGATCTATCACTTTATCACCTATTCAGGTTGTAAATCGTGTTTTAAAAAGTAACTAAGTAACTAATTACTTTTGAAAATAAGTAATCAGTAAAGTAACGGGATTACTTTTTTGGGGAAGTAATCAGTAATTAGTTACCGATTACTTTTTTCAAGTAACTTGACCAACACTGGCTGCGTGTTACTTGTAGACAACACCGATTCATCACTTGTGAACTTGAACAATTCAATGTTAAGTTGATCAAATTTGTAATTTACCTTTTACCGTTTACCTCAAACAGCTAAAAGCATGCAAGCTGTAACTTATGGACTGATGTTTATCAACCAGGGTTGATGATGAAATAAATGTGGGGAAAGAAAAATACTTGTCAGCAAGATTCAGCCCTGTGTGCGTAAGAGCTTACTAACAGCAGCTGTTTTCATAAAGGAAGAGCTTTGAGACATCCTCATATTTGGCAGCCTGAAGGTGTGAGACAGAAACTTAAGTTGACGCTCACCCCGTCATGTTATGTGAGGTTTAGGGAGTCCTCAAAAACAATGACATTCTTAGGTGAGCTGAATGAGGGACAAAGGCACAAAAGAGGCATGCAAAAATAACACAAATCATAATATTGTGCGTATCTAGACATCAGTTTCTATGCATGCAGTTCAAACTTGTGCTACGTTGAAAAAAAATAAACATTTAAATTCAGACATCAAACCAACATGTTAAGATGCTGTCAAAGAAATATAAAGGAACAGATGAAAGGGGCTCAAATGCACACAGATAACTTTAAGAAATGAATGATGCAGTGATCTTTGGTAAACTCTAAGTAGATATACCTCCTTGCATAAGGCCGTGCGCCCACTGCATTTAGGCTGCTGGTAGGTCTTGGGCAGTGCTCTATAGCTGGACCCCAGGCGCTTGCAGGAGGCATAATCCACCTCCCTGCCCCCTCCTCCCTCCATGTAACGATCCGACAGCCCTGACACAGCATGAGAGAGCTCTTTGTCCCCGAGAAATGACTTGAACTGTGTGTACAGTTCAGGAAACTTCCTGCAAGGATATGGACAAAATTATTAATGACAGATAATTGAAGTACATCTGGTATTTTCAGCTGGTATAAAAAGCCCTGTGATGACCATTTAGAGATAACTTTCAAATTTGTAAAGTTGACCTGAATGTCAGATCTGAAAACAAACAATGTCTTAATATTTGTTGCCATTTGCTTCACTAACACTGGATATTAGCATCAGAAACCATTTCCACTTTAGTTTGTCTCTTTCTATCCATCTCAAAATTCTTTCCATCCACTCACCCCAAGAAAGGAGTAACAAGCTGTAGCAGCTCAGCTCCTGAAACCACTTCTTGGTTAAACAAGGCGATGCAGCGCAGGAAGTTCTCATATACTTCCTGGCTTTTAAACAGGCGACGAACCTAAACGACAGTTGGGTTGACAATAAAATTCACTCAATCACTTTAAAAAATAAAAACAAAGTTTCAGTTAAAAACAAAAAGAGCAAACATTATGGGATTAAAAATTTAGTATAAAAAATTAAATAAATAAAATCCAGAATTACAGCCCAGAAGAATAATCCCTCACCTTATCAAAGAAGGAAAATTCTCTTAAGACTCCATGTTTGCCAACCGAAGCAAAGGACTGATCTTTGGTACAGGAATACTTCATTTTTTTCTAAATAAAGAAAAGAATAAAATCTGAACATCACAAACTTGACTGCTTTTGGAAAATCCCAAACAGCTGTTGAAACTTTTAAAGAAAAGTTCGTGTTTATGCAACACAAAATTATTTTCTAGCAAATGAGTTGGTGCTGATGAAATGAAGTAAAGGAATGCAAATACTCTGTAACTATGTTACAAGCTTCTGAGACACATTGTGTCCAGTATGTTGCCTGCTGTAATGTCCATAATAGTAAACGACATACATCATGGGGCTTACATGCAACACATTAACTTATAGAAATGACTCAATGTAACAGATTAAAAATAAACTGATACTTAGTAAGTTCTCTTCAATTAAACTGTTACTGTGTTACTCAACATTTATCTGTACATGAAAATAAAGAAATTTACCAAAGTAAAAGCAAATAAAAAGTCCATAAGGGTCGTTCTGTAGTGTCTGTAACAAGAATGGTGTCTTTCAAAGCTCCATCTCTCTCTCTTTCTTTTTAATTAATCGTGAATACGTCAAAATTTTAGACCCTATTTCACAAAATGATGAAGTTGCAGAAACAATCATAAAACGTAGCATTTTAGCTCATAACGCACAGCTTTTGTCTCTTTCTCTGACTGACCCGCTGAAGAGAGAAGAACTTACCTTGAGCAGTGGGGACATGTGCTGGAGAAGTATGGGCCTCGGTCTCTTTTTGTTCTGTTTGGTTATCGTGTCCTCTTCCTCTGTTCTTTTCAGCTGCTCTTTCCCCCCGGTGAGCGAACTGCCTGTGAACTACAGAAGAGGAGCCACATGGGCAGAAAATGCTCAGTAGTACTTCTTGGGACTTTGGGAACTTCTTAGAGAACTGACTGACAGAAATACAACATTTTTGACAAGTTATACATTCAGCTGTTCAAAAGTGGCACATCACTGTGACTATAATATTATCATGATGGCATTTCAGAGCAGTAAATGTACAAAATGTCACTGTTATAAACTGTGTTAAAATAACTGGAAATGAGAAATGTTGCTTTTGTGCCCGACTGCAAATTGTTTCTGTTTTCATCTCCTTCACAAGTGGAACATCAGAAATCTGCGTCTATGCTGCTCAACTCACCAGTGATCTCTTGGCATCGGGCAAGAATTGTCCAAACTCAGCCAGCAGGTCTTCTTGTCCCTTGAAGAGACTGGCAACTTTAGAAAACACCTCATCTTCTGTCATCCCACTGCTGCCTCGACTGCCTCGACTCTCCTTCACCTCCAGCTGTTCCTTCTAAAATGTTATAGAGATATAGGGAGACACACACACACAAAATAAAAACAAAACTCAGAAACTGCAAATAAAAACCCTACACCTTTTATGCTATGAATATGCAGTATTCATGGCCTTACTTCTACAGTACCTGATATGTGTGAAGAATTTCTAGGAAGGCTCTATAGATCTCTGGATGGTCCAGGAAACGGTTTTTAATCTTGTTGACATAGCTGATGGCGCTATCAAATTCTACGGGGCTCGTCTCTGAGGCAGGCGGGGACACAGATGAGGTGGCTGCTGGATTTTGGCTCTCTCTGCTGGTCAGGGGAAGAGAAAGTCTGCTGGGAGGCTCTGGAGGTCCTGCTGCTAATGAAGACAGGGGCTCTGTTGTGGCCACCTTGACTTCACTGGTCTGGGCAGGTCCCACTTCAGAGTGAGAGGAAGAGGCGCTACCCGAGGTTGCAGCAACAGCAGGAGCGACAGGACTCTTCCCCTGCGGGCTTGGGGATACCTGCACAGAGATGCATTAAGAAAAAGACTGTTTATTTACGAAATATGTGTTTGTATATGCCGGTGCAGGTGCAGCTAAAATGATGACGTAAACCAACTTTAATGTGCTTGTGTTGCTGCAGAAATATTAAACACTCAAACATAAGTTGGCTCTGTGGGTTCGTTTTAAATCCCTCCCTTAGCAGTGCATAAACTCTATATAACACAATAACAATTGTAGACATAAGGTACACAGTAAACATAAAGCACTAAATTTTAAAAATTATTTAACAGAAAAAGTTTACCTAAACTTTCATAGGTTTTAGAAAAGAAACGCTCAGAAAGCAAAGTGACTGGATGTTTATATGAATGTATTTGTAATCTAAATTCAGTATTAAAGGAAAGTAGTTCTGATGCAAATCCCAAGTCACACTAACATTACACCTAAGACTGCCCAAATCCCATTATCTTGCCATCCATTACCTAAGCACGATCCATCTCTCAGAACAAAACATCCCTGGAAGTTAGTTCCCAGCTTTTACTTTACAATAATAAAATTGTACACAGAAACTGAAAGAGCTGACACACATAAAAGTTTAACTCAATCTGACACGGACCAAATGCCACAGAGTGAAATCATTACAAATTCCTCAGTGTTGTCATTTTTGTATCACATCGTAAAATTCTTTTAAAGCCTAACATAGATTCCTAATCTCTGAAATTCTTTTTATATACAACTTGTATATATTTGGCTCTTTGTGATGGGATTTAAGTGCTTGTTTCAGCCAAAAATGCACAGGAAGAAGCAGAACTCCAGCTGAAATTTTGTAGTGAAATCTTCGTGAGGGCTTTTTCAGGCAGATCATTCAGCTGAAGTTCAGGGCAGTAGAGCCGCACCTGTTTCCTCCTAAGATGTTCTGTGCATACACTGCTGTACATTGCTTTACTGATATCTCTTTAAAAAGAGTATCTTACCTGTGCAGAGAAAGGAGACTGAAGGAAAGCCATCCCATTCTTAGGGACCTCTATCCGATACCCCGGTGGCAAGAAGGCATTGAAGCCCAAGACGAGGTCTGGGTGTCCATGAAACAGTTGTGATACACGGTTTATCACTCCCGGTGTGTCGATGCTATTTCAGAAGACAAACAGATAGTTTAGAAGTTTGGTTGAGAAAGATTGATTAACTACTTCTCTCAAACACCACAAAGCAAAAACAGAAAACAAGTTATTAATAAGCGCTACTCATGTTAGCTTTAAAGAAAAAGGAGCAAAGGGGAATTGCTTTTAGTCCTCGTTTCATTTCAGCTATGTGCAGTTTCATATGCACTGATAAACTCCAGATTGTGAAACAGAACTAGTCAAGGATTAAACTGCACAGCGTAATGAAACTCCATAAACAAGCAGCACAATCACCATCTAAAGAATATGTATGGGAATGTATGTCATTAAGAATGCATTACTAGAAGTCCCATTACTTCTGGTTTGCACCCTGGCAGAAGTGCAGCTGCCAGTTGGTCACAAGATTATACAAAAACCATCAAGCTGAATTTCATAAGACTTGGTGGTGTATGGGTAAATGAAGATCCCACTGTATTTTAAAGTGATCTGGACCACCTCCCTTAAAAGCTGCACAACAGAAATCAGTGTGCCCCTGTGTAGTAGTTACTAGTGGTTTGTTTGCATAAATGCCCAATGATACCTCTGCGACTTGAACTCCTTCATGATGTCGAGAAACTTGTTATATATCCCAGGGTCATTCGCAAAACGAATTTTGACTTGGTCCAGATATGACAAGGCATCTTCAACCTAAACATGGAGAGAGGAAGAAAAATCAGTACAGAACAAAGCACAGGCAGTCTCAGCTGGACGTATGGAGCAGCATTTTCCCCTGAATCCAGTCACGGTGCTCACGGTGGATAATTTTACAGCTACAAAGCTTGTTTATAGATTTCAAATGCTACGTTTTGCATTATTGATAAATGCATTTATTTCCGATTTGTACTATAAAATTACAGGTAGCCCCATCGTACAGATTTGTTTCAGTGCTGCATACGTGAAGTTACGTGAATGCTGACTGATTTCTTCACTATCAGCCAAAGTGCAACATCAACAAATCCTCTGGTTAGCAGTACAAGCTGTACAACTAACGCTAAAATAAATAAATAACTGGGCATACACAAGAGACACCAGGCAGCTTTTGTTCATTACTCCACTGCTTTCTTTCGCTACCACAGCTAGGCTAGTTTAGGTTGCGCTAAAGGGGGAAAAATGTCTTCACACAAGCCATTGTCACAAATAGTCCACATCTTAAAGAGGGTTGTTGTAGCTAACGTTTAGCCAGGAGCCAGTCGACTCACGATAATAACTCCACCAACACTTGCAACACCTACCCGCATACAAATTTATACAATATGTTTAGTCACAGCTGGTCCCCGGCCAACAGTGTCGCGTTGGCAAAAACAGTACGACATATTAAAACACTACTATAACAAAGAAACGTGTACTGGAGCTGCTAATGAAGTGAAATAGCCGTTCTTGGCTAGCCTGGCTGACGTCCTCCACTTTGTTCGGGTGGCTGAAAAAACGAACAAGGAGGAACTTCCCACAAACGAGGTCTGAGTTAACGTTTGCTCACAGAAGCACTTATTGATATGGCAAATGAGAAAGTACCACTAACTGTGCCACTCCACTGTCACTCGCACATCCACTAAACGAAACACAGCTTCTAAATCCAACATTAAATGTTAACGTTAGGCTGTTTAGCAATGAATTACTTTTAATAGGCCAGCGAGCTAACTAACGTTAGCCAGCCGTTCCTTTCACTACTCTCGACGACAGAAGAGAGAAAGAGAAAAAAGCCTCAAATCCAATGCAATGATCCGACGAACAAAATGGTTCTGACTCTCAGCCACTTTTCCCTTGTCATGTCCGTTGTCTCCTTACCTTCAGCTTCTGGAAGTGCTGCTGCTGCACTTGCTTTTGTGTTATAACGTAAGGCTTGTCTTGAATTTGGTTTATTTGCTTCGCGGTGCTGTGCGCCTGAATCTTCGCCATTATCCCGGCGACAGGAGGCTCGAGAGCCGCTACCACAACTTAAGAGGGAAGCTTCGGCGTTACCTCCAGTTGTTGGCTAGCCGACAAACCTTGCTCTCGGTCGGGAAGCCAGCCTGCCAGCAAGCAACCCTACTCTGCCTAGCTGGACAGTCTAGGTACAGAGGCAAAAAAAAAAAAAAGGACGGGAAATCCAGCAGAATGAAGGTTGATGACAGACAACCTGCTACTCTCGGTGACTTTGATGAAACATCACCATCGAATTAAACGAGCCCAGGCAAGAAGTATCGGAAAATAAGCCCAGAGACAATGGTTACCGTTTTTCGTATTTAAAAAAAACTAAAGCCTGTCTCTTTAAATTCGGCGGCAGCGCTCTGTCTTGGCGTCCGGAAGCCAGAGTAGGAGTGAAAAAAAAAGTGAAAAATTGAACTGCGCAGTCGCAGCGATGGGAGGAGCTGAGTTCACAAGAATCAGATTGCTCCACTCCCCCTTCACTGCTACAAAGGAGCAGCGCTACTCCATGCAAAGGATGGCTGCACACTCCACAACGGTGCCCACGGAGCTCGACGGTGGACCGAATGCCGACTGTGAGAAAGATCGATACAGGGCTATTGATAGACACCTACGGCTCATTCAGAGGGCATTCACAATGGATTCAGCTTGGTTTTCCAATGCAGGAGCCAGAGGCTGTTTCAAACAACTTCAATGGATATGAGGAAGCAAAGAAGAAAGGAACAACTATTTTGCTTCGAAAGGGTTTATTAGTGACTGATTTACACATGGTAAGACATTAGGAGTAATGATGACAAATGAGAGAAAAAACAAACAAACACAATTTGTGCATTAAATATCTACAACACGGTGTTCATTCTACCACTGAAAGGTGCTGACAGGAATCCATCACAGTGTTAATTTATGGGGACTTGGCTGCTAGTTTCCACCTTTGTAACCACTGCTGAAAAGTCAGTCCTCCTTTACTGACCTCGGGAAGGACATGCTGGGCTGACCTTTCCCACCTACAACACACAAAACAGGGAAGTTAACTAGAGAATGAGACGCTGCACTACTGAGCAAGGGCATGAATGGAAATAATTAGAGCCAATAAATTCAGTTAGATATTGGCCTCAGATAGATGTGCTGGCATGAATGTTTTATTTTGTTTTTTTAATTCAAGCCATGAAGTCATTTAGAAATGGTGTAATCACCTGTCTGTAGATAGGCACGTTAACAGTAAGGTTTAAGACTTCGTTTACTACCAAAGAATTAAGAAAGCTGGTCTTTTTTAAATAGTTTGAGCTGCAAAACTATAATTAGATTAATTAAACCACTATCAGCCAGTTTCCGTACCTGGATTAAGCTTCTACATTTAAAAAAAAGAAAATCTAGAAGATCACAAGTTTAAAAAAAAAAAAAAAAAGCTTTAGTCCAAGACTGTATATTCACTCTGGAATAATGATGTTAGTCAGTCAATAATAATCAGAATCACTGACCAGGTGTAATTTATCCATTGCATTACAGAGACCAGTTAAAAATGGCAAGTACATTTATCTCTCCATAATGGACTCCAGCAACAAAAGCCTAGTCAGACAATCAATGAAAGATCATTAAAACTGCTTAAATCGCTTAAATTTGGAAAGAAAAACACATACAAAAGTGTGCACGAATAATCTTAGTATTGTCTAAAGGTTAAACCAGGAAGTAGTTCTAATGAGTGTTTAAAACATGCTCTTTTAGTGATAACTCGTCCATTCACTTGCAGATGTTGTTCAGGTAACCGTGTCACTCTAGGCAATTCCCAGATCTCGATTTGTAAAAATACACCCAGATTAGAACGGAGAAATCTCGATTAAGCAGCAATTAAAATAATAATGATAACAAGTTATCGGTTTAAAGATGCGTCTCACCAATAAGAGATGGCGGCTTTGACTTGATCCCCATAAGAAAGGCCCTGTGCACAGCGGTGAGTGAGCCCTCTGACTTTTGGTACCAAAGACTTAAGAAGCTTTTGGTCCTCCTCCATGACTCTGGACAGGAGAGCTAAGAGCGCAGACAGACAGCAGCATGTTACTAAAAATCCACTGAGCATTTTATTTTTTGAGGAAATTTCTCAACATATTAAGTACGTGTACACCAAACACTGCCCTCATTTGTGTTTAAAGCAAATGCTTTAAATCGCTTATCTCCCGATAAGTTCTCCTGGTTACCTTTTTGATCAGATGCCTCCAGCTGATCCGCTTCCTTCTTTATCTTCTGCAGAGTGGCAGAGTGAAGCTGAAGTAACTGACGAAGAAAACGCAGCTCAAGCTGTTGTGAGCGAGATCGGGAACACAACTCCTCCGGAGCCTGAAGTCGGGTGTGAAAGTCAGAGAAAGTCAAAAAAGTTACTAGTATGAAATATGAGGAAAAATAAAACAGTGAAAAAGGAAACCTCCCAGCAGCTTTGGTACCTGTAACTCGATTTTCCTTCTGCTCTGACTTTCAAAGATGCAATTTTACATCATCCCTGGTTGTGAGAGTTCAGCATCGATCAATGACCGTCCATTACTATCACTTAGGGCACTTTTAAGAATTGGCTGCAAACACTGATTTTGTAGAAAATGATTTGAGAAAGATCCACAGGAAAACATAAGTGATGTTAGGATAGTGAGACGGTCACAAAGTCCCTTTAGAAGATTTCTTTGGAGGCCATTACCCAGGCAGCACGACTGAATAAACTGTTTGTTTTAGTGATTGAAATTACAATTTGAATATTTTAAAATAATACAACACAAAAATCATGATGTCACCAGTTCAGAACAATGCTCCACTGACTGACATCTACTTCTACTGAAGCAAATGACTCAGTCACACTAAAGTAAGATCATCATAGCAACCTCCTTTCAGCAAAGGAAGGAAGGAAGGAAGAATGAAGTGGTTGCCCGGTGACTGCATTGAATTTTTTTAGCGTTCAGCAACCAACTCCAACTGGACGCCCTGAGTTTGAGCGTGCAACACTCCCAAACTCTGGCAACCACCTTCAATCACAAGGCGCCTGCAAATAATCGGTGTCTAATTTACGAACACGGACAGTCTGCCTGAACGACGCAATCATTCGGAGTCAGCTGAACAGAAGAGCTCGTCTGCAGAGCGTTCAGATCAGGTCAAATTTCACTGCGTGTTATACCTGTATAACCATGCACATGACAAATAAAGAATCTTGAATCTTCATTTGTAAGAGAGGACTCCAGCTGCCTGTCGATTTGCAATAAACAGCTGACCTGCAGTAACTACGTCGCAATTTGTGAAAGAATTTGTTTTAAACCTACGAGTTTCTGGCTGGGCTCTTAATGCAAGTAATTAAATGAATTTCTGTGGTATTTAGATGGTAAGGGAGGGACACAGATTTGCAATTTTCACAAATTAATCACCATATCATCACAAACTGATTGCAACCGTAGCAAAACATGAGCGTGAGAGCGAGCCGAATCAAAGAAAACAGTAAAACTGCAATACTTTACATGTTATATGCCAAAAGTCACCTTGTACAGAGGGAACGCCAGACTCTGACACACGCTGCTGAAGGTCGGGGACTGCAAGCGATGGATGGACAACCACGATGCAGGAATTCGTTGCATACTAAACAAAACAGAATTATATTTCTGGTCAGCGAATGTCACCGCTGGACAAGGACAACAATTAAATATGTTTTTGTTTTGATTCACTGCAGCTGGGCCACAGATGTACCACCAACGAGGCAAATATAGGGATACCAGGCAACATGCTCATACCCTTCGATGGTTCTGCGGTCCAGTGAAAGAAGTGAAACTGTTCCTATCTGTCTGGCCTCCTTAGACACAGCGTTCCTTAGACTGTTGGCTGCAGAGGTCACATCTTCAAACTGTGGCACTAGTTTTGCCTGGATGAATTCCTCTAACTGAGACAAAACACAAAGAGTAAAATCCTCAGAGTGCTACAAAAAAAACAAGAATTAAATTTTAGTCACTCTCGTTTTTCACCCCAGACTGAAGCCTCTCATCAAACATATTTCACCGTCATTGATCCTGACCTCTCTGTGAAGATGAATCAGCTGCGTCTTGGCTGTCGAGTTCCCCTTAATCAGACCTCTGATCTGCTCTTGTCTGAGAAGCTATAAAAACAAGAAAGCAGAACATGATTATTTTTAAGATGTGACAAAAAGTCAGTCTCCTCACACCTAGCAACCATCTAGACCACAGATCGACAATATATATATGCATGTAAAAAATATTTATCCAAAAATATTGTCTGTCCACTCTCACCACTAGTTGTCTGAAGTCCAGTATGCTCTGCCACTGGCTGCGAAGGCTTCTTAGCGCCTCCTGTCGACTTTGGGCATGTTGGTCCAGTTGGAGGCAGCGGTCTCTGATATGATCCCTGGCGGCTGCCTGCATCACACACTGCAGTTCCACCTCGAGAGCCGATCTAACAGTTCAGAGCGCAAGGAAAATAAAAAGCATGTAGAAGACGAGACAAAATTATTGCCTCTAAAGATATTACCACTAATTAAAATGAACTCACATAGCTGTTTTCAAACAGGATGTAAATGCAAAGTTTAAAAACACTGTATCGTTCAGATAAAAACAACAATAACAGTGGCTGTTTGTACTGCAAAAAAACAAATGTATGGCAAAGGCAGAGAGTGAATTGGAATGAACTCACAGTGCCAAGGAATCATCCTGGAGCTCATCTCTAATACTGGACACCTCGAGCTCAGCGTCCTTCTTACGGGTTTGCAGCTGGTTTTTGAGCTGCTGGACTCTGGAGCGAGTCTGGGCCAGTTCCACCAAGCTCTGCTCCACTTCTTCCCAAGCAGCCTGCAGCAACAATCACATGCATAAACTTACCAATCGCAGATTCCAGGAAAAAGAAAGATGATCATGGTTCGATCAAGATTTTATGTATCAGGACATAATGTGTGAAAAATGTATGAAAACATAAGTCCACTCTTACTGCTTCTGTTTATTTCATTAACTGATCATCAGCAAATGTGAGCACCACTATAGAAGCAGAACTTTTGGCACTTTGCGGTTCAGCTATGTGCCACCCATGAGGGTTTATACGTCCCTTCCCAAACAATTTAAAGTCAATTATCCTACAGTGAGAACGATTATTCATGATACCCTTCACAGGAGTGGACATCCCACTAATTCACCACAAGATCAAAAATACAAAACAGCTACTTCAAGTTATTGTTGTTAAAGCTCGTTCTACAAGCTACTGAATCATATGGTGTGTTTAACCTTTGACGGCGTTTCTGCATTTTGGATTCGTTTGTTAAATCAACAATGATATGGTTTAATATGACATGTGCTATTGTTTGTATTTACCTCATTTTAAGACCAGATTATCTTTATTATGTCCTGATATGTAAACTGTTAATTAACAGGGTGTGTGCTATTTTTCATCATGATGGTATGAACATGGTCTGCGTTACTATTGGTATACTGCAGGGGTGGGCAACTCCAGGCCTCGAGTGCCGGTGTCCTGCAGGTTTTAGATGTGTCCATGATCCATCACAGCTGATTTAAAGGGATAAATGACTCCTCGGCATGTCTTGAAGTTCTCCAGAGGCCTGGTAATGAACTAATCATTTGATTCAGGTGTGTTAACCCAGGGTGAGATCTAAAACCTGCAGGGCACCGGCACTCGAGGCCTGGAGTTGCCCACCCCTGGTATACTGCAATGTGACCGCACCTCTAAGAGGGTTCTAACTGGTGGTAACTCATTTTCCTCTTCTGCTGACATATCCAGAAGGTGATCGCTTTCATAGCGGAACCTGCATGTCAAAAAATAAATAAATACATTTTTAAAATGCATTACAATCTGGAAGCATAACGTGAAATGAGAGATCCCGATCACTGCCTTACTGCAGAGCTGTTACATCCCGTGTCACGTCCAGAGACGACAGTTTCTCCTCCAACACCTTCTGCTCTCTTGAAGCCAAATACTGCAGCGCTGATAGAACGTGGTTTGGAGGGTAAGCACCCAACACGTTCTGGTGACACAACAAGCAACAGCGTGTTAATGCAAAGTCAAAATTAAAGACAAAAACACAAATACAAAAATATTTTGTAAAATCAGACACAAACACACCAACCTCAACAGCACTCAGCCAGTACTGGAATACAGCAGCCCTCTGCTCACGGGTCATACTACAGGGAAAACAAACAAACAGGAAACTAGATACATTTTAAAAGCTGAATAACTTAACTCGAGTACAGTCTGCGGTCCTTACTGTGTGGCTGCAGAGTGCTGTGTTTTCGATTCGCACTCTTGTAAAGACTGATAGAAGTGGACCCTGTCGTCACACAGCTCTCTCACATCGCGCTAAAGAAAGAAAACAAAAGTAATGGATGATTTCATAAATAAACAGCTGATGCTACAGTTGCCTCGGGAAGCAACTGATTCCAGATTTGTGCGAATGTTAACATTTCTCCCAGCATACATTAGGTAAGGTTAGGTGAAGTAATGTTGGGTTAACTGGTAACTATAAATTGGCCCCAAGTCTGAATGATAGAAAACACACAGAGTCCCTCCAAAGCAGCTATATTTGCTATTTCTGTCTGATAAACATTCTAGATTTTAAACTTGAGTAAAATACAGATTCAGGCATGTTTTACCAGAACTTGTGCCTCTGTTGCCACTTTGACATTGAGGCTGTCATTGTCTCTGTTGCAAGAAGATTTATCAAACAGCACTTCAATTTCTGCTTTTCTGCAATAAACACACACAAAAAGAAAAACGTGTAAAAGGCATCGCGGCTCGTTTTCACTTAAAATGTATTAGTAAATGTTTTGTCTTACCTGGCCATCTGTTCCAGAGCCTGGCAGTGCACACTGATCTGTTGCACATCATCAGAAAGATCCTTGCGGCTCGAGATGCAGCGTTGCCTGAAAGCCTGAAGCAGCAGCTCTCTGCGTTGGCCGTCTTCCACCTGAGCCCAGGTTCGACTGATAGCGCTCTCTGTGTAATCACAGCAGAAAATGCAGCTATTAAACACAAACGGCAAAATAGTAGAGAAAAACCATTTCTGCCGTTCACCCTCGACAAAAGTTAAAGAAGAAAGCTCTTTTCACAGCCATGTAAATAAGTTGAGAAAACTGATATCACCGATTCAACCTTTTCAGTCCTTTGTGGTATAACTAATATATTTGAGCTGAACCTGTCACCGTGTGAAATGTGTGAAAAAGATATTTTTTCAGAACTTCTCTCATTTTAACTTTAATTATTTTATCTTTATATAAGAAAACAATCACAAGGTGTAACTCAGTACCTTTTGAAACAAACATACACAACATCAGACATGTTTGCATCTAATCAAAGTAGTGACAACACATCAACTGATGTGATGAATTGAGCAAAGGTGTGAATGTGAGAATGATCGGTTGCTGTCTCTTTGTGTTAGTGTCCAATGTGCACTGCGTCTCACTCAGCAGGACAGGCTCCAGTCCCCTCACAACCCTGACTGGAGGAAAATTAGGGCGGAATGGCTGGAAGTCCAGCCCACAGTGTATATGATGGACTAACCTTGTGTGGCCATCTGCTCCTCTGTAACACTCATCTGAGAGTCCAGGTGACTAATCTCTTCTTTCAGCTGCTCTATCTTCTTCTGGAGATCTTTACGCCTTGCAGCCTCACTCTGGCCCTCAGCCTGACAAGACTGCACACCAGTAAACACAAACATAGCTTTTACAGAATCTCCACTTTGTGAAGTGCAATCACTAACAATTAAACTAAATTATAACTGCCGGGGAAAAGAAATAAGTTGCAGCCTACCTCTTTGTCTTGAAGCGATTTATACCTAATAACAATGTCAAGGATAACAGAGCAAATAAATAACAAAGAAAGGTAACATTCAGTTCCTGGAGAAATTTAAAGTCTGTTGGAAAGAAGCTGGAAGCTTTGCAAATCAAGTCAAGACCAAAAAGGATACCACTGAAGATTGCCACGCATGATCCTCACATTCCTAAAAAGACAGAAATCAGTCAGAGATTGCAGTTTATTTTAGAAAACAGGCCATTCATACAAATGTTTTTTCTTTTGTAATGAACCAGAGTCCTGAGTAAATGTTTGAGGACAGGAAATGAGCCGTGCTCTCGTTATAATTTAGTGATCAAAAGGTTTAAAAACAGAACAAAAAGCAAGCGAGAACAAAGTCTCACCTTTGCTGGAAAACATGCTGGGTGACATATTTCCATATCGACTTCCCCGTCCCAACACAGAGTCTGGAAAACAATCAACATTAGTTCAAGGCTAAAAAGTTAGGTAATAACATTGATGACAGTTCATATAAGTGTAGATACCTACGTTTTAAAATAGCTGTCATTAGGCAGCCTGTCCGGGGACAGCCCAAACTCCTCTGTCGCCCAACGTTTCAAGTCCTGAACAAGATTTCGGTCTGCCATCCTGACAGATAACAGCTGGTAACGAGCTAAAGCTAAAGCTAGAAACAACAACAGGAGACTATTAGCATCAGCCAGCGTAGTTAGCTTAATGAGTGCACGTAATTCACAATGTCCCTCCAACTTACCGTGCTCCCACGAAAGATGCCTCTTTAATTCAATAAAAACAGTTTACGGCGCTAAAACGGGAATATTGTCAAACCTAAACCTACTCAAACTTTCAAGTTCCCGCCTGTCAACAGCATTTCCGATCAACGACCACAGAGGAAGAGGAAAAGGAGAAGTACCGCCACCTGCTGGATTGGAGAGCAATTACAACTACAGCCATTTGCTGTCATCAGCACAGACTGTGCCTTAGCTTTGATTTTACACAAACATCTCACATAATGAAAATCATGTAATGATCCAGAAGCCAATATTCTTTTTTTTTTTTTTTAACGTGGAGATAATTTAAAAGATGTTGTTTGTCATGTTATTTATTGCACTGTTCAACCCCAAAATCTAATCTGCTACTCACATGACATCTAATCAGGGACATTTGGTATACATACATGCTCATGACAACCTGCTGAAGTTCAAACCAAGCATCAGAATGAAGGCGAAAGGTGATTTAAGTGACTTTGAATTTGCTGTGTTGATGTCAGAGGTCAAGGGAATACAACTCGTTTCAGCCAAGGGATGCAGAAGACCACACTTTGTGCCTATCAGCCAGGAACAGGAAATTGAGGCTTTAATTCATACTGGCTCATCAAACGTGAACAACAAAAGCTCGGTAAAACTTTGTCCGGTCTGATCAGGCTCAATTTTTGCTTTCACATTCACACAGTAAAGTCAGAGTTTGGTGCAAACAACATGAAAGCATGGCATCGCCCTGCCCTGTGCGAGTGGTTCAGGCTGCTTGATGGTGGTGTGATTGTGTGAGGAATATCATCTCGGCACACCGTGCCCAGAAGTATCAGCTGTGCATCACTTAAATGCGACAGCCTACCCGAGTTCTGCTGCTGACCATATTTCCTTATGACCACGGTGTACTCATCTTCTGATGGTTGCATCTGGGGAGGATAACGCACCACATCACAAAACTCGAATGATCTAAAACTGTTTGGTTGTTTTTTCTTAAACACTGCAACAAGTTTACCAGAATCTCTGAGGAATGTTTCCAGTAGTTTGTTCAATTTATGCTGCAAATAAATTATAACAATTCTGAATGCACTGGCGGGTTTTCCATCCACGCTGTAATAAATAAATATACACAAAGTCAGAAAGTGGCTCCTGAGTATCTTTTATTTGTTTTACTGCAAATAATCAGCAATTCAGTAGACGTCTAAATGCACAGCATTAGACTTTTTGTACTCAGTCACCTCCTCTCAACCACAGTCCAAAGGTCACAATAATCATGGTGCTTGTTTTTTTATTCATAGTATAATATGTCATTAAATCACTCCAAACCTCCATCCTGTGAACAATGGTGTAAAAATAAGTCTCTGAATGTCTGTTGTATAATAAGTGTGTTAAATAAATTAAATCTGAGGTAAACAAAACACATTTCAGATGATATCAATATTCTTAAGGCTTGTGATTTCTAGTTTTGTATACTGACAAAAAAGAAAAAAAAAGAAAAAACCCACTTTTACATTTTTAAGCATATAATAAAAATAATAAACTCACAGCAGGTGCAAAAGAATTTTTCACACAATTTTAAAAAATAAAACTAAGTGTTGCTGTCATTCCCTTTGTGAAAAGAAAACTCACAATAAGCCTCTGATTATACTTCATGTCTTTAGCACCAGGCGGCTGAGCTGTCCGCCGATGATGGCAGGATTTTATTTCTTTTAAAAAAGGTGCTTAAAGTCACCGTATCCTCTTGAAGAGATTTAAAACTGATACAGATTCCTGAAACAAAAAATGAAGAAACTTGGTTAATGTTTTCAGCAGGTGTTAAAATGGGCGGGGCTTGTTGTCGATGCTTTCTCACCTTTGTCGAGCGCGTTTTATTGAAAACGTTCCAGAAGCGTAAAGTCTCGTCTCCAGCTCCCGTCACAATCGCCTCGCCGTCTGGAGACATGGCCTAAAGAGTACAACAAGTCATTCGGATTTTATCTCAATAATGTTCTTATTTATATTATCAGTGGAGAAAAAACCAGACTGACCAGGTAGAGCACTCGGTAGGAGTGTCCTGTCAGCTTGGCCACCTGAGTGAGAGCTGGATATTTCCACACCAAGATTTGATTCTGAGAGTATCCGTGGGTGCTCACCTGAAAAAGAAAAGTTTGTGTATGTGTGATGGACCGAGCTGAAAAAGCAGGAGTCACAGGAATGATCCGAAAATGGGTTTTCATTTATTTACAAACAGTAAATGTTGAGCTCATGAAGTCAAAGAAACAGTGAACTGTGACCTCAGCAAACATGAGTGACCTAAACAGGAAATGACACACATATAATGGCTGATCAGACAGGAGAAAGTAAACAAACCACAAAACGATGCAGCACAGTCCAGTTTGTTAACAAACTAAACACCAAAGAAGAAAATCAAAACTAAACCCTAAACTCAAACATTTAACTAAAGAAAACACACGTTCTCCCCCTTCAGCAGGAAGTGGCGGTGCGGTCCAATCATCCCCTCTACGCATTTCACTGCTTTAAACGCCACCTTTTGTTTCCTTTACCTGTTTCTTACCTGCCACGGTCGGTGAGAGAGGCCAGACAAAAATCAAACCAAGAATCAGAAATAAATTGGTGTAAATACATAAGCAAACTAAATGTGCGCTTACAAACAAATGTATCCAAACCAAACAATAAACTTACTGCAAACTGAAGTGTGTTATTATTAATGAAGAAATAAAGAATACATCAGAGTTACTGACTTTTAGAGTGCAGTCATGGGTTTGTCCATCACAGTATGTAAAGGTGATACAGCTGAATTAACAGCGAGATTAATCTTTGAAAACCTCGTCTTTCTTCGCCACAGCAGATCATCTGCCTCCATCTCAGCCCATCCCCAGCATCCTCCTCTGTCGCACCAACCCTCTGCATTTCCTCCTTCACTGCATCCACGAACCTTCTCTGTAGTCTTCCACTATCCTTCCCTCTGCACATGTCCGAACCATTATGTTACCGTTTTATGGCGTAACTGTTGAACCCATAACGGATAACCTTTGTGTCAAGCTCGGATCACAAATTCAAAATGTCATTAAAAGGGCTGAAAGATGATTAGCATGCTCCATCCATCTTCCCCCCAGAAGATATCTGAAGAGTCAGTGATGGTGGGGGGGGGGGGGGGGGGGGGGTCACTAAAGATATGAATCACGTCCTTAATAAAGAGCATGACTGATGAAGAATAAAGTACGAGACTCCTGCCTGACAGAATCTGTCATCCTGCTCATCACTAATACAAAACGATTAATCTCTTTATCTGTGTATTTAAAGTTCACACATGCAATGAAACAGAGTTTTGAGTTTTAATCTCCCTCACTCATGATTATAGAGCTGAGGTCGATCCATGCAGAAGCCGCTGGAGCTGGCCAATCAGAACAGCTCTGTACATGTATCCAATCGACTTCAAAAAATGCTCTTAACTAGGGATGGGTACCGGTATCCGGTGCCATGATGACATAAACGGTAGTAACCAGACCGAAAAGCAGCGCACATTTCGGTGCTTTTTTTTTCCTGAGCTGTGACACACTTTAGATTCTAGCCAATCATTTTACGTTTCCGAGGATAGTAGGCGGGTCCAGGTACGTACGTTCTTTTAGAGCAGAGCTACAGATTAAAAACGCCCAAGGCGAAGCGGTCAAAGTCTGGCTGTACTTCACAGCAACAGATGCAAACTCAGCAGCTGCAACAAGTGCTTTAAGCTGATACTGTGATACTGTCAAAGGAGGTAACACCTCAAATCTGATGAAACACCTGGCGACGCATAGCGTTTTTTTAAAAGCCGAGAAATGCACCGTATTTGATATCTTGCTGCGAGACCTCACACCGAGCACATCTACTGCGGGTGTGGTGCCTGTTATCGACCCGGAGTTAGCAACATCCCCCAAAAACCCGAAGAGGAGAGTCCTGGCCCCTAGCCCTGCCAGTGTAGCAGAAATGATGAGGATGATGATGCAGCAGCAGCCGTTCTTCTCTGCGTGAGTAGCTTAATGTTGTTCGTGTGTAATTTACGTTGAGTAGGCTAACCACGTTATTACATTAATGCATGTAAGGTGAACTAGCAAACACCATCATAGCTACATGCGGCTGTCTTCTTGTTTGATGGCAGATACTCCCTTCACCCTGGACAAAAAGGCTAAAATGACCAAAGAAAAAGTGGGAAACAGTTAAACATGAGAGGTTTTTGGACAAAGTTTGTGTTTTTTCCATTGTTTAAGCTGCTTCCAGCCAAGAGTGATACCATATATGCCCCATAGCTGCAGAAAAGGCTAACATTGTTATCTTTTTACAAAAAAACAGCTGAACATGAGAAGTTTTTGGACCAATTTTGTGTTCTCCATTCTTTAAGCACCGGTTTGGGCACCGTTTAAGCACCGGCACCGTTTCAAAAGTACCGGTTTGGCACCGGTATCGGATAAAACCTAAACGATACCCATCCCTACTCTTAACGCATCACTGCTGACCTACATTTTTAATCAGTGTCTTCACAACTAAAAATGGTAATAAATCCGCGGACAGCAAATCCACTGTGCATGTGGGGTCTCTTACCAGCTCATTAGCATGTTTGGACCAGGCCAGGTTGCAGACCTGGGAACCGGTGTCCATGCACTGCAGCGGCTGCGATGTCAGGGTATTCCAAAATCTAATGCAGCGGTCGGCGGTGCCGCCGCCCGAGGCCAGCAGGCCGTGCTGATGGGGGGACCAGGCGATGGCTTTAACTGCAGCCAGGTGATCGGTGTACGTCTGCACGGGACTGAGTGACGAGTGGTTCCACACCAACAGCTAAGACCACAAATCGAACACTCATCATCAGTGAGCAAAGCAAATCCATACAGTCTTTGCGGTTGATTAAACTCTACCTTGTTGTCATTTCCGCCAGAGGCGAGCAGCTGGTGGTCAGTGCTCCACTTCAAACCGCACACTTCCTGTCTGTGTCCCTGCAGGCGCCTCTCTGACTGCAGCGGAGGCGTCCGCGCGTCTCGCTGGAGGATCATACGATCTCGGCTTCCCGAAGACAACTGGTCGGCGTTCCAAGCCAGAGCTCCTGTAATCAGAGTAACTTTAACTTAAGCCTCAGCTTAGACACAGTCTTAGCTGCTCCACTTTAACCCTTTAAGACCTACCATAGAACCAAGTCCGCCAGAGCTTATATTATATGTTTACATGCTGTGGAGCCATTTTTGGGAGCATTTCAAGTTGCTATACATCAATACAACCATTACAGCCCAAATTTTAATAATATGTCTGCATTAAGTGCATAGTAATTACATAAATTGCAAAAAAGTGCAATAAACTACAAAAAAATGTAAAATTGTTTTTGTTTTTTTAACATATATTTCTAGTTAGAGAAATTTAAGAGGCTTATCCCTCAAAACTGTAAATACAAAAAAGTTGCACAAAATAGTTTCCCACCACAGGAAATTTATTTTGAGTGTCTTCATAGTTTTATTTTTGAAATACACCAATTTTTATACACTGCAGGAAAAACGAAAATAAATATTATAATGCAAATTTGCAAAAAAGCAGCATATGCATCAAAATAAACTATTTCCAGCAGTGCAATATGAGTCCTAAGCATCCCAGAAACCACACAGAAAGTCATAAAGTCAAAGATAACTTTTAAAAACACCAGTATAGGCTCATGAGGCCCTGATGGTAAAAAACTACATTTCCGCAAAATGACGTCACTTCCGGTTTCGGGCAGGTCATGGCAGACATGCGATAGTTCGCGCTGATGGACGTAGGAAGTGTTACGAACAGCTGATCGGATCGGCAAAGCGTGTTTCTGGAATATTATGTTTTTGTTGCTGCAAGTGCTTTTTATGCAGTTTTTGCAAAGCTATATGTGGAAGGAAACTGTGACCGAGGACAAGCTGATGGCATAAGATGTAAGTACAACTCCTCCGGTTTCATATGCAAAAAACATTATTGCGCTAGCTCACGTGGTTGCAGAGCTACCGGGATTTAAAAATAGTTACGCAAAACAGAGCGTGCTGCTCTGACCGGCTTTAAAGGGTTAATGACCTCCAGGATGTCTCAACTTTATCCTGGCTGATTTTTCAAGTATTCCTTTAGGATAATTTCTGAAGCCACGATCACACTAACTCACCGACTCTGGCTGTGTGGCCCTCCAAGGCAAAAAGCTTTTTGCCAGCAGCAGCATCCCAGATCTGAACATAGCCTTTGTGAGTTCCCACGGCTACAAGGTTCCCCTAAAACAAAGTTCAAAGCATCTTCTTAATAACAAAAAACAACTAACAGGTTTCTTTGACAGCAGTCTGCTCCGTGTACTCACCCTTTCAGACCATCCGACCGATGTGACAGAGTCGCCCTCTACTGACAAATCGCACAGTCTGGTCACCTGAGGACACTCAGCTAGTGAGTCACTGTTGCACAGCAACAACAAACAGAAATTTACACTCCAGTATCGGTACCTGGCTGGTGCATGCGCTCCACAGGTAAACACACGTGCCCAGCCCCACACTGAGCATATTGAGAGCCGACCAGTCCACCAGGTTGAGATAAAAGTCATCCTGCAGCTCTGGAGCATCCAGGACTTTAAAGGGAATCTTGGAGATCTTGCGAGTTGGCTTCCTTGGTGAACGCAACAACTTCTGACTGCAACAGGAAGTTCAGGTATAACGTGACTCCAAAGTGCAGGGATGATCTCAAACTTTAGAGCTCAAACAGCGCTCTTACCTTTTATTGCTGACGGGTGACAACGAGTAGGGAGAGATGTTGGTGCCGTCTTCTGATGACAAGCTTTTGGTGTTGAGCGAGTACTGAAAAGCAAACGTGCATCATTAGAGCAAACAGAGGTCTGATCAGAGCACGAACATGGTGCGCTAACAGTGCAAGATGACCGAGAGAATCTGAGACTTCCGTACAGAGAAGAGACTCCTCTTCTCGGGCGGGGACGATTGCAGACGTCTGTCCTCCGTCTGGGGATCTTGGATCTTCTCTATTCCTGCTCCCAGCAGCTCATTCTTCAGCAAAGCAGAGTAGGCCAGCCCGTCTGCTACAGCGACAGCAGTGACATTTGATTCATGTGCAGGTATAAAAGAATAACAAGGAAACAGCAAAATTTAGACAATTTCAAAACATATTCACCTTTGATATTGTCAGACGAGGCATCCTTTGTTTTTTTGTTCACAGTCGGTGACTTCTCATTTTCCTGCACATAAATCATGAAGATTATTGATCAATTTATAACATTTACACTGTAAATTATTTCATACAACAAACCAAGCAATCATCATTCAAGGGTTCGTCTTCATTTTTACCATTTTAAACATTTGGAAAACAAACATCACAACTTTAGAAAATATGAAACAGGAAATCTGAGTCTTCCCTCCATAACCAGAACCAGCCGACTTACACGACTATTTAATTTCCACTAATTCATGAAGTTGCTGTCAAAGCTCAGAGAGGAGCGACCTCAGCAGCTGTGGACACTGAGACAGTTTTCCTACTATCGGCTATTTTCGCTGCTTAAATAAAACACAGTAGGGCTGCCACGATTAGTCGACTAGTCACGATTATGTCGACTATCAAAATCGTCGACGACTGATTTAATAGTCGACACTTCGTTTGAACCTTTGTAAGATCACAAAAGACGCAGGAATAAGTAGTAGGATTTAAGAGTGTAATAACGGACTGAAACAGAAGATGGCAGCACTGCATGTACAAGGATGCCAGCTGCCGTTAAACCCCGAAGAAGAAGAAGTAGCAGCCCAGCTCAGTTTCCAACAATGGCGGCAGCTAGTTAGTTTTAATATTACTCGTATTAATCTTTCTGGGTCACAAAATAAACGTTTAACATACTTTCAGGCGAGAATGTAGCTGTGTAAACCTCAAATATCTGCTCAGTTTATCAAGACACCACATATTTTCAAAAGCGCTCCGACGTTTTCGGAGACGTCTGTTAGCCACTAGCTCGATAGCTAGCCGGGGGCTAGGCTAACTAGAGCCGTGAGAACACCGGACTCCCAGCTAATCGTTTTCAAACCCACCGCCGTCTTTTGCTACTCAGGTTAAACATGATATATAAGTCACTTAGATAACTTAAAAATGTTATTGTTTGGATTTTTTAGTATTTTATTTGTTCCTGAGTAAATCGGTTTGGCTGAGATTAAAGAGATGCTCGAGAATATCTTCCGGTGTCCTGTTATATTTTAGATAGCAAGGAGCAGACGGCTGAGTTTATTAAACTTCACCGAAACAATCTGCAAATTTCATTAAAATTTAATAAACTATCATCTTGTCTTTATTTTTAGTTAGCACATACCTGAAACACTTAAAGCTGTAAGCTAATGATAGTTATATAAGAGCAGATGCTGCTGGTGCAATAAGCTGTACGTTTTACGTCCAATGGATGATGATCTGATTAGTCGACTAATCGCAAAAATAATCGGTGACTAGTCGACTATCAAAATAATCGTTTGTGGCAGCCCTAAAACACAGAAGTGCTCTTTGATGTTCTTTCAAGAATTTTTGAAAAACTTAAAGTGACAAAACAAAAAAAAAAAAAAAAGTGTTTTTCCACAACGTCAAAATTAAAACATGAACCACTGGGTGTGTCCACACAGCTCTCTTACAAAAACCCAAAAACGTAAAACACAGTCTCACGTTGATCCTGTGAAAGTTGATATTCCAGTTTGCTCCCGCTCTGGTAGGTATGAATCGGTCTCCAAGCTTAGTGGGCGAGGACAGTGGTGAGCCGGCGGGTGTCCGACTGTTCTGCAGTTTCTGCAACACAAACATTTATCATTAAGTATGTTAGTTTATGAAAACATAGAGGTTTGGTTAGTGATTACGTCATCTAAGAGCTAACTTAATAATGTCACACATTCAGCACTGATGCACATCTTTATTAAGTTCCCATATTACAGCCAATGTGGTTACAATATCTGAGTAGATAAAAGAATAATTCTCTACATGGAATAAATTAATAAAGCAAATTTCAAATCAGATGAAGGGATGGAAAAAAAATGATATCATATTATTAAGGATGAAAACTAGGAAGAGGAGGAGAAACTAAGCGAACGACTCACAAAGATGTCATTCTCGATGTTAATTTGGCGTAGGAGGCGATGTTCATAGTCGGGATCCATCCTGGACCCTGAACCCTCAACCGCAGAGTGGGAGGACACAGCTGTGCAGTACAAACAAGGCAGTTAATAAATAAACAAGCAGTTTAATCGAGATTGGGGCAACAATGTAAAAATCATCCCATTGTGATAACACTTTCTTTGCAACCACAATCTTTGCCTAAAAGTTTTTATGGACCAAGTTTTGGATATATAAAACAAACGCTGTGAATTTTTTGTGTTTTAAGATATTTAGATTTTACAATAGTCCACCCCCATCATAAAAATAAATCAAGATATGTAATTTGGAACCAACACATGAAAAAAATCTAGAGTTGAACAAAAAACAGGCAGTCCTACAGAGTACCATCTGAAAACTCTAGGGTGGCGTTTTATTTGTATCACACTATGTGCTGACATTTTTGTTTTTGTCATATTTACTCAACCAGCATCACAGCTGAGTAAAATATGGAGATTTTGATGAAGAATTTCAAGTTTAAAGTGTTTTACATGTTTTATTTTGCATTACTGTGACGTATGACTTTATACTGTTTGGAAATGATCACTCTTTTGCAACATGAATGTATTAGTTTGTGCTCAAACATGGGACTTCACAGGACTGCTTTGACACTTTTAAAGCAGCGGTCTCCAACCTTTTTTGCGCCACGGACCGGTTTATGCCCGACAATATTTTCATGGACCGGCCTTTAAGGTGTCGCGGATAAATGCAACAAAATAAAACTAGTACCGGTACCGAAAAAAAGAAAATTTATTCATAACACACGTGAAAAGACCCAGGAAAACCGAGTAAACGATAAAAACGATAACAAAATAACGCTGAAAACCGATGAAAACTATACATTTCACACCTGAGCCTCAACTCTCGCGGCCCGGTACCAAATGACTCACGGACCGGTACCGGTCCGAGGCCCGGGGGTTGGAGACCGCTGTTTTAAAGTACCCGTTCCTAACTAGTGGTTCATTTTTATGGTAAGAAAGCCCAAAGGATACATCAGACTTTTATCTTTAATACTTTTTGAGCTGTCCAAGTTCAAACATTGCCTCAGATTTCAAAGTGTGAACAAACCTGCTGGAAATCCCATTTTTCTAATAAAATTATCTAGAAAAGCATCTTATAAAAGCTTTAAACTTCACAGAAATCTGTATATATTAATACAATTTGGAGCATAAAACTTTTAGGTAAATCTGGGATGGTCGAGCAGGAGGACCACGATGGCTTGAGAATTATATTGTGCCCACTTTTTCTTTTGTTGCTTTATGTCTGTGAAGGTTCAGTCATCCAGGTCATTGTAGTCAAAGGAGCTTGCAAAGAAAAGCGTCTGGACTTCTTTAAGTTTCTTGGAGTTTAGAACTGAAGAAGCTTCTCGGATGAGAGGTGAAACGTCTTCAAGCAACTTAAAGAAGTCCAGACGCTTTTCTTTGCAAGCTCCTTTGACCTTTTGTTGCTTTGTTTTGTTTTTGTGGTCACATTTTAGGTGGACGCAGTCAGAAAATTAGAGTAAAGACTGGCTGTTTTTCTGATTTAAGTTTTAAAATTATAAAAGCAAGAAGTTATTTTTTAAAAAAAAGTTGTTAAATCGCCATGTTGATGTTGTAGCAGGCTATCTAAAAGCAGCAGTTTTAGTGCTCACCTGCTAACTGTGCACTGCAAAACAAATCGATTACTCAACTTTAAATAACCAGAACATTTAGCCCCAACTACACCAAATCAGTGCTGGTTTCAAAAGCACTAATTACCTCAGGGTAACAGCACAACCCATTATTAACCAGTTACGAGAATCTAACAAGCTTTAGAGATTCATTTGTAGCTAAATGTCTTCAAAGACGCTTATTTGTGCTAAATTAGAAGCAGGCGATGATAACTACCGTTAGCTTACTTAGCTAAGGGCTATCCGCTCATATTTGTCGGGACAGCATACCTAAAACGAGCCAGCTCCGGCAGACCACCTCCGGACAGAAACAGCGGGGACAGCCCGGCGAGCAGACGATCCGGACCGGCTATTTAAAACCATTCAGGCTCAGGTGCGGCTTGTTGTTTAGCTGAGGTCTACGTGACATTGCATTGTGGGAGTTTTGTGTCACTCCGGTGACGTACATCATAACACGGAAGTGTCCATATTTATTGCTGCAAGCAGGATGCTGTAAGGTGGGATACTGGAACCAACTACCGGGAAAAAGAAGTGTTTTAAAAGCACTGATCGTGGATAAAGACCGACACGGTTAGGATGTTATTTATCCCAATATCTGTGCTACAGTTAAAGTGATGTCATAAATAAGTCTCACCAAATGGTCCAAAATATTAAAGAGGAAGCAGTTTAACATCAACATGAGTCGTGCTGGGAACTTCTGATGCAGCAGCTCAAACTTAAATAAAAACATTAAAAGCGAATACCTCCTGCCATTGTTTCAGTTACCTGTAATACCCACGTTTCAAGCATAGAGGGAGCACTAGAGCCATAGCTAGATAGATGCTCACGGCATACATCTTTAGAAGAACAGAATAAATAACCACTTTATTGTCATTCAGCACATACACCAGTTAGTGCACATCAGAATATCATTTTGGTGCTTTTATTCACCATTGATTGTACAATATAAATAACAAATAAATCTAAATCTAGGGTATGAAAAGAATCTATGTACACTTAAGAATATAAGAGAAATTTATATACATTATTTAAAAAAGAAAAGAAGAAAACTTGCACAGAATACTGGGAAAATAAAACTAAAAAAATACGTTGCACAGCAATAATAACAGCATTTAATAACTTAATAACTTCTGGCATAATCCTGGCTGGACGTTTGACCACTCTTCCTGTATGGACCAAGCGTAGTCCCCTTTCAGTAGGGTTGAGGTCGGGTCTTTGAGAAGGCCATTCCAGATGTTAATGTCAACCTACAACCAGTTTTGATGTGTGCTTTAGATCACTGCTGTGTTTAAATACCCACTCGTGTCCCAGTTTCAACTGTCTGGATGTGGACTGGAGGTGAAGATTCCTCCTCTTCATTATTCCATCCACTCTTTGCAGTGTAGCAGTCCCACCCAGGGCACGGTAAATGGTAAATGGCCTGTATTTGTATCGCGCTTTTACTAGTCCCTAAGGACCCCAAAGCGCTTTTACACATCCAGTCATTCACCCATTCACACACACATTCACACACTGGTGATAGCAGCTACATTGTAGCCACACTGTTTGAATTTGTAATTCTTGGAATCTGCAGTTGTTTGGAGACGGCTCCAAGAGATTTTTTTCCAACTTGTGTAAATGTACATTTCTTCTTTATAGATATTGACGGAGTTTTTTGGATTTTCACATTGTTCTGAGTATCAGTGAATCTACTGAGTGCTCTCAAGCAAATCCTTCTCATGCAGGCAACAAAAAACTACCAGTTGTAGTCGATCACGACCACCACAAAGAAGTTAATAGAAGTTCACAGTCTCTGGATTTTTTTGTATCCACATATCACAGTAAGCAAATGAAAGTATTTTATGCATTTTTAATGAAAGACGATCACAAACTTCAGTAAAGTCAGTGGTTTCAGCTTCTGAAGATCTACTCTTTAGAGGAGGGATATTGGCTTTATTGGACAAAGAACGATGAATAAGGAGGAAAAGAGGAAGACCACAGAGAAGATCCATGGATGCAGCAAAGGTGGACATGCAGAGGGTTGGTGTGACAGAAGAGAATACCAGGGATCGAGTGAGCTGGAGGCAGATGATGCGCTGTGGTGATCCCTAAAGGGAGCAGCTGACAGAAGAAAGACAGGGCTCAGTGAGAAATCAGGTACGAGTACTCTGCTGATCCTGCGCTGGGAAATTCAGCTGTAGAAATAAAAGCTTCAGCTATGATGATCTAACATCATGTTAAGAAGAAATATCCTCTCTGCCTTCATTTTTCCAGCACAAACCTGTAGTGTAAGATCTTACTGAACAACAGTCCGTAAATTTCGATGCTTAATATAAGGTGGTATTGTGTCTTCACTTTCTATTTGGAGCTCATTGTCTGCTACAAACTCTGCTGAAACAAAGTGAGATCGCAGCTCTTCTGAGAAAGAAAATGCAGATGGAGTGACTCACGATGAAATATTTGATCATCTAATCAAATCTGAAGCCCGGTCTTGTTTTAAGAGAGTCTGGGTGTATTTTTAGACCCGACAGCTTGCGTGTCCCACTGTCCTGCTCTAGATGATATTGTAACAGGATTATAGAGTCATAAAGTGAGTGTGTGTGTGTGTGTTTGAATGTTGCATGCTCATCCAAACAGACTGCTGAAAGTACTTTTCTGCCACCGCCTCCCTCCATAAAGTGGCCTTTGAAATGCACAGCTAATGACCATGCAGCAGTAACAAAAGCCTGAGCACTGGGCCTTTAATGCTGCCAATTGTAGTGATGATAATCACACACTGAGCGCAGAGAGGGCTCCCCCCCCCCGTGAACTTCACTCTGTGTTTTCTGGTGAGTGGGCCTAAAGAAATTCACCACATCAGACACACAACGTAGTCCTGCAAGTGTGAACGAAGCATCACCCCACACACACACACACACACACTCTCTCTCTCGATCTATTTGTCCCCCTCAGACACACCCACACAGCACTGGCGCCAACAACTAAATCCCCCACCCCTTTTCCTCCCTCCCCCCGTTAGCTGACCTCTAATTATGTCATGCGAAAAAGCTGTGTCCCATTGAAAAGCTCCCTTAATCAAACCCAATTAATTCCGCTTTTTTCCCTTATTATCCTTTGCAAGGAACGCGTCTTTCCAATAAGACTGTTAACTCCAACCGTGGCGCTTTCAGATCTACTCGGGTGCAGGAGCAAAATAATAGACTGCACAATTAATCAATTAGTCATCAGGGATTCAGTTGTTCCTAATGAACACAGTTGCTGTGCAGAAGAGATGCCTCAAAGTTCCTCGTCTTTCTGTTTGTTTGTGTCTACAAGTTGAATTCTTTGACTTTCACCGCTGTACTGCACAAGAAAACACAACTGAAAGAACTTTTTTATTGTTACACTAGTGATCACGTTGGGATGTTTCTGATTCCTGTTTCTTTTAGAATCAGGGAGTCTGGACATGACGGACATATTATCAAAAAGAGTTTCTTTGGTGTATTTTGGTAGCTGACGTGATCAAAAGATTGGCTTCAGTCATTTAATCGACTTCCTAATGTGTCACCTGTGTTCCTGGCAGTGTTGGTCAAGTTACTTGAAAAAGTAATCAGTAACTAATTACTGATTACTTCCCCAAAAAAGTAATCCCGTTACTTTACTGATTACTTATTTTCAAAAGTAATTAATTACTTAGTTAGTTTTTAAAAACACAATTTACAACCTGAATAGGTGATAAAGTGATAGATCTTTCAGCCCAATTCTACTTTTTCTGCATAATCATCATACAAAATGTAATCAAATGGAAAAGTCTCTTTTTAAAACTTGTTTTATTAGTTTTAATCTTTTAACTTTATGCATCAAGCAAAAATTTAATTATCTGCAACATTCTCTGATTGGAAGAAATTAGTTTAACATTTAAACCTATTTTCTGCACATTCCAGCACATAAAATAAAATATTTTTTGTGTTTACACTCAGTCTTTCAAATAGATGCAAGTAAAACACAGCAGAAAATAAATAAAGTCAAAGACTAGCGGTCCTGTTGCTCTATTTTCACCTGTAAAGCAGGAGTGGGGTAGGCGGAGGGTTACCCTGGTGCAGGTGTGCAGCGGTCAGTGGAAGAATCCGCGAGTTTCTCTGTGAGTTTCCCATTACGTCGTAGCTACTCGGTGCTTGTTCGGAAGTTTAGGGGTTTTTTTCGCTGTAAAAAGAAGTTTTCTTCCCACGCACAACGGACACTAATGTTTTTGTCACTTTTTATGGAATCAAACTCAAAGTAAGGTCAGTACTTCCACGCTTTAAACGCTGCACGCTCATACTCTCTCTGCACTCGATATATGATCCATTGTTGATCTGCACACAGCTGTTGTCACGAACGTCGCACTCGCTTACGTCACTGTCATGAGACATTCTCGCAAAAAAATCACAGTTTTAGTAACGCAGTAACGCAGCGTTCCTACGGGGAAGTAACAGTAATCTAATTACCGTTTTTGCAATAGCAATCCCTTACTTTACTCGTTACTTGAAAAAAGTAATCGGATTACGCGTTACTGCCCACCTTTGGTTCCTGGTAATCAGTGGTAATCAGAGGTTTGCATGTTTAGGTCCCGAGACGTCAACTGGGGCACAGAAGAGGACAGTAGGCTTTATTTCACATTCTCTCAGTATGCAGAGGTGCAGCTTATACATATGGTAAAGCCTTTGTTAGCACAAAGCAGAGACTTCATTTGCTTTGTATTTATTTATTTTATTATTAATAAATGCCACCTTTTTTTGCACCACTCGTGCCTCAAGACTTCTTCAAACATCCCTTAAATCTTTTTGGTAGCTGATATTAACAGCTGCCCCCTCTTTGGGGTCTCAGTGCGACACACACCCCCATCACCACCTCCTTGGAATACCAGGTGCTGTAAGTTCAGGGGTGGGTGTGGCTCAGGTTGGTGGAGCCATCCTTGACTCCTCCAGTCCGCATGCCAAAGCATCCTTGGGTAAAGTGCAGTTGTCCCTGATGGGTTTGTGACATTTGCATTTTACATCTCTTGCTTTTAGGTAACTATGACAAAAGATGTCATTGTTTATGTTTAATCAGCTTCCTTGTTGTGTAATGATCCAGAAGGATTTATTGTTCCAGGTATCAGGGAGAATTAAAGGTTGTGTTCCTGCTTCTTAATGCAACGCCACATTTGGTGATTTATTGTCCGACATCGAGCAATATGTGGACAAGACTGATTTTTCCGTATTAATCACGTTATCACAGATTGTCAAAGGAGCTTGCAAAGAAAAGCGTCTGGACTTCTTTAAGTTACTTGAAGACGTTTCACCTCTCATCCGAGAAGCTTCTTCAGTTCTGTTATCACTGATAATGTTTTGGGTGAGCACATTCTTGTATGTAATGCTGTGATATATTTTTAAAAAGTTAATATTTTTATCAAATAAGACCAGAAGTAGTGGTTGAGTAACTGTTAGTAGCATTGGGACAGGAAAACGACCCTCTGTCAGAGCCTTTTCCCATGCTTTCCTTTGTGCCACTCACTGTGGCTCAACGCATGCCTACCCCAGCCCCCGGCTGTGACTGTAGCCCCGACCCGGCCCCAGCTGAGCAGTGCCAGCAGTCCAGCAGTTAGTTAGTGTCCGCTCAGGCCCAGCTCGGCCTCGCCCGGCCCGGGTACTAATCCCTGGTCTGTCAGAGGACCCCACTCTGAACTCATCCTGCAACACAGGAAAACGCTCTAATTGGGGGATTTTCTACATCATTAACTCTGATGATCACCCACCCCACCCCCTGTCTCCCCCTCTCCACTCTCCCTCTCTCTGCATGTCTCTCACACCCACACTTTTCTCCAACTTAATCTGGCTTCTTCACATTCTCGCCCTCTTTCATCCTTTCGGCAAAAGCTTGACTTTTTTTTTCCCTTTTTCATTCAGGATGTGTTGTTTGCTTAATTATTCACATATGAGACCCTAACAGTAAAGTTAAAAGTGTGTAAATAGTGAAAGTCTTACCTGTGCACTTGTTATATTCTATAAAAGCTAAAAGCCATTTCCACAGTTTGAGGTCCTGTATTACTTTTCTTGGGTAATCCTTTAAAGTAAAAGTACTTCCTGACTTTTCAATACAAACGTTGTTCTGCACAAATTTTCCCTTTTATGTAAAGTGCAAAACATCGTGTCACCACATTTTTTTCTTATAAGGAGAATATGCTGGGATGAAATATCATGATATAAATATGCATATTAAAATGTTGTATCTGTGTATTGCACAGAAAAAAAATGTATGCAACTTATTTTTAAAATCAGGATATTTTGCTGAGCTCTGTAACTTGGATCTAATTGCAACACATCTATTTTGATGTTAAGAATTTAAAAAGATCCTGCAAAACCGTCCATGTTTCATCCACTGGCTCATCCATATGGTCCTTGAAGTACGGTCTGCTCAGCCCTCCATCTGTCCAGGACAGTGTCTCACATGCTGAGGAGCCCAGCGAGCACGGCGGCACCGGCCCTCTGTGAACATGTGTTGCAGCGGCTGAACCTTGCAGCCAGCCTGCCTGCCTGCCTGCCTGGGGGCAATTAGGGAGCCGAGCCCTGTGGTCAGAGGCCCCCCTGGGAAGTCCTGATTGATTGGAGTCTCATCTTCCTAACAGGCTGGCATCCTGCCACAAACCCATGGAAAAGCAGAGCGGATTGAGAGGGTAAAAAGAAAGAAAACCATGACAGAGAGAGAGACAAGGCGCACAAGTGTTTGCAGCAAAAAAAAAAATGTCTCTGCTCATGTATGTCAGATGACAACGATTATACTGTAGTAATCTTGGATTGCTCTAGTAGTCTTAGGGAGGTTAAAAACCCCCACAGTGACTGTGGGAATGAGTGCATAGGTCAACATGAAAGCACTGCAGTGAGAACGCAGAGATACAATTTCTATCAAACTATATTTATTTTCAGTAGATCTCCATTTGTTCCAGAATATCAACATCAACAATCCGGACAAAATCCAAAAGAAATAAAACAACAATATCACTAAGACAGACGTAACTAGGGCATGTAAGACAATCTTCTGTACATTTTCACAGACAACAATAAAAATAACTAAAACTAGTGCAATGTTGTCTGTTATCTAACCTTTGGCTTATTCTTGGCCCAAAACGTTTATGCTGCAAACTAAATGTCCTGTTAACACATAAGATCATTCTGGTTTCCTGTGCTGTGTGAGGTCACCATCGTGTAAAACTACATGAAGACAGATGATGAACAGCGGCTGTAACATTACTTAAAAGTATCCAAAAATAAGGGGAAAAAAGTGGAGTGTGACTTTGTAACAATCTGGGCAGAAATGAGTCTCCTTTTTTATTTTTAACAAAAGAAAAAACACATTTGATATAGAAACATAAAAAATGGGTTTCTGAAATTGCACTTTAAGATGACAGAGTTTTCTATCCCTCTTGTTCTGTTAAAAAGTCAAAAAAATATATAAATTTCAACCTCCAATGATTTGTTTGAGATGGTACCTGCACATGCAAAAACATTTCAGTGTCACAGTCTTATTTATTTACCTCTACTGTCCATGTGAAGCATATTGTGCTCCAACTTTAAGATGATTGGGGCTTAACCCTGTAACAGATGGCATAAGACTAATATTGTGCCACTAATGACCAAAGCAGTAACAATCCATGTTTCCTCTTGTTTGAAAAAGAAAAAAAAAACCTACAACAAAATGGTTACAAGGGCCTATTTAGTGCAGCCTGAGACCGTTTCTCCCCCTTCTGTTTGGGACAAAGAGGATACACTTGGATCAATTGTGTCGAACAAAGACCGAACTATGTGGGGTGACGCATCACACAGGGCTCTTTCTGCTGCCCTGCACGTACACGCAGCCGCCCAACACTGAGCTGCCAACAGGTTTTCTCCTCCAACAGTCACTCAAGCAAAAAGAGGGCGACTCCGCTGACTAGCCTGCGTTTTTTTGTCTACTTCCTCTGCCTTTCTTCTGCTTCCTCCCTTCTTTAAAGCACACGTCAGAAAAAACGTATCCGTGCAGAAATATTTTTGGTATATTCCCGGTCCCAGTTGAGGTGACCCTTTTCCCACCAGATGAAGATCTCCTCACTGATCATCTTCTTCCAGTCACACCAAGATATCTAAAACATGGACTCGCGTATCTAAACTGCGTAGCAAGTAGAAACATAAAGCATAGTACAGGTGGACATAAAACGAAAACCAGCTACACGGCTTTTATAACTAAACAGATTAGTGACACTGTAGTGTGTCTTCATGCCTCGATTTCACATTAAACAGAGACCAAAGGTCCATTCACAAAGTCCTCTAAGACTCGGATTTGCAGACCCATGAAAATTCAACAGCTGGACTAAATAGTAAAAACACAAATGTGGTGTAAAAAAAAAGCATGAGAATGATATTTTGCTCGACTCAAACGATTTGGATAAATGAAAAGTGATGAATAATTATTCCTGCATTTTGGCAGTTTTTAATGATATAGCGTGTCTTCACTGTTGGTGCGCCCAAAGAGCTGCAGCAAAGGCTCAGGCATGAAACGTGCGTTCAGAGCCTGTTTGTGACTCGTAAATGCTTCTGGGTGTCATAAACCGTTTGTTTCACCAAGAGACGTTTGTTTTTATCGAACCCAAGGCAACAACAGACACCTAGAGATTGGACGAGCAAAAATATCAGAAACTTTTAACCCGCTGAAGGTTTCAGCTGTTTTTAAGGGGGAAGAAGTAAAAAAGAAAATAAAGTCTCCCCCCCCCCTGAACAAAAATTCTTACGTCTTCAGCTTTCACAGTTCAGAATCCGCTTCTTTCACTTAGTGGCGTCGCACGTGACGTGTCACTTCCAGCATTGCTCACGTCGACCGCCGAGCTCGTTAGTCACATGGGTTGCCAGGTCTTGTCCATAGACTGGATGTGTTCCTTGGCTTTCATCCTCAGCGCAGCAATACTGGAGCTGCGCTGGTCCACATCCTCCAAAGGGTACTTTTCAGGGTATGGTGCTGGACACTGATAAGGAGGAGGAGCCATGCTCTGCATCCCCTGACCCATGGACGGATGGGGATGAGTGTGAGGGTGTGGATGAGGACCGTGAGGAGCGTGAGGAGCGTGGGGGGTGGAGTTGAGGAAATGGTGGCCTGGGTAGCTGGGCTGGAGGCCTTGAGCTGGACCCATGAAGCCTGGGATACTGTGCACAGGTGTAGCACTGGACAGGGGAGAGGTCAGCCAGGGTTCCAAGGGGAGGGAGTTGGTCATTGGACCCATGCTGGTGTGAACCGGCGCCGGACGGTTGAAAGAGAGCATGGGTGAATCGTGGAGCTTCATGGTGCTGGCGTCCATTTTTTCCTGCCGGCGCCATTTAGCTCTGCGGTTCTGAAACCAGACCTGGAAGAAAATGACAGAAAAATAAGGTACGTGTAAATATGATGGAGTTTTTCATTCTGGGTACGGAAATATACTCGAATATACTCGACAACACTGGGGGAGTTTTTTGAATGAAGCAGCCTTTCACGTAGTGTCAATGTGAGATTTTATTCCAGAATAATGAGAATATCTCTAAAAAAAAACCCAAAAGCACGACAGAAATGTTTGAAGTGCTTCTTAGCAATCTCTGAAATGCCTTTAATGCAGTTACCTGAACTCGGACTTCGGGGAGGTTCACCTTCATGGCGAGCTCCTCGCGGCTGTACACGTCTGGGTAATGGGACTTTTCAAAGGCACGCTCCAGCTCGTGCAGCTGGTAGGTGGTGAAGGTGGTGCGGTTGCGCCTGTGTTTCTTCTTGGGCTGCTCATCCTTGCTTGGGTCCGGAGACTTGCCTTCATCGCTCTCTATACTCTTCCTCAGCTCGCTCAGTTCCTGATCACATTTGTTTGCAAATAAGCCGGAGTCTGTGGAAGAGCCCGGGAAAAAATATTGTGAGTTTTTATTTCCTCCACATGCTTTTTGACTGGACTAAGTGAATGAGAGCTACAGTTTAGAGAGAAATACAAATGGAGAATGCAGTTTCCCACTTTCCAGTAGAGCAAACATTAGTTTGACACCTGCAACAATAGGCCACTGTAGGTCAGTGAAGCAAGCAATTCCCTGTACCTCAATGAAGCTCCAAAACATTCCTAATCGGATTTAGGAAGCTTTTTCCAGTGTTTCCTTTTCTTCAAAGTTAAAAGGTCTTTAAAAAGAAATTTGAAAACCACTGTTTTTATCACCACGCTCAACAGCCACTCTTAGTTTGTTACCATTTTTGGCTAAGCTCACAGCAGATCTGAAAGAATCTATTTCCCCCGTGCAGGAGAGCCAAAGCACGGAAACGTCCCGAGTTCTGTCCGTCTTTAGGATCACAGGTTACTGACAAGCTGGTGTTTACAGACACTACAAAGCTTTCACTGGCACTGTCCCGTCAAACGATTCCTCTCTCAATTCTTCTTCCTCAGCTCTATTTCTAATCGAATCAATGTGCATATTCATCGACAGTATACAGAAACATGGGAGAGGCCACAGGGGAAAACAGGGAGGTGTATCCAGACCAGCCAGCAAACTGATTTAGCTAAACAAAGTACAGAGATGATGATCCGGGAATAAAATAATCTACTCGAGTTAAGAGTTAATAAGTGCCAAGCTTGGATCTGACTCAAAGACTTAATTTCATTCAGGATGTTAGATAAGTTGCAAATCACAGAAAGTGGGTTAAGCTGATTTTAATTAAGGGCTAATTTTGTATTAAGGTAAACCATAGAAACATCAGTATCATCAGCATCTCTTACACCAACTAACATATAGTGAGACGAGCAAAAATCTCGTTTTTTTATGAGCTTTCAAAGCATTTCTGTTATATTCAGCAGTTACTCTACAGAGCAGCACAGGCGTTTATCTAAAAGTGTAAAGGTGATGGCTGACATTCGCCATATTTTCGCTCTGGTTTTGGTCTCTATCAGCCCTCTAAGGAAGTATTCAGCTCTTTGCTTTAACAAATGGAACTGTAATAAATGTAACTGTAACAAATGGAACTGTAACAAATGGAACTGTAATAAATGGAACTGTAACAAATGTAACTGTAACAGATGGAACTGTAACAAATGTAACTGTAACAGATGGAACTGTAATAAATGTAACTGTAACAAATGTAACTGTAATAAATGTAGCTGTAACAAATGTAACTGTAACAAATGTAACTGTAACAAATGTAACTGTAAAAGATGTAACTGTAATAGATGTAACTGTAACAGATGTAACTGTAACAGATGTAACTGTAACAAATGTAACTGTAATAAATGTAGCTGTAACAAATGTAACTGTAACAAATGTAACTGTAACAGATGTAACTGTAACAGATGTAACTGTAACAGATGTAACTGTAATAAATGTAACTGTAACAAATGTAACTGTAACAAATGTAACTGTAACAAATGTAACTGTAATAAATGTAACTGTAACAAATGTAGCTGTAACAGATGGAACTGTAACAGATGGAACTGTAACAGATGGAACTGTAACAAATGGAACTGTAACAAATGGAACTGTAACAGATGGAACTGTAACAAATGGAACTGTAACAAATGTAACTGTAACAAATGGAACTGTAACAAATGGAACTGTAACAGATGGAACTGTAACAAATGTAGCTGTAACAAATGGAACTGTAACAGATGGAACTGTAACAAATGGAACTGTAACAAATGGAACTGTAACAGATGGAACTGTAACAAATGGAACTGTAATAAATGTAACTGTAACAAATGTAGCTGTAACAGATGGAACTGTAACAGATGGAACTGTAACAAACGTAACTGTAACAGATGGAACTGTAACAGATGGAACTGTAACAGATGGAACTGTAACAAACGTAACTGTAACAGATGGAACTGTAACAGATGGAACTGTAACAGATGGAACTGTAACAAATGTAGCTGTAACAAATGGAACTGTAACAGATGGAACTGTAACAAATGGAACTGTAACAAATGGAACTGTAACAGATGGAACTGTAACAAATGGAACTGTAATAAATGTAACTGTAACAAATGTAGCTGTAACAGATGGAACTGTAACAGATGGAACTGTAACAAACGTAACTGTAACAGATGGAACTGTATTCTGACTGCCGATATTTTTCAGGTTTCTCAGGCTGAGAGATGTGAGGGGTTGAGCCAAATCTGATTTAATAACGACAGTTCAAGACTTTAAAGAGCAGGAAAAGGTCATTTCAAATCTCGGGGTCATTTAAAAACGCCGTCATCACACGACCAGCTCAGACCGCGTGGTTTACAATAGTCTCGGCTGTGTTAGCAGCAGAGAGTGCATCACAGGTGAGGCAGTCTTCACGTTTGGGTAAAACAGCTCTTGCTATCGGTATGTTTGTGAAGAATTGATTTATAGTCCCAATTTTTTGACTTCCTAAAAGCTGATATTGGTACGAGTCCTCATCGCTCATCAGCGCAGCTCTAAACCAAAACAGTCATGTTTAAAGGCAGGAAGTGAAATAAGGGACTGAAGCTACAGGTCATAACATGTTCAGGAATACACTTTTATGTTGAATGACATTTCAGAGCTTCAGCAGACTGTGTATGAATCTGAATGCTAGCTTGTTTCTGTTAATAGGATGCGGTGATGAAGGAGGGGGTCGACTGTGGTCTTTCTGCTGGAGAAACGGGAGCCGAGGCTAAAGCAAAGCAGGGTTTTGGGGTTCATTTATCCACCTCTCATTAAGCAGCCATGACAAAGACCAGGCTCCGACAAAGGCAGAGGTCAGGCCTGGTTCAGTGACCAGCTCTTGGCCTGTCAGCCCATCACAGCCACTGGTCTGAAGCCTCCCGACTGTTTATCAGCCAGCAGAACATCTCAGCACGGAGAGGAGAGGGGGGTGGCCCGACTGACACCGAACACAGACAAGCTGCTCGGTCAGGAGGAACTGGGCTGACTTCACACAGGATGGAGTGATGTCATTGGTGTTGATGGATGTTAATGCACTGAAACCAAACTGCATCTGAGTCACTTAAAAGCACTGTTTCTGCTTCGTCTCCGCTTCACAGGAACAACTTTTTCTCTTGTTCCTGCCACAAAATCACCAACCACCTGCCTGATCCTGTGTGTGAAAATAGCTTCAGATTAAACATGATTCAATTTGATTCTAGGAGCGAACGATAACAATAAAGAGCGATTGGACTACGGTACAATCTAATCTGCACAGAAGAGAAGATTAGGGGAATTCCACAAGGGGATGGGATTGGTCTTGGGGACATAAACCCCTACACCATCTTGTCCTGTGATTTATCTCTCAATCTCAGTCCACACGGTGGAGTTAATGCAGCTTTACATGGCAACGGTGTTTAATGCACTGATTTCGAATCGGTGCGTCAGAGGTTTTCATGCAAAGGTGGAATAATCTCATTTAAAGTGATCAGACTTTTGATGATAGGCTGTTGAAATAATACGAGCTGTAATTATAACTGATTTGAAGCTGCTTCTGTTACTCATTTTGTATATTTTGTGTGTGTGAGAGTTGAAAATCAGATTTTGGTTTATTAGATTCTTACACCAGATTCTAAAGGCCTGCGAGTCTATTCTGGGTGTTTGTGTGACGTCCTTTAAGTGGCTGTTTTTATCTAATTGTGTTTTAAAATGTTTGCTTCACTTGTTATTTATGTCATTCGATCTGTTTCCTGCTTTTTACCACAACTGCCGACAAAACAGTCACGTCACGAAGCTTGACTGGTTTATTCTGGTTCCTGAGCGAGATTTGGACTATAAAAGGCTCGAACTGTGTTTGTGGTCAGATAATATCCTGTTCAGCTATCTGGTAGTATAAAAACATATTATGTTTGCCCACCAGCATCAATAACTTCAGTCTACCGTTGTTCTGCATTACATCATTCAAATCCTTAAAGTTAGAAAAAGCAAAGATCACTTCAGTCCAGCAGTGCTGCTGCTGTATAATCAATATCTCTGACCGTCTCTATGCTTTGAGGCTTTGATGATTCACCCTTAGTAACAAACTGTGCAGCAGCTGATCCATACTGCTCAAAGAGCTCACAAAATGTAACAAAATTGTCTTAAAAGGTGCTACTCTTACAAAAATCAGCTTTGCCAGGATGGAGCGCAACAGCCGGACTCACCGTGGTACTGCTGCTGCTCCGTGCCGCCGCTGCTTCTCAGAGAGGAAAGGTGCCCGCTGTAGGACGGGTGCGACGAGGGCTCCAGCTGCTTCCCGGTCTCCGCCAGGCTGTCTATGTTCACTTTGTGGGGTCCGGGGGCCGTGGCGGGACTTAGCAAGGGGTCCTGCTCTTTGCTGAAACCCAGGATGACATCGATGCTGTGGACGCGGCCTCCCACTGCAACGCCCCCACCTTTACCCAGTTCGTGGAAATTGCTGGGCGAGAGGCAGCTGTCGTCCACCATGCTCATGGTATCCAGCGATAAATGCATTCGAGCGTCTGGGCAATCACCTGGGCCTGGGGTCGAGGGAAGATGTTTGGGTGAGGCTACGCAGACGCAGATCACTGGGTCACCTAGGATGACTGTTATCCATCTAAACCTGATTATCTTCTTCGGAGGCCCAGGGGTCAGGACCCCGTAAACTCTGAGTGTTCCAACAAACCTCTAATAAGATTGTGACTATGGGTCAACTTCATACACGAAGAGGCTTTCTTATAAAACGTTTTACTGCTGGACTTAATATTATGGAAACTCAGGCTAACATTTTCAAACATTTTGGGTGAATCTTTGGACTAACGTGCACTTTTCCTGACAAAGAAGTCATGAAGTTGTTGGATTTCCAGCAAATGATTCTGTGTTTGTTACATAAGAAGTAAATAATTCGAGGCGAATGAGACCGTGGCAGTGCTTACCTCTTGGAAGTAAAGATGCTGAAGTGCTGAAGTTCCTGATGCCAGTGCTCCACCTGTTCCTCTCAGCAGCTCTCCCTCCAACTTCACTCTTCCCAGATCCGCTATGTGCACCGCCTGCAGTCGCTCAGCTGGCGTTGATTGCCTAGCATTTCTCTAAATATGTTCTCTTTGTGTGACAAACAGCCCCAAACAGATGCACTCCGATGGTAAAGAGCATTTAGTAGCTGAGTTCAGACGCTATCCACTCCAGCTCAGAGAGGAGAGTGGGAGAGGAGTGAGCCGGAGAGAGAGAGGCGGACAAAGCTGAGGCGGCGTAGGAGGTGAAACGAGGGGATTAGGAGAGGGCTGTTAATTGCAATCCTTCCCCTTTAAGAGTGATTGGCGGCTGTTTTCTGCTTAAGTAACTGTTTTAAATGTCATTTTCATTTACCCCCGACGGGGAAGGCCCGGCTAATGAAGCCCGGACGAGACTTTCTTTCATAAATTTATTGTTTTAAAGACAAAAGAATCGCTCAAAGTTTTCACTAATCACTGCCGGGACCCCTTTGTGTGAAAATACTGCAAGAAAGGAAAAGGTGAAATTGTAAAGCACACAATAGAACAAAAAGAAAACAGGTTTATTTTGTGTAATAAAAATGTAAAATACCACATGTATGTTCTGTGTCTCTGATTTGCAGGGAAGTTGTGCTGCTACTAGTTTTATTAACTGCAAACTAAAAAGCAAAGTGCAACAACGTAACCACTGTACTCAAAAGATATCATTTTAAACAGATCAGGCTTGATGCATGTAATTATTTACCATCTTAATTTCTGATTTTTCTACTTTATACGCACTGTTTTTATTCCGTTATTAGACATAAACGTTTATTATCGGCAGCCTGCGATATTTAAACTTTTAATTCTCCTTTTATTGTTGTCATTTCAGTTTTTGTTTTATTTGCATATAAAGCAAGTTTGCATGAACCAGCCACTAAAAGAGATGAATGGAAGCCAGTCGGTTGTTTAAAGGATTAGAAATAGAGCTAATGTTTTAGAGTGTGGTTTAAATTAATGGTAAAATTTGTATATTTATTTATTTTTGTTTGTCTGATAACATTTATTTAAAAAATAAATCGGACATTTCAAACAGTTACTCGCTACTTGAGTAGTCTTTTCGCTTTTTTACTCTTACTTGAGTAACTTTTTTGACGACTACTTTTCACTTTTACTTGAGTAATAATATTTTAAAGTAATGTTACTCTTACTTGAGTACAATTTTTGGATACTCGACCCACCTCTGGGTTTAATGGCTCCACAGTTCATCAAATCAGTCAAAATAAGCCTGTTTTGTGGAACTTGAAGCTTTTACTCTCCTGCAGTGTAAAACTGTAACAAAGACAAGAACTGCCTCGGCTTTGGAAAACCCACTAAATAGATTTAAAATATGCTTAAACAGTGGAATAGGTGACAGAAAATACCTGTGGTGACACAGAACGTCGACACAATCTCTGATTAAAAATGCCACGTCCATTTAAGACCATAGATTCAAACATTTCATAGAAGCAGAAAAAGAAAAGTGTGGTAAGCGAAGTCATAAAGGGATGTTATCACCTCAGGGTTATTTCATTTGACTGAGTGGTGTTTTTCAAGAGACTGCAGCGCAAAAGGCTGAGAGGTAGGGCACAGAGTTTGAGGGCCACAGACCTCAAAGTTGACCCTGGCTTAGTGTCACAGAAATTAGCACCAACTCTAAAGACGCTAAAGAGATTTCCTGTGACCTCAGACATATCTCAAAATAAAGACAGATACAGATAAACGCACGATTGAATCTAAAACTCTGACCTTCCTCAGATTCGTGTCGACACAGCTCTGACGGGAGATCAAAATGCAAATTTGTTTTTTGAGAAGAAACTGTCCCGTGATCATTTCAAATTCCTCGTCAGTCTTTTTGTTTTTATGTAACACTTCTGTGCTACAAAGGACTGTGTTTTTTCTGCCCCGCAGGAAAACATCTATTTACATGTCAGTGGAGACAGCAAATGCTTCACCTGCAGATCACCCTGCTAAATTTGGAGCTTTCTCATCCGCCATCTACGGCGGCAACGAGCGAGTCCTGTCCATGTGATCGTGTGTCACTTGAGCAGAGTTGGCAACCTACGCGCATTCTTCACTTAAGCAGAAGTACAGACACTTGTGTTGGAAAAAAAGGCTCCGGGAGAAGATGAAGCACTGAAACAAATTCTTTATTAAAAGTTCAAATGTGCTCAAAGCATCAAAGTCTAAAGCTAACCGAGTGACTTTGCCTTCACACCTAAACAGACTGTAGACGATGCTGCCTAACATCTCCAACTCTTCATCTGTCATGCATGATAAGCACTGGTGTTGGATGCACTGTGTTTTTACGTGAACTGGTACTTTTATAGCATCTTTTCATTCACCCATTCACGCACTCACTCAAATGCATCAGGGGAAACGTAGGGTTCAGCATTTTGCCCGAGGATGCAGATTGGAGGAGCCGGGAATCAAACCTTCCAATTATAATTAGACGACCTCCTCCACCTCCTGAGCTACAGCTCCGATTTAGGATGTTAAACACTCAATAACTCCCCTCAAATGATTTAAAACTAAAGTAACCAGCGAAAGAAAATGTAAGGAGTACAAAGTAAAGATGTACGGCTTAAAATGAAGGAGTGAAGAGTAAAAATAAACACTCAAGTAAATCATGTGTACTGGAAACTCTACCTAACAGTTACAGTGTGTTTACACTTCATTATTTCGCACCTCTGGACATCAGGGAAGTTAATGTGGGGCTGAAGACAGCAAGAAGTAAGAGACAAGTGAGCTGATCAACATTTTTTACTCTCCCACTAGCAGGATACCAAAGAGGTGTAGATGCATTGTGGGTAATCTAGTTTTTGTCAAGGAAGAATGAGTAGAATAAAAAAAATCTGTAATTTTAAAGCTGATTTTGATCGACACCAACACCACTGACAGGGTAACCTCACCACTGCAGTGCACAGTGTGAAGTACTGCTGTAGTACTGCTGTAGTACTGCTGTAGCCAATGCATTAATAAAATGAAAAGGTATGTTTTCAGCCCATAATTCACTGATGTCTAAACAAGGCCAAAGAGTGCAGGGTCCATGGCAGAGATTCAGTTTCGGTGTAATAACAGAATATTAGAGCCGCCTTTAAACAACACAAATACTCATATAGATTTAAACCCATAAATTAAGTGCTGAAGCACAAAAAGGAAATGTGTTTTCTCTGAACTATTCCTCTTAGTTCAGAGTCCAGACTGCATCTCACTGCGTACAAGCGTATAAAGCAATGATGGACTAAGGTGCTAACTTATCCTGAGATGACGTTGATACATTTTTGACCTCACGTAGTTTCTCTGTTATCCCGACTGAGCAGAAATTGGTTAAGAAGGGGCAGTGTAGTTATCAAGCTGCTTAGTTTTATCAGATGACAGTGTAAGTCCCCGTGATCCTATTAGAAGTAAAAACAGCGGACTTGTAAATGAACAGTGTCAGCTTGTTTGGGGGGGGGGGGGGGGGGGGGGGGGCAGAGAGAGGACGGGGAGTACAGGAGGTAAAAAGAGGGAAGGGGACCAGAAAGGGAGTGGAAGTGGGACAAATGTGGAAGTATCACAAGGAAGGCAAAGTCATGTGTCTGTGAAGATGTCTACGTCTGAGACACACACACACACACACACACACACACAGCGTCCTTTCGTGATTGGCTCTCGTTGGTTACAATTCCACTATCTGCAAGACTACTGAGTGTTTCCATGGTTACGTCAGCTCCATTGCTATTTGCAGTCAGTGTTTACATGGATACGTTCATTCACACACACACACACACACACACACACACACACGTATAAACATTTAAAAACTTTTCCTTCCTGGATCTTGAATGAAAGAACTTGAAAATCTTTGTTGACACTCACATGACATCAAAATCTGAAATCCGATCAGAATCACACCAAAAAAATAAGTAAAAAATTTAGTGTTGACTTAATTTGTATTATATTTATTTACTTTTTAAATGTATTTTGAAGAGTATCTGTGTATCTATCAGGCTAGCTATGCAGCCAACCTCGCTTCACACAATCATTTTAAGACGGCAGCTGTCTGCAACAGTTAATAGTTACTGTAACTCCTGTACTCAGCCAATTGATTCAGTTACGTTCAGTGAACGGCTGAAATCTCTGTCGGAGTCTCGCGTGTTTCCAGCTCATTTCTTTCCAAATTTTTAAAAAATAAAAACACTTTCAGAAGGAAGACGCGCTTTCAGAGCTCTGGAAGTCGATTGCAAACTAAATTAATTACAAAGCTTTAAGCTAATGTTAAACAGTTAGTGATTAGCTCCTTTGCTATGCTCAGTTTCTACAGCTAGCTAGCTGGAAATGCTAACAATCGTAGCCCTAAACACATTGTTTAAGCTACTACTTACACTTTGAAGGAACAGGCAGGTAATGTTACAGAGGACACAGCCTCTGGCTTTTGCTTCTTCCAAAACACCCCTGAATGTACTAGCTTACGCCATAAAAAATGCACCTTTTTTTGGACCCTTCCTGCTTAATAAGCATCTGTTTTAAAAAGGGCCCAAGAGCCCGCTCCATGAAACCACACAATCATCCACCTTTAGCCAAATTTTAACCCCTACAAAAACCTGTTTTAATCACTCACTCTGTCAACATCCTTGTCACGCAAGCACCTCTACTGTGAGACTCTACCCAAGAGACAGACGCTGCTCTTAACCTTATTTTCATAATTGAATTACAGCTGCCCTCTGTCACAGGATAAGCGCGGGCTTATCCCGATTTCTCATGTTAAGTGATATAATGATTTACATCAGCAAGCCATCAATGCGTTACAGCATGTTATAATTGAAGTATGTGTAGGAAAACCTAACAGATAAAACTTTGCATCTGTTGGACGGAAGACAAAAGTTTACTGTCAAGCTGGAGAAGCTCTCCTCTGAGCATTCGTGATGCACAAACAGTGTCTATGAGGAAGGAAGAAGAAACAAATCTTGTCTGAAAAGTCAACGTTTGTGTGGATTTTAGAAAAGGAAGTGATGCGCTTTGCCATCTCTGAAGCATGAGGTGAGAATAGTCCTCATTGGAGAAATAATTAAACGATGAGTAAGAACATCATGAAGACAAATATGACAAAAGCTCATCTACTTTTTCGAGAGCAATCAAGTGTTCAGAAGCAAACTTGACTTCATGACACATAAAGACTGTGCTAAGCTTGAGCTTCTTAGATGCTGTACTTGACTGTTCGCGCTGACCTAAAGAAAACGTAGTGGGGACGACAAACTCCCATAGGGCTTAAATCTGGGACTCTCCATCAGTCGCTCTTAGAAGCAAAGATTTACTTACCTGGATGATTGAAAATGCATCAAGACAATCACAGTTTGACTCAGTCTGTCAACGGTCACTCTCAGGGAGATTGAAATTATTGCTGACTTTGATCACAACACCCATGGCATGTTTTAGTGACAGTGTTGTTGTGTTTGACAATATAAGTTTGTACCAGATAAAATAAATGAAGTGAGATATCTTTATCATACTGGATAAACAGATATGCACGGACACCGAGGACGTAATTTGCAAGTAAAAAAGGCGATAAATGTTATTGGAGCATATTGGAAAATGTCACAATAACAACATCACAATAATATTGTATCATGTTTTGCTGTTTCCCACCTCTAATTAATAACAGCTCCACTTAAATGGATCTTAGGTTTGTGCTTGATGATCTACTTCAGGGTTTTCTTGAAGTACTGAAATAGTTCCCCTGGAGGAAAAGAATCATCTAACTTCCTAAAACACACCAAGACCTATCAGACCTATGGATGTCTATCCCAAACATCACAGCTCTCAGAGTCTGGCACTCCTGATGGACAGACTAACACAGAAGCTCGTATCCATGCTGCGGTTGAATATTTCTGAAAATATGAAGCAAAACTCTACAGAGATGGTAAATGGCCTGTATTTATATAGTGCTTTACACATCCAGTCATCCACACATTCACACACTGGTGATGGCAGCTACATTGTAGCCACAGCCGCCCTGGGGCGCACTGACAGAGGCGAGGCTGCCGGACACTGGCGCCACCGGGCCCTCTGATCACCACCAGCAGGCAACGGGTGAAGTGTCTTGCCCAAGGACACAATGACCGAGGCTGAGCCGGGGCAACCGGCAACCGGCAACCTTCTGATTACAAGACAAACTGCCAACTCTTGAGCCACGATCGCCCCCAGTTTAAATGTTAATGATCTAACACACAGATTTATAAGCATATCAGCCCGATGGCACACGGTTGGATGGGGTTACAGTTAATTGCAGAGAAAAGTGGTTTTCCTGGAATTTGTAGCTGCGAGGACGATAGCGTTTTCTATGAAGAGCATCTTATGTCTAATACATCAATTGGCTCAAGGAGCTTGGTTGGTGCTTCGATTCTGACCTTAGACCATCTGAACTGACCACAATCCACTTAAATCACTCCAAGATAAACCCTCTTAGGTCAGTCCCCATGATCCCTTTTCACACTGCTGCACCTATACAGATTGTTGGGTGGGGCAGAAACCGGGGATTGTTCACTAACACATGCACGGCGAATTAAAGTCCACATGGAAAAGTACCAGTGGATTCACCAAACGTCCATATAAGTTATTAGTGTATTAGGAGCCGTAGGGACGCCGGCAACCAAAGCAGTGAATGTTGCCTCTGGTTGATGCAAAGTAATAATAACAATAATCATTATTAATATTATTCAATAATAATAACATTCACACAGTTTTGGGGACAACAGCAAGACATTAAACTGTTACTAATAACAATGTAACTATGTGTTGTATGTTTCATTCATTTATCATCTGCATGACTTTGAGCTCTATGTGTATGTTAGAAAGCAGATATGGCTTCAGCTCCCTTTGATGTTAACGCATCACACATGACAAAACATCATGTATACGCAACAAATCTGATGCCCGCAGAGTGTTTTGTTTGTAGCGTGACTGTTAATACAGTGACACGTGTCTCGTTTTTGATGTGCATTCCAGCAAATTATATTCTGAAAGGAAGCCGTGATGACACCAGAGCTTTAATCTTTGTGTTGAGGGTTCAGGAAAAAGTTGATTCAGTGGGAGAAACTTCGTCATTTATCCAGCTTTTTTGTGATTTGGATGATTCGTCATGTGTCAAGACATTTAATTTGACGGTTGTTACAGCCATATTTAACACACTAGCTTAAATACTGTTTTTTTGTTTTGTTTTAGAAAGTCTTAATGAAGCTGGAAAATTCAAATACAATACTTTCCACAAACGAAATTTAGACTACAGACAAAAAGGCTCTGCAAACAGAAATATGAGGGCGTTACAGCTAATTTGCCCAATATGAGATGGTTATGTTTTAATTGGAGGACTGCAGCCGGTCAATGCTTCAAGCTCTCATGTGAGGTCAGAGAGTTCGGAACAAAAACGTGGGACTGCATCGTATTGTTCACCTAACTTTCCCTATCCTGGAACAGCTGAAGCCAACAGCTGAGTCCCTATCAATTCTGCTTCAGCAGATTAGCTGTTGGCTAAGTGTTACCAGAACGTGCACCTTAGAAAGCTTTAGGTTCTCTGAGAAAAACGTATCAGCTCACCCAGCGACATATGGCTACCTGGATGAAAGCTCGGTCACACCTAAACACACACGAGCAGAAAAACATGTGATGCTCGTGAAAAAACAATTATGTTTAAATCATTCTCAGCAGAGGAAGCACATTTCAACATTTGCTTCTTTTATAAATCCTTTCACTAAAAATTGCTGCTCATCCTGTTACACAGAGCAGATTGAACAAATCGCGGCGGATAACAAGGATAACAAGAGACCGAGGATCAAGCCTCAATTTGCGATTCGTCTCTTGGGACAGTACCAGGCTTACCAAGACTTAAATCAAATGACATCTTCAATTTGGTCGTGTGACACAACAACAATCCAAAAAGAGGCTTCATTTTGCTCCAAGATTTGCTTCTAGTAATACCAAGAAATCTCTAAACTAAAAAAATCACAGCTGACAATCACGTGGTGAAAAACAGGTCATATGTGCACTTTAATAAATAGAACATGAAAGAAACACATGCAGTTGTTCCATACATTTAAAAATATGATTTTTCTGAATTTAGGGTCTGATTTCCGTTTGCTGATTTAAATTCTTGAGTCCCTTTGAAAAGAAATGTAATGAGTTCCTCGTGTTTAGATGTTTCCTGTTGTTTCTCTGTAATCACACGTTATTTTGGGGATTTCTCTTTAATATGCTTGAGTTGTGTTTACAGTTTGGCATGCACTCCCGGATGATCTGATATCGTCGTGTTGGTGTTGTTCCCAGATCATCATGAAAATGTTGTTCCAGGTTCAACATTGCAAGTGACCAATCACATTATTGTGACGTTATTCTTTTGCGCACCAACCCATTCGTGCATTTATGAAATTCCAATGTTGCAAGGACAATATCAATTCTGCTTAGCGTTTATTAAAGGGTCAGGGTCAGGGTCAGGGTCCGTTGATCGGCGGACAAAGGCGGTTTCTCACAGCTTAAGTACAGTTTTTTGTTTTACGCCGGTTTTTCCCGAAGTCGCAAAAGTATGACATCACAACATTCTGATTGGTCACTTGCAATGTTGATCCTGGAACAACCTTTAGTATGATGATCTGGGAACAACACCAACATGAGGATATCAGATCGTGCTGCACTTCCAGTTAGAAGAGATGCTTCAGACCTGAAATGGCTGATGAGTTGTGCATGAAGGCCTAAAAGACAAAAATCAACAAGAATGAAAGAAAAAAATTACTCTGACCAATTAAGTGGTGTTTCCGGAGTTATCTTAAAACATAAGATAGATACGATTATATTATTAGATTACAGGATTATAAATAAGAGAGCAGGCCAAAGCTGCTTTTGAAAGCTAGCTTAGCCTGTAACAATAATTGACTATAACAGCATTTGTCCTTTGCTCTCTGACCGCCAAAGATGTCATTTGGTCCCTAAGTAGAATTTCTTAAATATCTCTAAAGGCACCCATTAAAAAGATCTTAAAGTTGTTATTTTCTTTTTCTACTGGAAGTAAATACTCGTGTATTTCAAATACTGAAAATTTGACCCTAATTTCAGAAATTGCACCATAAATCAGTGCCTGTATAATGAAGAGCAACCAAACGGATCGAGCTCCTTACAGGTACATCAGAGTCACAGTCTCGTCCCTGCACAGATATTTTGTTCTCTGTTCGTGTCCTCTTAGACATGTGACCTGAAAGCTCCTGTCCTCTTTCTGTGGACAGTGAAAGCTGCTTAATCTGGACTCGCACATATTCTTTCAAAACCCCTAAAACTGACAACCGGCTATAAAAGAAGCAGAAACTCCGACAGGCCGAATCCTGTAAACACCACTCTGTTGTTACTGCTCTGCAAAATGTACATAGTGTTGCTTTAAGGGTTTACCAAAATTATTACAATCCATCCTGAGAGGAACATAAATATCTGCACTAAATATTATTGCAATCCATCCAACAGCTGACAAAAAAGCGTTTCACGGTTTATTCCGTAGTTTATCAGGTTAGGTAGGCCATCGAGACCCAACGGGTGAAGTTTGGTGTAGTCGTGGCTCCAACCATCTTGCATCACATACATTCATGATCAGAGTTCACCGTCTTTTCTCTCAGGAAAACTCTTGTGGCTCTAAAACTCAACGGTCCAACAGCTTGTATTTGTATCCCAGACTGCAGGGCAATAATTCAGGATCAGGATCCGGTCTGATCTTGAGACTTTGACCCAGAGCCTGGGCTGAGTTTTTCCATCTCTCGGTCAAGTTTCTCCCTCAGCTTGTGAAATCCGGGTCTTTTCCGAGGTTCCTGCTCCCAGCAAACCCTCATCAGGGAGTAAACACTTGGAGGACAGTCTTCTGGAGCTTCCATGCGATAGCCTTGTTCCACTTTGTCTTTCACCTCCTGCAGAGACTAAAGCAGAGGAGCAACGGGAAAATGTTTGACATAGAAACTGATTATCTCAGAAGATTAAAACATTAAATGTGTTAAACAGGTTTTCATGGTGACTAAAATCAATTGCAGAATATTAAGAAACTATCCAAACTTGAACAATGATAGCTGCACTTTATGCAGAACTGCAATCATTGTCTGTTGTATTTAAAGCACTGTGGGGGTGGAGTGCAGGTTTAGACCAGGCTGCCAGGGAAGAGGTGAGGCAGAAGGATTTAGGGAGTAGGGTCGGCTGAGGTAAGTGCATCACCTCAAGTGCATCAGGCAATTAACCACATCTTGATATAGTGCAGGTCAGAGAGGACTCACAACCACATGCTTGCCCTTCCTCCAAGGAGAAGCCAAAAGCTGAAAGAAGCTTGAGTTTCTGTTTACTTTGCATGTCAGGAACCCGCAAAGGCGACACTGTAAATCAGTGGTTCCCAAACTTTTTTTTGCTGGGCCCCCCTTTGTTTTACAGAAAAATGTTCGCGCGCGCACACACACATCCTCCAACCACACACACCCATGTTTGCTCAATTGCGGTTTATTTCACACCTCAAACATTTAGTAAACAATTATGCAAATACAAGTAATCTGCAGGTAGTAAGAAAATAAACTACTAACTCTTTTACGCTGCGTCCACACCTACACATGTGAGTGAAGTTGGCCATTTGTGCTGCAAAAATTTTCGTTTGTGCTGCTATCATTTTAAAGATATTAATGAAAAGGTAAAGGTCAAAAGGTCAACCAGCCCCCCCACATTACCCAAATCAAAGAAAATTGATGTTAAACGTTTGTGCTGCTATCATCTTAAAGATATTAACAAAAATTTCTAGAGGTCAACAGAGGTCAACCAGCCCCCCCCCCCCCCCCCCCCCCCCCCCCACATTAATGGAATCAAACAAAATTGATGTTATCATTGATTTTATCATTAATCACAAACTGAAAACAGAATGTTTTTCTAAATTTATTGTAAAAATCCTGAAATAACAGATTTACGTAACTAATCAGACCCGTTACTTAGTATTCGGTCGAAGCACCTTTGGCAACAACAACAGCCGTGAGTCTTTTTGGGTGTGATGCAACGAGCTTTGTACCCGTGGACTGGAGGAGTTTCTGACATTCTTCTCAAGCTCAGCTGGGTTGCACGTAGACTGTCTGTGGAAAGACCCTTTCTGGTCTCTCCGGAGATGTTTGATAGGGGTCGAATAAGGACTGTGAGCCACTCTGTTTTGTCTTTGCTGTGTGCCTCAGGTCATTGACCAAGTTTGAAGCCATGAGCGCTGAGGAGCAGGTTTTCGGGTTTTGACCGCTCGGCTTTCCCCTTCAGATGTTCCTCAGCCCATGGGGCTTCTCCTTCTACCTGTTTCTGTTCACTGGGATTCTCAACAACCACGATGTCTGCTTGGCTGACCAGCAGCTGCTTGTTTGTCTGGAACATTAGGTCCCAATACCTTAACCCCGTTGTTCTCATCAGGACTTTGGGACTTCTAATCCGTATGTGACACAGACGTTCCTGTACACTGTCCCAGCTTGTATCTTAAATTCCACTATTATACGTTCAATATCTCCAAAGCACCTTTGCACAGCCTGTAACTTGGGTCCTGTCAGTTGTGGTAGACTCCTGCCTCCGTGGAGCTGGTGTCTTGGGCCCGTCCTTGCACCTGTGTTGTCCATTAGGCCAGCTTTTTCTAGCCACTGGTAGATTTCTTGAGCTACCTCGATCTGTCACTGCCTTTTTTCAGCTGCCCGAGGTACTCTTGGAGCAGCCGATCTCTTGGGGACAGATTCCTGATGTTCTCATGGATGTTTCCTCCTGGATTGTGGTTCTGGTTTCTGTGGCAGTGGTAAATATTAGTTTGACTGAATCTGGTGTTGATGATAGTGAGTTGAGCTGTGCTCATGTCTGCAAGCGTCTGTGAGTTCATCTGTAAGCTGGGGCAGTGGTGCCCTTGGTTGTGTGGATGCTTTGAGTCGGGCCACAATGTCCATCCTGTAGTTCAGCTGCATCTTCTACCAGAGTCGACTCATTACTCATTATTATTATTCCCATTGTGGCGTAGCCTCTGGATCTCCAGATGTTACTGCGCGAGGCAACCAAGTACTTCATGGTCAGTGTAAATGTGGGTCTTCTGCTTATCCATAGTTCCCATATGCACTGGCTATAACAGCTCTTACTGGGTCAGCTGGTATTACATCAATTCCCTGTCTTGTTACAGACACATACATGGAAAATGAGATGTTCTCGGTTGGGGAACAATGACGTACTTCTCATCAGTATGTCCTGACATCGAGCTTGTTAAGCCAGAAGATGTCCGAGCCAGTATGGCAATAGTTAACAACTTCAACAACTACTGGACTAAAAAGAGGGAATATATGTAGGGCTGTGCGATATGACCAGAATCTCATATCCCGATATAAGACATCTATCGTCCTGATAACGATATAAATCACAAAAATGTAACATTTTCTGTAAATTCTGTGAATCTCGAGCAGCTCGACTTGCGTGAAGTGTTTCCAGCTGCGCGTCATGTAGCTGGAGTCGAGTGTTTTAACCGATGCATGAAACGATACATTTTTAGACATAAGTTGTAACGGCGCCGTTTTCTTTGTGAGTATTTATTACACGGCGTGCTGCGGGGAAAAGCCTGTTCTAACGTTTGAGGCTAAGGTTTATTTTTTAGCACCTGGCGGCTCTTTTTTACTTCTCATCCGTAAATAATCTGCTTTTACGTGATTCAGTTTATTTTGAAAAGTCTCAACAGGATCTTGAGTTTTATTGTGAAAGGTTTATGTGGAACATAAACAAGCGGACACGTGATGCTGTTACCGTCGTTGTTGCTAACGACAACGCATAAAAACAAACGCTTGTCTGTCTGTAGTGTGGTTATATTAAATATAAGAGAAAGAGAGAACTTTAAGAAATTAATAATAACTACAGTCACCATCAAAACCATGAAAACAGCTGTAAACAGTTTATTTTGCGACACCACGAAACAAACGATAGCGTAAAATGAAACAATAGACGTTTTTACATCGTCATCCGATATATATCGTTATATCGAACAGCTCTAAATATATGAACAATCTTCAGCTTTCTTCTCTGCTTTTATCCTCGAATTCAACTGGAGGAGCTAGAAAAGAGCCACACAGATAACACAGCATAGCCAAAACACCAAACCTGTAACCTCAATAGACACATGCTCCTCCCAGCAGGGCCAATGTGCTACACATCAACTGTGAAGGAAGCTGCTCACCCTGCATGCTAAATGGTGTTTACTAATTTAGCAACAACCATTTAATGCACGTAAGTAAACGCAGCCTTTGTGTCAGAGCTCATGTATTTCTACTCTATAAATACAGATACAGTTATCACAACAAACAAAGTTCTGGTTCACCATGAACATGACCACTGCTGATATCAATCTGACCCTAACCAACCCGTGGGTAAACCAGCCTTAAATATAACAATTTACAACGTGCAATGAAGACTTCTCATTCTCTCAGTGGAGGCTGTCTTCAAGATAACGTGAGCAGAGTTTGAGTCTGTACTGCATAGTGGAGTTCACACAGACACAATTACACTCTTGTTGTTACTCTTTGCCAAGTGTTAACTAATTACATGTAGTGTTTAATTGAAGCGAAAACCAACGTACTTAAATAATCAACCCGTGTATTTGTTAAACAAGCTGTAATTGGTAGGTAATCATGTTCGTTTAAAAAGACACCACCTGAAGTACGATGGAAAAGAGATGGAGGACTCGGTGTTCCGTTTAATTCTGTCTGATCCTACTGATCCCGTCTTCCTCACTAAACTGCTAAGATGCAAATCACCTTGGAGGTCGGGGATCAAATATTACCTGACGGGGATTAGAGTGATAAACAAGGCTGTGTTTAAGCAGCGTGGTTCCTCCCTTTCACAATCTGTTTGCTCTTTGCAGCTTCCTGTACTGCACAAGTTCAGAGAGTTCAGAGAGCAGGTTTTTCTCTACATGCTGTAAAGTTAGAGCAATCAAATTCAATTTTTTTTTGTAACACAGTAACACAACAATCAGCTGATTGATGAGGAACTGGTGGACTGACCTACAGCTTTTGTGGCACAGCAACATAGACATTACACTTTTACTGCACAAAAAGACAAGAGCACGAAATACAAACTGTCCGTAACCAAACCAGTTCCATTATGCTGCTAACACAGCTTTGACTATTGGCTAGCATCTGCACAGACAGCATGCTAACGCTAAGGCAAGCAGTTTCTACATATTCACGTTTCTAAAGTGTTTTTAAAGTGTCTTTGTGGGCTGGATTTCATCTTTGCTTTGTGTTTACATGTAAAACTGGTACATCCTGATTAGGGCTACCATGATTAGTCGACTAGTCACGATTACGTCGACTATCAAAATCGTCGACGACTAATTTAATAGTCGACGCGTCGTTTGAAGCTTTGTAAGATCACAAAAGACGCAGGAATAAGTAGTAGGATTTAAGAGTGTAATAACGGACTGAAACAGAAGATGGCAGCACTGCATGTACAAGGATGCCAGCTGCCGTTAAACCCCGAAGAAGAAGAAGCTGTCCCAGAATTCATAGCGCAGCCCAGCTCAGTTTCCAACAATGGCGGCAGCTAGTTAGTTTTAATATTACTCTTATTATTCTTTCTGGGTCACAAAATAAACGTTTAACATATTTTCAGGCGAGAATGTAGCTGTGTAAACCTCAAATATCTGCTCAGTTTATCAAGACACCACATATTTTCAAAAGCGCTCCGACGTTTTCGGAGACGTCTGTTAGCCACTAGCTCGATAGCTAGCCGGGGGCTAGGCTCACTAGAGCCATGAGAACACCGGACTCCCGGCAAATCGTTTTCAAACCCACCGCCGTCTTTCGCTACTCAGGTTAAACATATATAAGTCACTTAGATAACTTAAAAATGTTATTGTTTGGCTTTTTTTAGTATTTTATTTGTTCCTGAGTAAATCGGTTTGGCTGAGATTAAAGTTATAGTTTTTACACAGCTGAATAAATGTCAAGCAGACAGCTGATTATCAGAAGTGTGAGATGCTCGAGAATTTACTCCGGTGTCCTGTTATATTTTAGATAGCAAGGAGTTTATTAAACTTCACCGAAACAATCTGCAAATTTCATTAAAATTTAATAAACTATCATCTTGTCTTTATTTTTAGTTAAAAACACTTAAAGCTGTAAGCTAATGATAGTTATATAAGAGCAGATGCTGCTGGTGCAATAAGCTGTATGCTGTACAGCCAATGGATGATGATCTGATTAGTCGACTAATCGCAAAAATAATCGGTGACTAGTCGACTATCAAAATAATCGTTTGTGGCAGCCCTAATCCTGATTCTGACAGGGATTTGTGTTGGTGTGTAAAACTGTAGTCTCAGGTTTATCATGTTCGTTGGTAATTACGGTGAAAGTAAAGTAATGCATTTAAGAAAATTAACAAGTAATGTGTAACACTTTTGTTTTTTGAGTAATGACCACAACTAACATGCGTGTAAAGCACCACTGTAAACACACACATGTACACTGATAGCAGACTGCACTGGTGCTACTCACCATCTTGGGGTAAGGCTGACGACCGTATGAGAAGATCTCCCACAGAAGAATGCCGTAACTCCAAACATCTGACTTTGTGCTGAATTTCTGCCGGATGAGGACAAAAATGTGCAAAATGTAAAACAGCTTTCTATTAGGACATACTTTTTAAATCAGTTTAGTCCTTCCTGTCTTTAATTTGATTGATTCTTTAATTTGATAAGCAATATTTTAGAAGACGAGCATAGTGCATTCCTTCTTAAACTGACCTCTTTCTTTAGCGCTTCAGGTGCCGTCCACTTCACCGGCAGTTTGGCTTTATCTGACACCTTGGAATCCACTTTAGTTAGGCCGAAGTCGCTCACCTTGGCTACATTGTCATCAGAAATTAGGACATTACGAGCGGCCAGATCTCTGTGAACCAGCTTCTTTGACTCCAGGTAATCCATCCCTTCACACACATCACTAACAACAGACACACACATATAAAACAAATATTAAAAACACACTATTAAACACACACACTGTACAGCAGACTGATAAACAATCTGTGCACTGATGCACACACTATAGATTTCGCTAATAAAAGGCCATTTTTGATGTTCACACTCACAGAGAAAAGCGAAGCAGCTGAACAGAGTTTACAACTGAACGCCCCCGTGTCCTGAGAAAGTTAACGAGGTTTCCCTGCAACAGACAAACACGCAAAAAACGTCAAATCAAACAAAGTGTGTAATGTTCAAATATACATATTAAATATGGGAGAAAGGCTGAGGCTGTCAAAGTAGAGCCAACGTTGCAAACAAGGACGTTTTCATGTTTCCTCACCACCTGCTGCAGAAAAGCTTTTTGCACCACATTTATCTTTAGTTGCTTATTTACACCAGCACAGCCTGAAAATGAAGTTTCAGCGTAACAATCAATGAAACGATCTGTGAGAAAACTGAAGCTCCTCACCTGTGACTCATATACTAGGGAAATAGAGTTTTACTTCCTCTATGTTTCACAGTTATGCTGACTGCAGCTTTATCATTGCCTAATATTTATTTACACGTTATTCATGCCTTTGGTTCATCTACGCTTGACTTTTGTAATTCACTGTTTTTCACACTCTAGTTCAAAATGCCGGAGCTAGACTTTTAACTGGTGCTACAACCAAGATTGTATCACTGATACTGGTTTCCTGTTCATTTTAGAATTCAGTTTAAGATTTCTATTATTGGTTTTTGAAGCTCTCAGTGGTCAGACGCCACCGATACCATCTCTCTTATTCACTTTCTCAAACGCAGCTGCAAAACTGAACCAGCTCTACGTGTCAAATATCGCTGTTTATAAATCTCGCTTGGTAATCTATTGACTAAAACTGCGACCGGTGGTTGTTGTCTTCCTTCATATATGGGGCCAATGATAAGCTACTAATTGTAAACGTGTTGGCTGTACCTTCGTCATGAGCTCTGTGACAATGTGAAGCCCTTTGTGAAGGATGACTCCCAACAGCCGCACCAGATTTTTATGCTGCAGCTTCCTGGAAGAAGTGAGTCCACGTTAAAAATAAGAATTTAGCAGCATAACGGGAAGTGTAAGTGCAGGCTTACAGATGCATTACATTTAAAACAAGATCACAATGCATTTATTCACTCGTGTAACTACTTGTGTCGTTTTCAGTATTGTCAGAATTTGCAGGAATCTTGGGACTCACGTCATAACTGTGGTCTCCTGCAGGAACGCTTGAGCTGTGACATCACATTTAATGGTCTTCACTGCCACCCTCTGGCCCATGTACACCCCTTCATAAACAGCTGGAGGTTGAATCACACACATGCCGTTCAATCAACCTATTGCATCTTTAACTATCTGCTGTTCCTGATGCTTTTTAAAGGGAAATGAAAACCGAAAACTCACCACCAAACTCCCCTTCGCCGATATTCTCTCCCAGAGTGAGCTTCTCAATGTCCAACAGCCATCCATCTAAAATGAGCACATACGTAAACCAGATAACCTCTCACGCATGTTTCCATCATCATTGCTATAAATACTTCACATACATGACTCATCCCCACAAAGCAGCTCACCTCTTTTCTTAGGAAGCACATACTGACGTTGAACTTACTTTTAGACAGCTCCAGCTCAGCTGACTTGGTTCCCTGTTTCTGTTTGGGTTTCAGAAGAGTCGTCGCGATCGAGCCTTTGTTCTTTGAATAGAACTGCAAAGACACAATTTCAGCTTTTTATCTTATTTTCCACCCCGTGTGATCATGCTTGGTTTACCTGTGAATTACTGACTCATTAAGATCAAGTACATTTTTGGGGGGTTAAGATGGAAAAATCTCACTTAAACTTTAACAGAGAGCTGTGAAAAAATAACACATCTTAGTAATTCAGGAAACCTAAATGTGGTCACAGCTGTAGGTTTAAGTGCAAACACATAAAGGGTAGTCCTATGAATAGACGGCGCTCCACAAAGAGCAATACTGAATTAAATCCTAGCACTGAACTCAACGTATACAAATATAATAGATCATGTGACATACTGCTCTACCGGACAAACAATCCAGCTCAAATATTTGGCCGTCCTTCCTTTTCCTGCAGGAGTAAGTCAGCTGGTCTGACTCAGGCCTGGAGCCATCTGTAGCTCTCTGATAAGCTGCTGAACGAGCGCTGCCATCTCTGTGGAGTCTCCAAACTCTGACGGCACCCTCACACAAAGACCGGCTCAATGCTGATAAACCATAAAAGGGCTGAATTTGATTATCTCATCCTCATTTTGACACGAGAACTAAATATATTTTTCCTCTGCTGTCACTGATGATACACTGATGAGGCTTCAGGCTGACAAACAGCTTGAATACAGCAGGCCTGCAGCGTCTATTAAACGGAGACTGAGGCAATAATACTGCAATGAATTTTGGTGCACACGTTCTTCTTATCTTAGGGGATTTTGATAGCACTCCTCTTTCTCTTCCTTTCTTGCCAGCATTCCCATCGCCCTTATTTTATGGTCAAAGCTAATGAGCTGGTGCTAACTAGGAACACTGGCAGCGCCACGTTACTGTTTCCCTCAAGTGCAGGCTCTTTATTTTGGAAAGTAAAGGCTGGAGTGAGGAAATCATCCAATTTTTTATTTTTAAAAAAGCTGAACAAAAAGCCAGTCAGGTGACTTTCCCCTGAGGAGAAGGAGGATATGCATGAATTGAATTATGAGTGGACGGTTAAGCTTGTGTCCTCCTTCCAGATAATTTCATAAGCATTACTAGCTGAACCTCCAAGGCAATTTTAATTCTGCATGCACTTTAGGGCGGCTGGATCTGCACCTCCAGCTGTGCAACCTTGCGTTGCATGATGATAATTAAATGATCTTGAATGTTGTAAATCGATAAACGGTGCAGAGAGTGGATCTGTCAGAAGGTGGACTTAATAAACTACATGTAGCTCTTTCACATATAAAGAGTTGTGTCCACGTTAAACAGAATCTCTAACAGAAACGTGTCCAGTGAGCTCATTTCCTCCTACCTCTATCATATCGATGAGGTTGTAGAAATACTGGGTTTTATCGATGGTCAGCTTGTTGTCCTGATAAATCACCCTGTAGTGAATGACCTCTCCGGAGACGCTCACGCACAGGACGTAGTCTCCAGGATGACGGATGCTCTCTCGCACCAGGAACAGGCCATCCTCGGCTGGCTGTAGCTTAGACACAGCTTCTGGACCGGAGATCTTTCCGTGAAACCAGCTGAGGAAAGACAACGCTCGCTGAGCCGCATAAACTAATCGTTCCTCGTGAACGTAACGCCAAATATGACATTTTTTAAATCACTCAACAGGCAGGAAGTGGTTACATACATTTATCAAGCATTCAGGTATTAACATCTCTGAAAAAGGAACTTGGGGTGAATACTCCAGAGACTGTGTTTGTTTGCATGTCTAAGATGTGTGATCACGAGTTAAGGGCTGACCACAATGGAAACTAAATAAAGAGACGAGCATCACACTGCATGTGATCGCTGTGAAAACAAGGGGGAAACACACCCACGTGAGCCCTCAGTACCTTCATGTGAGAGAAAAACAAGGTGACTTACGGCATGAGACTGAGGCTGGGGTCGACTCGCAGAGCCTCTCTTTCACGCACATTGGTGGCGTTGATGATTCCTTCTTCTCCTGTGGTGTTGTGTCTGGCTCTGTAGCATCCCTTCTTCTAGAAAAGAGCAAAGTTCGCTTTATCAGTTTCAGTTTCTTCCAAATAAAAATCCTCTAAAGCTCTGCAGCATCTGCAAAACATGACGGTGAGTGACGGTACCGTGGTTGTGTCAACAATAGTGAGGATGTCTCCTTTGCGGTACAGCAGTTCTCCAGGTTTGGGTTTTTTGTGATCCCCCTTGGCTACACACTGAGTACCGGCAGCCCAACTCATCTACGGAGGCAAAGGGAAATTATGAGAAGGGCACTGACCCATGACTGTGAGTCACACGTTGAGTTTGCTTTGCTAAACTTGCTGTTTTAGGACTCACACGTGTTATTTTACGTTTTTACTTGTCGTGTATCGTAGTGATGATTTGTGAGACCACTGAACCACCAGCATAAAACCAAAGCATTTGAACGCATCTCTTTTGGACACCCACAGCCCGTCTTGGTTTGGTGGTTGGTTGTCGACTTTATTCTGGTCGACGTAAAAAATACACCAACAAAATGAGAATTTCATTTTTTTAGAGGTCGGATCTTTTGGCCAAGAATTTTAGTAAATATATCTACCGGCGACAAATATTGGACCTCCATGAAATGATCAACTGATTTCCTTTTATTGACAGGGCTCGCAAAATTTCAAAATCCCTGGTAGCCCTTTGGGCAGGGACTCTTCAGTTTTTGGTAGCCCAAAATAAATTTAAGTAGCCCGAATAAAAAAGAGCAATTTTTTGATTGATGTTTTGTTTCCTGTTTTGTTTCCGTTACAATATTATACATTAATGTATAATATTGTAACGGAAACAAAACATTAATCAAAAAATTGTTGAAACACAAATTACAACAGTGTATAAAAATTACAGTCATCAACTCAAACACTTGGTTCTAATTGAACAGAAATTTCTATGAACTTGTAAGAACTGTGTAGAACATGAATCTGAAATTTCCACTGAAGTCACAGGTAAGAGGCAAGTGGAACCAAGATCGAGGCCATTTGCTTTGTGAAGTTTGCAAAGACTGCTACATTGTGCCTGTGGTAGTTCACTCTTTGCAACATAGTAGCTGTTCTAAACAGATTTTCAGGTTTATTTTTAGTTTGTTATTTGCAATTGCTGTTTGTTCTGGGAAAGATATTACAGACTGAGCAATAATGCATTTCTTGCATTTCTCATGGGTTCTAATGGGGGCCTTTCTTAAAATGACTGGTCCCAGTAACAAAGGCGCTTGTCGACTCAGAAATCGAGGGAAAACCAACAACACACCCGGCAGAACATTATGTTATTTACACGGGTGCACATAAGTGGTCCGCATGTGCGCATTCGCTGTCAAAATAAAAGACGCGCACCAGATAAGAAGTTGCAGCGCGCGTTTGCGTCCATATAAAAAGGCTGTTTTTGTCTGCTACAGTGGGATCACATATTGACAGTGGCTCACCGATGCCAATGACATAATTACTCAGCTACATTTCCGAAAGAATGCAAAAGCATTGACATATAATTTTCCTTCCTATGATAGCCCGACAGGCAGGGCAGAGATCGATTTTGGTAGCCCGACTGGAAAAATAGCTAGCCCCGGGACGTCAGGCTAGCAATTTTGTGAGCCCTGATTGACCTATGACCTTTGCCCAATTTCTATCAGAATTAAATGTTATTATCTGCTGCTGGTATCTGCAAAATCTGAGAATGATATCTTGAAAACTGTGGACAGACTGCGAACAAACAGACAGAGAAACAAATGGAAACGATGACAGACTCGCTCCGTTTGGGGGAGAATGATAGCCAGTTTGTGACATATGAGCATCATTTTTGAAACATTGCATGGTAAGGTAGCAAAAACATGAGTTAATGTATTAAACAGCTTTGATCGATGTAAAACCTTTGCAAATATCAGGAACTTGCATGAAGGAACAGAGAATCACATGTGCCCTTTTGCATTAACAATACTGCCATTAAAGCACTTCAATAGTCATGATTTTAAACTTATTTGAACAAATGAACAAAGGCAAGATGGAAACACTGGCAGAGTTCATATTTATTCAGGGTGGGGACAGAAATGATACATCATAATGTGGCAATATTGTATCAATACAGGGACACTATATATTAATATTTTATTAGACAAAATTAAATATTCTGGGAATGCCACGAACAAGACTTCTCATCTCATCCTGAGATGACGTCAACCGAGAAAACCTAAATCTCTTAAAGCCAAAAGATTCCTGGACACATTTGGCTTGACAAAGTCAACGTCCTAATTCAAAGCAAACTAACGGCTCAGTCATACAAGCAAAAACAGGACAACACCTTGCATAAACAATTAAACAGATTCATTAATTAAAAAAAATAGATATCTGTGGCTGTGTGCTGATTGTACTTAAATTTGTCACATTCATCCAGTCGATCGCAAGATAACTGCACAGGTCGCCTGACAGGAGGAAACCTTTCTGCAAACAGTCGCAGTCTGACTTGGACTCATTCTCTGGGAGACTGTTGAATAACTGCTGTCTAAATTATAAATGCAAACAGATTTTCAACATGTTGCGGTCAGTTTGAATGAGTCAGCGACTGAGTGCCAGCTGGTTGTATTCAGGTTGTATCCCTACAGAACAGGAAGGATGCTGAGAAACTTTTCTGTGTAAGTAGACAGTAACAGATATGTGAGTTTATGGCTGTATTACCAGGAACGCATTGCGTGTGATTGCCAACTTGACCTCATTCAAACGGAGATTGATATCAGACTGACTCGATGTTATGAGCGGTGAGCTGGTGCCAGCTCTGATATTTATCATCTATTTCTGTGAAACACAATAAAGTCCATAATAACATTATTTGTAACGGAACTGCATGTTACCATTTTTAAAAATATATATCAAAAATAGAAAAATCTCATATTGAACTCGCTCTGAGAAAATTGGCCGTGCAGCAATACCGGAGAACTCTGTATCTGCAGCAGCATCAGAATCATCAGGACAACTTCAGCTCGTCCTGAATCCTTACACGCACATAGAGAATTCAAAATAGTGCTGAAGTCACTTTATTGGGAAAAAAACCAACCTTTTATTAATTCATAACGCACTCAAAGGGTTTGGCCACCAGTGCATCTCTGAGCAGGTTGAGACCTTTTAACTGTCCCGAGAATCAGATCTCAGCTGAGGGCGCTTTCGGTAATTTGGCGCAAGCTGGTCAGTTCCATCTGTGTTTACGGTTCAAAAGATTTAAATTCTGACAGGCTTATAGTTCATAACTGTGTGTTTGTGTTGACTTGTATCCTACTTGTTTGGTTTTCTTGCCTGACTACACGGTTTGTGGTTTTATGGTTTACGTGCAATTAAATGTGCCGACACTCGGGTGTAAATTTGGATTAAGACATGAGTACTTAGAAGTATGTACTTAGTACATACTTTATCAATCACATTAGCGTTAGCCTATAATCTGAAATACAGCTGCACACATCTGCAGTACGTACCTTTGCCATCAGCAGGGCTGGCTGGATAATTCTTTGAACACCTGGCCGAGAGCAAACAAGGTCTCCGAACAGCCAGGAAAGATAAAAAAAAGCGCCGTTTGTCCTGTAATAAAACGCAAACAGATGCGGTACAAATCAAAGCTGCTGTTCGATAAATCCGCCTGTCGAACGAAGCCAAAGCCAGAAGATGAACGCCCAGACAGCGCCGTCCGTCCGAGTCCTCGTCGGCATAAATGTTTCAGTACCTGCGGCTCTTTGGGGAGATGCGGAGGAGCCTCTCAGCAGGAGAAACCACCGGACTTCAGGCCTCCTCAGCGGGCACTCTCCGTCAAACTTATTTTCTGCCGAATTCCTTCATCGTCTCCAGCCCGTCCGCAGCCGCTGCTCGTCTTCATTCACAGCTCAGAGCCGTGTGAGCGCTCGCGGCGGCGCGCGCTCAATGTCCGCGTGAACCACTTCCTCAATATTTAGGAAAGCGCAGTTTGAGACACAGTGACGCTTTTTATTACATCACAAGACAGAAAAAGCACACAGTGTTTTTTTCCTCTTTATTTTTAATATCTCCCCTCAACTTTAGGCAACACTACAAAGACATTCAAATAATAGGACAGAGAGGTTCACGCTTCCCGTTTCAACAATACAAAAAACAGACCGCAGCATCCCTCGGAAATAAAATAAGCAAGTAGTTATACGGTGATGCTGTTGGTAAATGAAGATAAAACTAAAAATGCGCATCAACTCTGAGCCAGAGGTGCGTAAAACGTCGGCTCCTTTGTCTCTGTGACATACCGCTCATCAGGATTCAAAGCAGACAAAACCCATAATTGTTCCTCTTCATCAGTAATACATAACATGAGGCAGGCACAAGGAAGAAAGTCAAAAGGACTATAACGATTTAGTCATTTCAGTAAGTATTCAGTCTTATTTTCTCTCTTCTTCTAACCATACTCTGGAAGAAAAAAGATTACTAGGTAATATTATTTAAATTATACAATTATGGCTGCATACATTATTTCTCAAGTGCTTCAGTCCCTCAGCATGCTACTGAACGGCACCAAGGAAGATTTCTCCCTTCAGAGGCAGATTAACTATCACCAGAGAAAGTCACCTTTGGTGGGCCGGTTATTTTAGACTTATTTGGAAACAGTGGGGATTTTTTTGTGTGTTACCTTTAAGCAAAGATCACTTCATGTACTGTGCTCGCTCACCCTTATCTGACCTCCCTCACAGTTTCAAAGCTTCCTGCCCACTTTTCACAATCTGAGAAACCAGTTTCAGCAGCAAATATTCTGCACCAGTGTTAATTCAAGAGTCGGGATGATAAAACTGAACTCGCCCGAAGAGCAGCAGCGTCCAGCTTTTTCTTCACGGAGAAAAGCTGCAAATAAAGTTTAAGGTGCTGATGTTTAAGCTGCACTGGAGGCTTTAACATCATAGCAAACAACACAACGGCACACAAATTAGTGGTGGTTCGTATACTGTGTGTAAAAAAAGGAGTTTACTCCCTTTATTCACGCCGCACACAGAAATCAGAAGGAATCGTAACCTATCGTCAGTCCCTTCCCTCCTCCCGAAGCTTCATCCCCCACAGTTTAAGGGTAGATGTGTAACATGTAGAGTCAAAGTTATATTTGTACGTGTATAGCTGCGTGTTAAGATTGTTTTTCGAGAAAAGAAAGAACGTTTAATGTTGTGACATTCTACCAGTCTCTAAACTAGTAAATGCCTCTGCTCCGGAGGCAGAGGTCAAGCACTCGCCGCCTCTTCCTTCTTGTCTTTTTTGCCTTCCCCCTCGCCTTCGCCCGTCTCGCTGACATCCCGTCGACGCTTGCGGTTACGTGCGCTGGCCTTGGATGCTGGCAGGGACTCCATGCCCAGGACCTTGTGGATCTGACGGAAAGCAAGCAGCCGCAGAGCATGCTGGGAACAGAGGATACAATCGATAGATAGACAAAGTTAAAGTGCTTACTAAGAGCCTCATACTATGAGAGACGCTTATACATATTTAACAGAGATAAAACAGAAAATAGAGTAAAAATTAAGTTTAAAAAGTGAGACTGATTCTGTGTGAGAGTCGTGCAAATTGCATTAATATAAAATATGCACAATAAGAAAGCATGAAGGTATAATAGAGAAACACAGGTGTGTTCACCTGTCACAGAACGAGAAGCTATTACAGTTTTATAGAGGATGTTATGAACAACTTCCTGAATGTTCTTTATGGCAGTGGGGTTGAACATGAGAAGTCTGAGCAGGAATGGGAATCCAGTACTCTACTTCCTTGGAATTTTTAGCCTGCCTGTGAATCCTGCTCACTGGTTCCAGTTGTGCTACAATCAGTCGATTTCAGACGTATCAGAGGAGAAAAATATGGACATTACTTTTATTTTTACTGCACAAAGGGATGACAGCACAAAGGCAAACTGAACCCAGGACAGAAACAACTGCATCACGTGGGTGGGCGATATGGCCTAAAATTCATATCACGATATAATTTGAAGCATGTGCGGTAACGATATATATCACAATATATTCTTTTCTTCTGTATAACGTATTTTCCACACTATAAGGACTTAAAATCCTTAAATTTCCTCAAAAATCGAGAGTGTGCCTTATGTATGAATTCTGGTTGTGCTTACTGACCTCGAACCGATTTTGGCTGCAGAAATCTGTTAAAAAATGTTTTAGTACAACTTTGGTAAGCTCACTGCTTGATGGATTATCAGAGCATTACGGCTTCAGGTCCCAAAGTCAAACGAATACTAAGAGTTAAAAACGGTCTAAATTCTTTCATCTTTAATTAAATCATCAGCGTTGCTGCTTTACCAGGTGTATCAATTAAGTTTAACATCCATGGAAACAGAATTTATTAAATTTAACGGAGTTAGAAGTTAACAGGAAGTTAGCTCGCTAGCTTCCACCTAAACATGTGGTGCTACGTGATTGCTAGCGACACAGCTATGTTAGCATAACATTAGCACAGTGAAGCTGGAGGATGAACGCCAACTTTTTTCCACTCATTAAAAGTTAACGTGACGGATTCTGGTGGTCAGGGACAAATGCAATCGCATAGCAGGATGCTATACACGGGCCAAACTTCAGTCAGGAGAACAACTGAGATTATTCATCCATAATTAGAGGTTAGTTATTAATATACTGCAACAACATGGGAACAGAACAGCTGCGAGAGAATTCAACATTAATGAATCAATGTTACGGAAGTGGAGGAAGCGCAGTTTTTGGCTTTCCCCATATTTCAAAAGTGCTTCATCTCTTTGCTGTGACTGTCGGCATAATTTGCAGATGATAATGGTTGTAGCCGCTGCGACGCTTTCGACCAAAACAGGCGCAGCTTGATGACATCATCAACATGCGCTATCGCGATAGAGCGGTATAGTCAAAATCTCTATCGTTGGCCAAATTTATATCGTTTCTATCGTATATCGTTTATATCGCCCACCCCTACTGCATCATTCTGCTAACACACACAACTTTGGCTCTTTGCAAGCATCTGCACAGACGGCATGCTAACGCTAAGCTAGCCAAGCACCCAGAGTAAAAGCGGAGCGAACTCCAACCCCGGGCCGCAGCTCAGCTTCTACCTGTTGGTGTTTCTAAGGTAGAATCGCCATGGCGATCGCATTAAAGCATCTTCGTGCTGGTTCTTATTTTTGCTTTGTGTTTTCCCACCTAAATGCTAAGACAAAGGTCACACGTGTGTCCTCATTAGGACAGGGATTTGTGTTAATCTGCATGAATGATGAACGTAATGTCTTTTTGATATGTTGCTTAGCAACGGTGACTCTCAAAGCGGAGCGATAAGACAACGAGAAGCGACTGAATCGATATTGGAACCGGGTTCGCTAAATTCCCATCCCTACTTGTTAGTGCCTATGATGGTCTCAGGTGTACGGCTGTGTGTGGGCACCTGTGCACTGGCAGTGATGTCCTCTCTCGCTTGAAGTTCCATGCTTTCCAAAGCATCTGTTGGCTCCTTCTCACAGGGGTCCATCAGACCTGGTCCATCTGAGTGACAGGAGGAGAAAGAGAGTTAATCGCTATTTTGTAGCAGCTCAAAGGGAAGCAAATGCGACTAAGCTCTGCACGTGGCATTCATCGACTGCTTTTCTTAGCGTCTGTGTGTAAGACCTGGCAGCAGGATGCCGGTGGAGATGCACTCCAGGACTCTGCGCATTGCCTCCCCTGGGCTAAGTGGGCCCGTGGCACTGCTGATAACCTTCTCCACCAGCAGCTCCATCGCCTGGAAGAAGAAACACAGTCAAATGGAAGAAGACATCACGTGTATACTGTCGTACTGCCTGTCCATTAAACACCAGCTTAGGACATTTGAAACTATCGCCTCCCACACAGTCCAATCGAGTCTGACCGAGTTATGAATGCTCATCATGCTTTTCATAAAGTTCCTTCGTAGATCGACCAAGCAGACAAACGAAAGAGAGAAAACCTCATCAATAAGCAAAACAGGATAAATGAAGCCACTTACCCAGCAGGGGATCTTCCCCCAGGTGGGAACCCGCTGACATAGATCTCTCAACACCCGAATGATGATCACACAGGACTGCAGACCGTTGGCACGAGCCTCCAGAAACAAAGCAGACAAAAAAGCCTATGCAGTCATGTTCAAAAGGATGTCTGAGGATATAATAAAAATATCAGCTTCTAAATTATTTAAATGCAACAACAACGCGACATATTGCACAGTCATCACTTATTTAACAAAACTCAGACTCAGTAGATTGTAGAAACATATTTAGCTTCAATAAATAGAAGTGGTGGCTTTCTGTATGACTTTGTAAGTCTGTTGCGTGGGAATTTTTGGTGCAACGTATCTCGATGTTCGCCGGTCTGCAACGCTGCAAAGCTAAGCTCGTGTTCTCTCTGCAGAGAAGAAATGTTCTTGAAACAAGCCGTACTAGACTTTTTCTAACTGTACGTTCATGAACGTTAACATCTCACATGCTGAGTGAGGCCTGCAGAGTCTGAGGTGTGGCTTATGGGTTTTCTGCAATTTCTGAGCATTTTTACGTCTGAATGTTTCCATTACAGTTCAGTTATATCGGTATAGCTCTGAATCACAGCAGCCTCTTGCAGCTGTTTGTAGAGAATCACCTTCCCTTCTTATACTGGACCAAGTGTACCTCTTTATCCGTCGCAGACACTGAGCGTGCTCAGACGCTGCACCCTGCATTTCTTTCTTTCTGCAACTGCAGCTGCTGTGATAAAGGAAGGATGGCACTTTTGCCCAAAGACACAGTCTGTCAAAGCAAGAAAATGTCTCATCATGGTAAAGTTATCTGGTTAAACAGAATTACTCCTGTGATGAAACAGAAACTAGAACACTTATCACTGCAGAGGATCAACACAGAGCGATGTGAAGCACCTGAGAAGTAACGAAACAGCAGCACAAACCACAGAGAGAGCAGCCAGTGGGCTGGCAGCATCTTCCTCTTACCAGAAACCACCGGTGAAACGAAATCTCACGATCTTTATCAACATAGCTCAGAGATAACGACATGTCATGGGAAAAGCCCGGGTGGGCCGTGGCAGCCTCGCGATTCAATCCCGGCTCACAGCTCCGCTCATGACCTCAGCAGCTTACAAACAGCGTGGGGCAACGTCTCACACACCTTGACCACCGCAACCGGAAATGACCCAGATTTTGTTTCATGCACCGGCTCATGATGTGACTCACACGATCAACTGTGGACGACTCTCAGAGGGGACTGCTCGGGAGCCGCTCGGATGACACGTGAAAATCTCTTCGCGAATCAAAAAATAAGTCCAACTGCCTTAATTTCAAACACTCACCACGGCCACAATCACTAAAAGCTGCTTTAAGTGTCTTTCATTTAACTGCAGCTTATCAGAACAGTTAAAGGGAAGCGTGTACACACATACCTGAAACCATTTGGCGTGGCGCAGAGCAGCTAGGTATTCCAGACATTTCTTCTTATTCAGGAGATCAGGAGGATCCTTCTCAGCCACATCTGTAGGAGATAACGTACTGACTTCATGACTTACAGCCACACTGGCGCAAAGCCCACATACTGACTGCACTACCTAAGTGTAGGTGTTGTATCTCTTGACGTACAGTCACTGATCAGAGATGTAAGAGTGAGAGTACCTCACGTTTCCATCAGTCCTTAAATTCTCTGGTTTGAAGTTGATGGATGAGAAAATGAACGAGGGGGAAAGATGAATGAGGAGGGAGGCATCGGATAAGAATACAGGCACGTGTGAACCAGGAGGAAATCCAAAGGATGTTTTTTACACGATGACTAATTCCCGCTCAGTTTAATGCCAACTTGTGTACGTTCACAGTCTGAGTGCTGCTGTCTTTGGTGAAACTCTGGTGGACTTCGAGGCATGGAGAATTAAAAAAACTGCATGCTACAAAGCCCACCGAAGCTGGTTTTCCTCCCCCTGCACATACACTCATGCCACTTTATTAGGTATACCTCAGCAGTACTGCGTTGGACCCCTTTTGCTCAGCCTCAACTCTTCAGAGCATAGATTGACTAACGTGCTGGAAACTAGAGATGGCACGATACCACTTTTTTATGTCCGATACCGATACCGATATCATAAATTTGGATATCTGCCGATACCGATATGAATCCGATATAGTGTGTTTTTTAATCAATAAAACTGTTTTTTTTTTAATATCTTGCTGCATTTTGTATAAGTTCATACTCAAGTTTAAATAAATAACAACACTAAAGCTATTCTGTTATACCTGTATGTAAAAAATACACTGCGCCCAAAATATTTCATAGTTCAGCAATACCAATCTAATAAACTTAAACCTGCTCCATCCTTCCTATTCTGGTATTTTAAAGAGTACTTAGCAGAAATATTAAGCAACCTAACTAATAGGGTTGCAAACTCCCAGCAAAAAAAAATAGGGAACCACCCACACCTCCCACCTCACGATGCTTAATCGATGTAATCAAATTTAATTTGATGCAGGGGAAAAATGCACAGAAATAAAATTATTTTTCAAGAATAATTAAATAGATTCAACATCTTTCTTCAACAAAATTGCAGACTGCACAGATGGTACCTTCCCAAAGGAAAACGTACTATAGCTTACTAGGGTATATTAGAATTAACAGTTACTATATACAGTAATGGACTTATATATATTTTTTACATCAGATTAAAACTTTGGGTGTAAGATTCAGATAATTATTTATTAAAAGCTCGACATTTTAAATAAGAATAAGAAAGAAAAGTATGTCTTTGTGCCCCCTTTTCCCTGTTCATGCCCTATCGGCCCCCCTGGCTAAACTTTGCTAGATCCGCCCCTGCACAGTTACCAGCCGTCAGCTTCGTAGAAAAAGATCCTGGTGTAGAAATAATATTAAATAAATTCTAACAACAGCTTATCAAGGTTAAACGTGCTGCTGTTGTTCAGCCGCTGGTTTCCTCTTTCTGGTGCAAAGTGGGCCAAAAACTAAGAAGAGAGACGAACTCGCGACAGAAAAGCCGATCAGCTGATCATTGATCAGTTTCACGTTTGAAGTAGCAGCAGGAGAGAGAGAGAGAGAGAGAGGCAGTAGCTCCATATATTGGTTGTTAATCTTAACCGGGAATGCTTTACAAACATTCAGAGATGAACTTACACACTTGCTTTACTTCTCTCTGGGAAAACTTCCTCGGAGATGAAATGCTGGTTTGGTAGCACACAGCCGCTCTATCACGTGATGCACACTGCTGCTACGTGCTACGGTTATGAGCCGGGTTACGCCTTGTAGCAAGTTTTGTGAGGTGCTTTTTTGATATTTAATGGATCGGATTACATTTTTTATTTCTCGCCGATATCCGATCCAGGAATTTGGGTCAGTATCGGACCGATACCGATACCTAATATCGGATCGGTCCATCTCTACTGGAAACATTGCTACAGTTGCTGCAGATTATCAGGTGCACATTTACGAGGTGACTGCCTTTGCACCACATCCTCAAGGTGCCCTACTTCAACTGAAATCTGATGGTTAAGGAGGTTATTTGAGTACCATGCACTCGCTGTCATGTTCTGCTGAAAGCAGCAATCAAAGCGCGCCCACAAAATACCCCCCACCCCATTACGTCACCAGCCTAATGGGGTGGGGGCGTAATGTGCACTCAGAGGTGCTCTTCTGCACACCGTGTTTTAGTTTTCTTTAGTTTTTTTTAATTTACCGTTGGCTTCCTGTTAGCTCGAGGCAGTCTGGCCATTTCTCTGAGAACCCAGAGAACTGCTGAATCCCAGCAGATAAAGTAAAACCATTCCCTGTTCAAAAGTCACTTAAGTCACCTGTCTTCCCCGTTCTTGAGTTTCTAATATGATCGGCTAATTAGATATTTGTATTGTTGAGCAGCAGAAAAGGTGTACCTAATGAAGTGGCCAGTCAGTGTAATTCTGTCTCGCTACAGTTACAAGAAAAAGAAAATATTTAAACACAAATCTGTGTCTTTCTTCAGGTCCTGATCAGACAGCGGTCTTATTACTCAGTAATATTAATACGTATTAATAATCTTCCAAACTGAGGAAGTGAGAGAAACTGGCACAAAGTGAAAAACAGCAAAATCCAGTCAAAGTGCAGCACACTCCCACCAGTGATCACCAGACTTTTATAGGTTTTCCATGATGGACTCGGAGCTGCTGGATTTCCCCTGTTTGCCTTTGACGTTGGATGACTAACAAAAGGTTACTAAAAAAAGTGTCTGATTATATCTTTTTGAACTTTTTAACTCAAACTTTAGTTTGGAAAGTTTATCATTCTGTAACAAATGTCTCAACTTTGGTTCCGCACTGCTTGGTTTCCTTTAATCTGTCCTAATTGTCTTTATAGCTAATTAATCAAGCAGCCAAGTAAGGACTGTCACTTCATATTTTAGGACAATATCAACGTCAATAAGCAAACAACAACAACAAAAACAAGAAGATGAACTTAATTAGTCGTGGAGTGACGGAGCCTGTGTCTGTGGTGGGTTTAGATCATGAAGAAAGAAAAAGGACAAAAAAGGTGGAGAAATTTTGAGGACATTTTTAAGACTAGCCATCTAAAAATGACACATGGTGGTCTTCTCCAGAGCACTCCAGATGAGGTTAAGATGACTGTAATGAAGTAATATTGGGGCTTTCCACACTTCCATGTTCACTAGAACTGTAGCAACAACAAAGGAGATTAGCTTTCTCACAGGGCAAATGCAGAACATAAACAAAGCAACTTTTATTTTGAAGTCTACACTCGCATACCACCTCGAAAGACCCACATTTATCACAGCTCTCAGAGTGGGAGCTCAGTGTCAGTGAACAGGGCGATCCTCCTCTGAGAAGCTTCATAAAAGTGGGTGAACTTCTCAGTGGTATGTGCACTCCAGTGTGGCTTCAGACGAGCCTTCGGCTTGCCCAGGTCTGCTGATACAGAATCGGATGCACTGATCAACAAACCCAAACAAAACTTTTGGAAAAAAACAAAAGACAGCGGCCACAGAAAACATCTCTAACATGTTTTCCAAATGTGAAAAAACACATTGCAATGCTGACATTTACTGGAGCGGGTGGAGGAGTGTTTGCAACACAATGATCTTAGACAACTTTGTTGTTTTGTGGGGGGAAATAAATGCAACGCTAATGTCAGCTTAAAATTCCTCGATCATTGTGAGGCGGCAAAAGGACACTCCAGCACCGTATCATCGATAATGCCACACGATGATGCAAGGATGAGACGCGAGGGAACGGGAAGTCGCTGGACCTCAAAATGCCCTCAGTGGTATCGTCGCAAAGACGGCGAGAGAAGCAGAACTGCATCGGTGTGCATACACGAGGCTTTTATTTGAACCGTTTTCATCCTTGGGCATTATCTGGACAGCTCCCTGAAGGTTTGATCTGAGCATGTGTTCACAGGATAAACACACGGCTCAGTGGCACAGAAAGGTCGGAGAGCCCGGCTTTTGGTTCCCATGTTGTGGAAAAGAAATAAAGAAGTTGGGGACTATTGCAGCTGCAAAAATAAAAGATAAAAAAATGGGGAAATGAAAGGCGTGGGACAAATGAATGCGTGATTTAATTCTTATTTCAGGGGCTGAGAAAAGACAGAAAAAAGGAGAAATCTCGACTGTGGGCTTCGTTAAAAGTCCCACGTGGATTCTTGTGTAATTTTTAAGCCTAAAAATTCAGGCTGCTATTGGGTGGAAAGGGAGGGGGCGGGGTCTCTATATATAAGTGTATTACACACATAGCCAACATTTGGTCGTCTGGTACTGAAAGCTTTGGCTTCTCTAACCTTTCTCAGCCGCTTTTCCTCCTGCCTGCTTGTCCTTCTCAGCAGCAGGGTCCTCCCTCATCAGCGGCGAGGTGAGAGATATGGTCACCTGCATTTTGGGCTCCTTGCTTGAAAATATCACGATGTTCGCCTCCTCGGGGTGAGCCTGCACCTCATACTGATCTTCAGAAAAAGTCTGCCGGTTAAAAGGACACTCGGGATTACTCACTACAGAGGAGAAGTGGCGTCGGGACAATGAATAGCCTTGTTTGGCAGTAATACAGGGACGGACTGAGATATTTTTAACTCGACTTCTTTCTTTCTTTTTTGTCCCCTTCAAGACAATTTAGTTCCCTTATTTAAAAAGCTCAAAAGCTGTTCATCGACAGTAACTTTGTAGCCATAATACTTATTAAAAGAAAGGGGCTGCTAAGGCAGAAAAGTCCCATCTCACTCTGTAGGGTTCAGGTGTCGTAACCAGGCAGTAAGTCTAAAGATCAGTGAAAAGCACCTTCGGTCAAACACTCGTGGCAGCTACAGCAGGAGGAAGAAATGGTGAATAATTACAACACAACCTCGTTTCCTCTGTCTTGCGAACGTTAATCTGAAAGCAGCAACAATTTAAAAATGCACATCGGTCTTCCCGCTCGGCCGTGATCATGACAGGATCTCACCCAAAGCCACAAATCACACAGTATCCCCACAAAGTCGTGTCTCTGAAACAACAACGAATTCAATTCATTCGTAGCTTCACTGTTTAATGCGTTTTTAATTTCGTACAGTCACGTTAGAAATAAAAGCACACTTTCTTTAGCTTCACAGCTTCACTTATCAGGACTTAATCTGCTCATTAGGTCTTAATTTAAACACAATCTCAGAATTACATCACATATTACTCAGTGTCAGTATTTATTTAACAAAACATTTATAAAATGCAGAAGCCGTGCGTGGAAATCTTACTCCACCCTCTTGTTTTCACAATAATTAGCCAAGTATGAAGCGTTCGTACGTGTGTCATCACAGTCCTCCCAGGAGCTCGAGTACGTTCATACGTCAACACTCTACAGGTTTGAGTCAGCTTGTTAACGTTTGTGTCAGTATAATTATAAAAAGACTGAACGAGTGCAGGTTGCCAGGAGACTCTTATCTCTAAAATCGACACAGCAGCAAGACGTCTGAGGAAACCACATGACTTGGAACGAATTATCTCAGAGGCGTTTGACCACAATGCACATGAAGACCAAACACATCGAGGTATCAGCAAAAGCCCCTCAAACCAGCTGTTAAACGCAGCCGATGATTTGGGCTTGTTTCACAGCCACAGGAAACCATGAGGGCAGATATACGTCCCCACAAAGGTTTCTCAGATCAGCTGTCCTGTCCCTCCTTGCTGTCCCCAAACTGAGAGTGTGAGGTGTTAATATTGTTTACATTTTTCTGTACTGTTACTTTTCCTTTTTGGTTAAGGTGTCTTTTTGTATTTTATTACAGTCTTTTAACTCAGCGGTCCCCAACCCCCGGGCCTCGGACCGGTACCGGTCCGTGAGTCGTTTGGTACCGGGCCGCGAGAGTTGAGGCTCAGGTGTGAAATGTTTAGTTTTCAGGGTTTTTATCGGTTTTCAGCGTTATTTTGTTATCGTTTTTATCGTTAACTCGGTTAACTCGGTTATCGTTAACTCCTGGGTCTTTTCACGTGTGTTATGAATAAATCTTCTCGGTACCGGTACTAGTTTTATTTTGTTGTATTTATCCGCGACACCTTAAAGGCCGGTCCAGGAAAATATTGTCGGGCATAAACCGGTCCGTGGCGCAAAAAAGGTTGGAGACCGCTGCTTTAACTGAACCGCACCTCGGTCGGCTGTGTTGGATTGGCGCCGTCTGCCTGACAGCCAAAGCTTGCCCAAATATTGGAGTCGTGCAACAGGACAGTGACTCAAAGAGCAGAATGACCGAAAAGAGAAGGCGCACAGATGTTAACCTTAAGAGAGCTGTGCACAAACCTCAGTGAGGTGAAGCGATGCTGGAAAGACGAGTGAACCAAAATGCCTCTACGATGACGTAAAGGACTGACAGTCATACAGAAAGGATTGAATCATAGGGTGTCCTACGTGTTTCCACACTCTGCTTCTGCATTTTAATTTTGTTTTGTTAAACAGACGAACACACAACGCACTACGTCACGCTTTGTTGCTCATCCCTCTACGGAGTATTTTTATTACGTCCTGACAAGTATGGACCGGGTGTACTTTCCTCTTATCACGACTGTACGTGTGGATGACAAACTGCTTTTTTCTGGCTCTGGGGGACACATGCATACAGTCACCTGCTCTGTACCTGATGAACTGCAGTGGGATTTTTCTGTATTCGAGTTGCTAAAACCTCGTTTCCTCTTGTATAACAAACAGTATTACAAGTGAAAACTTCCGGTTTTCTGTCTTTTTCTTGCACAACTGTGAAACCTCAGGGTCCAGGCCTTATGACTGAAGCCATAAGTCAGTGATGACAAACTTTAAAATATCTACAGCGCCTCATAACTCGACTGCATATCGAAATATTTCTGTTCTGCTTTTTAATCCCACATACAGTAACTGTCACAATAACTCAGGATCAAAGCCCCACACATCACAGAAAGATGAAACCGTCGCCTAAAGTGTGTCTTCTGTGAGATTTGCTTACCGCCAGCTCCTTTGGCAGCTGCTTGGCGATGCTCTTCAGTAACGAGATGGTGGGTTTCTTTGCAGTCAGCAGGATGAGCTCCACATTTCTGTCTCCGCGAAGCAGCAAGCCTTTGGCCAGGATTCCCACCCTCATCACGCCTTTCAGCAGCCGGGCCGGACTCTCGGTCCTGTCGGGCAGACACACACAGGCTTGACAGGTTGCTTTGATTTGTTTCTATTCTTCTGCACGTAAAATAAATAAATAAAAATCACATGCTGGGAATTATCTGCCAGGTTTTTACCCTTTTTCATCTCCTCCTTCAGCAGCACCGTCATCAGTCAGTGTTTCCTTCTCCAGCAGAGAGTCTGACACCAGTTTCAGCGCTCTCTCCGAGTGGGAGACGATCCTCTGAACAGCCTGCAGCTCCTCTTCCACCGGGTAAATAGTGGAGTGCTTGGCCATGATGTGGCGGTCGTCAAGCGAGTCAGGACGCCGCACACAAGACTGAAGCGAGACGGGAGGAGAAAGTGGAATCAGATCTTGTTTTTCTTGTTGTTTTTCCAGGTAACAGATGAACAACAAAGATGCTGTTGCAATGCTCACCAGTAGAGGGGGCACTGGCATCCCGGGGCGGCTCATCAGAGGTGGAGGTGCCATCCTGCGTCTCTGCTCCCCCCAGTACATCTGCTCCTCCTCCACTCTCCTCCAGTACAAGTCCTCCTCATATCGCCTGCAGGAGGAGGAAAGGATTCGAATGCCATTCGTCAAGATTTATTTTTTCCAGCGGCGAGAGGCGCGCGCTCTGTCTGCCATTAATAATACATCAGACTTATAAAAAGTCCTGCACCAAAATCTAGAGCATCGCCTAAGATTCAGCTGAAGTGAACCTGAGCATGTGAACAGGGAACTTTTTAATCTGGTGAAACGATGAAATCTGAAAAATGTGACGTCTGATTTCATTGTAACGTTTCTCTGGGGGTCAGTGATATCAGAAACATAACATGAGTGTAAAAATAAGATGAAAAATGACATTTTTCCACGCATTCATTAAAATCTGCCAGTCAGCTGCTCAAATTTGGCACATCCTCTTTGGTTTTACCTGTACGCATGCCCCGCCCCCAGGTCAACGTCTGACTCTGACCTCATCTCCATGTGCCAGCGCTGCTCGTCATCTCTCTGCCGCTTCAGCACCGCCTTCTGCTTCTGCTTCTTCAGCTTGCTCTCCTGCAGCTTCCTGGCCCGGTTACTAGGTTTGATCTCCACGGGAAGCTCCGGGTTCACTTTCTTCTACAGAGGGACACAACACATGTGATGAACATGCTCTCTTCTACTCTGTCTCTTCGCAGATTACCCGACAGCGTTTTTCTTTCCATTTCAAGTTTCCATAACGGACTTAACCCTTTTAAACCGGTCAGAGCAGCACGCTTCGTTTTGCGTAACTATTTTTAAATCCCGGTAGCTCTGCAACCACGTAAGCTAGCACAATAATGTTTTTTGCATATGAAACTGGAGGAGTTGTACTTACATCTTATGCCATCAGCTTGTCCTCGGTCACAGTTTCCTTCCACATATAACTTTGCAAAAACTGCATAAAAAGCGCTTGCAGCAACAAAAACATAATATTCCAGAAATACGCTTTGCCGATCCGATCAGCTGTTCCTAACACTTCCTACGTCCATCAGCGCGAACTTTCGCATGTCCGCCATGACCTGCCCGAAACCGGAAGTGACGTCATTTTGCAGAAATGTAGTTTTTTACCATCAGGGCTTCATGAGCCTATACTGGTGTTTTTAAAAGTTATGTTTGACTTTATGACTTTCTGTGTGGTTTCTGGGATGCTTAGGACTCATATTGCACTGCTGGAAATAGTTTATTTTGATGCATATGCTGCTTTTTTGCAAATTTGCATTATAATATTTATTTTCGTTTTTCCTGCAGTGTATAAAAATTGGTGTATTTCAAAAATAAAACTATGAAGACACGCAAAATAAATTTCCTGTGGTGGGAAACTATTTTGTGCAACTTTTTTGTATTTACAGTTTTGAGGGATAAGCCTCTTAAATTTCTCTAATTAGAAATATATGTTAAAAAAACAAAAACGATTTTCAATTTTTTTGTAGTTTATTGCACTTTTTTGCAATTTATGTAATTACTATGCACTTAATGCAGACATATTATTAAATTTGGGCTGTAATGGTTGTATTGATGTATATCAACTTGAAATGCTCCCAAAAATGGCTCCACAGCAGGTAAAAATATAATATAAGCTCTGGCGGACTTGGTTCTATGGTAGGTCTTAAAGGGTTAAACCTCCGTTTGGTTCTGGACAGCTGAGATGGAACGACTCCGCTTAGAACCAGATTCTACACAAATCCATTTGAAAATGATCCTCATTTGATTTCATACCTCAGCGCTCTCTCTTTAGCACCACCCGATGTCCACTTTGTAAACGACGAGCAGGGTGTGCTACTTTGTGGCTGACAAGATCAGGTTACGGTCTTGCTCAGTCGGAATCCATCACATCATATTTGGTGCTCAAAAACATCCATAAAGAAAATTCCCTGGCATATCTCAGCGGAGCTGTTTGGGAATCACAGCTAAACTGTCATTTAAGCGCGTGCTATTACTTCACAACAGACACATGGTTTCAGTGAGGATTGTCAAACTCTGCAAAAGTTCCAGAATATGCAGCTTTGGCTCAGCAATGCTCTTTATTTCTACCTTGTATTGCAGCCGGTGCCTTCTTCCCTTCAGGTGCATGTCTTTCGCGTTGGGGTCATTGAAGCTGCACTCGCACAGTTTACAGTGGAATCGAATCACTTTTCCATCATCATTACGAACCTGAAAACGAAGAGAAGTGGCATGAGTTTGAAACAGTAATGAAACCTTTATAAATGCAGCTCATAATGACGGGAAATGACGTGTAATGTTGTCACAATTAGGCTCCATGTCAGTCCTGATAACTGCTACAACAATCACCTTCACTAATATCAGAGATATCTCTTGGTTAACCAGAATGCTGCTGCGTCCCATGATGACTGGAAACTGCCGGCAGGATAAAGCAGGTAAATATAACCTCACAGCATTTCGCTGCCGTCCGTCACTGGACTGCCATCAAACCCTTCTCCTACCTACCTCTTCTACATAGTCGTGTCCCACTGGCTGGATGTCTCCCTGGCCTCCAGCTCTGTCTCCATCCTCATCCTCGCTCTGCGGGTCCATCTTCTGGACTGACGGCTGCGCAGGCTCTTCGACCTTGGCTGCTGCCACCATCACCGGCGCCGCTGATGTCGCTGCAGCTGCAGTGGGAGTGCTGGCTGGCTTATTGGCTGTGAAGCAGGGCAAATGTTAACACTTTCAGGAGGTCGCTGAAGGCATAGTCGAGGCTCGTTTATTGGAAGACGCAGCTCTTCTACTTCCAGTTTGATCCCCGAGTTTAACAAGTTTCACAACTACAGGGATTACTAAGAAAGAATATCCAGTAAGCGTTAAATGAAACGGCTATGGAGAGATACACGACTGACTAATAAACACTAAACATCATTCGATGTGAACTAATTTAACGCAACCACAAAGAGAACACAGAATATTCCTTTTCTGTCCTTGCAGGTGACAATTCTCCGCAAACCGTTAAAGAGCTGTTAAATCTTCCTCATCTTATCGTTTTTAATCAAACAAAACAGCATTTCTTCATTTTTACAGGTTCTAGTCATCGTATTGTTTGCATAGCGTGCCTTTGTCTTGTGCTCAGCGCTGTGCGCCGTCTAAGTCAAGTTGCTTAAAACAAATAGTCCCCATAGGTGCATTAATAGACTGCAATTCATTTTACTGATTTATAGAAACTAAACACTACAGTTGCAGCTGCACTGCAAACGTGTTTCGTGTGAAATTGCATTTCAGTTTATTTTGTTTACGCTGGTACGATCTGCCTCCAGAGAGGAGACCACCCTGACCTCTGACCTCTGTGATGTTGGTTTTTAGTTCTAGTTTTATTTTAGTTGTTTTAGTTGATTCTGTGCTGTTTTAATTTTTATGTATTATGTGTTTTATTTAGTGCCGTCAGCGTTAATCTCGTTAAAATGACGTCAACGCCATAACTGCATTAATGCAGCAAATCTCGGTTAGCGAGTTAGCGCGGATCGCCCCATGCGCGGGGCTGCACAGCGTCAACGCGTTAGCGCTAGTGATGTGCGGATCGATCCTGAAATATCGATTCCTCCGATATCAGTCATTTATGTTCTAGAATCGATTCTCATATTAAAATATCGATATTTTAGTAATTTAGAGTAAATTTGTAGTTTATCATTAACAGGAACACAGTGGAAAGAAACTATAACATTCGGATTGTCTACATTCAAAGGAACTACTTCCTCTTCCACCTTTCATAGTCATGTGCAAAATACGGCTGTGTAAATGTCTTGCAGCCCCTTGGCGCACTCACAACAATGGCTGAGCGTAATTGTGCGGACGTACTTTACCTCCACAAACAGCTGAGACGTGGTTTGCATACATGTGGCAAAAAAGAGTTGTTGTTGTACTAGGGAGACATTCAAAAGGGCTGTTGGGGGGGGGGGGTGATAAATACATTTTACAGGGTTTATTTATCGGATAAAATACGTTAAATGTCACCGTTATTATTGGCCGGCCCGGAAACAGCGGGGATGTACAAATTCAGAGGCTGCTTCCATCTGAGGACCCGGCCTCCGCGGTCTAAAGCCGGGTAGTAGGTCACGAGCTCCCTCAGTGTAGTGAAACTATACTGAAAATATAACCGGGCGCTGACGTAAACTCTTCTGTTTAATCATTTTCTGTTTGACAATTATTCAGCTGTGTGAAAACCCCGGAGGAACCCTCCCGAGGGATTAATAAAGTTAAATTTAATTTAATCTAATAACTCTTAGCCAAACCGATTTACTCACGAACAAATAAAACACTGAAAAAGCCAAACAATAACATTTTTAAGTTATCAAAGTGACTTATATATCATGTTTAACCTGAGTAGCGAAAGACCGCGGGGGTTTGAAGACAATGTGTCGATGGGCTCAGATATTTGAAGTTTACACAGCTACATTCTCACCTGAAAATATGTTAAAAGTTATTTTGCGACCCAGAAAGAGAAATAAGAGTAATATTAAAACTAAGTAGCTGCAGTAGTAGTAGCCATAGTTGGAAACTGGAATTGGCTGGGCCGCGCTATGAATTCTGCGATATGGTTTTTCAATTTTGTTGTCCGGGTGGAAAATCGGGGAAAATTCGGGAGAATGGTGGCTCCGGGAGATTTTCGGGAGGGGCACTGAAATTCGGTATTCTCCCGAAAAAAATCAGGAGGGTTGGCATGTATGGTTGTGGCAACATCACTAACCTTGTCAAACACCTCAGAGTAAATCATATCACAGAATATGACGAGCTTATGTTGAGACGAACTAAAGAGGAGGAGAGGGACAGGTGCTGCTAGGGTGAGACAGACGTCTCTCACGGAGTCCTTTAGTGCTGCAGGCAACGTGTTCAAATGTTCAAACTTCAGGTTTTTTATTTCTATATGATGAACTCTGCATTATTAAGTGATAAGAACAAGGAATCTGATGTCCTGTAATCATTATGAAGCTATAATTTGAGATACAATAAATAAGTTTTTGTACAAAGTATCGGATCAGTATCGTCGATACCACCCTGAATATTACTCGGTATCAGATCGGAAAGGAAATCAGTGGTATCGCACATCACTAGTTAGCGCTGTTAGCTCATTAGCGCTGTTAGCTCGTTAGCGCGGTTAGCTCGTTAGCGCGTTGACGCGGTGCAGCACTAGTTTTATTTTTTACTGTTTTGTTTTATTCTATTGGTCTTAACGTATTTCCTGTAGAGCTCGTTGGTCCTGTGCTGGGGTGTTAAAGTAATAAAGATGGATATAGATGATGAAGAGGCGCAACTTAGATCATCTGTGAAATCACCCAAAACATAAATATAGACATAAACCATACAAACCTGCTAAATGTTTTTCCTTTGAATTATTTTTATTATGGTTGTTATTATTACCATTCTTAAGGTAAGTGTGCACTGTTCATCTGAATTAGTGAACACTGAATATTAAAGATCCAACATTTTATAACAGCTGAACAAACTTACAAATGACAGTTATTCTGGAAGGTGGGGGCTTCTTGACTGGTGTTGTTGTTTTAGCCGAGCTGTTTGCAGCCACCGGTTTGGGAGCTGCAGCAGGAGTTGCAGTGGTCGATGCAGAAGTGGAGGAGGACGAGGAGGAGGGGGCTGAAGGCTTCCCGGCTGTCGTGGTTGTGACAACTGGAGTAGAATTCACTAACACTGGCTCAGTGGAAGGTATAGGTTTCCCCAGCTTGGTGTGAAGTTTCACCACCTTTCCGAGGTCGACAAAGACAGACACAGGGAGACAGACCCATTTAAGGCTGCTGATACTTAATCCCACCCCAAATCCCTCTGGGAGGTTTTGTTCCAGGACTTGGCAGGTCAAGTGGAACATCACATGCTTACGCCACAGTCACAATCACTCCTGAAAACATGTCAGCTGCTTATTTTATTCCTTTAATAACAACAAATATGGACAGACAGAGAAATGGGGAGAAAAGCCCCACAGGTATGCGTACCTTCTGATGTTTGGACCCACGGATATGAGCAGCATAAGCATCCACTCCTGTGCAGGAGACGTCACATAACTCACAGCGTAACTGCGTCTGGACCCCTCTGGGGCCATTGCTGGTCCCCGTCTGCCCTCCAGACTTTAGGGCTGCTTCCTTTTTCTTATGCTTCTGGCCCTCCAGATGCTCCCGGTACGTCTAATGCAGTAAATAAAGATAAAGCCAGTCAACAATACGAAGCATCTAAAACAGTCGTGGCAGCAAACGCTAATATTCTAACATCTTTTTTAACCCTTTAAGACCTACTATAGAACCAAGTCCGCCAGAGCTTATATTATATGTTTACATGCTGTGGAGCCGTTTTTGGGACCATTTCAAGTTGCTATACATCAATACAACCATTATAACCCAAATTTTAATAATATGCATGCATTAAGTGCATAGTAATTACATAAATTGTAAAAAAAAAAGTGCAATAAACTACAAAAATTTTTTTTGTTTTTTAACATATATTTCTAGTTAGAGAAATTTAAGAGGCTTATCCCTCAAAACTGTAAATACAAAAAAGTTGCACAAACTAGTTTCCTACCACAGGAAATTTATTTTGAGTGTCTTCATAGTTTTATTTTTGAAATACACCAATTTTTATACACTGCAGGAAAAACGAAAATAAATATTATAATGCAAATTTGCAAAAAAGCAGCATATGCATCAAAATAAACTATTTCCAGCAGTGCAATATGAGTCCTAAGCATCCCAGAAACCACACAGAAAGTCATAAAGTCAAACAGAACTTTTAAAAACACCAGTATAGGCTCATGAGGCCCTGATAGGCCAGGTCATGGCGGACATGCGATAGTTCGCGCTGATGTCTATTCCAACGTAGGAAGTGTTATGAACAGCTGATCGGATCGGCAAAGCATGTTTCTGGAATATTATGCTTTTGTTGCTGCAAGTGCTTTTTATGCAGTTTTTGCAAAGCTATATGTGGAAGGAAACTGTGACCGAGGACAAGCTGATTTAATACAAGGCATTATATAAATTAGAATTAATAAGGTGCTCCTATTTGGTGCTGTGTTACAGAAGCATCTGTTGTGCTCAGCAGCCTCGGTTAGCTTGAATACTGGGACAGGAACATATTCTCTACTGGCCCTACTGGCGCTCCAGCTCACTGCAGACTTCCAGAGTAGCAGGAGGACATCTGTTACTAGCTTCAAGGTCCTTTATAAGAAGGCAGCAAAATAGTCACAACAACAGCAGTAAATGACTCGTCTGATAGAGCCGTGCGGCCGCCGCAGATAACGTGCCGAAAATATTGAAAACACATCAGCGAAGCTCCAGAAACACAAAATTAAAAATGTTTTCCTCATTTCTGATCGCCTACCTGAGGGCCTGCACAGCTGATCTTGCAAATGTCACAGTAATGAAGCTGCGGCTGCTTGGGAGGCCCTTTGGGCTTCTGCAGCTTGCTCTGGTGAAACGTGGGCTTTTTGTAGGCGTTTCCAGTCGGAGCGGTCACCATGTTGCTGCCCGAGTTGCTCCAGGACGAGCTGGTCAGCTGCTTGGGCGGCGGCTGAACGGGGGCCTGCGGCTGCTGCGGCTGCTGCGGCTGCTGAGGTTGCTGTGACGGCTGCGGCTGCGGCTGGGACAGAGTCTGCTGGGGCGGCTGATAATAGGTGGGGGTGGATGCCGAGGTGTAGCCGACTGAATCATAACCAGAGTAGCTAATGCCTGAGGGGAGAGAGAGCAGAGAGAGGGACACTAAAGCAAGCAGGATGTGGGTCAAACAGTCAGCAGGAAATAAGCTGCATTCAGTTTCATCCACATCTGAGCTTCAGCTTTACAGATGTCAGTGATGTAACACATCATCCACCAATGAAAGGCAAACATTTATTCACTGTAAAATCATTTAGTCTGAGTTTGCTTTCATTTGAATAATCTGTGTAACATTTACCGTGTTTACCTGTCAGCTACATTAGTTTCTACCTTGCTTCTTGTTTTCCACATCCAACATGTCTGAGCTTCAGCTTTGATGAGTAATATCAGATTGTATGTAACTCAGCACGAATTAGCACGAGCCTGTGTGCAGTTAGTTAAATGTGCAGCTAATTAAACAGGTTTTCCAGCTTTAGCCGATGACTTATCAGTGTTCAGTTCTACCTGAAACAAAAATATTAGGGGTGCAACTCGTATCGATATTGAACCGTTCATACAGTGCTTTCGGTTCGATACGCATATGTATCAAACAATACAAAATTTTTCATTTATTTTATCAATTTTTCTTCTGACAATGCTGTCTGTGTTGAGCGCTCAGTGAATCTGCGTTCGACTACTCCGCCTAGGCTGCACTGTCGAGCGCAGATCCACTGAGCGCAGCGCAAGCTAGCGAGACGGAAGCTAAGCTCGTTGCAACATGGCAAATTGAACCTCCCCCACCCTCATTCAGATCTGGCGTTTGGAACTATTTTGGTTTTCATGTGACGTATGACCCTGAAGGTAAGCGCGTCATGGACTAAAGTAAAAGAGTATGTTGGATGTGCCACGCAATGCTCAATTACATGGGTGGGAACTAGTGCGTTAGCGCAGTTAGCTCGTTAACGTGTTGGCCGTCCAGCCCCACGCAGCGATCCGCGGTAGCTCGTTAACGGAGATTTGCCGTGTTGTGGCGTTAACGTCATTTCAGATTAACGCTGACAGCACTAGTGGGAACACAACGAATATGACTGCACATTTACTCCGACATCATCCTCGTGCAAAGACAAGTGGAAGCAGACAAAAACAACAAGCACGCATGCTACAAACTTTACCCGAGTCATTTAGACAGCCGTTAGCACATGATTCTCCTTATGGGGACCTGATATGTTTAATATGCTGCTGAGAATATAGCCCAGAAGAAGCGTATAGTAGAGCTTTTATTTTGGAAAGAGACATTTCTCTGTAATAAACTCTCTTTTCCAAAGATGAGGGATTTCTCCATCAGATAGATTTATTTTTTTATTACTTTGTTGTTTCAGCAACATTAAATTAAAAAAACTGTACTTTTGAGTTTAAATATATATTTATAATTTTAATAAATGACAAATTAAAAAGGCATGAACATTTTTTGTATCGAAAAAATATCGAACTGTGACACCAAAGTATCGAACCGAACCGTGAATTTTGTGTATCGTTGCACCCCTAAAAAATACATAAAAAGAAATAACAACAAGTTGGCTGACATGTTAGCAGCTTTAAAGTGTGTCTATAAACCGATGTTGACGTCACCTGAGTAGGAGGTGGCTGCGACGCTGGAGCTGAACGAGGAGCCGAGCGTGTACGACGAAACTGGCGTTAGAGGCTGCTGGACGCTCGTGGACACTGGGTAGATGTTGTAGCTGGTAGACACAGAGCTGGAGGGGGCGAGGGGTTTCAGTGCTGTCACCTGCCTCTGGGGGGGAGGCGGCTGGTTGTACACAGTGGAGGTGGCTGGACTGTAAGCACTCTTCACTCCTACTGATACACAGAAATGCGACAGAATTGAGGGGTGAAGAAAAACAGAGGAGCAGCAGCACAGGTGGAGAGGAAGGACAGAGAGAGCTGAAGGATATGAGTCATAGAGTTCGTGTTCAAGAGAGTTTCTGGCAGAGCAGGCAGGATCTTCATTTCACTAACAAATGAGTGGCAGAGATGTGCACACAGAGAACAGTGCAGACGTTTTAGGCACTTGTGCGTTATCGGGCATGAGGCATTGTTCTGCATCACATCTGGCGTTTCGTCTCTGTGCCACGCTCACAAAGAGTCAATCAATACATTTCTGCTTCAATGATTTCCAGGGACAAGGAACAAAATAAAGACAATAAAGCTGCTGAGGTTATCGGCAACTCGAAGGAGCTCAGGGGACGTATGTGAGCCATCAAAAGCTGCTGTCTGGTTTCGAAGGACATTTATAGAAGGAAAAACAGCTTGTAGGGATCCGAAGATGCTCATGTGTTCATACAATCAATAACAGCTGCACTGACTTTAAAAGTAGGGCTGCCACAAACGATTATTTTGATAGTCGACTAGTCACCGATTATTTTTGCGATTAGTCGACTAATCAGATCATCATCCATTGGACGTAAAACGTACAGCTTATTGCACCAGCAGCATCTGCTCTTATATAACTATCATTAGCTTACAGCTTTAAGTGTTTAAGGTCTGTGCTAACTAAAAATAAACACAAGATGATAGTTTATTAAATTTTAATGAAATTTGCAGATTGTTTCGGTGAAGTTTAATAAACTCCTTGCTACCTAAAATATAACAGGACACCGGAGTAAATTCTCCAGCATCTCACACTTCTGATAATCAGCTGTCTGCTTGATGTTTATTCAGCTGTGTAAAAACTATAACTTTAATCTCAGCCAAACCGATTTACTCAGGAACAAATAAAATACTATAAAAAATACTAAAAAAAAAAAAGCCAAACAATAACATTTTGAAGTTATCTAAGTGACTTGTATATGTTTAACCTGAGTAGCGAAAGACGGCGGTGGGTTTGAAAATGATTTCCCGGGAGTCCGGTGTTCTCACGGCTCTAGTTAGCCTAGCCCCCGGCTAACTATCGAGCTAGTGGGTAACAGACGTCTCCGAAAACGTCGGCGCGCTTTTGAAAATATGTGGTGTCTTGATAAACTGAGCAGATATTTGAGGTTTACACAGCTACATTCTCGCCTGAAAATATGTTAAACGTTTATTTTGTGACCCAGAAAGAATAATAAGAGTAATATTAAAACTAACTAGCTGCCGCCATTGTTGGAAACTGAGCTGGGCTGCGCTATGAATTCTGGGACACAGCTTCTTCTTCTTCTTCGGGGTTTAACGGCAGCTGGCATCCTTGTACATGCAGTGCTGCCATCTTCTGTTTCAGTCCGTTATTACACTCTTAAATCCTACTACTTATTCCTGCGTCTTTTGTGATCTTACAAAGCTTCAAACGACGCGTCGACTATTAAATCAGTCGTCGACGATTTTGATAGTCGACGTAATCGTGACTAGTCGACTAATCGTGGCAGCCCTATTTAAAAGGCCATATGTCGGACATCACAGCAGCATCCAGCAGCTCGTGACATTTCTAGAATAAAGTATCACTGATGAGTCACAGGACGCTGCTCCCAATCGAGCCGCTGCAGGACGAGTTAGGCACCGACAATCTAACCAAAGAAGAAGCAGAACGGTTTGCTCAGCTGCTGGACTTTATTCCTCCAAACTGAGAAACTGTGACTGATATCGATGTCTTATTTAAAAGGAAAACTGTAACAAGGGTATCAAGAGCTACGTTAGATCACAGGCTAACTCGTGTTTCTTGGACACAACATGCTATATTAAAAAAATGACCACTCTGGTCAACTTCCTGTACCAGTCAGTGTTTTCTTTTATTCACAGATCTTTGTTTCTTTATTCACTGAAACCAAATGAGGTTAAACTTCCACGCTGAACCTTTTTAATCGTGGAGAATGTAACAGGCTGTATGTGTCATGAAAAGTTCTCCCAGACGATGAATCGAGTTGAAAAAGTGAGAAATCCTAGCAAAGAAAAATAATCACAGGTTCCCTGCAGGGAAGGCAAAGATGGTTTACATGCACCAACCCAATATTATTGTCCATAAAAAGCAGAAATCAACTCATTTTACACTGTTTGGACACTGGGAATGAAACTACAAAGACTCACCAGTCTGGTAGTAACTCTCTGTAGGCGTCCTTTGAGCCGTTGCTATACTCGTCTGGTAGTACTGTTTATTGTCATAGGTAGTCACTGCAGCAGGACGCCCGTAATTGTAGTTGTCCTGCTGGTGTTCACAAGAGATCATCCAACCCACACATATTAAAACTTGAGCAATGCAGACAATTTAATCGTGCACAGATTCTCTCTCAGATTAAATCATCTGAATTCTAAAATTCCTCAAAACAAAACCTGCTTTGCAAAAATATGGCATGCAAAATGAAACAGAAGAGCAGAAATCATAAGAGAAGCGCAAAGAAACTGACCGTGTCTGAGTATACCTGGTACGTCTGTGGGGTAGTGGTTGGCTGCGGGGGATCGGGCTGTCTGTAGGTGTAGTCCGGGGGCGCCTGGTGGCTTTGATAGGCCGGGTAAGGGGCCGAGACCACAGGCCGGGCGGCCTGGACCGGAGCTGGAGAGTATGAGGCGGTCACAGCGTGAGCCACAGCCGGAGCCTGCTGGACGCTGTAACTCGCTGTGGATGGATGGGAGTAAGCCGGGGGAGGCTGGGTACTGCAGGACAGGAGAGGGAGGAAAGGAAGACGCGACATTTAAATGACTCAAAACATTTTGACATATCTTGTCACACCCACGCTGTCAGGTATTTACCACAGGAATGTGACAAACCAAGCATTCAGTCCAAAATATCCTTGTTAGCTGACGCACAGACCACAGTGGTGAGTCACTAACATCAGCATCAGGTGCAAAAAGGAAACTGCTATCACTTATCTTAGTTATTTAAACTGCAACCAAGAAACAGCACGGACACGAACACAGTGGTGATCATTTTACTCAGTTTACATCCCTTTACATGCATGCATAAGCATGCACCTCACTGCGTTTGGCACCGCTTAAATGCTAAACTGCATTTTTGTTTTTGGAGTCAGCACGCTGTGCAGCACCAACAACGCTGAGACTAATTTAAACTGAAACGTTAATTACAGCAGAAATGAAAGATGATAATCAAACACAGTTAAGAAGTAACTACAGAATACTTCTCATTGATGATTACAGTGAACAAACTAATCCGAGAAAGCAAAGAATAATGATACACTCCCTCACTGAAACCACAGTGCGGTGAATAAATATGTAATTCATGATTTATTTATTCATTTTTTCTCTTGCAGTAACACAGATATTGTGATGCATCACTGTAGACCGAGCTGCAATGTCTGTATCGTGTTTTAGAACATGAGAAAAGACGAGACGGGGAAACACCCTTCAACCTTGTTATGAGTGCTGACATTGCAGAGCTGGTCCACCAGAGGGCACTGTGCAGCTGTTCTGCTGAATTTGGAGAGGCCACAAACAAGAAGCTAACTGAGAAGCGTCAGAGAGAGTAAACAAGTGCTTGTTAATGAAAATCTGTTTATTTTTTGTGCACCTCAAAAAAAAGAAAGAAAAAAAAGACGCCAATAAAATGAAATTTTAGCTTTTTAAATCAAATATTAGTAACTAAAAATCCAATATTGGTCAGATTCTAGTATTATGACATCATATTGATATGGAGTCGCGGTGAAGAGGGAGCTGAGTGTAAAAGCGAAGCTCTCAGTTTACCGGTCGATCTACGTCCCTACCCTCACCTATGGCCACGAGCTGTGGGTAGTGACCGAAAGAACGAGATCGCGGATACAAGCGGCAGAAATGAGCTTCCTCTGAAGGATGGCTGGCCTCTCCCTTAGAGATAGGGTGAGAAGTTCGGCCATCCGGGAGGGGCTCAGAGTAGAGCCGCTGCTGCTCCACATCAAAAGGAGCCAGCTGAGGTGGTTCGGGCATCTGACAAGGATGCCTCCTGGGCGCCTCCTGGGTGAGGTGTTCCGGGCATGTCCCACCGGGAGGAGGCCCCGGGGCAGACCCAGGACACGCTGGAGAGATTATATCTCTCGGCTGGCCTGGGAACGCCTTGGTGTTCCCCCGGATAAGCTGGAGGAGGTGGCTGGGGAGAGGGAGGTCTGGGCCTCTCTGCTTAGGCTGCTGCCCCCGCGACCCGGCCTCGGATAAAGCAGATGAAGATGGATGGATATTGATTCTTAGCTCTCATCTCATCAGGTCCAGTCCAAAAAGGCTCGGCAGCGCCTGTACCACCTCCGACAACTGAGGAAGTTCAGGATCTCTCCAGTGATCCTCAGAACCATCTATGCAGGCGCTGTAGAGAGCATCCTCACACAGAGCATCGCATCCTGGTTTGGGAACAGCTGTGTTAAGGACCAAAAAGCTCTTCAGAGAGTGACCCGTACGGCACAACGCTGCTGCAGGACTGCTCCCCCCTCCCTTCAGGACACCTACACCAGGAGATGCTGAACTACAGCAGCTCAGATATTGAAGGACCCGTCCCATCCCGGGAACACGCAGAAGGTTCTGCACCATCCGGAGGAGCTTCCATCCAGGACCTGCCATCCAGGTCCTAAACCAGAACATGCCCCCCACCCCCCCTCAGCATCCATAAGTGACTGAGACAGGACTTACTCCTCTAACACACCCCACCCCGACTCTTCTAGACACTTTAACACCCATTTGCACAATGTACATCTTTCAGATTTTTCTGATTTTTTTTTAATTATTTATTTAATTCATTTAATGTACATAATTCACTTACTGCACATAATGTCCTCCTGTATATATTCACTAAATGTATATAATGTTCTTCTCCCCTTTTGCACAGTCGAGGAGCATCAGGATACACTTCACTGCATGTTGCACTTCTACAACTATGAACGTGACAAATAAAGAATCTTGAATCTGTATCATCACCAATCACTTTATAATACATGCATGGCTGCTCAGCATGTTTGCATGTTTCTGAAGGCACAGTAATTATAGGCAATGACATCAGTGACTCCAGCTGACAGCCTTCAGTGTCAGTCTGGCTTAAATTAAATGATGCCTTAAAGGCAGAGGTGTCACATTCATCGTCACTAACGGTCACACAGAGGACCTGAGCAACAATGACATATTTATACAGCTCACTGATATTTTTATGTTATAAATAAATCCAAGCAAAGTGATGAATTTTTAATGCTGTTCTGCAGATTTGTCTGCAAGTCTTCTGTAGCCTGTGGAGAAGGTTTCATATAACACAAAAACATTAATGAGGCGGATTGACTGTGCAGTGCAGAAACTGGATGTACACTAAAGCACAGCCAGCCTTTCCTGCTCCAAACGATGCGACTAGTTTAAAAGACTTACAGTGCTGCAGCTGCACGCATCCGTCTGTTACGCCTCATCTTTGTTTGCTTGGGGTTCAAACTTTAAACCAGCCATGTGAATTATATTCTTTGACAATACAGCAAACAGATACACAGCACTCTCTGTGCAAACATCTCCCACGTCAGTGGAAACTTTCCTTTCGCTGCAGTTAAAGCTCCACTCAAACCCGACCTGCTCTTCCCTGGAAATGTAGCTACATGCTGTGCCAACAATGGCCAATTCTTTGATTTCTCCTGTGCATTTCCAGCTACGTTTCACTGCAGTTTGTTGTATTTATCAGTGAGAGAATATCAATTAACACCTTAGTATAAGGAATAGTAATCATAGTCTCAACATAGGGACTCAACATAGGGACATAGGGATGTCAACAAATGTCAACGATGCAGAAACTACCGGAATGACTGTGAGGGAACGTACAAAGAAGTGTAAGAAACTTCCCAGGACTTGGGAAGTAAGAAAGTCCCAGCCTTTCATTTGTTTGTTTCGGGGCTGGCACTGCATGTACCAGGACACGACTGCAAGGTGATTAACACAGAAAAACCACGCACAAGCACAAATGTGTGGAGGGTCACGCCGTGGGCTCTACAATGATTCAGCTGTTAGTCAGCTTGTTAGATTGCACAAGCTGTGGAAGCACGCCTGTCTATTTAGTCTCGCATGGGTGCAAGGGGCACGCCACACAGCTACGACCTGAATTATGAAGCAGCTAAAGTAACAGGTGGGCCAGATTAAAATCTGTGAAGAGCAGGATTTGGTCCAGCTCGTAAGGTCACGAAAGAGCACGATTTTAATTAAAAGTACAAAACAAAAGCTCTGTGTGTTTCTTGACAGAGGAATTCCTGACAGCCCTTCAAACAGGTTTCAACACAGCCAAAAGAAAACTGCCAGCGAGCTCAGTTTATTTAGTGAAACTTTGAAAAATGTCTGCACGACAAATGGTCTGAATCAACAGAACGTGACAGACTTCTGCCAGAAATTTAGAGAAAACTTTAAAGAGCATCACACCATGTGCTCCCACAGATTTCCCCAAAAATGATTGGGAAATATTCAGAGACTCTGTTATTATGTTTAAACCTCTCGGCCTGTGAGTGTGCTGTAGATGTTTGGATCACTGCCCTGACATGATGAAGTGCAGAGTGAACTGGTAACTCCTGTCTATAACCAGTTTATCAGCACAGATGTGGTGTGCAGCACAAGGTTAAATACTGCATATTTTATCAGTGCTGCTGGCAGAGAATGACAGGGGTGAATTTTAATACAGGTATAGAAGACAAAAGCACAAAGAGGCCGCGGAGGAAAGCAGTCCACTCCGGTTTGTCAGGTTTGTTGGCTTAATGCAGCACAAACAGACAAAGCATGAAAACCGGATGATGGCTCCATCACATCACTAATTGATTACCTGTCAAATTGAAAGGCTAAATTAAGCAGGCAAACTTAGCCTAACCATGCAAATGCTGCTGCTGCTGCTTTTCCGAGGGCCTCTTTGCTCTGCATGGCTGCGTGTCAGATAAGTCAGAAAATGCGGTTTGGGGATACAAGACCGTCAGTGATGTCAGATCAGAGTTGGCCCTCTTTAATCCTAAACGCCGGCCAAAATCTAACCCGTCACAGCTGCAGCCAGCTCGGTTTAGTTACCCGGTTAAAACACTTCTTTCTACTGATCCCGTTTAATTATGTTACAGCACAGAAAGTGTCGAAGCATCGAACCAACTGGTGCAGCTGTATAGCGCTGTGGTTCACCTAATGTCAAGCTGCAAGCGCTGGCCTGCGATCTCGGCCAGCTAATGTTAGCTAACCGAACCAAGCGGGTCAAGCTAGCCGTGTATCCCTGCGCTGCCACGCAGCGAAACCCGACGGGTGACCGTGTCTCCGCCGATACACCTCGGCAACTGACACCTGCGGCTCAACGCGCTCGCTGACACCAACCCACGTCACATGAATTACCTGTACTGCGGACCGGCACCATGTGTGAAGCCGAAATAGTTGCTTGCAGCCATCTTGGCATCTCCGGTACAGTGTGCTGACAAACAGCAGCGGAGCGGTGACACCGAAACTCAAGATAGTTCCCCCCCTCGACTGCTGCTAACGGTCACATACCGGAACTGGATCGGAAAGACACGAAACGGTTACAAACAGGGAGCTTTCAGCGAGGAACTCCGTGTGCGCCATGTAAAGTCTGCGGTCAGTGTATAATTTCTATATATATATATGATATCCTTGTTAATATATATAGATTTTCATAACTTCTCCACGTAATCGCTACACGCATGCGCACTAAAAAAATGTAAAAAACAAAACAAAACGCTGAGATTAAAAATAATTCTTCTTCTCATTATTATTATTATTATTATTATTATTATTATCATCATCATCATTATTATTATTATTATTATTATTATTATTATTATTATTATTATTATTATTATTATAGAGCTAAATGACACCGTATATCTGTGTCTTAAACACTATTCAGGTATGGCTCAAAACTGTATGCCAGTGTAATGATAAACCCAACCTGAAACTGCTGAGATAATAGTGACATAACAGAGAGTGCGTGAGCTGTGGCATGAGAACACGCAAACCTTAGCAATAGTGCTAGAAATATAATATATTTAACCTTTACATGCTAAATGAAAATCTAGTGACATCCACAACTTACTATTTTTTAATTTATGTTCTCCTTTGCCCCACACAAACTTAATGCCCTAAATATATTTTTTTGGATCTGGTCTTATTTTACATTTCAACAAACAGATCATATTTTTTTAAAAACTGTAATTAAAAAAAGTCAATTTAACTAATTAACTCCAGTTTTATGCTTTAGTAAAGGCATTGCTTTAATTTGTTTCTCTCTCTCTTTTCTGCTTTTTATCTCTTTTACATTTTGTACTGATTTGTATAATTATTATTTGTTATACCAATTTTATGAACCATTAATTGATATATACGTAAATAAATACATTTTAGCGGAAACGGAAGTACGTTGGAGTGAATGCTCTCGCTTTGCTTAATACTCTGGGTGTGAATGGCTGGGTGATTGGACGGGTGTTGCGTGCCTCTGATAATTGAGGTACAGTCTAATGTTAACCCAGCTGCCCGGGGTGAGTCATACCAAGCACCATCACATTCAGCTCTTCTGCACGTTTCGTATAAAAGTGCACGCATGTCCACGATGCTAAAAAACATCGTTTGACCTTGGGGATTTAAAGGCATCAGCTCAGGATCCGTACAAAAAAAAGAAAAAAAAAGAGGAAAACCCTTATTATGCATAAGAGGGACACAAATATTTGTTAAAAGCTTTTTCTCCCGGGGAAATACTCACGAGGCCTTATGGACAGAATAAAAGAGACCTTTTAGGAATGTGCAGAACAAGTATTTTCAGCCATAGTATGCGGTGAAGCTGTAGAGATGATATGATTGGCTGGCAGAAAGTGAAGTAAGGGTCTGAATAATTCATGTTGTGGGGTAGCAGGTATGAAAGAGGCATGAGCAAGGAGGCATAGAGGCTGAAGAGAGGCTATGGATGGAGAGAGATGCTGTTGCCAGGGAACAGCAGCCACACAGACCACCACTGAAAACAACAGCAGGATTATCTGATGGGACTAAAAGGAGACAGAGGCTGGTGCTTATTTTTCCCAAGTTGCTGCAGGGATAAATAAGCTACTTCCATGGAGGAATGTAAATACAGTGGAAGCCCAAAGAAGCTTTTCAATTGATACTGTGGTGAGAAGAAAAAGCTTCTCCAAAGGTATTTGAGTCCACATGAAGGGAGAAGAGAGGGGGGGTCGATATATATAGAGAGAGAGATCACGATGCCAGAGCAGATGCGTTCCCATTAAAGGAATTTTGTGTCTCGGTGGTGTGGAAGTAGGAGCTGAGAGGCAAGGCTGTCAGCTCGCTCTTCACGGCCAGTCTTTCCCTAACAAAGGTGACCAGAGGCGGAGGAGAGGAGAGGGGGGTCCAGAACAGAGGTGCCCCCTGTCCTCAGACACCTGCTGCTGGCGAGCCGCGGACATCGAGGACAGTGTGTGACTGTGTCCGTGCACAAGTGCGCGTGCGTGAATCCGAACGAATGAATGAGAGACGGCGAGAGAAAGAGGAGGAGGAATTTTCGACTGACCCACGCTTTTCTGTTGATGTGGAGCAGCGGGGCGGTCTCCCCTCAAATCTTTGCATCTGTGACTGAGGACGAAGAAGACGCTCCACATCGGGAGATCTCACGCCGCTCGTGTGAGTTTAACATCCTTGCATTTATTTTATGCACGGTCACACAGCTCGCACACGCATGCACGATTGTCCGTTAATGTGAGAAATCTTTTCTGTTGGACGTTCCACTCGGGGTGACCTAGAAAGGCTGTGGAGCCATTTTGCTGCACCTTTTGGTGCTGATTGGCTTTGCAGAAATCATTGATGTTCTCATTTGAAGACCAGGAAGGTGCATGGTGTTTATTTATTTTTTTATAAACATGATTTTGCGATTCACACCTGCTGGCATTTCATACACAGCCACAAGTGCTGCTGCCAAAACCACACCACTCCCAGCGATTATATCAGTGTTGCTATTATTTCGGTATGCACTGCTGAATGTCATCATCGCACTGGGGCTGGTTGTACTACAGCACATGTTTTGTGGCTAAACACACCTTTTCATTCTGTTTCTAAGTGCAACCTGCAACCCAAGAGTGGAAATGCTTCCATCGCTCTGTGGAACAGGCTCGGAAAAGCATGAGGAAAGCAGAACTTCAGGTCTTCTTATTAAGCATCCACTGAGAATTCTGTCTAAGCTCTTAAGCACAAATTAATTCATGCTTTTCAGGTTTTCTATTTAATGGTGTTAGTGCCCGGAAGCCTGAGAAAGCAGAGGTGTGGTAGCCTTAAAGAGGAGTCCGTTTTGTCCTCCACGTCTGCCTGTGGAATTCCAGGCGAGGCCAAAGTCAATTTTCATATTTGACTTTTGAAGGATTTCTGAGCGCAGAAAAGCGAGCTCAGTCCGATCCAGTCACATGCCTCTCACATGTGCTCCGGTTGGCCGGGGGGATAAAAACCACGTGAGCTGCAGTGACTTAAGCCCCCTAATTATAATGAAAGAGAGTCAATTATTTGGGAGAAATCTCACCACAGAGCTGACGTTTCCCTCAGCATACAGGCCAACACACACGTTCCTGCAGCGCAGCAATGTGTGACACCTTGGGTCTGTGACTGCGAGTGCTATTGCTCATAAAAACTCTCTGCACACCTCCAGGCCCCTGCTCTCCTCTCTGAGGGATGGGCACCACAGAGGCGACTCTACGAATGGAGAACATGGAAGTAAAAGACGAGTGGCAGGATGAAGACTTCCCCAGGTATGATCCTTCCACTTTTTAAAGGCATCTAATGCGCGGTCGTGTTGATGTGATGATGAAAAGTGATTGTAAGATTTAAAAAAAATCCACTTATTCTCCTTTAAATTCTCAGCTGATTGGTAATTTTCCACAACAGATCTGCGATATTGTTTATAATTATGGGAATTTGATGAGCAGTGGCTGAAATTCAGAGCTTAATGAGCAGAAAATAAGTGGCAGGAAAGTGTGATGAAAATCAGCATCCTCCTCCTGCTCCTGCTCCTCCCTCTTCCCTCCTCCTTTGTTGGATGGGGGAGGCAGGAAGCCAGGGAGCAGGTGCAGCGCTGTCTTGGAAGCGGTGTCGGGCAACGTCATGTGACGCAACGGCAGTCGCTGATCAACAACACCAGTTCAGGAATATGGTGGCAGGTTTTGGTTAAAGACGGAGGGTCAGTCAGTTACTAAAGAAGAATCAGAGTGATGCTCTGCTCCGGTTCGGCTCACACCAGCTGAGAGGACAGGGAATGAGCCCAAACACAGAGGTGTGTGAGGTAAAAGATAAAGATCATTAAGGATCGGCTTGGACAAAAGCAGCCCCGCGCTGTCTGCTAAGGTAAGCATCAGTGGTTCGCGCTGATCTTAAGAGATAACGCAGACATAAACAGATGAGCTTGAGCTCGCCCCCCTCGTCAGTTTGCATTTCTATAAAAAAGAGCTTCATTTGTGACAAAGGAAGCGGCGGATCAGTAGTCACAGCAGGGGTCCTCGGGGCATAGAGGCACAGTGTCTGTTTCTGTGGGCTGAAGCCTGATTGTTGGCTCAGGAGGAGCCCGCACTGTCACACAACTGTCCTCCCGCTAATGGGAGGATGAGACGGTTGGCTTTCACGGGAATGCAGCTAAGACCCTCTCTGCTGAACAACACTGCGCTAGAGCTCCCCACTCCTCCCAGTTTTTTAACCAGTGAGAGCACAGCTGCGCACTCAGTTGTTCCTCGGGTTTTATTGCCGACAGCCCAAAACAACACACGCAGGTGCAAGCACGCTTTTTCTGCTTTAGACACATTTGACAAGGAGGGAAGAAGAGGAAGATGTTGATGTCCTCCCATCCTCTCCTCCTTCTGTGCAGAGTGTAAACAGAAGCAGAAATGCAGACACTTTGTTTGTATGCAGACACACTTTTTTTCCTCCTCTGTTTCTCCGCCCCTCCATCATCCGCTCTGACTCACACCCTGCCCGGCGGCGCTGTAATCTTCGTCTCTCCCCGGAGACAAGTTAATAACCATCTCTATCCTCTTCTGCGTGCTCTTCTTTTCAGCGCTTAGCCAGATTAGTGACAACACCCACGCCTAGCTTCGACCTTTTAACGCGGTCCTAATCACATGGATCCGTTTTATTATGAGGTAGGGCTGCCACAATTAGTCGACTAGTCACGATTATTTCGACTATCAAAATCGTCGACGACTGATTTAATAGTCGATGCGTCGTTTGAAGCTTTGTAAGATCCCAAAAGACGCAGGAATAAGTAGTAGGATTTAAGAGTGTAATAACGGACTGAAACAGAAGATGGCAGCACTGCATGTACAAGGATGCCAGCTGCCGTTAAACCCCGAAGAAGAAGAAGGAGCTGTGTCCCAGAATTCATAGCGCAGCCCAGCTCAGTTTCCAACAATGGCGGCAGCTAGTTAGTTTTAATATTACTCTTATTATTCTTTCTGGGTCACAAAATAAACGTTTAACATATTTTTAGGCGAGAATGTAGCTGTGTAAACCTCAAATATCTGCTCAGTTTATCAAGACACCACATATTTACAAAAGCGCGCCGACGTTTTACCCACTAGCTCGATAGCTAGCCGGGGGCTAGGCTCACTAGAGCCGCTGAGAACACCGGACTCCCCGCAAATCGTTTTCAAACCCACCGCTGTCTTTCGCTACTCAGGTTAAATATATATAAGTCACTTAGATAGTCGACTAATCGCAAAAATAATCGGTGACTAGTCGACTATCAAAATAATCGTTTGTGGCAGACCTATTATGAGGTCATAGTTACAAAGTGGGGCGTGCTTTAGGATGCATTTATCTCAGCTGAGGAAAAATGATGTGTTTTTGTACTGTGTGACTGAACCTTTACTCTCTGCAGCATCATAAATTCCTCTCTGTCATGTAATAGATTGGACAAACACAGCACTAGATGCTTACATAGTGTATGCATGTTTCCAACCAGACCACTACCAGAGTACGGAGACATGGACCCCTCCTGTGGTCTCACAGATGACAGAACCTGTAAGTAACACCAACAAGTCGGGGGTCACCGAATGATCATTATTGATGACAAACCCCTCACAGTCTCTCTCCTCCTGCCCTCTTTCCTCACTGTAGCTCATCCTACCTCTCTGAACGTGAGCTCACCGGGAGGAGGAGGCGGCGGCGGCGTGTCCTCATCCCACCGGAAGAGGCGTACGTTGATCGCCCCGGAGATGAACCTCTCCCTGGATCAAAGTGAAGGCTCTTTGTTGTCAGATGACTTCCTGGACACGCCGGATGACCTGGACATAAACGTTGACGACATCGACACTCCAGATGAAACCGACTCACTCGAGTTCATCACGAATGGCAATGACCTGGAGTGGGAAGGTTAGCAGATCCAGAACAGGTCGCTGTTTTTACTCCTGATATTAATGCATCAGCTTCAAAAAGCTGAGGCTGAACTTTAGGCAAAAAGGTGTTTTTGTTGCTATTTAAGCTGAAAATTCACTACATGTATCCATGCACGTACCATAAAATGTCAGCTGAGAAGTTACACTGTGCTCTTTGACCTAAACATACTAATATATGTCGATTTTTACAGAGTCTATGCAAAAGGAAAGGATCTGTAACACAACCTAACTTAAACGGAGCGTACACATATTATGATTAATGTTTCCCTTCGACTAAAACGATTCAGCATAACTCTGTTCGTGCCCAGATGACACACCGGTGGCATCAGCGAAAGCAAATCCTGTTGACAGATCCGGAGAGGTGGGCGAGGACGGGAATGCCAACAACGGACGCCTCTGGAGAACAGTGATCATCGGAGAACAGGAACATCGCATCGACATGCAGGTCATCAGACCTTACCTTCGGGTCATCACACACGGAGGTGAGAGTCAGAAAAAGATTTCAATTAGCAATAAAATAATCCTTAAAAAAAGAAAACAGTTGGGACGTTGTGTAAATGTTGATAAAGACAGAATAGTGCTTCACAAAACTCATAAAGTCTTATTTTATGCACAGTAGAATATAGAAAACAGATCAAATGTTTAAACAGAGAAAAACCTGGATATAGTACATATATATATACACAGGCAGTGATTTGTGGATGCAGTGATTTCCATGACAGACTGACGCCTGAACACCTGAAGATCATGTGCGCTCATCATGAACTTTTCCCTTGTTTCCTGCATGCAGAGATTTTTCTGGGTTTTCTGAATTGTTGGTGATATAATGTTCTGTAGAGGATGAGATATTCAAAGTCTTCACACTTTTATGTTTTGTAGATGCATTTTTTGCAAACTGGTGAAACTAAGGCTACGTTCACACTGCAGGTGAAAGCGCATCAAATCCGATTTTTTTGACCCTATGTGACCCATATCCGATCATGGTGTGACAGTGTGAACGGCACAAATCCGATATTTTCAAATCCGATCTGGGTCACTTTTGTATGTGGTGCTGAATCCGATACATATCTGATGTTTCAGAAAGCTGCTGTTTGATGGTCATGTCGCATTAAATCCGTCTTTTACATCACTGACACAAGACAGACGCCAATTATCAGCGCCGGAGAAGACATCGCGAACGCTTCCTGACCATCCGGTGAAACTGTTGGGAACAACGTTGGAGAAACGTGAACATTTTATTTGTTCTGTATAATCTGCAGATTCTGACAGAAATCTGCAGCTATCCTTTGAAGCAGCGCTCCTCTAAAACAGCAATAAGGATCATTATTAGGTTATTTACATTATTATGTAAATAACAAAATAACTTAAAGCAAAAATTGGGAAACGTGAAGTCCGAAGTCTTTATATTAAGGCCATCAGACAAACATACTGTTGCTCTGGGTCTAAACAGAGCGCGTTGTGTGTGACGTCTTCTTTTGCGCATGCGGCCGCTTTGAGCGTTCACACTAGAGCGCGTTTGCTGTCGCATTTTATCTGTAGTGTGAACGAGCAGACAAAAAAATCAGATTTGATCAAAAAATCGGAATTTATCATTAAGACCTGCAGTGTGATCGTAGCCTAAGATGCTCTCTTTGTAACCAGTCATGTGTAAAAATGACTTAATGTGTTTCAGGAAGTAGTAAAATGTCTCAGTTTAAACATTCAACATGTTTCCTCTGGTTTGTTGTGAAGGTTTCCATGACAGTAATGTTAAACTCTCTCTCCTCAGGTTATTATGGCGAAGGCCTGAATGCCATCATTGTGTTTTCTGCTTGTTACCTGCCTGACAGCAGCTGTGCAGATTACCACTACATCATGGAAAACCTCTTCCTGTGCGTCTCTCAGTCAGAGCCAGCTTACTCGCACTTTTAAGCCTTGTATGTCAACACATTTTGAACTGCACCCAACATGAAATCCTAACTCTCGTGCCCTCCAGGTATGTGGTGAGCAGTCTGGAGATGCTCGTTGCCGAGGATTACCTGATCATTTACATGAATGGAGCAACTCCTCGGAACAAGATGCCTGGCATCAGCTGGCTGAAGAAATGCTACCAGATGATCGACAGAAGGTCAGAAAAAAGTTCAATACATTGATTGATATCTAGCGTATTGAGAATTTCTTTATATAGATCTTTTTGGAGATGTCCACATGGACATACCTGCTATTTTCAGCGCTGAACTCTGGCTCATCATCCCACATACATGATGCTGATATTGACAGATATGAAAGGGAGAGAAATAAAAGTTTTCTCAAGCTGTCAGTCAGCGAAAGCTTGTCCGAGCGAGTCCTGTTTGGCAGTTGGGAATAAACTTTTAGCACACACACACACACAAAGCAGCTAAACTGTATTTCCCATAAACGTGTGAACAACGATGCAGCTCTGTTAACAAACTTGAGTTTTCTTTCTGTTTTCTGGCAGATTGAGGAAGAACCTGAAGTCTCTAGTCATTGCTCATCCCACGTGGTTTATACGCACCGTCCTGGCTATATCGAGGCCTTTTATCAGGTGATATGAACAAGCTGAATATCAAACACTGAACGGTTTCCATTAAGACCTGAAGGTTAATCGATACAGGCGACACGATGTCTTTTAACCTCCTGAGAACTGAGTCCTTGTTTGTTTTTCTGATAGCTATTTGAGATCAGACAGTCCTGTCACGTCTATAAACTAAGCTCACTTGTTACTTTGTTACATAGTTGCTACAAACTACAATGTCCCCATGTGGGTAAATGGGTTAATTTTACAGAATAATACAATAAAATCAAGATTTCATAGTAAGTATAAAGCCGGGTTGAGCAGAATGAAGTGTAATGTGCAGGAAAGGAAACATCCCTGACACAGAGCGACTATAATAACTTTAATCTGTTTCTCATTTAAAATATCAGTTTGACAGCATTGATGTGTTTGCTGCAGATTTTTTTATTGTTTGTCTTTTTATGTGTAACTGTTGTGTTGCTTTTCTCTCGTCCTCTGCAGCGTGAAGTTCATGAATAAGATCCAGTACGTCCACAGCCTGGACGAACTGGCAGAAATGGTGCCCATGGAGCACGTCCACGTCCCCGAGTGTGTGGTGCAGTAAGTGTCTGTGACCACTAGATGGCGAACATGAGCTTTACCTGCAGGCGGTGGTTAATCCTTTTTTCTTTTTTTAAAGTTATTACTCATTTAAATCAAACCAAGAACAAGACTGCTGTTTGAATAAATGTACAATAAGATTATTACCTCAGTTCTTAAAAAGAGGACTTAGATGGCAGGATTCACTGTGTGATGTGAGGATATAACAGCGCCTCTCATTTTCAGATTTGACGAGGAGAGGATTAAAGCCCGGAGGGAAAGGTAAGATGTAGCTTTGTGCAGTTTTAAATAGCATTACGCACCAACCTCGTGCATATTATTATAGACATGTAACTGTGTGTGTGTGTGTGTGTGTGTGTGTGTAGGATTGAGCAGGAGCAGAGACAGCAGGAGCAGCATCCAGCCCCGCAGGAGCCCGTGAAAAAGTCTGAGAGGTAGAGTTCCTCTTAAACCACATTTTAATGTGTGACAACAAACTCAGAAGCTCGTCAGGTTTCAGGTCATTTTCACAGCTCTTACCTTTACTTTTCTTTTTCAGGCCAAAATCAATGATTGTAGGTCAAGGGTTGTGAGAAGGACGGAGATTTGAAGGTAACGTTGCACTTCTTATTTCAGCCACAAGATGGTGCTCTGCTCTCACACGAGTTTACCGCATCGCCCGTTAAGCCTCTGCAGATTCCAGTTTATGTTTACAGAAGTACATCCACTCTGTCCTAATTTTGGATTCATGTTCTATGATGGTTGGACAGGTTTGTCTGTCAGGGTCACAAACTGAAGAAATATTCATCTGATTGCTTTGGTGCTAAAACTGAGCAGTTTCTCAGTTTGCACGGTGTGAGTTGGTACTTGTGTGCTTCTTCGCTGCCTTTAAATACTGAGGTTCTGTCCTTAGCTGAGCTTTTCTCCTTCAGTGTTTCTTTCTCTACATTTGCTTGATTCTGTTTGGTGCAGCTTCTTTTCCGCTTTCTAAAGTTACAGCTGTGAAACAACATTTCTCAGTTTCTCGTGTACTTCCGAGATGAACTTAACCCAGCTGATGGTCACGTACATATTCTGTATCTTCCACGTCATTTAAGTGATGATGAGGGAAGAAACTTTGCTTTGTTTTTAGATTTTTGGGGTATTTTACATATTTCACCAAACTTTAGCCTCACACAGTTTGTGCTGTATCTCTGGATGAAGTTTCCTGGATTTCAAACAATTTTGGTGTTTTTATCATCAACATAAGGCTGACTGAAGAGGCTAATACTGTTCATTTTAAGCCATATTGTCAGTCCTTGAGGTAGATAACTCCTGTACAGAATCTGATTCAGGCTAAAATTTCAGTGGATAGTTTGTTTGTTTTTTTAATCGATAATATCCTTACAGGCTAAAGATGGCGGCACGTTCGGGGTAAGGCTGCTAATGTGGCGGCACATGCTGGTAGAAACCAGGTGGCTGCAGGTTGTGTAGAGTAGTGACCTGTGACAGTCCGGCTGATACGCTCAGAGCGACTGTGTGCTAATGCTACACATCACTGAGGTGCAGAAGCGAGATTCTTGTCAATTTTTTAAACTACTTGAAGAGAGATCATCGTTATACACTCATACAGGCCACTTCATTAGGCACACTCCTTCAACTGCCTTAATGCAAATTTCTAATCGACCAATCACGTGGCAGTAGATCGATACACTGTGGCATGTTGACGTAGTCGAGTCAAACTGCTGAAGTTTAAACCCATTCAAGCGGGTAAAATGCCTTGTTGATGCCAGAGGTCAAAGGTCATGACCAGACATCTTTGAGCTGATAGGAAGGCAGCAGTAAGTGAAATAACCACTGGAGGTAAGCAGGTGACACGGCAGCAGAAGACCCCACTGCTGCTCCTGTGAGCTGTGAGCAGGAAACTGAGGCTACAGTTCTCACAGGCTCGCCAACAGTGGACCACAGCAGATTGTCTGTGTGCGTTCTCTGTTATCTGGGTCAGGAAACTGGACCTCGTATTCGAGAACCTTTTTCAGTCCAAAAACAACTGGTGGAAACTCCTTGGTATTCAATTTCTAGTGGGATTCTCCCTTTGGACATAATCCTGGGAATTATTGGCCCACTGTTAATGCAGAAAGTCGTTAAGAGTCATTTCCACCAAGTTGTTAATTGTTTGTGAGACTTTGCTCCATCGCGCTCTTCATTATGTGAGCGTGGGTTGGATCGGCTTGCAAAGAGACTCCAAAACTGCATTGTGGGTGGCTGATTCCTGATGCTGTAAGTTAAACGATGATCATTTATACTTAATGAAAACATTAAGGAACATTAGCATAATCAAACACGTCCTCCCTCTTTGATAAGTGCAGATGTCCAGCTGAATCTCGTCCTACTGAGGTGGTTCTCCTGTGCTGTGCATATGTGGAGTAGGTCTGTGTAACGGTCCAAGCATTCCTCACTGCATAGACTACACTGTGTATGCTGTGCAATGTGCAGTGCTTGTGTTTTGTCCTGGGCGAGCGTTTTGTCCTGATTTCTGCAGTGACACTCAGCTGGTGGGGTCAGAATGTGGCAAAAACATCACGAGAGCATCGATCCATCCTGCCTCATATTAGTGGTTCAGACTGGTAGTGACGGAGGTGTGGGGCATGGCCCAGCATGAATGGACCCATCTTCATTATGGTGCTTACAACAGGATAATGTGCCGTGCAACAAAACTCCAAACTGGTTTCTTGAACATGACAAGTTTGCTGGATTGAGATCTGCTGACTGCGGAGACCATTTGAGCACCTTTGGGTTGTGGTTGAACGGGAGATTGACATCATGGATGTTCAGCCAACAAATCTACTGAAGCTGTCTGATGTTATTGTGTCAGTATAGACCCACATCTCTAAGAAATGCTTCCAGCACCTTGAACCGAGGCTGCTCGGAAAGCAAAAAGCAGATCCAACTCGTTCTACCTAATAAATTGACCACTAAGTATAATCTTGTCAGTTTAACCACAAAAAGTGACTGATAGTAAAAGATTTTAGAAGCATAAGTGCCGTCTTTGTTTCCTTCGTTCCAAAATAATTGGCTGTTTACTCCTTAGACAAACACAGAGTGGGCCTTTTCTGTCCCTCACAGACAGCTGCACATGTCTAAAACAACACTTACATGTTTTTATTGTGCAGACATGACAGTTCTTTGTGCTCTTTTCTGTTTGTGCAGGGCTCACCTGAAGTGCAGCGTGAACGACCAGCGAGTCTACACAAGCTTCGTGTCATCATCCCGCTGACGATTTGTGCCGTCGTTGTCCGATCAAATCAAAATAAATGCTCCGTCCCATAATTAATAACCCCACATGCCACTGGGAAGTCACCCTCCTCCATCCCAGAGGGGTTTAATGGCCACACTAAATGAAGTCACTACTCTGTTACCAGATTTGATTTAAAACCTGAAACCGCTGCTCGATTCATTCATTCTTTAATCTGCTGTTAGGGAGCTCGTGCTGGATTATAATGAGCCTCCTTGTTTCTCGTTGTTCGAGTCAGAGATAACAGGCTTGAAGTTAATGAGGGCAAATCACCCGGATGACCTGAAAATCGTGACAGTTTAAAAACACGAGCGAATCTTGAAGCTCCTTTAACTGAGATCTGGGTCAGTACGAGACCACTGGAACAAACTCACATTTATATTCATGTGAATGTCGTGTGCGTCAGATGTAGATAACGAGGCTTTTCCAGTGTATCAGATGCTTTATTTTATTTTTTTACCTCATACCTGCTGCATCATGAGGCCCTTTGAAGCGCTCTCATATGCTGTTCTGACATGTCAACATGTGCTAACGTTTGCTGGTGCGGGGATCCTTTAGCTCTGTGAAGTTTCCTTTGATCGCCTCCACCTGCACTGTACCCGGTGTCATTATGTGCCTCAGTCATCCTGAGTGTTTAAGACAAAAGGCAGGAACATGAGCGCTTACTGCAGTTTGTGACCCATGTTGGAAAATCTACAGGAGTCCCTGTGGACTGTAAGATGTATTTAGGTAAGTTCAAGCAATATATTGTTTATTTTGTGTAACATAGTCACATAAACAGCCTTCATACAACACTGAATGCTTTGTATTTAGATAATATTTTGGCTAAACTCCATATTACAGGTTCCCATAAATGTAATACTAACACGTGTGCAAAGTATCTACAACAAATGTGTTTAGATTCTGTAAAGATGTGATGAAAGTCAAGACATGAAGCAGACAAAGTTTGACAAACTGCACATGAAGCAGCGAAGCTTTCTCTCGGAGGGGGTCGCGATTAATATGTTTGAATTGAATTCTAGATTAATGAGTAAATGTTTTGGTCATTCAGCGCTTCAGAAACGTCCTCAGAGATGAACGGTGTCAGCACCACTGCTGGACGTTTAACTCTGGCTCTTTGTGTCTTCCATTTTTTCAAATTATTGTAGCAGGAAGACTGACGCGTAGGATCACTGCTGTGTGGACTTCATGACTTGATTGTCTGTAAACTGCTCATATGTTTTGCACTATTGAATTTGGGTAGTTTAAGACTATGATAGATTTATGCATTTTGAGCTGTCGTTAGCATGACTTGTGTTTTTGTAGGTTTTGGGCATTCTTATACATTTTTGGTACAGAAAATCTGACCAATGACAAGTCTGTTTATAAAGTGCCGACTTACTTTACTGCTCTTCTGTTGCCTTTCCAGAGTGGCAAAGTTGGACAAAAAGCTTGAACTTTTCCTTTAAGAGTGTTTTTCACTGGCAAACCCGACCTGGCGGCGTCCCGTCTTCATTCCGTGAGGGGGACGCCTCTCGTTGGTCGTTTGTTGGTTGAACTGAGTGCCTATTGTCGAACCAAATGCTTCGAGGAAATCTGGAAAATGAAGGAATGTACAGTGTAGCATTTTACTTTTTTGTTATGTTTTTTATTTGAGTCACACTCGTGCATAAACTGTTCATTCTGACTATAAAAGCACAAAATCTGTAATGTTTCAACCCATAAACCGACCATACCTGCTGTAAGATGTTTGCTCACATATGAACTGTTTCACTCTCCTGAAGCTTCCATGATTGTTTCTGCCTGTAAATATGACTGAATAAATTGTTCCTCATCATATGTTCTCTGTTTGTTGCTTAGAGCGCTGCCTGGGCTTAGATTGGTTACATGCGTGTTAAACTACTCTATGTGAGCTGTTTGCAAATATTGGCTTGGCTTCCTGGGTGTCACATGGAGGTGGGTGTGTGGCAGCTTTTTCACAGAACGTGTAACAGGGCGAGTCTTTCTCAGCACCAAAACAGTAGTGTGTGACGTGATGCAACGACAGTACACGTACAATATACACTCACTGGCCACATCATTAGGTATATCTGCTCCTTGAGACGTACGTGGCACCAACTCAGTGCACGTGCAAAGCAGATGTGTTACAGCAGCAGAAGAGCACATGGTGTGCCAGTCCTGTCAGCAAAGAACAGGAAACAGAGGCTACAGTCACCACGGCTTACCAAAATTAGACAACAGAAGATGTTTGTGTAGGTTTCTCAGTCACACAGGTCATTTTTTGAGCAAGTGGACTTTTTTCTGTCTCTCTCTCTCAATCTAAGAGACCTTTTCAGTTCCAAAACAACTAGAGTTCCAGATATCATTTATATCCGTGGTGGGATTCTCCCCTTCGAGGTGCTTCTGAGAATCTTTGACCCTCTGTTAATCATTTAACAAGCTAACGGTCGTTACCGCCAAGGTATGAACTGTTTGTGAGACACCGTCCCACCCTGCAATCATAGGATCTATTCAGATGTGCCGAGGTGTCATTATAGGTGGCTGATAGCTGGTGGTGTAGGCCATTAACTTCCTTTACTCCTCTCACGCTGCCTCGTTTTAATGATTCATGCTGGTGGTGATGGTGGTGTGGGGTACGTTTTCTTGGCATGCTTTTGGCTCCAAAGGTTTGAGCAGTGTTTAAATAAAACAGCTTACCTGTCTGTTGTTCCTGCCCATGTATGACCACCAGTGTTGGGACTAACGCGTTATTAAGTAACGCGTTACAATTATTGTGGTAACGAGCACGGTAACTAGTTATTTTACCAAAACCAGGAACGCGTTACTCGTTACTGGGATTTAAATAGGCTCGTTATTCGTTACTTCGTGTGGTGGCTATCGCGGAGCTTCCACAGATTCAATAACATTAGCAAGTGGTGGAAGCCAGCAGGTGGATGAAGGAAAAGGGAGGCAAGAGGAGAGACCCGAAGCGGCCGCTGGTCCGAGAGTGTCAGGTGAACTGAACTTCAGGTAAGAAGTTATGACCTGCAGTCCATCTGGGTCAGATATGAACCAAGTTTAGGTGGAGTTTATTTTCGTTATGCTGACTTTTTCGTACTGCGTGCTAGCTAGCATGACGGAGTTTCTATACAGCTGGGCGGGTGCTATGTTACTGATGTTGAACTTTATTTTTGTTCATAAGGTTAGTTAGTAAAGTTGCCAACCGTCCTGTAAAAAACGGAATCGTCTCGTATTCAGAGAAAATAACACGCGTTTCGTATTGAGGTGAAAAGGAACAGTTTGTTCCGGACTTCAGCTACAATGAAAAAGTTTACGCTGCACAGCTGCCTCTTCTCTCATCCTCTCACCCTCCCTCTCCTGTTTCTACTTCAATCATGAAACTGATCAATGATCAGCTGATCGGCTTTTCTCTCGTTTATTTATCGCCCACTTTGAGCCAGAAAGAGGAAACCAGCGGATGTCGCGATAAACAACAGCAGCACTTTTAAGCTTGATCAGCTGTTGTTAGAATTTATTTAATATTAATTAAGTATCAGCTGATGTTTGCTGGAGCCACAGCTGCAAAAAAGCTGCTGGTCATGATATCGGTTTGAATATGTGGTGAGAGGGAAACATGAAGATGAAACCAGGAGATGACAGCTGGTAACTGTGCAGGGGCGGGTCTAGCAAAGTGTTGCCAGGGTTCCATGTAGGGCATTAAAAGGGAAAGGGGGGCACAAGGAAATACTTTTCTTATTCTCATTTAAAATGTCTCGCTTTTAAAAAAATAATTATCTGAGTCTTACAACAAACGATTGATAGATTGATACATATATACCATCAGAACAGTGTACATCACTGTCACAACAGTGTTTATTTTCATTCAAAGGCTTTATGATTTTTCCTATAATGGCGGCCGGTCTCTAGTCAAAATGCCCGGGACGATTTTTTTTGTCCCAGTCCAGCCCTGTATGCAGCTCATCTGCAGTCTGGTGTTACCTACATCTTCCTATTCAGAAGGCAGAATTTCCGAGTTCTGAGTACAATCAAAAACACCACGACTGCAGTTTTTGTGTTGGATGTAAAAAGCAGGCTAGGATAGAATCAGGCGTGGGATTTCTCTCGTGGAAATGTGCACATTATTTTTTCCTTTCTATTGGTAGGTGGCACAGTGCACTTGTGGCAAGTAAGCAAGCTAGAAGACTGCAATCTTGCTGGGTATCCAGTTACGGAAGCAACACATTAACAAGAGAATTCTGAGTAAAACCAAAGTTACTTTCCCTAGTAACTAGTTACTCTGAAAGTAACGAGTAACTTGAAGTAAAGGAGTTACTTTTGATAGAAGTAACTAGTAATGTAACTAAGTTACTAATTTAAAGTAACTTACCCAACACTGATGACCACACTGTGTCACGAAGCTCAAACTGGTTCCTTGAACATCACAGTGAGTTCACTGGGATCATGTGGCCTTTAAAGTCACCGCATCTCAATCCAGTAGAGCACATTTGGGATGTGTGCGCTACTATCAATAAATATGGACCCAATTCTCTGAAAAATGTTTCCTGCACCCTGTTGAATCAACGCCATGATGAATCAAAGCAGACCATACTAATATATCTTAATCTATGGCCTCACCTCTGCAGTGATACAGACATTTAAAAAATGTTTATTCTAAGATGCTGTACGCTGAAAAGCTAACTTACCTCGTATTTACTGAAATATTGACTTTAATGAAACCATTGCCAATGTTATTAATTCATCTCCTGCCCTTATTCTCTATTATATGTCAAAATATATGGAAAAAATACATTGATTTGGCCTTAAATTCAGAGGTAATAAAACAGTAGTTTCACAGTAGCATATTAAGAGTACAAACTGTCCTAACTATCTGGAGTCTACAGTGTACCATAACTATGTTCATGGATGGCTCTTTGGTGTGAGCTTTAGGATTTACTGTGTGACCCTCCCACTTGCAGGGATGACCTGTAGCTGCTGAAGACTGCAGACACTCATGTGAAGGTTTCCTCGTTTTCTTGGATCTAGGAAGACTTGTAATTGCAACACAGCTAGAAGACTCGCCCATCACACCTTTATGATGTTCACTGTCGACTGTTGAGCCTCGACGTGCACGTGGACACAAACACACGTACTGGGAAACAGATCAAGGCCATAAACAACACTTTATGGAGGCTGTAATTCACATCTACTAGAACCTCCACGTGTTCTCTCGAAATATTCCCTCATTTGTCTCTTACCTCATTTATGACACAACCTAGCAAGAACATTTGTGGCAGAAAGTAAACATCAGGCATGCTCCACTTCACAGCTGAACCTGTGACTTCTCCTTCGTCCTAATTAAGTTTTTTTTAAATGTAGGTGCTGCTCGCTGGCTCACAATGGAGCTGACGCTGCCCTCACATCCTGACTAAAGCGCTGTACAAATACATGCCATTTACCATTTTTACCATCTGACACACTTCACACATGAACGCTCACTGGGATGATATATTATCAACAACCTCAGTTTGAAAATTAGTCAGAGACAAGAAGCATATTGCTCCTCATGCCAAAGAGTCAGATGATCTACTGTGGCTGCTTTTAATTTAATGAACATTAGTAGCAGACAAACTATGGTCCCAGCATTTTGTTCTTAAAATTTCACTGAATGTATGATAAAATAAAGGAAAAACTGAAATACTTATAGGGAGCAGAACCCCAGACTCCAGTTTTCAGAGGGTGGGGATTTTGCCATGGCTTAGTATTAATATAATTATGGTTTTATTATCTTAAATCAGGTAAATGAAACAGTACTTGCTTTCTACAACTATCGTCAAAAGATCAAATTAAAGAAAATCATATGTTGGACTAACTGTTTCACGTTTTTCTTTTAATTTGTCACCCCTAACTAGGTTCAATGACGTTCTAATTATTATTATTGCTCCTAATTTGTCTTTCACCCGAGCACATGACCATACTGTAAAATATTAGTGTTATTTTTATGCATCCATTTGACACCATCAATGGTAGTTTTCCACAGGCCGCTGACTCTGCAGGTGGATTAGATGCTGAATGGAATAGTACGAGCGCCTCACCATCTGGCTCTCATATAGACATCAGCAAGCACGGAAACAATAAGGAAATGGGTGAAAGTTACCGGCTTCTGATTGGCCGGCGAGGGGTTTGGGCGCTCTGCCCGCTGCTGATTGGCTGCTAAAAAGGTACACACAGAACGGCTCTGACGGCACGTAGCACGCGGTGGAAAAAGAGCACGAGCACGCCTGACCACGAGAACACACCACGCCCACGTTCGATGTGACGTTGTAGAGCTCGGGCTGGATATAAATTAGCGCGCCTCCCGCTCGCAGTACTACAGAGAAAGACGCTGAGAACGAAACGGGAGATTTCTGGAAGTATTTTTGGATCGTTTAAAGTTCTTATTTTTAAAATTTGGGACTTTCGTTCTTGGTGAAAGTTGTTCGTGACTGTTTGAACGAGACCTGTCCGGAAGAAGCGAGACGATGAAGTGCATTATAGGAATTGGCGGGTAAGTTTGACTAGCTTATCGTATTTATTTAACTACCAAGTCAACGGTTTTAACGTTTCCTTTTATCCGTTAACGTGAAAAATGGCTGATGTAAGTCGACTAAATACAGTGACAGTGGAGCAGGGTCACGCTGCGGAGATGCTCTGACTGCGCTGTGTGGCGCAGTTCATTGTCGTTATTGCTCGTACAGGTTTGTTTTTGCCAAACTGGTGCTTCAGGGTTTTTGTTTTCTCGTAATGGTGATTATTTGTCTCAGATTCATAGCTGTTATCATTTTTGGCCGCGTGTTTATCAGCTGCCCGCCACAAACCTGTTCAAAGTCACATCCGGTCCGGTCGGTTTGTTGTTATAAATCGAGCGGGACTTTTGAAAATTCACCGCCAGGTCAGCTCAAAAGTGGAGGGAGATCTGAGTTTAGTGTTGCCATAACACTTATTATTATTATTATTATTGTTATTATTGTTATTATTATTATACTTGTGCAACATTTAATATTTAAATGTAACACATTTAAACTTAACTTGCTCCCAGAGTTTTTGTTTTCATTTGTTTCCTTTTAATAATGTGCACAAATTTACTATGTTGAATATTAACAAAGCTCAATATAATACATAAATACTGGCTGCCATAAAGCTAACGGAAGGTCATTAATTTTGCTGTGGTGATAGCGGGCATTTTTATCACCCTGTGCCTTTCTGTTTACAGGGTGACTAATGGTGGTAAAACCACTCTGACAAATAACTTGATCAAGACTTTGCCCAACTGCTGTGTCGTGCATCAAGATGACTTTTTCAAGGTGAGTGTAAGCTAGTGGAGTGTTTTGTTTTTTTTCTTGTTTTTTTTGTTTTGTTTTTTCCCCCCATGCTGCTTTCTCCTCTTTGGACACTGCATGATATTTGCATTTCAACAAAATAGGAGGGCTTCCCTGAGTGGTACCCCACCCCATCCCCCCACTTTTTGTTCTCCAGATTAGATCCAGAGTTGTGTCTTTCCCTTGTTGTCTCGCCTCACTGCTTCGGTCTTGTTTTCCCTTCCCCACATCCTTGAATTTCTCCATTTATTCTCCTCATCTACATTTTCTTAAGATAGCTGTTAACATCAACTTCTCTTGTTATTGAGTCTTTTCTTATTTCTCTTCGTATAAGCACTACTACATTAGATGATTTGTTTTGCTTCCCCCCCTAGTTTAGTCACAGCTGCATACTTGTGTGAACGGCTTGCTTTGTTTTGTGCATGCCCCCTGCTGTGTACCCTCTGTACTCACTTGTTTGGCCTTAATAACTCTGGCATGTGAGTGGGATCTGCAAGTGTTCAGAGCTGTGAGGTTGCAGCAGTGTTTTATTGGTCACTGTTATTTCAGAAACCCGATCAGATAGAAGTCGGGGAGGACGGCTTTAAACAGTGGGATGGTAAGACTTCACCCGAAGACTGCCAGTGACTCATTAATCTTATATCCACATAGCTGCCCATTTTAACATAGTTTACCTCCACAATCCATGATTGCACACAGCCGTAATCACGCACATCAAAAGTTTATTGTAGCCTTCAGTAGCTCGCAAACAACAAACACATCCAATAAATTACATTGTTTGCTTGGGTTTGTTTTAACCTTTTTCTCTCTTCTTTCCATCATTTTTTTTCTTGCCTCTTAATCTTTCTTTATAGTTATCACGGCGTTGGATATGGAGGCCATGACCAACACGATAAAAGGCTGGATTGAGAACCCGGTGAAGTTTGCCAGATCTCACGGTGTCCCTTTGTCTTCTTCCTCCGATTTGGCCAACACCGACGAGCAGATCCACATCCTGATTGTGGAGGGCTTCCTGCTCTACAACTACCCGTAGGTTTAAAGCAGACTTTCATATCTTTTAATAAATGAAGTATTGTTCACACTGAGCACATTTGTTTGAAGTCAGTCAGTTAATTATCTTCAAACCACTGATTTATCTGGTTATGATGGCGACACATTAGGCAGTATGATTTCTGCCGTGTCACGTGTTGGTTTAGCGTGCTTACCACTCAGTCGTGTTCAGTGACGCCCACGTGGCCAGCTCAGGCAGGTCCTGCAGTTAGAGATAAGGCCTTCAGCAGAAAGATGCTGTCAAGGTGCAACTCTGACGTCGCTGCTGCTGCGTGTTCAGTGCGCTAGTGATGCCTGTCAGAGGTGTAGATAAGGCGCCATCTGAACAGTTGCATAACTGAACTCCTTTGACTCTGAAGATGTTGTACATCATTGCGTCACGTTTCTGTCTGCCTTCTAGGCCCCTGCTGGACGTCTTCGACAAGTGCTACTACATCTCGATACCCTACGAGGAGTGCAAGAGGAGAAGAAGGTGAATAATGAAAGATTTCACTCACACTTTTAGGAGTTTTTCATCTTTTCAAGTGGAAGTTCTCACTGTATTTTTGTCACTTTCAGTACGAGACAGTACACTGTCCCTGACCCTCCCGGCCTGTTCGATGGCCACGTGTGGCCCATGTACCTGAAACACAGGAAACAGATGGAGGACAGTGGCTTGAATATTGGTATGTAGCAGCTGGATTATGTTTGCCATCCATGTATGTTGGCAGTAAGAGCATTAAACATATGACTAAATCCTTTTCTTTGCAGTGTCCCTCGATGGCTTGAAATCCAAACAGGAAATCTACAGCCAGGTGTATGAAGACATTCAGAACAACCTGCTCAATCGTTTATAGGTAAGGAGGTGGAGGGAGTGTGCCACTGTGTCATTAATGTCATAAACTGTACACAAGTTTAGACATTTGTCTCCTACTGGGAACAGTTCAGTTGTTTGTACAGCTAAAACACTCAGATTTTGAAGTAGATGCGTCATACAACCTGTACACATGTTGATGAAAATATTAACGTGTGGCGTTTGCAGACTTGTTTAACAGTTTTGTTTTCTGTGTCTTGCAGCAGGAGGACTCGTCTCCACACCTGTACAGAATCTGTAAATAGACCCAGTGATTTTTTTTGTTATGAAGGTTTTTTGTAATATTCAATTTTTTTTTTTTGTAAATGGATGAATGAATGTTAACTTATCATTGTCTTTTTATCATTTTTCTGATGAGCAATGTTTTAGTTATTTCTGTGAAGGTGATTGTTGAACTGCTCGTTACTTTGTTACCATTACATTAAACAGCTTGTATTGGACCATTTGTGTGCCAGCCACATTCACCTGTCAATAAAAGCATTATTTGCTGTTGAAGGGAACAAACGTGTTGTTGTTTCTGTCACCGTGACATAAAACGTCTGCAGATGACGTTGGTGTTGGATCACATACTGAATGTTATCAATGCCGCTTGTTGCCTTTCATTTAAATCCTGACAGCTGTGACTCACTGAGCTCTTCATAAGCCTGCCAGGGTCTATTAAAGCAGGCCTGCAGTGTAAAACTGATGACCGTGTAAAATCAGCAGGCTTACGTGTTGTGTAGCATTCTGTAAGGAGGATGCAAATGAATCTTTCTGTGTCTAAAGAAGCGGCTCAGTGACACAGATTACCCGCCTTATTTAGACGAGATTAAGTATATAATGTAAATTTATAAGGATTTGGGGGCTTTTTTAAAAAGAGAAAATGTGAACAGGAAACACGGATGTATCTGTGGTCGTGGTGGATGTTTGTTGCTCAGCACCCAGTTTGTACTGGTTACTTTTTTTTTTTCTACATTTCTAATTATGCTTTTATTTAATTTTAACATTTTTATAAAACTAATTTTCTCAGTTATACAGATTACATTATGTGAAGGGTTTCTACTATCATCCAGCCCATTACAGCAGGGGTGGCCAGCTCCAGGCCTCGAGGGCTGGTGCCCTGCAGGTTTTAGATCTCACCCTGGGTCAACACGCCTGACTCATGATGAGTTCATCACCAGGCCTCTGGAGAACTTCAAGATATGTTGAGGAGGTCATTTAGCCATTTCAATCAGCTGTGTTGGATCAAGGACACATCTAAAACCTGCAGGACCCTCGAGGCCTGGGTTTGGACACCGCTGCTCTATAGAGTACAGATGTGGTCAGTTTCCATAAATTGCATGCAGGTTTAAATATACACTTACAGCCCCACTAATATTAATGAATTACAACTTGACTAGATGATCGACAAGCTTCTGGCATATTCTCTTCTGGATACTGGACCATTCTTCGTGGCGGGCTTTCAGAAGGCCGTTCCAGAAGTTAATGTCAGCCTGCTTCATCCATTCCAAAATCAGTTTTGATTTGAGTTTTAATAATCTATAATCAATAATCAGTTGATTTGAGATGACACTGAAGACTTTGGAGGTTGTACCGTCTGGGAGCACCCAGAGCATGCTGCTACCATCATGCATGACCACTGGCATAGTGTTGTTTTTATACATACATGCAAATCTTTTAATAAGTTGAGCTGAAGGTTCTAAAAATGGCTTTTAACCTGATGAGGTCAGAGCCCGTTGAATTCTTGTTAGTGATCATGATGGTATACAGCTGGTGGTTTCTCTTTATCAGCGTAAGAAGGATTCGTTTCACAGCATTCGCCAGTGACTGTCCAAGAAGGAGAATTGGACACAAGTTGGGAAAGTCTCTCTGAGTCATTTTTAAACAACTGCAGACTCCAAGAAGACGCACGAATCATTCACACGTGCCACTACTTTGCCAAGGAAAACCCAAACTGTCACCCTGAGATGAAGGAATTTGGTTGTTTGATGGAAACTTTTCTTTATGGCTACCAAAAGGGGTTGAGGTGAAACTTGCTAAGGGGGATTTAACCAAATATTAGTGGGGTGTATGCATGCTTTTGACAAGGAAAATCAAAGTTGTGCACTAGGGCTGTCACAAACGATTATTTTGATAGTCGACTAGTCACCAATTATTTTTGCGATTAGTCGACTAATCAGATCATGCAAATGTACAGATTATTGCACCAGCAGCATCTGCTCTTATATAACTATCATTAGCTTACAGCTTTAAGTGTTTAAGGTGTGTGCTAACTAAAAATAAAGACAAGATGATAGTTTATTAAATTTTAATGAAATTTGCAGATTGTTTCGGTGAAGTTTAATAAACTCCTTGTTATCTAAAATATAACAGGACACCGGAGGATATTCTCGAGCATCTCTTTAATCTCAGCCAAACCGATTTACTCAGGAACAAATAAAATACTAAAAAAAAAAGCCAAACAATAACATTTTTAAGTTATCTAAGTGACTTATATATCATGTTTAACCTGAGTAGCGAAAGACCGTGGTGGGTTTGAAAACGATTTGCCGGGAGTCCGGTGTTCTCACGGCTCTAGTTAGCCTAGCCCCCGGCTAGCTATCGAGCTAGTGGGTAACAGACGTCTCCGAAAACGTCGGAGCGCTTTTGAAAGTATGTGGTGTCTTGATAAACTGAGCAGATATTTGAGGTTTACACAGCTACATTCTCGCCTGAAAATATGTTAAACGCTTATTTTGTGACCCAGAAAGAATAATAAGAGTAATATTAAAGCTAACTAGCTGCCGCCATTGTTGTAAACTGAGCTGGGCTGCGCTATGAATTCTGGGACACAGCTTCTTCTTCTTCGGGGTTTAACGGCAGCTGGCATCCTTGTACATGCAGTGCTGCCATCTTCTGTTTCAGTCCGTTATTACACTCTTAAATCCTACTACTTATTCCTGCGTCTTTTGGGATCTTACAAAGCTTCAAACGACGCGTCAACTATTAAATTAGTCGTCGACGATTTTAATAGTCGACGTAATCGTGACTAGTCGACTAATCGTGGCAGCCCTATTGTGCACCCAGTTCCTGATTTTAACATGATTAAAGATGTATGCTGTAGCATCATTCCACTCATTAAAGGCTCAAACTCATGATGAGTGCATGTAAACTTCTGATCGCAACTGTAAATATGGGACATGCCACTTTGTGTAGCTGAGGTTGTTCAGATAGCTGAAGGGGAAGCAAGTGGTAGCTGAATTTATCTGTTTGCATAGCTATAATTCTTTGGTGACTCAGTGTAGCAGACACTGCACAACCTCTCTGAAGGAGATGTTGAAGTTTTGGGATCATAGCCGACTAACACGGATAACCAGCTCTTTGTTTTGTCACTGAGTAAATGCTGGATTTCATGTAGCTCATTCCCAGCTAGACCCACAACAGCAGCTCACAGTCATTTTTGGAAACCTTAATTAGAGTACACAAACCAAGGTGAGCCATTTTTGCCTGCATCTAATTTCTAAACAGGAAATGCCCTTTCAGACCCATATATCTGCCCTCCTGCATGTTTGCACAACACTGCACCTCTGAAATAGCTCAAGAGGATGCCTGAGTGGGTCACGGACGAGCCACAAGATCGAGACTATTAGCACGAGATTTACAGTGCATGAGGCCCGGGACACGTGCTGACATCACATACGCTTTCATATTTATAAATAGGGCGGAATAATTTCCCATTTCCCCCGAGGAAATACTTTCTCCAGACACAGAATGTGGTGGGAACTTCAGCTTATACTGCAGCTAAATATAGCACAGGTCAGACAGGTGACTGTATTTTAAGTGTCCTCTTTTACAAACTGGAAAGCAGCCCAGTGATACTTACAGCCTGGGTTTTATCACAAGTGCTCCTCTGGGTTTGTAGTGTGGCATATCCAGAAATAACACCCTTATATTCTGCCCTCATGCAGGTCTGCACTCAGATTTAACCCTCTCAGGTTCAAATTAAACTTTTTGTTGCTAATGCACAACCAAGTCCTGCAGTGGTACTTCTGAGTAAAAAAAACTCATAAAATATGTATGTGGGGTAATCAGGTTGTTAGTTTTTAACTGTTGCAAATCGGCAACGCCTGCCTGGAGAGGGTTAAAAGGCAAGGCAAGTTTATTTGTATAGCACAATTCAACAACAAGGTGATTCAAAGTGCTTTACAGATATATTAGAAACAAAAACAATGATTTAAAATTGATTAAAACAAACAAACCAACAAAACAGTATATAAAATCAAAAATCAAAACAGATAAAATCAGAACAGTCGATAAAATCAGTCGTTAAAATGTAAGTTTTGAAATTTAAGCCTAAGTGTGGATTTGGTGCTTTATTCAAATGCAGCTGAGAACAGGTGAGTCTTCAAGCTGGATTTAAATAAACTGAGTGTTTCAGCTGATCTGAGGCTTTCTGGGAGTTTGTTCCAGATATAAGGAGCATAAAAGCTGAATGCAGCTTCTCCGTGTCTGGTTCTGACTCTGGGAACTGATAAAAGACCGGATCCAGATGACCTGAGGGATCTGGAAGGTTCATACTGGGTCAGGAGGTCACTGATGTATTTTGGTCCTAAACCATTCAGAGCTTTATAGACCAGAAAAAACAAAAATCTGCAGTGACTCAAACAGATCCACCTTCTCCTGTCACCATTTACAGTAATAATTCTTTCCCCAACTGCTCGTCATGACTTCAGCTGCAGGTACATGTAACCCATCATGTGAGTGGTGTGTGGAAATTGAGGGACAAAATAATTGTGACGCTCTGACAGGTGGTCGTGGCCTGAACCACACTGACCTTGACTCCCGGTGGCTAAATATGACAGCAGTATGTGTGACAGCTGCAAATCAAAGAAAACACGCCTTTATTTACAAAATGACGCTGCGCTGTAGGTGTAGTCACTCACACGTGAACCCGTGCACGATTCGCCACAGATAAACAGGGCCAGTGTGGCGCCGTGGCAACGTTATCCCGAGCTGCTTTATAGTGCAAACAAATCCGGTCTAGACGTTTTCCTGCACCCACCTGACTTCATTGCTCCACAGCATGATTGGATCATGTGACTGGAACGCATCCATCAGCAGCATGAGGTCACACGTGATTCTAATCTATAGCTGCCCCCACACAAAATAATAATAACACTACTGTGTTGCTGGATGTATGGATCCCACGGTTACAAACGTGCGCGAGGTGCTGTGTGTTTCATACATGAACACTCTTTTTGCTAACACGTGACCTGAAATGTATCTCAAATTAAACTTTGAAGGCTCTGAAAATGACTTTTTTCTTTGTTTTAGGGTGAAAATGATCCTTTAACTCACGATAAGCTTTGTTAGATATATTAAGATTCTAAAGTTGGGTGATGTATTGAGTAACTGTGACCTTTGTGTTGGAATCACACACCTGCTCTCACTGTGAATCAAATGACAACAAAGTTTATTACCTATGGAAATAAACTCTCTCCCTCCGTGTTGTAACATCCAGTGCACTTTACTGACAGTTGTTTACACAGAGATCAAATTACAGTTATAAAATTCTTTGTAATTCACATTTTACACATAATCCAGTTTCTCGTTTTGTGAAATATAACGCATGCTTCTGAATAAACTGGAAAGTTATGTGACAGGAGTAACACTGAGTTTGGTCTCTGCTGCTGAACTCATCTGCTTCAGGGTTTAACATCTGGACGTCTGCACACCTTTGTTGTAACAAGTGTTGAGTTACTCTTTTCTTCCTATTTTCCATCAGCTTCTGAAATACGTCCTCATCCTGATGCTTGGTTTGAACTTCAGCGTACCATCTTAACCGTGCCTAAACGCACAGACCTGCGTCTCTGTGATTAGCTGATTAGATATTTGTGTTCGTGTGCAGGTGAACAGGTGTGTACAGGAACACGGCTGTTTTTCAAAGGGAATTTACTCGTTTATTTTAAGTTATCTAAGTGACTTATATATGTTTAACCTGAGTAGCGAAAGACAGCGGTGGGTTTGAAAACGATTTGCTGGGAGTCCGGTGTTGTCACGGCTCTAGTGAGCCTAGCCCCCGGCTAGCTATCAAGCTAGTGGCTAACAGACGTCTCCGAAAACGTCGGAGTGCTTTTGAAAATATGTGGTGTCTTGATAAACTGAGCAGATATTTGAGGTTTACACAGCTACATTCTCGCCTGAAAATATGTTAAACGTTTATTTTGTGACCCAGAAAGAATAATAAGAGTAATATTAAAACTAACTAGCTGCCGCCATTGTTGGAAACTGAGCTGGGCTGCGCTATGAATTCTGGGACAGAGCTTCTTCTTCTTCTTCGGGGTTTAACGGCAGCTGGCATCCTTGTACATGCAGTGCTGCCATCTTCTGTTTCAGTCCGTTATTACACTCTTAAATCCTACTACTTATTCCTGCGTCTTTTGTGATCTTACAAAGCTTCAAACGACGCGTCGACTATTAAATCAGTCGTCGATGATTTTGATAGTCGACGTAATCGTGACTAGTCGACTAATCGTGGCAGCCCTACTTCATTGCCACATTTTGTCAATATTTTCAGTTTGATTGTTTTTTTTCTTGCTTAAAAACGATGGACGTAATAATCTGTTACATGTGCTTTTTTATGTGATGATTACTGTCACTTGAATACTTGCATTATTGCATTGCAAGCTTGCTTACATAAGAATTGAGTATTTTTATTTTCAGCTTTAAAAAGAAAAATCTCTGAATTGCTGCTTTTGCTCATGTAAAGGTTCAGAACGCCTCTGCAGGACTGAAATAATAGCACAGACATATTTGCAGCACGGGGCACCTACAAGAAAGTGAAAGAATGTAACTAGATGATATAATCTGGAAAGTTGTAGATTATAACTACAAGAAAATACTCAGCGTGCTGGGATTTAATGAGTTGCACTGAGCAGAAGTTTCCTAACTGTTATATGTAACACATATTTTTGCCGTCAGTGGGTGACTTCCCCTCTTGGCTGGTTACTCTGAAATAAACATCCCTCTAGTGGGAGCCTCGCTCTTTAACCTCTAAACAAACTAAAGACAGACTTCATCATGGTGTCACATTCCAAGTGTAGGACTCAAAGTTGGGAAAGATTTGTTTTTAAGCACACGTGTCTGAATTAAAAACAGGCACAGTGTGCTGCACAGGCTGGGACCTCCTGCTGAAAGAATCACACCAGGCTGTCTGAGCAGACGAAGCCTGTACGTGTGTTTATAGTCGCATCCCACAAATTACATATGAAAACATTTGATTTTACAGTGTTATTTGGGCTCCAGGCTACCACACGATCTGCACGTCTGAGCAGTCAGACTGCGCTGGCATTAGGGCATAAGGTGGCAGCTGGATTTTCAAATCTAATGCAAACCATGAAGGATATTGGCTCACATATTATGGCAGAGCTTATAATGATAGCTGATGATTATTACTGTAGTTCTCAACATCCTTACATCTTCTCTGCTCTCCCAGAACAGTCCAGACCATTTACATGTTGCCTGCTTCAACATTAGACATAAATCCAGTGTCCATACATCCACCTGTATACACAAAGTACCAGATTACACTGGTATGAATCCCGTGCGCCACACCTCGCAGTTTAAAATAAGAGGAACAGGTTAACTGTTAATTGGCTCTTGGGGATAAATAAAGTCTTTCTGATTGCACTGAACGTCTCTACATGCGCATTAAATCAGTGAGTTCTCAGTGTAACTTGAAATGTGTGTGATTACCAGTTTGAGCAGAACAACAGGAACATCAACGATGCTGGCCAAAACTTTCGAGTCACTTCCTCTTTGTAAGATTTGTACAAATGCGGTGCGCGCGTGCCGTGACAGCACACGTAGAACTCACGAGACTTAAGACGGTTGAGTCGTGGCAGTGATGAGTCAGACTTTTAAAAAAATGAAGCTTTACCCTACAGGCCTCTTTCTCCTTCTGCTGGCGTTCGTGTATTTAAATATTTTTTTTGTATTTAAATATGTTTTTTTTAATAATGTTGCAAGATGGACAGTTAAATAAAGGTTTCATTGAATAAAAAAAGATTTAAAGATGACTGGTGGCGGAAGCAGAGCACAGACTGTCTGTGAGAATCTACCGCCATCGTGTGGTGCAGAGATGTATTGCCACTGAATTTAGACAACGAAAGCTTGGCTCACAGAGCAGCTGCAACAAGAACAAGAAACATTAAATAGCAACATAATAAGATAAATATTATATTATATTATATTATATTATATTATATTATATTATATTATATTATATTATATTATATTATATTATAGTGCAAACAGTGCAGGCTTCAGCTCTGGGGAAAAGCTGTTCCTCAGTCTGCACAGTCTGTGACCTGGTGAATTGATGGTGCCACTTATTTCGGTCTTTGTTTGACATGAAAGGGCATATTTGTCACTTTATTGCAACTATATTTGCACTCTTGAGCTCCTTCATTCACTGACTGATCATAAAGTTATTACTTGCGTTATGTATTCATGTAATCACTAAAATGTGTATTTTGGGTACAATAAGAGAATTTCAGATGTAATGCAGTTTTGTTTTGTTTAAATTTCACCAACTTGCTGATGCCCACGGTTGTGAGTGCGGCTTCTTACTGTACATGGGTGGATGGTTGTAAATCACATCACAGATGCCAAAAACCTCTCAAACCAAGCCCTCTTGCCGGTGATGCTGTGCGCAACCTCGTGACAGAGTCAAGCATATTCAAAACACCCCCTCACCTCCCGTGTCAAACTCAAATGTCAGCCTAGTTCATGTGTCACTTTTGGAGCTCCTCCGATACAGTTGCCATCCCGACGAGCCATGGAGAAGTTCGTGTTTGTGTTATTTTACTTATTTGGTGTTCTGGTGTGTTTGGGCACCGGTCAGCACCGTCTGCGTGCACGTGTTGGACCGTGGACACACCGGATTCAGTGGGAGAATAACGGTCAGGTGTACAGTTTACTGAGCACTGGGACTCAGTATCGTTTACCAGCACAGACGCGGAGACGCGATCAGCTTCTATTGAGAGCAAACAACCAAGTGAACCCTCCGGCTGCGTCCAGTAGACCCACCAGAACCGGATCTTGGGAATTCAACGAACTCAACGGCCATTTTCAACAAAACGAGATCCTTGGTGCTGATGCGGATCAGTATATACTCGCCTTGGGACGACCTGGCACGCGCAGTCAGTCCCCACCCCGCAGCCAAACCACCACAGAGGCTGTGGGATACTCCGGGTCCCTCCGGTCACAGTCCAGCAGCTCTTCAGCTCTTACCTCCGTCCAAGAGTTCTCCGGCAGCGGAGTCCCACGAGGAGGCCGTAGTACACTTGGAGATGATACAGGTGCACAACGGGCCAGCGCGCCACAGGCAAGATCGGATTTTACCCACAGCCGAAGCGGCAGAAGCAGGTCCCAGAGCACGGATTCAGCTGTTCGATCACCTGCCACATCAATATGGGTGACCACGGCAGAGGACGCTGTGAATGCACGTCGCATAACCCAGGAGACCGCGCTGGGAGACGCTCCCAGTGCGCGCGGTGTGCACAGAGCGCACACTCTGACCAGAGTCACGCCGGAGTTAATTGTTTCTCCCACAGCGCTGTACAGCAACGCTGTAGAATTACAATTTCCACGTAGCGGGCCCGATGCCTCACGCACTACAGACGCGAGTGACCCACGAGACCCGCACAGTATTCATCACAGGAACTCGGTTTTCTATAACGTTTACCCACCAGACCGCAGGAACAGGCTGAGTGCGCGCCCTCCACCAGGAACCGGCTACGGGACCAGATTCTTCCACAACGGTGAGACAGAAGCACCGAGACCAACGTGTATTAAAAAGTAGTTATGGAGAGGCACGCATCTTGAAGCGTTAGACATTATCACGGCCAATCAATCAAATTGGTTTGGCGCCGAAAGGAGTGCCGAGCCCCACATTTAAACCCCATCTAATGCAGATTTTAATGCATTTTAATGAGAACCGGAATTAATGCCCCGTTATGACAAAACTAATGTCTCCCGTGTCAGAGCCTCTGAGCAAAGTTAAAATTAAATGCTTGATTGATAGACTTTGAGAGTCATTAGTGATTAGCCAGCAGTGATGGAGAAATTACTCCTGCAGCTTATGACAGTATAAGTATCTAAAGTTGTCCATTCATTATTCTCCCCAAGCAGATTCTTATGATGCTGATCTGTGTAGATACGTCTGCATAGTCAAATCAACACATGCAGCACTTTTCAACACTAGCAGATGCAGTTTAAAACAGAGCTGTCAAACAGAGAACACAGACTCCAACAAAGCTTTATGTTTCATAAGTACAGTTTAGTCAGTGATCTAAGAGAACTTTTTCTTTTATTTTACACTTTTATCATGTAGAAAAATTGAGATATTCTGTTGAAATTGCCCTTTGTTATCTTATATTCAGATATCTGAGGGATTAAATGTGGACATTTATGTGACTGAAAGTTGATGCCTCAGTTTTTGCCTTTAGGTTGTTTTAATCGTTTAAGTTTCTGATTTTGTTCCTCTGCAGGTCTTCCAGACTTGGTTCCTGACCCTTACTACATCCAAGCAGCCTCGTACGTTCAGAGAGCACAGATGTATGCACTTCGCTGTGCAGCTGAGGAGAACTGTCTTTCCAGGTGCTTTATATGAATCTGTCTGTGAAGTCAAAAATAATTTAAGTTGTTCTTCACTGACATTTTACAATACAGGTTATTTCTGCTGTGCAGCAGAAATGTGTGACGTCAGGCAGGACAAACACATTTACATCGAGATAATAAAAGACAGGACTTCTTTGAGCCTGCCTCACTGTGTTGGCTCACATCCCATTTGGATGCTGGACACAAACCTGGCTGCTGCCTGATTCTCCTCTGATCTGAGCAGCCGCTCTGCCAAATAAAATAAACTCTGAAATGAAAGGCGAAGGATTTCTGAGGTGAATGCAAAAACTGCTGAGGCAAAACCAGGAGCCACCTCTGCAGTAAATCATTGCGTCTGCCACTCGGTGAGCAGGAAATAGAGTAAACTGTGCAGTGAGGCATGTATGTGTGGAGGACGAAGACTTAAAAAGGTGGCGCAAGTCGATTCCGGCTGCGCACTGAGTGCTTAAAACCGTCCGAGTGTCATCTCGGCACACGGTGAAGGTGCTCCGGGTATCTCGGCTCATTTCCTGTTTCCTTTTCCTTCAGCTCTGCATATCACCCGAGTGTGAGTGACCTTGACTATCGAGTTCTGCTGCGCTTCCCACAGCGAGTGAAGAACCAGGGAACAGCAGACTTCCTCCCGGTGAGACCCAGGCATGAGTGGGAGTGGCACAGCTGTCACCAGTGAGTTGGAAACACCATATATGTCCTCAAAGTCACACCCCAGTTCCTGCAGAGTGATGTGTGGACGCAGGATTTATAACTAACAGATAAAACATTAAAACATGTCCGAGGGAGAAGTTAATTTTAGGAAAGTGTAGTTTCTCAGCTAAAGATGGCTGAGGCGAGCGTTTTAGGAACATCCACTCTGACGTCACACAGAGCCAACAGTTCAGGAACAGCTGAGACCAAATCTCTTCATCTGTTTTAAGAAGATTTCTCTCTCCTCTTCAGGCATTACCACAGCATGGAAGCGTTTAGTAACTACGACCTGCTGGATGTCTCCACTGGACTGAAGGTTGCTGAGGGACACAAAGCCAGTTTCTGTCTCGAGGACACGTCGTGTGATGCAGGAGTACGGCGACGCTTTGCCTGCACTACTCACACACAAGTCAGTTTGCATTTTTTTATCTGTGCAGGATTTTCACAGGTTACGTCTTTCTCATAAAAATGTAAAGATTTCCACTTTTAAAGCATCGCAGAAGCAGGTTGTGTAAGTTTGGCGTCTTCTTAGGGTCTCAGTCCTGGATGCTATGACACGTACCACGCCAACATCGACTGCCAGTGGATCGACATCACTGATGTGCCGCCGGGGAACTACATACTCAAGGTGGGTTTGCAGGACGGATTTATATTATCGGATCGTCTGAATCAGAACTCACATTTCATCTCTAAATGATTGTTGTTTACTTGATTTTCAGGTAACGGTGAACCCCTCTCACCTGGTCGAGGAGTCCGACTTCTCCAACAACGAGGCTCAGTGTGACGTCAGGTACACGGGAAGCTACGTCCAGGCGAGAAACTGCAGGATTGTTGTGTAAGTCGGGTCAAGTATTCCCGATTTTCACGAGTGACTCAGGAGGTAAAAATGTTTAAAGTGTTTTTTTCTTTGCTTCACAGGAGCTGACCTGACAGAAGACTGAACATCTCACAGGCTTCATCTCTTCTTACTGCTCCTAATGAGCAGCTGCTGATACCATGAATCTGTATTTATATGATTTACTGTATCCAAAGCCAGGATGGCTCAATTTGACCTTTTACTTATTTATATGAATATTCATTTTAAGTGGATTTTTAAGCAATGCGGGACTGTGCTGTTACTTGGTGCTTACTGTGGGGAAGCAGTGGTGCTCCAGCTTTCCTCCATCACATCTATTAGGATTTTGTCAGAGACCAGCAAATATACCCTGAAGTATACAGCGTGCCGCTGCTCTTATTTAAAAAGTTCAAATGCTGTCACGTGTGGATTATTTGCAATGCTTTGCTCAAGCAGCAGTTTATTACGGAGCCCCGCAGGGGACATGGGAGAAAAAAAAATTAAGACGGACTTTTGCGAGATCTCGCAAAACAAACTCGCAAAAGTTTTAGCCGCATTCTTCGGCCTTCGACCTCCCGTTAGCTCGAAGCTAACCCGTTAGCTCGAAGCTAACCCGTTAGCTCGAAGCTAACCCGTTAGCTCGAAGCTAACCCGTTAGCTCGAAGCTAACCCGTTAGCTCGAAGCTAACCCGTTAGCTCGAAGCTAACCCGTTAGCTCGAAGCTAACCCGTTAGCTCGAAGCTAACCCGTTAGCTCGAAGCTAACCCGTTAGCTCGAAGCTAACGGGAGGTCGAGACCTACTACAGCCGGGAGGAACACCGCTTTCCCGGCACATCGTGCCTCGACCTCCCGGTCGGCTTCGAGCTGGCATCCGAAGAATGCGGCTAAAACCTTTGCGAGATCTCGCAAAAGTTTTGCGAGATCCTGAGTTTGTTTTGCGAGATCCCGAGTTTGTTTTGCGAGATCCCGAGTTTGTTTTGCGAGATCTCGCAAAAGTCCGTCTTAATTTTTTTTCTCTCACATGTCCCCTGCGGGGCTCCATAGTTTATAGTTTTATGTATTCTACTGAAACAAGGCTTGACTTTTAAAAGCTTTTTACTTCATGGTAAAACTTATTTAGATTTCTGAAAACAAAGGCAACCCCGACATCTAATTATTGAATTAGTCTAATTACAATTGGGAGCAAATATTTGTCAACCTGAACTCATCTGGCTGCCCATTAACACCAGTTAACACGAGCTGAGAGCCGGTTCAGTGTCGAGCGGAACATTTAATAATAACATTAATAACACACCTCAGAGAAATACCTGAAATGATCCCACTTTGCTCATTAACGTCATCAAAATAGCAGCGAGAGAATGAGAGCGCTGTGACACTCGTGTGTTTTTGTGTGCTTGTTGTGTTGTGTTATTGCTGGTGAGTGATTGGGGAAACATTTAGTCACCTGGCAGTGGCTCCATGTGAGACGCCTGCGAGTGTCTCGCTCTGTTTACACTTTGTCACCGAATTTAGTCGGGACCAACTGGGACGCTGTCTGGAGGAAATAACCAGCGCAAAACACAATTCTTCCTCTTTGCTCCGTGTTTTTATTATTTTTTTAATGTTTGCCTCACAGAAGATTGGCAGAAAAACAAGCAGGAGGTATGTCCTGCATTGTACGGGCTTTTTCTTTGGCACTCGTCATTAGGCACAGCAGGACTGTCGTGGGAACCATTCCAAACCAAACATGCCCACTGCAGTAATTTGAACCTCAGCAGAAAACTTCTTGTAGTAAGATGGAAGCTGTTAGCAGCAGTAAGCCTAAATGAAAGAGGATTTGAATGAGATGCATATGCTAACAGGTGCAGAGCGGGGTCACGGGAGTTTGTTCTCACATTCACTGAATCATTTGCAGAGTTTGTCTGTGGCAGCATCAAGTCACAGCCTGTCGCCAACTTCTCCAGTTCCTCGCACAATAATAGTAAGAGTCTGTCGGTCCTGATGAGGTCACCTCTATTTGTTATGTTTTAAGGACACAGAGGAAATCAAATACACACACTGATGTAAGAGAAAAACTACCAGAGATGACATGGAAAGCATGCTGCCTGCACCGCATCATTCTGTGCTCGAAACCCATTTCACTCATCCTCTCATCCAAACATGGACTCTGTGCTGAACCTACACGTCTCTGGCCAGCGAACCATCTGAGTGTGAAAGAGGGTCAGGGCAGAGCTCCCAGCTGCTGTGTGCTAAGGGTGGGCCGGTGCACTAAGCCTGCAGGGTGTGGGCAGAGCTGCCGGTCGCTCCGGCTGGAGATGACAAGGAGGAGAGAAATTCCACAGATCCACTGACGGGCAGGAAAACCCGACTGCAAACTGCTGACATCAGCGACGGAGTCATTCTTACTGTGGGCTGAGTGTCTGTGAGGCCGTGCCCAGACTGTCTGAGACGCCCAGTCAACAAGTGTCCCAGCCAAGAGCCCAGACCCCAGCGACACATGATGGACGTCAATGTTCCTGCGTACAGACTTAGACTGGAATAGTGTCGATAAGCACTCACAGACTAAAAATATGCACGCGTGTTTAGAGTTTCACACCCATATTGTTACGCTTGTCTTGTGTCTTCACTAAAGCATCACACTTGTATTAAAGATGCATTATCAGATTTTTACAGCCACTTAGTGGCAGCATAACCGCCTATGTGAGCACAACACTGATCATCCCCTGCACACAAACTCAGACATTTATGTGCAATTTAACTCTAATTGTTCTTAATTCATGTAATCGGCTGTTTTTCCTGCCACAGACTGTAAGAAAACACTCAAAGACACTAAAACACATCACATTTTAAAATGCAATCAGATCACAAATGGACGGCACTAAAAGCTTGTGTGAAGTACCACAGCGGGCAGCTTGGAGGCGTGTGACAATAACAGGTGTGGACGATGACGCGCTCCACTTTTGTCCAGATCACTGAAACACATTTTAAAAGGATGCATTAACAGGTCACAGACTCACTTAATCACAGCTGCGCCACGATGTCAAGTGTTCACTGCACATTATCACAGCGCTGACCAGCCACTTCATTAGGTACACCTATTCATCTGCATGTTAACACTGTGCAGAAAATGATGTTAATACGTATCACTAGAAAGAAGAGATGCCTGTTAATCTGTTAAACTAAACTTTTTGAAAAGAGATCATTTTGATTTTGGGACTGACTCAAACATACGTTCACTGGCCACTTCATTAGGTATACCTGGTGTAGTCCATCTTATTGCAAATGTCTAATTGGCTCATCACAGTGCATATAGTCATGTAGATATCGTTCAGATAACCTTCTGAAGTTCGAACTGAGCATCAGAATGAGGCTACCTGAGTAATGTTGCTGACCATGTCTGTCCACTGTGTCACAAATCATCTCAAACTAGTATCTTGTACATGACGGTAAGTTCACTGTCTTCAAATGGCCTCCGCAGTCAAAGGAACGAGTAAAGTAAGGGATTACTATTGCAAAAACGGTAATTACATTACCGTTACTTTCCCGTAGGAACGCGGCGTTACTGCGTTACTAAAACCGTGATTTTTTTTTGCGAGAATGTCTCATGACAGTGACGTAAGCGAGTGCGACGTTCGTGACAACAGCTGTGTGCAGATCAACAATGGATCATATATCGAGTGCAGAGAGAGTATGAGCGTGCAGCGTTTAAAGCGTGGAAGTACTGACCTTACTTTGAGTTTGATTCCATAAAAAGTGACAAAAACATTAGTGTCCGTTGTGCGTGGGAAGAAAACTTCTTTTTACAGAGAAAAAACCCCTAAACTTCCAAACAAGCACCGAGTAGCTACGACGTAATGGGAAACTCACAGAGAAACTCGCGGATTCTTCCACTGACCGCTGCACACCTGCACCAGGGTAACCCTCCGCCTACCCCACTCCTGCTTTACAGGTGAAAATAGAGCAACAGGACCGCTAGTCTTTGACTTTATTTATTTTCTGCTGTGTTTTACTTGCATCTATTTGAAAGACTGAGTGTAAACACACAAAATATTTTATTTTATGTGCTGGAATGTGCAGAAAATAGGTTTAAATGTTAAACTAATTTCTTCCAGTCAGAGAATGTTGCAGATAATTACATTTTTGCTTGATGCATAAAGTTAAAAGATTAAAACTAATAAATAATAAAAGTTTTAAAAGGAGACTTTTCCATTTGATTACATTTTGTTTGATGATTATGCAGAAAAAGTAGAATTGGGCTGAAAGATCTATCACTTTATCACCTATTCAGGTTGTAAATCGTGTCTTTAAAAAGTAACTAAGTAACTAAGTAATTAATTACTTTTGAAAATAAGTAATCAGTAAAGTAACGGGATTACTTTTGGGGGAAGTAATCAGTAATTAGTTACTGATTACTTTTTTCAAGTAACTTGACCAACACTGGACCAGAATATAACAGGAATGTTTCCAGTGGAAATCAGAGCCACGAAGAAATACGGCAGATCTGACAAGGTGTACCTAATAAAGTGTCAGATGAATGTAGTCACGACATCTGCCGTTAACACCAAACATCAGCGGCCGCATCACGACGTGCACAGTGTGATCTCTTCCTGTATTCAGCCCACTGTGGGTCCAGATGTTCATAACAGCGTAAAACCATCACACATGACTCTGTTTCAGATCGATACGATCGCAGACATCAGCACCATGAATACATAAATACCAAAACATTGCAGTTGTAGCCACAGTGATCAATCACACAGATGTAAGAAACAAATGAGACAGTTTTCCTGTGTTGGTTGTTTGTTTTTTAACTAAGAGGAAGAAATTGGAAAGTTTTCTCGCCACAGGGCGACTCAGCTCCACAGCAGCTGCTCAGAACTAATAAAAGCACCAAATTAACCCTGACGCCTGTAGAGTCACACACACACACACACATACATATAAAAGCACCGACGTGCTGCTGTGTTGTTTTCCTCCCACTGTGTGAGTGTGTGTGTAAAGTCGGGAATACGAGCTTCCATCACGAGTGAAATTATTCGACGTCGACTTAATGTTCCCTTCCTCCATCCGTGCTGTGTTTGCTGTGAGTGAACTGTTTGTCTAAAGCAAAGAGTCGAAGCTATTTGTGCGAGCGGGGGGAATGACTGAATAATTTCTCGGCTCTCCCGCCAGCGGCGTCTGATGTCCCAAAAGTGGAAACAATGTTTACCCGGACTCTCTAAACTGGGCCGTTTACACACCGCTGTAGATTCAACAGCTTCCCCTGTTTGAAAGAGAAGAACCCTGTGTGTGATTTCCCTCCTGAAGCAAACACTCGACAGCCCTGTGCAAATGCATGCTGGTTTATTTATCCTGTTATTGTATTATTTTGGGGCCGGGAGGAGGTCTGGATGAGGAGGTGCAGGGGGGGGGGGGGCGGGGGTCGTCCAGCTGAAGCCTTCCATTTATTTCTGTTCTTAAATATTGTTTTATGGGTTTTACACTTGGCTGTCAGACGACGTTAGCGTGTCTCCTGCCGTGCCTAACATCTGTTCACGCTACACCGGGAGGACGCGTGTTGGCTCCGGAGACATAGAAAACACGTCCACGGAGACGTGAGCAGACGTGAGACTGTGCTGCTGCCTCGTGTAAAACAAAATGTTACTGCAGTGTGAAAAAGACAGTTGTCGACATGTTTGCTATCATGCTTTCGTGTAAGAGCACAAAACGAGTGCAAAGTTTAATCGGGGGGTTGCCTCATGAATCACAGCCTGCTGAGGCAGAGCGGGCCTCAAACAGCGCCTAGAGAAATTCAGTTTACACACGCCTAATTATTGTAGTCTGGATTTAATATGTCTGGATTACAAAACAAATAATCTTACTGGATTTATGACAAAGTTTTGAAAATGAACAGCTCGTTTATTATTATGTTAATTTGTCCAAGCAGAGATTCTTCATTTGCATCTTAACTGACTCATTTCATCTGCTGCGGTTCTGTAAAGAAGCGTGACAGCAACAGTTTCTAACTGTAACAGCAAGAGCCGTGTTTAAGTACTTATTCTTACTTCTACACTGGAGGATATATACAATCAGCGGCCACTTTGTTAGGTACACCTGCTCAACTCCTCATTAACGCAAATTTCTAATCAGCCAACCGCGTGGCAGCACGTTAGTGCATTTAGACATAGAGGCGTGGCCAAGACGACCTGCTGAAGTTCAAACTGAACATCAAAATCAGGAAAAAGGTTCATTTAAAAGTCTCGTGGTCGTTGGTGCCAGACGGGCTGATCTAAGTATTTCATTCATCCCGCTTTCTATATGCTTGTGAGCATTGCCACAGTGTGTAATATACTATATAAAATATACTATACATAAAACTCTATAACAAAAGTTATAACTACAGCAGTATAGACAGTTTTAAAAGGGCTGTGGTACATATGTAGGCTGCCAGTGTGTTATTAGATCCCAGACAGGAAATACAAACATTGCTGTGGAGAAAATGTGGACACACTGGGGAAGTAACTGCAGTGTGTTTTATAGGAAACGTGTCCGTTTATCAGCTTTCATCTTAATGAAGGATGTTATCACGTTCAGTATCTGTGCAGCGAAAGAATAAGAATAATGAGCCAGCAGCTAATGCTCCTCTTAAACTGCTGCATGTGTTTGGAAAGACAAAATGTGCCCTTTGACCTCACCCCTTCACACCTGAATGTGACATCCTTGGCCAAACATTCAGGGCTACAGCCAGGTGGTTAAAAAATAATAAATACAGATGTCAGCCTCGTTCTGATTGTTGGGCTTTTCTGTAGGATCTTTACCTTCCAGTACAAAGCGCCTTGTAATTTGCTGCTATATAAATTCAATTTAATTAAAGTTCTGGACGCATCTGATTAATTTGGCCTCCACATATTAATATTTCTGCACATGAAATACTTCAAAGTAACTCAGCAGCAGAAACAGCAACATGTTGCTTAAACACTAATTGTTCTGCATAAGTAATCTAAGTTATATAAAATAACCCAGCATCAGATCGTCAGACATTTTACCAATGATTGCACCAACTAATGACCCCTTTTTAAAAATTATAGATGACATACTGCAGGCTTAACTATTTTGCCTTCCAGGATTTCAATCACTTTGCACAAAGAATTTGTAAACTGGCAGATAAATGCAGCAGAGTGTAGAATTAAAAAGGTTGTAGTGGTGTAATGCTACAAATTAGCATATAAATAAGAACAGGCTTAAATGGAAGAGCAGCACACCGGCTGCATGATGGGGGATGAGCAGCCTCTATTATCTGAGGAGGCTGAGATCATTCAGTGATCATTTTCTGCCACTCGGTTTGTGGTGATCACGGCATACTTTGCTGTGGTCTGCCGGGGGGGCTTCATCTGAGCTTTAGACACACACAAGCACCAATAAGCTGATGAAGGCCGACTCTGTGATGGGCTATAATAACAATAAGTAAAATAAAATGCTAAAATTAAATTATTTTTTCATGTTTAAATAATAATAATAATAATAATAATAATAATAATAATAATACCCTTAGTATCCCTTAAACATAAAGTACTGTGTAAAATTGGTTAAACTACAGCGACACCGTGTGGCCAACACGGTCAGCGTCTCCATTAAACTAACTTTATTCAGTCAACATTTAACACAGTTATTATTATTATTATTATTATTATTATTATTATTATTATTATTATTATTATTATTATTATTATTATTATTATTATTATCTGTCAGTCACGCGCGGTGATGTGACTCGTAGCCCTTTTGTTTTACAGCGTTCGTGACGTGGAGTGTGACGACACTCACAGTGGACGGGACACCGGAGGCGCTGCTCGCACCAGCTGCAGGTCAGAGGAGGAAAACATGGCTCGTCAAAGTAACACCTGCGCCGGTAATCTGGCGTTTCTGTTTGCGCTCGCGCTGATTGCAGCGCGTGTCCCGGCGGAGGCGTCCGAGGAGCAGGCGAAGACGGTGGAGTTCAACGTGAAACCGGGAGGAGTCGTGCACACCTTCTCCGAGGGCATTGTAAGTGCCTCCGCCGAGCGGTGTCTTTATTTCTCGCTGTAAAACTCCCGCTTTAAAACGAGCCCTCGTGCAGGGAAACACGGAGCTACCGATAAATCCTGAATCGTAAAATTAAATTTTACGTGGATTAAATTTGAATTCAAGTAAATTCACCGCGCAGCTCACTGTAACCCACTCCAATGTGATCTATCAGTCAGTTATTAACACATTAATAACTAAATTAATTATTATTGAGCAGCTGAGGTCTGCTTCTCTTATTACAGTCGGACATAATCGATGTTATAAACAACAAAAGAGGAAAACTACAATCTGCTCGGCAGCTATAGTCGCTGTCTGATGACGACACAGCCTGTGAGGGGCTGACACGTCGCTGTCACAATGGCGCTTTTGATTGGTTGAGAGTTTCTTTTCTTTTAACTTAAAGACTGCTCACTTTAAATTGTAAAAACAACTTTTGTGTGATTGTTAAACTAACGATTGAACTAATTATTTAATGAATTAATGTTTTTCTTTTTTGATTAATCAAAGAAAAGCTGACTTGTCGTTGGTCACAGCACGTAAAGCTCAGGTGTCCCTGATAGCTTCAGCGGTGACAAAGAAAACCATTACGTGTCTCTAATATTCTGACGTGGGAGGTGTTTGCAAAGTCGCAGTTTAAAAAAGTCAAAGTCATCTTACAAGCTGTTACATTACATTATTATTTTAAATAAAAGAAATTATTTTAAATTAAAGAAACACGCTGACTCGTCCAGCTGCAGCTTGACTTATTATTTGTTATTTCCTCATTGTCGATGGCAGAGGTGTGACTCTGACTCACTTTCATGCTCTAAACCAGGAATATCAGACTCTGCGTCGTTGGCCACAAACAGCCCACTTTAATCTCAAGTGGACCAGAGTCCAGAGCAGTGGAATTCCCCTTCTCTGTCAGTGGACCGAAGATTAACTGCACATTTATTCCCACAGATATCTGAATATAAGAAGTGCAAATACAACCTTACCTCTCATTTCTTTCTACGTAATAGACAAATGCTGCTGTAGTAAATGAGAGGAATCTGTCAGCGAGATTTAAGAAATAAAGGTGTAAACTAATTCTGTACTACAAAGTGAAAAAACTGGAATTTTTCTTTCATTTCATTTTTTCAATCTGTTACTCAATTACTTTAGTATAGTATGAATGGTCCAGAGGAAGGCCTTCATCAGTAGGAAATGTTGCAGTTAGATGTCCAAAACATTGCCCTCATTCACATTTTCCAAAGCTTCATGCACATCTTATCTCCACATCAGGAAGCCCTGTTTAGCTCATTTAGGTCATTTCAGGACCAATTAAATATATTTAAAACTACTTTCAGTTTGGCTCAGTACACATTGGATTTCCCAGATTCCTGACCCAACGCCAGACAGTTTGTGATTCCTCCTGGTATCAAACCAAGGGCCTTTTTCTACGTTAGGTGAATATGTTAACCACTACGTTACGGAGCCATTCAGTCTATGTGATGCTGGAAAGCTTAATATGAATGAACTATTCAAGCTGAAACTGGTGAAAGCTGGTACTAATATGGCAGAAAATAACCACAGGCGTGTCTGTCGTGCTACGCTGAAATCTGAATAGAGAGAAATTGTTTTTTTAGCAGTACCCAGTTTAATTCTAAACATCTGTACCAGGTCACGTAGACCAGACTTTAAACGGCGTTCGTTTAAATGATGATCAACAAGCAAAAGAAACATCCAAAATAAAAAAGACCAGCGGTAATTTCTTATGGCTCAACTCTTTCCCCCATAAACAACATCTGACACGCTCTAGCATTAAGAAACGTTTTGAGACCTCAGTACAAAATAAAGAAATAGTTTCTGGGCTTTTCTAAGGGGAGCTGTTTGGCAGAGACCACCCTCGCTGACCTCCACAGACAGAACAGAGCTTCTTGGGTTCCTCCTAAAGAGTAAAGTGTTAGTGTTCAGGGTATTACTGGAAAGGATGTGAGTGTATATGCAACCATATTCTGTCTTTATTTCTATGTAAGGTTAAACTGAAACGTGAGTGAGATCAGTGGAACAAAGAGTTTCTTGTTTTACAGGAAAGCTTTGTAGGTAAATCCAAAACACGGCACTAACACCTGGTTTCATTCTCCTTCTGCAGGGGGAGTATGAATGCTCTTTCACGTACGCCTCCCAAGGAGGAACCAACGAGGTGAGCGCCTCCCTGTCTCTCACTGTGCGTCTCCAGCCTCACATCACTGATTACTGCGGTCTTTATGCTAAAATATTGTCCCTGTTTTCTGTAACGCAGCAATGGCTGATGAGTGTGGGCCTGACTGATGACAACAGACTGTTCTCCTGCTCTGTGTGGAGGTGAGACACAGATTTTAGAGGACGCTGCACTGACGTGCATTGGCTTAATGGAGGCTGCACAACTACTGCTTACCTCACCTTAACCTTAAAGCCTGCCTTCACCCTAAAATGTCCCCATAAGGAAGTCGGGCCCCATGTTGTGATTGTGTAACCAGATTTAGGTCAACACTCACAGGCCAATGAGCAGCCCGCGGAGGTACTCTTCTTCAGTTTGGTGACCCCGACGTTAAGAGCACCGCTAATGTGTGCGTCCGCTGAGTCACCTTATTGATTTTGCTTAATCGTGACAGTGGCGGTAGAGACTAGAAGGGGAAACAACACAGCAAACTTCTAACCTCTGATTGAAATGAATTTATGCAAACGCGTAACACTGACAGCAAATATTTCCTTTTCATTCCCGCCAGGCCTCAGGGGAAGTCGTACCTGTTTTTCACTCAGTTCAAAGCTGAACTGACGGGAACCAAAATCGAGTATGCCAACGCGTATGTAAGTACAAAGAAACTGTTAGTTGAGCTGTTAGTGGGCCTGTGTTCATTCATTTGTTTTTGAGTTGTCAAATTATCCCAGTGCTCAACATGGACAAAGCTGAAAAACTTTGTGATTGCTGGATTTTTTTTTCTTTGTGCTGCTGAGTTTGTTATTTATTACTGTCAGTGGGCTGATCCATTTCCAGAGGAGGGCTGTCCTTCAGTGATGCTTTTAAAACCAGGATCAATATTCATTCCACATGATTCTTTTAAAAGCTGGCTGGAGTTCGCCTGCAGGTCTGTGGTTGCTTCACTGTTTTTCGGGCTGGTCCTTGAAGATGCAAACTATTGAAGGATGTCCACAAGGAGTCTCGCGTCCATCCTCTCATGGCCCAAAGCAGAACAACACTGTGTTAGCTGATTCCAGAACAGCGCTCCACTGACTTTCTGTCAGAATTACTACTAATAAATAAACTCTTTCACTAATCTAGCCCAGCCTGCATAGATGGTAACTAGGGCTGCCACGATTAGTCGACTATCAAAATCGTCGACGACTGATTTAATAGTCGACGCGTCGTTTGAAGCTTTGTAAGATCACAAAAGACGCAGGAATAAGTAGTAGGATTTAAGAGTGTAATAACGGACTGAAACAGAAGATGGCAGCACTGCATGTACAAGGATGCCAGCTGCCTTTAAACCGCGAAGAAGAAGAAACTGTGTCCCAGAATTCATAGCGCAGCCCAGCTCAGTTTCCAACAATGGTGGCAGCTAGTTAGTTTTAATATTACTCTTATTATTCTTTCTGGGTCACAAAACAAACGTTTAACATATTTTCAGGCGAGAATGTAGCTGTGTAAACCTCAAATATCTGCTCAGTTTATCAAGACACCACATATTTTCAAAAGCACTCCGACGTTTTCGGAGACGTCTGTTAGCCACTAGCTCGATAGCTAGCCGGGGGCTAGGCTAACTAGAGCCGTGAGAACACCGGACTCCCGCAAATCGTTTTTAAACCCACCACCGTCTTTCGCTACTCATGTTAAATATATATAAGTCACTTAGATAACTTCAAAATGTTATTGTTTGGTTTTTTTTTAGTATTTTATTTGTTCCTGAGTAAATCGGTTTGGCTGAGATTAAAGTTATAGTTTTTACACAGCTGAATAAACATCAAGCAGACAGCTGATTATCAGAAGTGTGAGATGCTCGAGAATTTACTCAGGTGTCCTGTTATATTTTAGATAGCAAGGAGTTTATTAAACTTCAACGAAACAATCTGCAGATTTCATTAAAATTTAATAAACTGTAGTCTTTATTTTTAGTTAGCACATACCTTAAACACTTAAAGTTGTAAGCTAATGATAGTTATATAAGAGCAGATGCTGCTGGTGCAAAAAGCTGCATGTTTTACGTCCAATGGATGATGATCTGATTAGTCGACTAATCGCAAAAATAATCGGTGACTAGTCGACTATCAAAATAATCATTTGTGGCAGCCCTAATGGTAACTAATGGTTACAGGCTAACAGCATATTAGAGGGCTATCCTCACTGTTGGACATGCCCAAAACACTTCACCTAGGAGGCGTCCTAATCAAATGGCCGAACCACCTCAGCTGGCTCCTTACGACGTCAGCTTGATTCTGAGCTCCTTGCAAATGACCGAGCTCCTCATCCCCTCTCCGAGCCGGAGCCCAGGCACCATCCGCAGTAATGCAGACGCTGCACCAAATCTCCTGCCAATCATGAATTTGCACCAAGAGTTTCTGCCGTCATGTTCACTGTGTTTCTGTCTAAAGAGCCTGAGGTTTCTCAGACACGTGAATATCTCCAGTCAGGGATTCATTTTCCTGACATCACATGAAAGCGCTGTAAGCTCATTCAGCCTGGATTCATCTGGTTTCTTTTTCAAATTCAAGATGAGTCACGCTTAAAGCCAGTGGTTCAGTGCAGGTCTTTCTTCCTTGCACTGAAGTAGGGATGGGCGATATGGCCTAAAATCCATATTGCGATTTAATTTGAAGCACGTGGGGTAACGATATATATCGCGATATATTATTTTCTTCTGTATAACATATTTTCCACACTATAAGGCGCACTTAAAATCCTTTAATTTTCTCAAAAATCGACTGTGCCTTATGTATGAATTCTGGTTGTGCTTACTGACCTCGAACCGATTTTGGCAGAAATCTGTTAAAAAAGGTTTTGATGGATTGTCAGAGCATTTCGGCTGCCGTAGTGAGGAGCTTCGGAGTAATCTGGGTCCAAAACTCCGTCCGTTTCAGGTCCAAAAGTCAAACGAACACTGAGAGTTAAAAACGGTCTAAATTCTTTCATATTTAATAAAACCATCAGCGTTGCTGCTTTACCAGGTGTAACAATTACGTTTTACACCCATGCATCCATGAAAACAGAATTTATTAAATTTAACGGAGTTACAAGTTAGCTCGCTAGTTTCCGCCTAAACATTTCATACCATGTTCTGACTGAGAGATTTCTGAAACAAATTCAAACGTACAGCTCTGCTGTTACTTCCAACATAAATGAAGACAGAAAACTAAACAGCAGTGGCGTTTGTAGGGTTACTGAAGTTGGACTAGCTGGTATATAATGTTGTGCTACGTGATTGCTAGCGACACAGCTATGTTAGCATAACATTAGCACAGTGAAGCTGGAGGATGAACGCCAACTTTTTTTCCACTCGATAAAAGTTAATGTGAGGGATTCTGGTGGTCAGGGACAAATGCAATCGCATAGCAGGATGCTGTACACGGGCCAAACTTCAGTCAGGAGAACAACTGAGATTATTCATCCACAATACGAGGTTAGTTATTAATATACTGCAACAACATGGGAATAGAGCAGCTGCGAGAGAATTCAGCATTAATGAATCAATGTTACGGAAGTGGAGGAAGCGCAGTTTTTGGCTTTCCCCATATTTCAACAGTGCTTCATCTCTTTGCTATGACTGTCGCCCGGCATAATTTGCAGATGATAATGGTTTTAGCCGCTGCTATGCTTTTGACCAAAACAGGCACAGCTCGATGACCTCATCAACATGCGCTATCGCGATAGAGCGATATAGTCAAAATCTCTATCGTTGGCCAAATTTATATCGTTTCTATCGTATATCGTTTCTATCGCCCACCCCTACACTGAAGTTTGCCTGTTGGTAGTCAAACTGCACCACAACCTGTGCAGCGTAGTTGCGATACTGTCGGTGCAACACATCATAACCCCTCACAGACTTTTCCCCTTTCTGCGGTTGGTTTGACAGGACAAACAAAAACTTTCTGCTTTGTATTGCCTCACTGTTCCAGGCGCCCCTTCAGTGCAGAGATTAAAGCTTCATCAGCACAGTTGTCAGGAAAAACAAGGCGAAACTCTGTTGACGAGCATTTCTGCATAGCCTGCAAATAATAAAACATCCACCTTTATACCAGCAACACATTCATCAGCCTCTGGGACCAAATCTGAGGCAGACGTTTGTGTGCAGCAGCTTCTTATATACTTTTTCTCCAGCACGTAGGGGCTGTAAGATCGTAACAGCTGTCGCCATTTGCACTTTTATCTCGTGTCGTGTGACAAATGGAGAAAAAATCTCAGAGCTGTATTTAATTAAACAGTTTGATAATGACGCTTGCGCCTCATTCCTGGATATGTAAATGTCAGAGCGTGTGCCACGTCTCCGCACGAACGAGGATTATTGTAAGTCTGACATTTAATGATTTGTGAACAGGATGAGCTGCCTTCAGACTTTTGTCTCAAAGAGAAAGAAGCAGCAGCTTACCTTTTAATATTCATTTAGTTCATAATATCTGAAAAGTATTTAAAAAACTTCCATCTCGCAGCCCAAGAGTACGTCTTCAAGTTTCTCGGTGTGATCGAATGGCTGTCCAAAGCATTTCACGGTTAATTTTTCAGTGATTATAAAATACAGCAAAGCTGCCAGTTCCCACATTTGAAAAGCTGGAAGCAGATAATGTTTTGCAGTGTTCTGTGATTTATCACCTATCGAATATGTTTGATTAACTGCTCAACTTTAAATGTTGGCACACGAGCCTTCTGCAAAAAGGGGCGGCACTGGGTCCCTCTACTTAGAAATCAATGAAAAGCGAATGCATAATATGTTGCTTTACTACAACGATGGCGCCCGTTACATAAGGTGTGCCCCCAGACACAAAGTCGATAAAGATGCAGCTGCGGGATTTTGTAGCTTGAGGACTTGTACCCGACCATAAGCTAGACATGGGGGGGTTGGACATTTCATCTTCCCTCCACTTGTATACAACAAACCCATAATGTGCCCTTGACAAACTAACACAAGTCGAGTAAGTCGAAGTAGCACGAAAACTTTATTTCTTCTTGACGTCACACTCGGAGTCGAGTCTGTGCACTTCAATGTCTCGTGGAAGGTTAATGTCCGCGCCCGGTCTGAGCTCAGCCACTTTACGGCGGTCTGCCTGTCTGATGTGGTCGTCTGTGAAGTGGAGCGCACCTCGACACGCCTCCTTCCCACAGCAAGGACAGTCCTGACACTTTCTGTCATTAGTGCGAGCGCATGTTTCCTCCTCCCGCTCAGGCTCCGTGCCCTGCAAGCCAAAGACGAACACACAGGGAAAAAAAACTCAACTTCCCTAAATGATGAGACCAAAATAACTTTGCACACACAAACAAACACACCTGCCACCCCCGCACAGCATTTCCTTGACCTTGCCGTCACGTCCTCCTACTGTCCCGGCCCGTCTGTTCCAAACAAAACTGTTGTCATCTGTGCCGCCTCTCATCCTGTTTCCCTCTCTGTTTCATTGTTTCTTTTTTGTCTCTCTTCCCCTGCTCTCCTCCTCCTCGTCTTCATCGTGGCTGCTGTTTGCGTTTCCAGTCTCAGTCGGCAGCAGGAGGACAGAGCGACGTGCCTTTGAAGCCAGAAGAATTCACCATCGGAGAATCAACAGGTGAGAAATTTATTGTGTTTCCAAGTGTTCAATCAACTCCCTCTGCTTGTCACATCAATCCCTTGCTCCTTCTCTCCGTCTGCCTCCCTCCCTCTCCATCACGCTGCAAGTACCCTGCTGATTTCCCTCTGAAGCATATGCTCCAGCTGTGAGTGGGTTGTCATTTGTCCCTGTAGCATTATTTCTTGTTATTCTGTTTCCGCGCAAACTGATGCTCCAGACTGTGATTAGCAGGATTTGACGAGTCGAGCTGACCAGCAATTTCCTGTGTCTTTTTCAGCAGATTAAACGCTACAGTTACAGATGCTGGAAAACACCTGCAGTCTGGATTTGTTTTGATAGACTGTTTAACAGTGGAGAGTGTATTAATTACAAACCTACGACCTTTAGCATCTATAGAGCAACTGAAGCTCGGACGTGCAGATAAAGACACGCTGGCATGTCCACCTACAGAAAAAGTCGTTTTTTTGCTTATGTTTGTGCCACATGGAGGCAGTGAGTGTTACAGCTGGTGATTTATTATAAGTGCTGTTTTATTTTAGGCTAGGACGTGTTTTAAGGTTATGGTTAGGCTCTTAATTTGTAAGGCTTTAATTAAATTGCTTGAAGTCCACTTATTACACATTTTCCTTTACATTTGTTTACAAGCTAACAGCTGCAACATGCATCAACTATTCAGGCCCTGAATCCAAAAATGTATTTTAATGTACGACTCCATCAAATTACAAAATAACTGATCATATTTAAGCTTTTAGAGTAAAGGTGGGCAATTAATTTTCCCAAGGGGCCACATGATACACTGGGACTGTTGTGTAGGGCCGCACCAATAAGCTGTGGCCCCCGGGGGAAATGAATTGCCCACCCCTGCTTTATGGGAACTGCTTGCCTGGAATAAAAATATGTTTAAATATCTCCCCAGTGTAATAAAGGTTCAATTATCATTTGCATTCATAAGCTAAGCTCACCACGCTGTTGTTTCTAGCTCTGCGTACAATAAACAGACAATGTGTTTTTTTTCTTTCCACTCTTCGAAAAAGCAAATAAGCATTTTTTTAGTGCATGTCTGAAAAATGCTGAAATAGAATTTTTCAAATACATAAAAGATAAAGATGCTGTTTGTGTTTAACAGGATCAGCAACGTTGCTGTTGGGCTCACTGCCTGCAGGTAGCAGGAATCTCATTTACACCAGCTCACCTGTAGGTGGAGCTCATCAAACCTACAGCTGTGATGTCCTGTTATTCTCCCTGTGCTTTGTTTGCAGCTGAATGATTGTTTTTGCTCTGTCGTCATCTGTGGCAGCATTTCATGCATTTCCTCTCTTTTTTAACCTCAAGTGACCCACAAGGATGGAAAGTTCAGCGCTCAACTCTCCAAACTGACCGTGATTGGACGGACACGAAAAGACGAGCTGTAGCCGGTCAGAAGTGAAGCGCTTCGACCAATCAGAGCATCCCGACGAGCTCCGACTCGAGCCTCTGCTTTTCCCTCAGTGATCGATGAAGGATGGATTTCTTCCTGAGTTACAACTAAAAATTGAAGAAGGATAAACTGGATTCTGCCCTGACAGCACTTTGTGTCGCTACAAAAGTTACCTGATACTTTGTTGCTACAGTGGATCGGAGCTACACGGGACAAATGGGATCAGCTGAATAAAAAACAACAACAACAACAAAATGCTTGCTCTGAGATAAAGTGCTTCCATAGTTGTTATTTTTCTTATGCTACAAGATTTACAAAGAATCGTTCTGATACACTGGGGATGTCTGTGACTGTATAGAGGATGTCTGGGGGCTTTGTGGAGTATAGATAACATATTTTGACTAGGGAAGGATTTATCCGTCTTATGTAATCCCGAGAGAAAAGTGAGTATTCCCCAATATCGTCACTGCACATAAACAATTTCCCCCGTCTGGCTCTGCTCTGAGCCGCTGCTGAGCGAACTGCCTCATTCTGTCTTCATCTCTCTCTGTTTATCCGTTCCAGATGATTGTAAGCACCACATTTGATTTGTTTTGTGCTCTCTCCCCCCCCCCCCCCCAGCCATAATGCAGCAGCTTTTAAACATGTTAAGAGGACACATGCATTCCCGCTTAAACACCGTCTCTGTAAATGTCTTCAAATCTTCATCATTCTGCAGCAGAAGATGCAAATCGTTCTAAAACAAATTCCCATTAAAAAATGGATCTAATTTGAGTTTATTGCAACAAGTTTTCCGTTACATTGTTAACCACAGAATACTAAAATGTAGGGCATGCACAGTTTGGATGATGCGAGGCAAAAGAGATGCCAGCAGGAGTCCTTCTCGAACCTTTACTTTCATCTTTCGGTGCCACATGTGTGGATCAGCGAGGATAATGTGCAGGTTTCACAAGGACTTCATTATTTCGTCCCCCACCCCTTCGTGACTCTCCCTGTTCTCTTATGTTGCAAGAACCTTTATCCCCCCGTCATTGAATCAGCCCTCTCAGATCCACGCCAGTCTGCAGAGGACGATTGATTTCAGATTTGAGGATTTTGCTGATTTGATTGTGTGGTTGTGTTACCTGTTATCTCTCTGCCTTGTTTGGCCCGGGATCGGTTTCCCTCGTCCGTCCCGAGGTGATCCTAAGGAACTGAGGAAATGCTTAGCAGGAGCGTTTCCCCTTTTCCTCGTTGTCACCGCTGATGTCGATGCGTCGTCTGGAAATAATCACCTCCAGATCCTGGCGTGACGGATTTGAAAACAAACAAACCCAATGTTACTTATTTTGTACATCTTTTCTTTTTCTACTTGTTGATTCTTCTGATTCGTGATGAAATGTGATGGGCGTCTCAATAAAGACATTATCTGGAGATAACTCGATGTTTGTGTCTTGTTAATGTCAGTCATGATCTCACTGGAGCTCCCACAGCTTGTTAGAGGGTAAACATAAAAAGAGGAAAGATTTGAGCGCCAGCATTGAGACAATAAATATTCGGAGCACTGTCAAAGCTGGGCAACAGTAAACATGGTGGAAAGCATTTTTATACCCCATCATATCCAGAGCAACAGTAATTTTAGTAGCAGCACTAATGCATTCCTAATTTAGACTCAGTTTATAAGCAGCATAAATACAGTGTACAGGACATCTGAGGCCCCGAGCAAAACTTGCAATTAAAATAAGCATTATAAGAAATTCTGCTTTAAAATGTATTCTGCTGGTGCAGTAAATTAACATATATTGTCCTCAGATAAATGTTGCCGTGAGATAAAGAGCTTCTATTGTTTCTTCTTTATTTCTGGGGAGAAAAGCTTTGGAGCGAGGCTCTTCTAAATCCACAGCCACATATGGGAATCTATAGAGCTCTGATCTTTATGGGTTTATAGAGATAGAAAGTCGGTGGGGATTTATTCATTTTATGTTAAGCCAAAGAGAAAAATCTGTAATCTAGATTGTCGGCATATCGGCGCAAGTTTGTTTGAAGCGTAGTGTCAGAACTGTAACCAGCACGTTTAGCGCTGCTTTTACAGCCGTGACTATGAAACAGCTGAAAATCTCAAGTGTGGCAGAGCTAAGATCACAACAAGCTGTGCGATGAAACTCCCACAGAGGCTCTTATTTGTAATTAAAGCATCTTATAGCAAAGCAGGGACATTTTCAGACTCTCGTTTCTAGTTTTGTGGCCTTGCAGGGGGAAAAAATGAGACACTTTGTTCTCGAGTCGGTTGTTCCATCGAGTAATAGGTCTCTGTAGCACAGTAGCTCTTTGATTGTCATCATTTCACTCCGTCTATGGGACTCGGAGCTGCCTCGATGCTGTCATGCAAACCCTGAACACATATCGCTGCTGTTTACCATCTGGCAGCGGTAGAGATGTTTACTTTCAACTTCTCCCTTTACAGTACAACCATCACAAAGAATTAATACACTCTCATGCAAAGAATTGGCCCAGATTATGATGACGTCAATTAAAGAGCTTTGATCAGAACCCCCCACCCTGCCACCTCGCTGCTGTCCAGACTGAAACACCTCTAACTGTTCAAATGTGGTGCAGACTCACTGTAATGGTTCACAAAGCCACTGCAAGAGGCTCGCCTGTTTGTTCGGGCTGACAGGAGAGAAACATGGAGCAAAATTAAATTCATGTGATTTAATTACTAATTGACAGAAAGTTGTGGGTTGAGGGGAACAACTTTCTAGGCTTCAGGGGGATCTTTGCCATCTTCTTGTGACCCCTTAAAACAAAGCTTGTACACTCGTTGCCTTAATCTCCTAGGACCTGGCTCCACATATGTGGACATCACATTTTGGGTTATTTAGACCAGCGGTCTCCAACCTTTTTTGCGCCACGGACCGGTTTATGCCCGACAATATTTTCACGGACCGGCCTTTAAGGCGTCGCGGATAAATACAACAAAATAAAACTAGTACCGGTACCGAAAAAAGAAGATTTATTCATAACACACGTGAAAAGACCCAGGAAAACTGAGTAAACGATCAAAACGATAACAAAATAACGCTGAAAACCAATAAAAACCCTGAAAACTATACATTTCACACCTGAGCCTCAACTCTCGCGGCCCGGTACCAAACGACTCACGGACCGGTACCGGTCCGAGGCCCGGGGGTTGGGGACCGCTGGTCTAGACCAAAATAATACATTTTGCTCCACAAGGGCCTGATATCCAGTTACGAGGACGTTATGCTGCCACTGTTCTACTGAAATTTAAAACGAATGTCCTCCTATGTGGATCTCATTTCTCTCAGAAACAAAAATCTGGAAATTCTTTGTTTTTACATTCATCAGGTCCCAACGTGCCCAAATATCAAAGAGAAACTAAAAATGCTGCCATGAAAGAGCAGCAATAAGTTGAGTTGTTGTCTGTACGACTTTATCGGTCTTCCACATCGTTGCGCAGGAATCTTGGCCCGCTGGTCTTTACAGCGTTGCAGGAACAAGGTCCCGGTGAGGTCTGGAGAACACTCGGTCACTGCAGCACCTTTGCAGCTATTCTGTTGTAGATTTACTGCTGTGCTTTTTCTGTTGCATGAACATATTTCAGCCAAGCCGCTGCTGTGTCCAGTTTCTGTGGCTGCAAAACGAAGCCAAATCATCACGCCTCCACCACTGTGCTCGACAGCTGCCGTGCTGCGTTTGGTTTCCTGCGAACGTGGAGCTGTGCATTATTGTCGAGCATTTCCTTTTTGGTCTTGTATGTTCAAAGACACTGGCACCACATAAGGTCTACTGTAGTAAAACTTGCTGGTGGAGATGAGATCACTCGCCTGTCTGTGTGTGCAGATGTTTCCCCGGGGGTCCAGTAGAGGCCATGGGTCAAATGAGTGTGGGGAATTCCTGCACGTGGGGTTTGGAGTGTTTTCATAATGGCGCTAATTAAGATTAAAATATATGATATTTAATTAGAAATAGAATATTAGAAAGTGTGATTTGTGTTGCAGTTGGAAGGCTTGACTTGCCTTTAATTGTCCAGTTCTTTTGCTTCCACCGTACTCTGCCTCAGCCTTCATCACCACTCATAGTCCAGTGGCAAAGGCCAACCTTGTGGTCTGTGGTTTGTGCAACTTTGCTTTCTAAATGTATTGTCATGAACTTTAAGGTGCTAATGGAGGCCCGTAGGGATTGACATGTAGTCTTTGGGGTTGTTTCAATTTCCCTGACCACTGCACAGTATGACATTGGGGTGGATTTGCTGGGATGTTCACTTCTGGTACGACTGGCAGCTGTCTTGAATGTTTCCCACTTGTGAATAATCTTTCTCACGGCAGAATGATGGACCAGATTGATTGAAAATGGACTTATGACCTTTTTCAGATTGATCGGCAGCTTTTCTTAGATCACTGCTGGTGTATTTCCTCCTTGGCATCGAGTAAACACACACCTGAATGCTTCAGACCTGCAAACTGCTAAAACTTCTGCTTATGATCAGTTGATCAAATGCATTTAATTAGCAGCGCCTGGCTGCATCGTAGCTTCTCAGTTCCTATGGAAGCAGTAAGGATGTATGTAGTTTTTCCACAGGACTGCACTGTTTTGTTTTTGCACAGCTATAGTGTGGCATTTTTAGTGTGGACTGCTCATTATTAGGAAAACCATTCAGTTTACCTGCAGCACTAACAAGATCTCCACTGACCTCAGCTGCACATAAGGTTTTAGTCCTTAAAATTAACAGGTTAGCAGATTACACTGAGGATGTGATTCTTTCTGAGCATCATGTTGGCGCTCCAGCTTTAAGCATGTTAGCATTGCACTTGTAGCATGATGGTAGACACCTCTGAGAGATAGATCTGCACAAAAATGACTAATTACTAATAAAACTATCTCAAAATCTGCCTAAAAATGCTTGAATGAGTCACAGAGTATCACTGTGTGATATTCATTATGAACATAATCCCACATATACCCAGTGTTGGGAAGGTTACTTTTAAAATGTATTCCATTACAGATTACAGATTACATGCCCCAAAATGTATTCTGTAACGTATTCCGTTACGTTACTCAATGAGAGTAACGTATTCTGAATACTTTGGATTACTTAATATATTATCATGCTGTTTACAACTACATGAATGTACTATTGCTGTGATTTATTACTGTTACTGAAGGTCCGCGGCTCCGAACCGTAGTAAAGGGACCTCTGGCTAATACGGTGGGTTCTGTGTCGGCTCGTAGCTGAAAACTAGCTTTACTTTGTTGTCTGGGTCACTTTGCTAGCAGAGACAGAGAGAGGCGTTGAAAGGCTGCTCCAACAGAACTTATTGTTTCAGAGGAAAACACGAACACGGTGTACAGTCGAGTCTTAATAGCTTACTTACAACTGGGCTCGTCAGGCTCTCTTCTTGGCTGCAGTGGTTATTATTATATTTACATGCTTCCAGCTCCCGTTTCTGCTCGATGACAGCTCGTACTTTTCCTTTTTCTCCCTCCCTCGCTCACAGACACATAACGTGTATGGCAGTCCATTCTCCCTGCAGCACGGACTACACTGCCCATGATGCTACATTCTTTAGAGCTATACCTGTAGCATTCTGCCTGTTAGCTTAGCACAACAACAACAGGCGCTCTCTCACCCAGGAAACACGCAGAGAGAGAGCGTCACCCTGTAACCATGGCAACCGTAACGCTGCCTGGAACAACAGAACGTAGCTGTCAAACAAAACCCAAACAGTCCTGACCCGCCACAATATGAAACAGGGAAGTACCGCCGTGTAATCCATTTATTTCAACAAAGTAACTGTATTCTAAATACCACCTTTTTAAACGGTAACTGTAACGGAATACAGTTACTCATATTTTGTAATTTAAATACGTAACGGCGGTACATGTATTCCGTTACTCCCCAACACTGCATATACCATGCTGGTGATGGAAGCGCTCTCTGGAGCACCAACGGTTATTCATTGCTAGCTGTTTGTGAGGCTGAGGAACCGTTAGCGCCGTCCAGCCCCAAGCACGGGGCATTCGCGTTAACTCGCTATCGGAGATTTGCCGCGTTAATCCGGTTATGGCGTTAACGTCATTTTAACAAGATTAACGCTGACAGCACTAATATATACACACACACACACACACACATATATATATATATATATATATATATATAAATAAAATGCACTCCTGTTGTCCTAAGGAACTTTTACCTATTTGGGGTAAATAGCTGAGTCTTTGTACAAAGACTGAAACTAGACGTCTGTTGATGATGTGTACCTCTGTGCTGAGTGGCACAGGCAGTAACCATTAGGTCGCTCTGTTGAGAAACAGGCTCTTTTTGTCGGGCCTGTTGGTCATGAGAGAGAATATAAAATAACCTCAGCTTTATTCTTTGAGAAAAATAAAGAGCCAGCTGAAATAACCCAAAGCAACATTTCAGAGAGGACAACATAAGCTGACCTAAATGAATGAGCCATCGATTTGCTGTGTTTATGTAGTTAATCCGGCTGGCGTTCCCGTGTCTGCTTTTCTCTCTTTGCTCTCTCGCACCTGCCCCCTATTTCTCTCTCTCTGCATCTCCTGACATTTGGAGGGGAACAGATGGAGATTGTGGCTGGGTCGGTCAAGCCAGAGGCAGCAAAGGAGATGGGATTTTTGTATCACCGGGGGCCCGGTGAAGGGTACAACGAATGGCCAGCTGCCCCCTGTCTCCCCTGACGCGCACCCCAGTGCTAGGCTGGTGACCCAGTCGGAGCAGGGACACTGGGCTCGGGCACTTTCTTGCAAAGTTTTTCATATTACGACACGTTTTCTTGTCTCTAGCTCTGTCACAGATCTCTGACCTCACTTCCCCCGCATGTGCTCTTTAACACTGCGAGCCAAGGTAGCCTGAGCTGCAGTGAGACAGCAATTATCCACCTCAGACGATGCTGATACATGCGAGTGGACCTCTTTGGCTGCATGGGCTGAAGTGCACTAAGGTAATCACTTCTTGCTTTGCCTTGTCATTTTGCAATAATTGCGATTTCTCTCTAATTAGGCCTTTTCAGTCCCTTGCCCTTTAACTGTGCAGTCGGTGGGAGTCTGAGATCTGTAGTGCAAAGTGAACATCTGTATAGAGGCTCTTGTTACCAGAGCAGTTAACCAGACAGATGTTACGATGCCCTGTGTATGTTCAGTGTGTGAACCCGAGAGGTTTGTATAGAAGGGGAGAGTAAGAGGACATTAGCAGAAGCAAGCTGTTCCTCCTGACATACTCACCCAAAGTTGCGTCTGCGCCTTGTCACCTTGGAAACTTGGTCTCAGCTCAGCAAGCCTTAAACCGCTCTCCACTCTTGCAGACTTGTGGTGCTGTGAATATGGCTCCATTCGATCAGCCGCCCTCTCCTGCTGCATTGTCTCACACTGTGGTCGAGAGCAGCCTTCTTTTCTCAGGGTACGGAGGAGCTTTGCGGGGCTCCTTCACTTTCTTCGTGTTTTCAGAGAGTCTGTGATGCGGGTAAGGTGGAGGCTTGCGACCTCTGTGGCCTTGTGCTGCGGCGCATACGTGTGACGGTCCCGCTGAGGACGCTCGCCTCTCCGTGTTAGCGGCGAACCCGGTTTCAGTCTCTGAGTCGGTGGGTGGGCAGCTGGCAGACGGCAGCAGGTTGGACGATGGAGAGAGGGGCCCAGCAGATGGGAGGTCGCTTTGTGTGGTCTGATAAGACCCCACTTTGGTCTGGATGATGACAGACGGGCTAAGAGCAGGGGGTGGGTTAGCCTTTGAAGACAGGGGAGAGGGAGGTGAGATGGGGCTGATCCTGATGGAGGAGGTAGCCCCAGGGGAGTGAGGCTGAGAACCAGAGCTACTGGGCAGATGGAAGTTTACCGTTAGAGGGGAAAGACCAGGAGTTGGAGGCCGAGCAGGGAGGCTTCTTTGGGGGGAGTGAGTCGTGAGGTTACTGGGGTATGGCAGCTTCCCACCGTGTTTGGGTGAGGCCCCAACACTACCGGTGAGGTGAAGAGTCCGACTCCTCTCCGATAAAAGTCCAGAGGTTAGCGGGCGCAGCTGCACATTGGGTGGAGACTGGCTCCTGCTGTGATGCTCTCCCCTCAGGGTGCCAGATAAATACACAGTTTCTGGCTGGTTTGCAGGCTCTGACAGCCTCTGATGTGTGAAGCCCACAGTTGTTTCACTGGAGCTCGAGCCTGAACTGTAGCTGCTGTTGCTGGGAGGTTTGGTGCTTTCTCTTCCAGTTCCCTCCCCCTCCTCCTCCTCCTCCTCCTCCTCATCCTCATTCAGATCAATGGTTGATGTTAGATGGTCAATCTGCTGCACCACCTAGAAAATACACGATTGACAGATAAAGATAGAGTCAGTAAGGGAAGTTTTCCTCGCTCTTCCAGTTTCTGTGATTGAAAAATATCTTCTATAGTTTTTGTTTGCTTTGGGTTTTGGTGCCACTGCTCCAAGAAAGAGGACGCAGGACCTGATGCGAGGTTAGAGAAACACATATTAGCAGACTGATCAAATGTTGCACATACAGAGTAAAGTAAAACACTGAGCTTTTAGGGAGTTGCCCACTCTGCTTGGCTGCCGGTCCAGCTGTGTGTGCTGAATGAAAAGAGAGGTGATAGATTGAGAACAGAGCTCTCCATTGTTTCCTTATACAGATCGCTTCACCTCTGGCAGTGAGTAACAGCCTGTGAAAACAGATGATGTCATGGTGATGTCATCAGAGTAATCTTAGACTAAACTCAAAGAGTTTTTGAGCTTTGTCAGAAAGCCTCTGTTACCGGGCAGAGAGGGTTTAATCAAAGACAGCACGAGCTGCATTTTCACTTTAACGCTATCAGTGTAGCACCAGCCTCTGTTTAACCTGTCTCTTGTGAGTCACTCCTTTTATAAAAGTGCTGCGATACATAATTTATTACAGAGATAATAACACGCTAGAAAAATAACACTTCCATCTGCAAATTGCTGCTTTTTCTTTCTCCATAAATTCTGCATAATTGATCACCAAGAGTCAAACTCCTGAAGCAAATCTCTCAAAAGCAGCACAAATTTGAGTGCAGCTGGAAACAGTTAATATTTGGCATTATGTATGGTAGATATTTTAACAAATCACACTTAACAACTATTGGCTTAAATTTGATCGTTTCCTCAGTTAGCTGACAGGAGGACAGCAGCGCTGAAGCAGAGGGAAGAAGGGGAAAGATTCATAAATCCACAAAGATCTGCAGCTGAATTTCAGCTGGGAAACTGTGTTTAAATGCTTATCAGCTTGATCCCCTAATCCACCAGGATGTGCAGTGAAACGCTAACTCCGCCGTTTCTGCTTCCTCAGGAATTAAGAGGTAAATAGCAGCCAGCGCGTCTCATATATACGTCATTATTTTATCATCGGCAAGTTTGAGCACCTCTATATGTGTCGAACACAATGCTCCAATCTTTGCGGAAGCAGACGTCCCAGAAAATTCCCCCTAAGGTCAGACTGTGCAGTGCTTCTCAGCGCCTACAGGCCTCAGCTAGCATGTTACCACAAAACTCCTGGAACAAATTTCTTTGGGCACCAAAGTGGAGATGTTTGACCATAGAGCGCCAACCCCTCTCATACATCTGTCAGCACGGTGGTGGCAGGGTGAGGATTTTGGTTTTGCAGATCTGGGCACCTTGCAGTCACTGAGTCCACTGTGAACTCCTCCGTACACCAAAGTATTCTTGAGTAAATGCGAGGCCATCTGTCCGACAGCTACAGCTCGGCTGAAATTGAATCACGCGAGGGGCCAGTGATCCCAAGCGCAGCGTCAAATCTGCCACAGACCTCAGATCTCATCCAAAATTGAGACACTGTCAGGAGCTTAACGGAGCTGCACAAAGATGAATCCCTGCAAAGCTCAAATAAATGTTTCATAACATACAGAACAAAGTTAAAGCAGTGCAGCTCAGTCTGGTAAAACAAATCAGATTTGTCCTGCCAGTTTAGTGAAAATCAGACGAGGCCCACATGCATGTATCCACACACACAACAAGACTAGAGGAAACAGCCACACACAGCCATGCATAGATGGACGAGATTGGAGGAAATTACTCTGGGGGAAATGCTTGACCCATCACGCCACCTGCTCAGTGTGCACAGATAAATCCTCGGTCCGTGCTGGATTGTTTTGTTCGCTGTGTTCAATATCCTCGCTGATGTCAGTGGATGACCTGATTTGTCTCTGTCTTTTTTTAATGCTGGAGCTGTTTGAGCGAGGCGTTTCATATCGCTTTGAAGTACAGCGTGTATGTGCACATCCAGTGACTCTGGGCAGGTGCTGCTCGTTAATGTCAGAAATCAGATGAGATAAAAGTGCAGAGGACTCTGGTTTTCATGTGCTTCCCCCAAGGGAGAAGCAGTGTGGGGGGGTTGACCCTGCAGGTCCTCCTGATGAGGACCGAGAGACGTTTGTTGTCGAGCGCCGTTATTTAAGTTGCGTTTAGCTCTTTAAGTTCAGTTCTGTTGTTGTTTCTCTTGAAGTTCTGAGTCATAGTTCAGTTTTTTGATGTGTCGCCTCAGCAGAGCATCGCTGTCATATTCAAGTGCAAGCCCACTTTTGAGATGTCTTTTCCTCCTCCAGCGTGTGAGACGGATCTTTAGTGTAATATTTGTTTAGTTCAGACAAAGGCCTCCACTCATTTCTTTTCGTAGCCGTGACGAATATTAAACAAAGCTGAGGTTTGCTGCTCATGCAGCGCAATAAAAAACACGGCTTTGGAATAAATATGCGACCAGTCTTCTCTGGTACCTTATCTCCCTTTTCATCTGTTGTCTCTGTTGTGAAAATGTGGGACTTTTCTATTTCAGCGTCGGCTTACTCACCCCCCCTCTTTCCCTTCTTTGTGTGCGGTCGTTGGGGTTTTATTAATAAAGCTCACAGCCAGGATGATGAGGTTACTACCTCGGGTTTAGCTGTGACCCCACAGACGCAGATCAAATGGCAAGAGGCAAGATTTATGTGTCACTTTTACTGTGCGAGGCAGAGAAACTCAGACGTAAATGGATTATAAAAAGCGTCGGACGCAATCCAGCTGTGCCTGGAGCAGCATCTGTCCGTAAGAAGAGCGAGTGGAGGGAGAGATCCTTCATCTCAACAACCTCCGAACGCATCAGGCAAATGGGGCATGACTAGTGTCTCATTCACCTTTATGAAAATGTGCACACGACTCGAGCTGAAGCGTGCAGACAGACGAAAGAGGAAATTTGGGAGATTTTGGTGCTGCATTCATGCTGCTGACTGTTTAATGCATGGCAAATTCTTGCTGAGGACGTGCATTTGGAGGCCTGTTATTCGTCAGTGCACAGGCCCTCGAGCATGAACACTTTCAGAAAATGAATGTGAAAGGACGCGGTAACTTTTCTGTCCTGTTTTGTTTGTATTTCTCACTTCTCAGCCGCTCGAATGAAATGTGATGATTGAGAGGCTGACGTGGCTGAATCACTGAAAAAGCTTTCATCTCATTTTTTTAGTCATAGTGGAGAAAAACATGTCACGTTACCTCTTTCATTTCCTGGTGAACATCCCTCAGGGCTTTGAGAACCTGCTCCAGGTTGACCACCACCCGTTTAATTTGGTTTCGCACCACCTTCCTCCTGCAGCTGGCCTCTTTCCTCTGCGACTCCCCTTCGCTCTTTGGTCTGTTCGTCTGGTTCTGAGCCAGCAAAGCGGTGCGCTCCGAGCTCGGTCTGGCTTTCTCGGGGCCTTGTAGAGTTGTCGTACAGCTCGGCCCCCTGTGAGGAACCTCGGTGGAGAAGATAACTCCGTTTAGATCCTCCACAGGTGGCTCCCGCAGCGCCGTCAGGTCTCTTTGGCTCTGGGAGCTCCTGCTGTGTTTACTGGTGCAGCTGAAGTTGGAGCTGAATCCACGCTGCCTCTCTATTAGTCCCTGAGTGTCATAGTTCAGCCGGCTGGATGAACGGTGGTCTCTCTGACGGTGGCTGGCGTAGTCCCACACCTTCCCCTCTTTGCCCTCCATGCACATGACAACAGGCACGTTAAAGTTTGGCTCCTCAGAGAGCAGCGCAGCAACAGGAGCAGCAGGAGGGCCAAGCAGTGGCCCGTGTTTCTTGACTGAGTTGCTGCTGCTGTCACTCTGATGGGGGCTCAGGTGGCTGCTGTGCTTCCTAACAAAGGTGTGGTTGCCCTGAGCAGCGGAGGAGCTGTTGGCCGGTCCCCGCGGCCCCTCCCCTGGGCTGATCTGTGCGTTGCGGTCTGTGCCAAGCTCTTTAGTCCGGTTCCACCTGGCAGGACTGTCCTCCCTCTGCTTCCCCAGGCTCCCTGGCAGGATGTGGTGCCCCCTCAGCGCAACTGGCAGCATCCTCGCCTTCCCCACCCCATTGCACCGAAGTTCAGCCTTTTTTCCGCGGTCCTTCCCCTGGATGGAGAAAAAGCCGATCCCTTTGGCTCTCTCCAGCGGGGTCAGGTTGTTTCGGGTGTCCGAGTTGGATTTGTACGGTCCGTTGAGCCCCAGGTCACCGCTCTGGTGAGGCTTCAAGCTATTGCGCAGCCACGGGATGAAGTGAGGGGTGTGGGACTTGAAGCCTTTCTGCTCCCCAGGCGCCGGCGCCCTGCTGTCAGAGAACATGGTGATGGATGACGTCCGGCAGCCTGGCAGAATGAAGACGAAGTAAAAGGGGAACGGGAGGACTCCTGAGACGCCGCGAGCTTCCTCCTCTTCTTCCACGAATCTCCTCCTACCTTTGCCATTAACGGGCTTTATCCGCTCTGATGTTCAGTCTCGTCCCCCCCTCCCCTCTCCCCTCTCTTACTCTGTCTCCAAAACTTTTATCTGCTTTTTCCCTCCTCAGCTCGAGTCCCACTCACCCCACTCCCCTTTTTCCTGGCGAAGCCTGCTTCTGATCGTATCGCCCTCCTTCTTTTCCCTCAGTTTCAGCTCCCCCTCCCACTCTTCTCTCCGCTGTAGTGCTCTTGAGCCCCTCGCCCCCTCGCTGGGCCAGCCGTGGAGATGCCGAGGGCCCCTCGCTCCCTCTGTCGTCTCTCTCCGCCTGCCTGCATCTCACTGGCTCGGTGGCAGTGGAGGCTTCCTGTCTCTACATCTCTCTCTCTCCCTTCCTGTCTCTCTCCCCCCCGCACTGCGCTGCACTGCCTCCTCTCCTCGCTCTTTCTTCCTCCCACTCCCTCTCACTGCTCTAACTCCCTTTCTCTGTTTCCCTCTTCTCTCCTCATCTGTGTCTCCTCTCATCTGAGAACCTCCGATCGTCCTCGCCTTTACAACTCTCGTCTCTTTCCCTCCTCTTTCTCCCCTCGCCCCACCTCTAATTTGCCAGGCAGAGCAGCCGAAGTTCAATCAAGACGCCAGCATTATTAATCCCCCTTTAGTGAATGTGTGCCCACGTGATTCCCCCTGCCTCCGTTCTCATCTGATTACTCCTTCCTCGGCTCAGCCCTTCACAATTAAATGCTGCTTAGGACACCAGAGGGGGTTTAAAGGAAAAGAGGAGGATAACAGCAGAAAGGGATGAAGCAGGAATAGTAGGAGGCGGGGAGGGTAGGGGGGGCACATAATTGCGACCTTCAAGATCTGAGATCAGCAGCGGTTTGACAGAAACTATAAGCTGCCTGGCTACAAACAACCGCCTGCCTGTGGCTCGGCTCTCCCCGGCTTATTGTAACTGTCAGCAAATAGTGTCACGTTACATCCCAGTTGTTTTCTTGTTTTTATTTTCCACCACACATCCAACTTCCATTTGTTCCAATTACGCAGAGACAGCTGCTATTTTCGGGTTTCTCATTTACATTCCGATTCTTGGCTGTCTGGATTAGATTTCTTGTGTCTGACAAGCTCAGAAAAATGCCTCCTAGGTGCCTTTTCACTCAGCTGTGGCTGCATAGATGCGTCCCTCCCTCACCGGCAGCAGCCAAAATGAAAAGATGGCAGCAGAGCCGCACAAAAGCCCTGACAAGTCTGCTGTCACTCAACAGCGAAACACTCAAAGCATCTGTCATTCTGTTAGTCAGCATTGCAATATACTCCTCCGGTAGTGCCCTGCTGAAACATGACTTCATTCGCTGACACATTTTACTACACAGGTACATGATGGGAGTGAAAATAGAGTCACGGGCTCGGCTGAGATGATTCCTGCCTGCGTGTCGACAGACGGCTGTCAGCCTCTAATGGCCATTAGCCGGGATAAAAAAACCAAAACAAAGCGTGCGAGCGATAGAGCCGCCGTTATTGACCCTTTAGAGCTTCTTACTGCTCACGACATCCTGCTGCACGCAACCAAGTCCTGCTCCGCTTAACAGCTGGAGATTGCATTTTTATTGCACTGGATTTCACAAATGGTTAATCAGTCAGCTTTATTTGCGAACAAAAAGTCATTTAAAGTGCTGTAAAGATTGATTAGAAGCACAGAGACAGTTTATTAGGTACGTTGGACCCTTCGGAGGTGCCTTAACTCTTCAAAGCAAAGGTTGCTGCAGAGTTGTAGGCTCTGCATTCACCACATCCCAAAGGTGCTATATTGCTCTATTGGGTGTCACACAAAAGGCCCGGGGGCCTGAATCGTCCCAGAAAAGACTCCAGTCTGGCCCACTGGGTGGCATTGGAAAATATGAAGGGGAGCGTACATTTGTGGACCTTTAACTGTATTTTTATGTGTTTTACAGCTTTTCCCACAGCCATTCATACTACACCAAAGCAGTTAATTTAAAACTGTTTTATTAATACAGTCAGGAAACGGCAAATGAAAGAACTTTTTTCTGTAATTATGCACATTTCTCATGTAGAAAAACTGAGAAATGTGCTGTTGAAATTGCACTTCTTTATCTTATATTAATGTGTCGTTGACCATCTTTACACTGACAGAAAGTGGAGTTTCACTCGCCCACTGGAGATTAGAGTGGGCTTTATGTGTCCCTCGATGAGTGAAATGACTTTGACATCCCTGCTCTGTTCGACTGAGATCTGGTAGCTGTGGAGCGCCATGAAATTCACTATCGCATTATCCTGCTGGAAGCGCCCATCAGAAGACGGGTACGCTGCGATCATGAAGGGTTGGATAACAACCCTACCCAACAACTCTACTCTGATACCAAGTGGCCCAAAGTGTGTCAAGAAAGTATCCCCAACACTATCACACCACCTCTGGCAGCCTGAACCGCTGATACAAGGCAGGATGGATCCCTGCTTTCATGTTGTTTACACCACATTTTTCCATCCAAATCCAAGGATTGCAGCGGAAACTGAGCCTCATCTTGTTCTGTCGTGTGCGAATGCAGCCTCAGCTTCGTGCTGCATTCAGAGCTGCTTCTCTGCATAACTTGGCTGTAACAAGTGTTTTTTTTTAGCCATCCTATCAGCTCGAATCAGTCCGGCCCGTCTCTTTTGACCTCTGACATCAACGAGGCATCTTCACCCAGAGAACTGCCGCTCACGGGAAATTTTCTCTTTTTCAGATCTGTGACCTCTACAGATGGTCGTGTAGGAAAATCCCAGCAGATCAACAGTTTCTGAAATACTCAGTCTGGCACCAACAACCAGTCGCTTAAAACACTAAATTCTTGACCACGTCTACATGTCTAAACGCGCCGTGTTATTAACTGATTAACGAGCAGTTGAGGAGGTGATGTGACTGGTTCACCAAATGAATTCGTCAGCGCCACTCGCACTCAGATAATATTTCAGTTTATTGTGCGACGATTTAAACCTATGAAAACGAGCGTGACATTTCTGGGGTTTCAGGTTTCTTTTGCACAGGAAGTTTGCACCAGACAGTGAAGTGCAGAGCAGTCAGACTAAGAGAAGTCTGCACATTCATTCCACTAAACTCTCTAAGTGGGTTTCTGTGTGTGTTAAACACCTTGAACTCAGGCTCTTCAAGGTCTCAGCTTTCCTCCAATCAACCACCACTTTGTGAGGTCCATAAATAAGCCAAACACACAATCATCGCTCATTTTAAAGTCAGTGCAGAATAAGCAGCTGTCACAGTTGCTGTCCACATCAGGCTGGCTGGACGCGGTTGCCTTTATTCTCTCCATTATATTAATCCGCTGAATATGTGTCTGAGTGATTGAAGGACAAAAACAAAAAGGGAACGTTGTCCTTTTTTAAACAGGAGGCCTTTTTGTCACCATCGTACAGGCAGTCAGAGCATATGGTCTCCTTGTAACCTTGTCTACTACCTCCTGCAGCGCTCCCTCGCTTGTTTTGAGTCCTGCAGCAGTCCGACTGCCCATCGAGAAGCAGCAGAGCGTGTGCGCACGGATACTTCAGCCTCCTGCATGTGCGTTAAACTTTACTGCCCCTGCACATACACCAGTGTCCTGGATGATTATTTTTTATACACACACACACTCACAGAGAGCACCAAGAAAACCTTACATAACTTGGTGGAAAAGATGGATGTAAAAGCAGTTCTTTGAAAGTCAAAGGCCCCCATGTCTGTCAAAATTTCCTGTGCAAAATGGCTTTTAGTCACAGTGTGAATGCCTCGGGGCACTCGGGAACTTTCTATAGCCACCTGGACAGCGGAAACGTGAAGTCTGGGGAGGATTAAACCTGTTTGCATGACTGTATTTGGTTCTGCATTCACACAAAGTGAAAATGAAAAGTTTCTCGAGAACACAATGTTCTTCTTTTTTTGCAGTATTAAATATGGAAGTGAGCAGATGCTGTCTTCCCTGAAGTGTCCAGTGTCGCGCTGGTGATAATCCTAAGGGGTTCCTCATAGACTGTGTGTGTGCGTGCGTGTGTGTTTAACAGTGTCTTTCCCGTCCTCTCATGTATATTTTTGTGTTGTTTGCTTTTGGATTCCCCTCCACTGTGCTTTTCATCCTTGAACAACACGTCAGTCAGGTGCTCTCGGAGGACTAGAGCGAGAAAGGAAGAGATAGACGTGGGGACACCAAGAGAGGCAGAGAAAAGAGGCGGCAGACACGAGGAGAGGGAGGGAAAAAAGGCGAGTTTTGAAAGACTTCGAACTTCCAAGCTGACTGTCATAGTTGTGCTTGCCAGAGGGGAGAGCACCTTTAAGCATACTGGATGAGTAACGATGTGGAGGGACTACAAAAGCAAAGTAATACATAATAAGCAGCAGCCGCTCGGCTCGGCTCTGCCAGCTAACCTACATGAGATTGGTGGCGAGAAAAAAATTGCAAGTGCTCAAAAGGTCAGCAAAGGCCTCGCGTAAAAGAGGCTTCCCTTTCACGAGCGTGCGCACGCCGTAATAAGATTAAGAAAGCGTGAAAGCAGTTGTTGCAGCGGGATGTTGGCCTTGAGACGAAAAAGCCCCGCAGATAATGTTGTGTCCAAATCAAAACACGACAAACTATCTTATCTGCCGTCCGTAAGCTCGGTTACGTCAACACAACAATTCAGGCGTCTTCGTGCATCTGCTGCGGGGACAACAAACCTGCAGCAAACGCGTTTCCTTTAAAATGACACAATAAATGCTATCATCATAGAAATAGGCCGTTGATTCATTTTGCAGCTTTTTCTTCAGTGCCACTAATCCTTTGACTCCAGGCCCAGTCCCTTTCTCACCCATTAGGCCTGAAAGGCATTTTATTCTGGCATGGATGATAAAAGAAAATCTAAAAATACGGCTGTGTTGTTGTACGAGGGCAGAGCGTTGCCTGTTGTTTGAACACAATGCCCTTTGGTTTGTTTTGTTGCACCACCCACAACTCAAACATTAGGGTGTTTGTGCCCGCATTGACATGCGGCCAGGTTTTCGCAGTCTTGTGCCAAAACTAACTGCCTGTATCCTTGCAGGGATGGACCGTGAAAACGCTGCTCGGTTCGTCCTTCCTCGCGTTTGTACGTGCAGGGAAATCATCCCTTTTGTCATTTTTGATCGCGGAGAGAAGTGCGACGCCACAGCATCTCAGCTCACCTGCGTTTAGTTCGGGTGCGAGTCTACAGCGCAAATCATAACTCGGTAATCTGGGCTCGAACACGAGCGGGAAGAGTAATGGTTCCTCTGTATGCCTCGTCGTTTCAGCTCCCTTCTTAGGATGCAGGCCGGCTCCTTTGTAGTCACGTCATTATGTAAAAATGATAATTATGCCCCAATGGAAGCCAGCTTCACCAAAATGTATCAGAGCCCTCATTCACATCCGCTGATAATCACATCGTGACTGTCGTTTGGAAATTTTCATTTTCAGAAAGTGTTTAAGCGAGACAGCCACACTGCAAATGAGAAAATAAGCAAACTTAAGTTCCCTCACACCTCCTTCCCCCCTGGAGATACTTTTACCTCTCAGGCAGCAACAGAAATTAATAATTTAAAGGGGCCGCACACCTCAAAATCACATTTACATATTTTCATCCTGGCCTGCAGCCTCACACGTGCATCGACATCATTTGGTGTGAGTTTCCCAGTTTTTGAGACATCAGAAATAGAGACAGCTGCAGTTTCCTTTAATACAGCTGCGCTACATGGCACTTTGTTGTCAGGCTTAAAGCAACGAAAACCTCAAAGGGCTCTTTCTACAGAAACATTTTGGCAAAAGGTCTTAAAATGTGTTTCTTTTTCTAACATTGAAGCTTAAACCAAGTTACAGATTTGTTTTTGCACATTTACTCCACATTGGGCTGCCACGATTAGTCGACTAGTCACGATTACGTCGACTATGAAAATCGTCGACGACTGATTTAATAGTTGAGGCGTCGTTTGAAGCTTTGTAAGATCCCAAAAGACGCAGGAATAAGTAGTAGGATTTAAGAGTGTAATAACGGACTGAAACAGAAGATGGCAGCACTGCATGTACAAACCGTTAAACCCCGAAGAAGAAGAAGAAGTAGCTGTGTCCCAGAATTCATAGCGCAGCCCAGCTCAGTTTCCAACAATGGCGGCAGCTAGTTAGTTTTAATATTACTCTTATTATTCTTTCTGGGTCACAAAATAAACGTTTAACATATTTTCAGGCGAGAATGTAGCTGTGTAAACCTCAAATATCTGCTCAGTTTATCAAGACACCACATATTTTCAAAAGCGCTCCGACGTTTTCAGAGACGTCTGTTAGCCACTAGCTCGATAGCTAGCCGGGGGCTAGGCTCACTAGAGCCGTGAGAACACCGGACTCCTGCAAATCGTTTCCAAACCCACCGCCATCTTTCGCTACTCAGGTTAAACATGATATATAAGTCACTTAGATAACTTAAAAATGTTATTGTTTGGCTTTTTTAGTATTTTATTTGTTCCTGAGTTGGCTGAGATTAAAGTTATAGTTTTTACACAGCTGAATAAACGTCAAGCAGACAGCTGATTATCAGAAGTGTGAGATGCTCGAGAATTTACTCCGGTGTCCTGTTATATTTTAGATAGCAAGGAGTTTATTAAACTTCACTGAAACAATCTGCAGATTTCATTAAAATTTAATAAACTATCATCTTGTCTTTATTTTTAGTTAGCACATACCTGAAACACTTAAAGCTGTAAGCTAATGATAGTTATATAAGAGCAGATGCTGCTGGTGCAATAAGCTGTACGTTTTACGTTCAATGGAGGATGATCTGATTAGTCGACTAATCACAAAATTAATCAGTGACTAGTCGACTATCAAAATAATTGTTTGTGGCAGCCCTACTCCACATGTGCTGCCTCTGCTGCTCCTTTCACAGGCCTCTGGAGTCACATAATAACAAATGAGTAAATTATCCTTCACTTTCAGTTTTGGTGACTTTATGATATTTGAAATGAAAATATCTGAAGAACAGTTAAAATGAGTAACGCGGCAGTCCATTATATCTTACACCTCACCATATCAGCCCAGCAGACGCTGTGCAGTCAGACTGCTGGCTTCCTTGTGGTTGTCAGACTGGGAGGCAGAACCTTCAGCTTTCAGGCCTCACTCCTGTGCAACCAGCTGCCAGTTTGGATTCAGAAGGCGGACTCTCTCTACTTTTAATTCAAAGCTTAAAATTTTCAAACATTTTAGTTTTGGGCTCGATCGGGTGACCCTTAGTTATCAGATATCTTCAGTGTTCACTAAACGGTCTCTCTAAACCACATTATGCCTTTTGCCCTTTCCTTCCACTCATCCTCTTGTGGTTGCAGCAGATGGTCGCCTCTCCTCGAGCCTGCTTCTGCTGGACGTTTCTTCCTGTTGGGTTTTTACTTCCCACTGGCTGTATCCCAATTCAGGGTCTGCAGACTCAACGGTCCTCAAGGGCCGCGTACTCAAAGGCCGGAAGTGCGAGGCTTGTGAAATGGGACGGTCTAGCCTCCTCGCGCTGCCCAGGTTGCCTAGCAACCATGATACTAACAGCTGGAAACGTTTCATACAGTTTTGTTTGACAGAAATGAAGGAGAAAATCCTTTGTTCATTTGTTTCTACATGAGCTTTGATCATTCTCTGTAAGATTAAAATATAAGCCGTTCAATAGCTGAGCTTAAAGTAAAGGCTTTAAAACCAAGTTAGTACAAACGTCACTAATGTCACATGACTTTGCCGACATGTGGCCAACTGTAATGTTTTAATGTTCTTCGTTATTAAACATGTGCACATAAATAAGTGACATAATATTCAGTTCTTAAAGTTTACTCTTCGGGCGCCCCTCATCAGCTGTTTTCTTTCGGCAAAATTATCCACACCCACCGCCGCGCTATGCATTCTGGGATATGTTGGGCCACGAAGTCTACACCGCCACGTCCTTAAAATTCAGGGAAATGAAGGACGCATTTGAGGGCCGCATTTCGAGCAGCCTTTGTCGCGTCGCTGTGACGTAATTGGCCTTAAAATGCGGCCTTTAAGGCTGCAGACCCTGAATTGACCCTGTGCACGAGAAAATGCAAACTTCCTGGTTTGAGACAGGATGTGGGGTTGTACATTTCCGGTAACTTTACTTTGCGGTCAATCGCTACTGCGAAGATATTCTCCAAAATCATGTCCAAAACTCGAAAACGGAAAGATCGCGTTAAGTTACAAAGAGGAGAAGGTGGGAACACTCACCACAGCCTTCAAATTGGGACAGCCTTCGTCGCGTCGATGTGACGTAATCGGCCTTAAAATGCGGCCTTTAAGGCTGCAGACCCTGAATTTGGATACAGCCGCTGTCACCAAGTGGTTGCTCACAGGGGTTCACATAATTCTTGGGGTATTCAAATCTTGCTTTTGCTTTGGTGTGAGGATACAACAGTGTTTCAGCCACCCCATGTTTATTTTCTGAGGCAGAAGTTGTATGTTAGTGATAATAAAAACTGAATTTCACTCACCAAAGCTGAAGCCCTGATGTCTTGGATAGTTTATACCACACAGAGTAATAATGTTGGTCAGATGGTCCATTAAAAGTGGTCCAACAGTGCAAACACAGTTTAATGATTCAAATTATTGGATGAAGTCTAGCAGATGCTGAACTTTGACCAACTCAATTAAACCCTAAAATTTCGACTTACCCCCAGCAGCAGAGCCAAAACTACTGATAGAGGCCAAACTGTATTTAGTACCAGGCTCTCTCTGCTGTAACGTTTAGGATCAGAGTTGGTGGGGGGTCGACGCCCTTAATTGACAGCTAACAGTCTGCAAACCTTGTTGTGAGAGGTTTATGTAGGAACTACTGTCTTTCCACTCAACTCCATCCATCAAGCACAGAAAGCACACAGCCGACTGATATTACAGCTCAGCTGATGGGTGAATCATCAGTGTTTACATCCCGTCAATCCCAAGGCTCTCCATCTCAAGCTGTCTGCACAGCGATACGGTTGGCGGGTGTATCCGAGTGGAAACTGTTTCTACAACAAACTGCTCACATGATGGTTTGTTGTGTGTGTTTTTTTTTGAGTCATCAGCCATGATTTCTGCTGCTACATTTTTCAGATGCATTTCTGGCGCTCTGAGCACCGCAGGGCGAGTTCCATCGAGATTCATTATGTTCAAGAGAGGCAGGCATCTCCAGAACCGGGCGCCTCGCACCAAAACAATGTGCATGGGTAAACAGCACTCGAGGCTGAATTTTACTGAGAACTGTCCCTTTAACTTTAAAGATGGTTTTGTTTACTCAATATCAAAGTTACGGCTTTTAGGAACGGGAAGGAAAATAAGACGTGACTGAGTTGGTCACACATCTCTTTAGTCACATCGTGGTGCTTTGAACTCGAGGGTGAATCCACACACACACGTTTAGATAATGACCGTATTAGAGGATAAATGGGCACTTGGTACTGCAGTAGCCTTTCAAGTGTGCTACAGGGAGGATCAGTAGACGTGCTACTGGCCAAATTATCATTCCAAAGTCTGAGAAGTAGCAAAGTCAATGACAGATTAAACTCAAACTGAGTCCACAGAGTGCTCCTCGTTGTACACTTGAAATTAAGCAGCAGCTGAGACGAATGTTTAAACGTCCAAAAACAGAAGCATTTACTCATTTCCTGTTCTACCTTCGACTGTGGCGAGGCCTTATAGGAAGTGGAAAGAAATGACCCCAAGTTGAATTGTTTGTCAGTCAGATGGGTTTGTTTTCATAGTTTCCTAACAATGCTGGGAGGGTGAGGCGTGGGCGTGGGGGGAAGGGGAGGCTGACTAAATCCAGGTCAGCCACAGTCAGATGACCCTCCTGATTGGGTCAGAAACATCCACCATCCAGATCAGATGATGCGTGAGTAAGACAAAATAAAAAGACAGGACATGTATCATTTTTTAAAAAAAAGCATTTTGTATTAAATTTGTTGTGTCTGGATACAGAGAACGCACAAACACAATCCTATGTACACGAGTGAAAATAAAAACACCACAGTCACAAGAGTGAAAACGCAACAAGAAAAGCACGTTTGAGTAAAATAAGCGCGACCGTTTCGAGGGCTCGTGCTGCTTTTTGGTGGATTTCAGAATGAGTGAGATTGAAACTCGCCCTGAGATGAGGAGGATTTGGAGAAAATTGCATTTAAAGACAATTAAAGGATTTACTTCAAAGCCTTCCCAAAATGATGACGCTGGGCTGAAATGAATCTAACAAATGAGAATCATCAAACAATTAAACGATAGCCACCACCTCGGTCTTCATTTTCACCAGTAATGGGTTCGATCACGTTCACACCATTTTCTGAAGTGTTGTCCTGGAAAAAAAGAGCTTTTTAAGTAACAGCAGTCCCTTCTCTCCTCTGCTGCTGCTGCAGAAGAAGTTAAAGTTTCAGCAATCCTATCTGGGAATGCACAGCGCTTATTACACGGCTCAATTTCCAATTCTCTCACAGGTACACACACACACACACACACACACACACAGAATACAAAATGAGGCCGCAGCACAAAACAATCTCCCAGACAGGCTCAGTGATACAAAAACACACAGACAAAAAAAGGAAAGATGCCCATTATGCAAGGGTGGAGAGGGCTGGTAGTAACTACTCATACGCTGCTTTGTAAGGGAGAAACACAACATCATCTTTCACTCCATTAGAAGGACCGGCATCGCACAAACAGAGATGTTATCTCCATCTCATCACACGAGGCTGAAATGGGGTGGCTGCTCGACGGAGGCCGGCTCCCGGCCATCACGCCGCCCCGGAGCGGGGAGCTATAATTGCAGTGGGAGAACACAATCAGGTGCTGTGTTTGTCTCTGCTCTAATCTCCGCGCTCTGCCCGCCGCTCTTCACAGACACGGCGCTGCAGCCTTTCATCTGCCTGCTCACTTTTTAGTTGGGATCAGTCAGAATTTGAGCTGGAGTTTTAGTGCTTTTAAGGATAAACGCGAGGCTCCCTAACCTGAAACGCAGCTGACCCCGGACTAACGGCGTCCATTATGGCGAGCGGTTCGACCGAGTTGGCGCTTAATTCCCTTCTGACAAAATGCCAGAGCAATCTTTGCACCTGGTGCCACATTGTGCACCGCCCTCGCCGCCCGGCCGTGATTTTTCAGGCTAGATGAGCGTCCAGGCGGTGAGACATTCGAGTCGGCGCGGAGACGATCAACAACACGCAGCACGCTCAAATTCCTTCGAGTTTATATTCCCCCCGTGACCCAAATACTTTGCCTTTGTTGTGGTGGCTATAAAGCAGGCTATTGGAAGCAAATGTGGGTTTATAAGTGGCTCCGAAACAAAAAGCTACGCTCCTCTGCAAAGCAGAGTTCAGTGCATGATGGCGAGAAAATGCTGGCTGAGCAGGATTACTGCTGTCGTTCACATGGTTTCACTACAGTACAGCGCTTGTTTGGGATCGAGTGCAACACTACTTTCAGGAAAAAGCAAACAGACAGTAAAACGTCTTTTTGTCCTTGGAAATTCGCTCTCTTCTTCTCCTCGTTTTGCTCCCAGATGCAGCTGGAGGCCTGTGCCTGGTTTCTTGCCTTTTTGAAGCGACGGAGAGAAAGCGAGCCCTTGGAACGAAGATAAAATATGCTATTTAAGGCACAGTTGTCAAGACTATGGAGATAAGAGCATGAAGTCTTACATTCATTAAAAAGAAGGCTGGAAAAAGAAATATACTTTGGACAAAGTTGCCAAGCGAATTTCGATGTTACAGTAAATGCAAACACAAACAAACAAAGGAAAAATAAAAACGTTCACGATCGTTGTCTCAAAAAAAGAAGAAATGCTTCGTGGGGGGCGGGGATGAGTCGAGGTAAACGAGCCTAACGCCGAGGCAGAGGTCAGAGGTTGCCTTCGTCGAGCATCTTATTGATCCCGTTACAGATCCTCTGCAGGTGGCTGCGATAAACCTCCGAGGGCCCGTACAGAGTCGCCAGGAAGTCGCAGTCGGCAAAGTGATTGAAGACGTGGTTGACTCGCGAGTGGCTCTTGGCTGTCAGGTGGCGCTTGATGGCCTGGTGCAGCAGGTCGCGGCAATCGTTCAAAATGGCGCTCATGACGCGCCGGTCAAAGGTGAACTCGATCTGGTGGAAACTGACCGCCGTCATGGCCAGAGTGTGGACCTTCTTCCTGCAAGGAGACAAGAGAGAGGAGACGCTGTCACTTTCTAATTCTGACCAGAGCAGCAGAAGTAAAAATAGAAAGTGCTGCCGCAGGAATTTCTCAGGAAAACTTTCACAACCCCCATATATTAGTTATAGTATTGTCCTGTGCAAAGCTCACATCTCCATGCTAATATAATAACCCATCTATGCACCGAGCGCTTGTGTCAGCTTTGCGTCCCTCCGAGCTCAGTTTTACTGGAAACACATATAAACTAATGGAAATGTCCATTCCCTCAATTTGCTTCCATCAGCACACAGAAACATCCTTTAACTGCACTTCACCCCAGAATCACATCTTTAATGGTTCACAAGGCTTCCAACCTCCTGACCAACAGTATAACACGACTTATACTTCGCTCAGACACAGTCGAGTAACCGATCGTTTATTGCCATAATTTGAACCTCGGCAGCGACGAGGAGTCTGCTGTAAGAGCCGCATCGCTTCATAAGAAAGAAAAAGGAATCAAAGGTAAAATGTAGCCATCACTGTTAAAGAACCAGCAGGAGGGATAAACTTCTGATTTAGTACAGATATTATTCCAGCAGGTTCGTCTCTGACAAAACAAAGTGGTGATAAAATGACCTTCAAATACTGTCTGTGTCCACAACAGAGGATGAGCCCCATTCATGTCCTTATATAACTGGTGCTCATCTGTAGCGTACGTAGTTGGTGCATCAACAAACATGGACCCCTAACATACATATGTATTTTCCGCACTATAAGTGCACTTAAAATGCTTTAATTTTCTCAAAAATTGACAGTGCGCCTTATTTATGAATTCTGTTGTGCTTACTGACCTCGAACAGATTTTATGTGCTACATGGCGCTCAAACACCTGTCAAAAATGTTTTAGTGTGACTTTGCTAAGCTACGAAGCCGCACCGCTTGATGGTTAGCTCGCTAGCTTCCTGCTCATCATGATATAGCATGTTGTGACTGAGAGATTTCTGAAACTAATTCAAACGTACAGCTCTGCTGTCACTTCCAACATAAATGAAGACAGAAAACTAAACAGCAGTGACGTTTGTAGGGTTACTGAAGTTGGGCTAGCTGGTATATAATGATGTGCTACGTGATTGCTAGCGACACAGCTATGTTAGCATAGCATAAACACAGTGAAGCTGGAGGATGAACGCTAACTTTTTCCACTCGATAAAAGTTAACATGAGGGTTCCTGATGGTTAAAGACAAATGCAATCGCATGGCAGGATAATGTAAACGGACCAAACTTCAGCAGGAGAACAACTGAGATAATCCATCCACAATACGAGGTTAGTCATTAATATACTGCAACAACATGGGAATAGAGCAGCTGGAGAGAAACATTAATGAGTCAATGGTACAGAAGTGGAGGAAGCGCAGTTTTTGGCTTTCCCCATATTCAAAAACATTCCTCGTCTCTTTGCCATTACTGTCGGCCGCCATAATTTGCAAATGATTTTGCAGCCGCTGCAATGCTTTTGCAGTGTTGCCAACTCCTCAGTAAGGAAAATCGCTATTGGTTGTCCTAAAAGTCGCTAGAAGTCGCTAAATGACGTCATCACCTAATTTGCATAATTGGTCATGCTAATGTAATTGTAACCTACGCTGCTGGAGAGAGAAATAACATCGTGGACGAGACATAAAGTGAGCAAAAACGTCCTAAATGCATTTAGAATTTATTTAGAACTACAAATTAAATTTCTTTGAGCAATTATTGTTTTTTGTAATGTCTTTCACGTCTTTTTTTAGCAACTTTTTTTTAGAAAAAAAGTCGCTAGGGGGTCTGAAAACTCGCTAAATATAGCGACAAAGTCGCTAAGTTGGCAACACTGTGCTTTTGACGAAAACAGGCGCAGCTTGATGACATCATCAACATGCGCTATCGCGATAGAGCGGTACAGTCAAAATCTCTACCGTTGGCCAAATTCATAGTTTCTACCATATACTGTTTATACCACCCACCCCTACAACAGAGGATGATCCCCATTCATTTCCTTTAAATACATATAGCTGGTGCTCATCTGTAGCATACGTAGTTGGTGCATCAGCCAACATGGACCCCAACATGCTCACACACCAGGAAACTATAACATGGCTTTGAAGGCGAAGCAGCAAAGTTGGGCTTCGGTCTAAACTGCCTCGTGTAGACACGAGAGCGATAAATGACGATCGTCACCTGAAGTTCTCCACCAGGATCAGCTCCTCACTGTTGAACTGGTTGTTTCTGTAGAGCACGCCCAGCTTCACCACCATCTTGATCAAGTTCTTGATGATCTTCTGGGACTCTTTGCGGTTGCGGGTGTACTCCTTGGTGACGCGGTACAGCTCGTCCAGCACTTCGCTGCTGGTGTCGTCGATGAAGAGGCTGGCCACGCTCTTGGTAGCCATCTTGCTCATCAGCTTCTTCTGCGCCTGCAGGGCCAGGCTCTTGGTGCTGAAGGAGTCCATGGTCAAGTCTGGGTCGAGAAGAGACAGAGAGAACATCCTATCAAGCCACAGTCTTATCGATAAACCTCATCAACGTGAAAACATCTTCAAAGTTTTCTAAAATTGGCACAAATTGAGAGATAAAACAAGAACCGTCTCTTAGATGTCCTCGTTGACCTTCTCATATCAAAAGCAAAGTGAGCCAAGAACACCACACTACCAACACACGATGTGTGAAGATGTAGCATCGACGAATTCTGTTTAAACTGCGGGGCTGAGAACCGTCCGCTTTATCAGATAATGAGCCGTGGCAGCTGTCAAATTAGTCCCAGCAACCCTCTGGCTCAGTGCCTGCAAGGTAGTTAGAGAAGAATGTGTCATTACGCGTGTGGGAGTCAAGTCGGTTACATCCCGACCACGCAAAGCAGGCAAAGTAATCCAAACGTCTCATCAGCCGAACGCGCCGACGAAACAACGTGAGCGTGTGTTAAAGTGAGCAGGAGGCAGACGGAGCCCACTCTGCACATGTGTGGATTTGTTTATGTCGTTTCTGAGTGTGTGTTTGTGTGGCAAGTGGGGTGACTCAGTGAAAGGCTGCGCCCGTGATAGAGGCTCATAAGGAGGGGGGGGGGGGTCATCGGGTCTGCCGGCTTTCAGAGCCTCGCTGAGGGGAGGGAGCGAGAGCGCAGCACGCCGTATCGTTTCAGCAGCCTTCTGCAGGTCACTTCTTCAGGTTGAACAGTCTCCTTTTAAAGAAATAAAGCAACAAAAATCCATTTCCCTGAGCACTCCCTCTCTAACTTCAGCAGATCTCCAAGGATAACCTCAGAGCGCACGAGCGTAAACAGGCGCCGCAGTCGTTTTCCAAGCCTGCCTTATAATACAGGGGGGAGAATGAGGGTGAAGGAAGGGGCATCTGTGCTACAAGTTTCATTTCGTTCGGACATGTTCAACATTTAGAGGTTCGCGCTCTCAGAAATATATAGAAAAGAGCTGAATACTGCGTTTGGCTTTACTAAAACAGTAAACAGACATAATCGTTGCAATCTGAGCTCCTCTCTATACTTTAGGTCTCATCCTTCCTGCATGCTGAGTGCGTTTGAGCCTCTCTCTGTGAAACCGTTGGCCCTCATTGTGTTTATAAAGTGAGTATAAGTGACGGTGAGATGGTACGAGCGCAGTGCAGAGAGTCCACTCAGTGCCTCAAAAACCCAAAGAAGCGTTTTATTCAAGTTACTGACCTATTTTATGGACGCTAATTTAATTTCAGCACAGTGTGAGAGTCTGCTGCAGTCTCTCTCCTCTGCTCGCTGTTTCACTGCGACTCGTGATGGAGGGGTCGGGCGGACGCCGCATCATGTAACATATTAACGAATCCACAGGGAAGAAGTGGGCCAATGGCAGGAATTTATTTCTAAGTCTAAACCTTCATGTAATAAAGATCCAGATCAGGGTTTGATATTGTTTTCAGGTGGTTTTGGTGTTTAGATAGCAGACATGACACGTGCTGGGCTCAGCTGCATCATGTCAGTGGTCTCTGCAGTTTAATAGATCGTTAGGGCTACTGGGAAGAAACCGCAGCAAACCACAGCCGTATTCACACACAGAGCCAACATACAAAGAGCTACAGACTGATTAATGCACACCTGACGTGAATTTGAAGGGAAACCTGCCAAGGAAGAGTTTTCCTCCTGTGGACTTGATCCAAACTCCAGTGTACAGTATGCTGTGTAGCAGAGATGCACGTGTCATTGTTTTCTCCGCAGGAAGTGGTCACAGCGTGCAGTTAAAACGTGTCAGTCTTTGCACGCTCAGATCAGGAGTTCTTGCAGGCGCTGTGGTCACAGTGGCATCGTAATGTGTTTGCACCTTTGGACTGAAATCCCTCACCTACCGTTTAAATTTCATAGAAATCCATCAAACTAAATACTCAAAATTCCTAGAGGTTCTTTAAAAATGTGTCTTTTTGGGAATATTCATGAAAATATGGTACAAATATTCCTGGTCCCTAAAAGATGACTGCACAGCATTTCACGATCTAATACAGCACCGCCATCCGGTCAAATCTGTACTCACGACGTCGCGTTTTTACATCATTATGAACATATAGTCAAACTATTAGTCTTTTGATTTTCTGCCTCATAAATGTTTAATATTACTTAAATCTAAAAGGCAGATTTATTTTCAGTGTTTACTGCCGTGAAAACATGTAAAGAGTCTCCTTTGCTGCAGTTTGGCTGCAATTTATTTCCCAATAATTATGTAAAATTATTCTGCCGTAAACACAGCTCTGTAAACAAACACACAGGCGCCTCGGTTTTACATAAATAAATATTCTGATACACAGACAGGTGACAAACTAAACCAATAATGTGAACCGTCACCTACGCGGGGCCTGGAAACGGATATGAAATTGTTCTGAGCGATCACCTTCATTCTGCTGATGAGTCACGGTGCAGCACGAGGGGAGTCGGTGAACAGCTTGATGAGTATGAAGACGATGTTGGTCATATGCTTGGCCTTTGCAGTTGCTAGATGTCAACAAAATTGAACACCACTGGAAGATTTTGGCCCGACGTGTTACACGGCGGTCGGCGACCCCGTCGTCAAAACACCAAATGACAGAATATGTTTCAGAAAAGAACGGAGCCTTTGAGAGCCGAGCTGTAAATGAAGCTGCAGCAGTGTCCTGACACGTTAATGGCACACTTTCAATTTAACATAAATCACCCAACAAAGATTTCTCCTATACCGTCATCTAAGCTGTAGACATGCCATAACTAGGGCTGCCACGATTAGTCGACTAGTCACGATTACGTCGACTATCAAAATCGTAGACGACTGATTTAATAGTCGACGCGTCGTTTGAAGCTTTGTAAGATCACAAAAGACGCAGGAATAAGTAGTAGGATTTAAGAGTGTAATAACGGACTGAAACAGAAGATGGCAGCACTGCATGTACAAGGATGCCAGCTGCCGTTAAACCCCGAAGAAGAAGAAGCTGTGTCCCAGAATTCATAGCGCAGCCCAGCTCAGTTTCCAACAATGGCGGCAGCTAGTTAGTTTTAATATTACTCTTATTATTCTTTCTGGGTCACAAAATAAACGTTTAACATATTTTCAGGCGAGAATGTAGCTGTGTAAACCTCAAATATCTGCTCAGTTTATCAAGACACCACATATTTTCAAAAGCGCTCCAACGTTTTCGGAGATGTCTGTTACCCACTAGCTCGATAGCTAGCCGGGGGCTAGGCTAACTAGAGCCGTGAGAACACCGGACTCCCGCAAATCGTCTTCAAACCCACCGCCATCTTTCGCTACTCAGGTTAAACATGATATATAAGTCACTTAGATAACTTAAAAATGTTATTGTTTGGCTTTTTTCCAGTGTTTTATTTGTTCCTGAGTAAATCGGTTTGGCTGAGATTAAAGTTATAGTTTTTACACAGCTGAATAAACGTCAAGCAGACAGCTGATTATCAGAAGTGGGAGATGCTCGAGAATTTACTCCGGTGTCCTGTTATATTTTAGATAGCAAGGAGTTTATTAAACTCCACCGAAACAATCTACAAATTTCATTAAAATTTAATAAACTATCATCTTGTCTTTATTTTTAGTTAGCACATAGCTTAAACACTTTAAGCTGTAAGCTAATGATAGTTATATAAGAGCAGATGCTGCTGGTGCAATAAGCTGTACGTTTTACGTCCAATGGATGATGATCTGATTAGTCGACTAATCGCAAAAATAATCGGTGACTAGTCGACTATCAAAATAATCGTTTGTGGCTGCCCTAGCCATAACCCAACCACAAACCCTCACATAACTACACCCGAGCGACTGACTGGGTTTCTCCTGCTGACGTTTTTTTGAATGGTCAGGAGAGGATGGAGCGACGGGTGGAAATCCCGTCTTCACGAACGAGAATAAACGGTGCCAACAGCGTTTGCCACTGACGTAGGATCAGCCTGAGGCAACGTTTCAGTGCAGATGTACGAATCAAGCTCAGCTTGTAGGGATGAGACTGAAACCTCAGCACATTCTGCTACTGAAAAGTGTCCAAAACAAAAAGCACCAAACGTTGGGACTCCACTTTTGGCTCCTTTTTACTTTTAGTTTAAACTTTAATACTTTAAATCTAAAATACGACAAATCATTTTGTCTCAAGAAAAACTGAAGCTGAAATCTTTTTGGAATATAATAATATCTTGGATTGTAAGACTGCTATAGTCTGATAAAGGTCAAGGTCAAGTGTCAAACTTTGACTTTTCTGGGACGTAAAACAAACAAAAACAGCTAAATTTAGCTCCCATCAAACCACCTGAGAAACAGCTGATTAAACATGCATCATAACCTTTGACCCCTGTGCTTGTAAAGCGTGAAGGTAAAAATTCTGCATGACTTCATTAAATATACTGAAAGTGAGCCGAATCTGAAAGACTGGTGCAGGAGGCAGCGGCTGCTTTGTGTTCAGCTAAAACAAATCCAGGTTTTTGTTGGCTCACTAATCGGCTAATAAACTTATTTTCGTCTGATTGTGTAAACTGATCGCACAGCAAACAAAAAAAATGACAATGACTCGGCCAAATGTGAGGATTAGTGGAAAACAATGCGCATAAAAATGAGGCAAACATTTTCCACCTCCAGGATTCAACAGTCACACCCTGCATAAATCCTCTGACGAGCCACACGTCGCCGAACGCGTGGCTGCACTGAAACAAATGTCCCGTTCGCATCATAAGTGATTACTCTTCACGCCATACGTCTCCACGTTAAAGAGGATTAACTGTAAACAAATACATGAATGGCAAATTGCCTCTCAGTAATAATCCGGATAATGTGCACACAAAGCGTGAGAGGTGCAATTAGCACAGCCGACGCAGAGCGCTGACACATCCCTGCTGGGTGACTGGTGACGTTTGCCGTCGTTGGTACTGGAAGGCAGCGCATCTGCTGCCTGCTACAGTGTGTGACTTTCATTCCTCCCTTCCTCTCTCTCTGCAATGCCTCTCGAAGAATATCAATAAGACTCCTTGGAGAGAGTGTCAGCAGGATGCTTCCCAGAGAGGAGCCACACGAGGAGAGGCAGAGACGGGGGGGGAGGTTTGTTGTACATCAACCCTGAAACATGCAGGAAACAACTGTGGGCGTTAGAACTGTGGGTCATTTATATACCGTCTCACGCCAAATCTAGTTTTCACAGCGTCTTGTTGCAGGTGCTGGACATTTAATCGGGCCTCTCGCCGCGCTGATCAAGGATCACTGGCAGATCCCTATCGACCGCTTCGCCGCGGTCGTAACTCTAAACTTGCCGTGCTGCTCGTTACAGAAAATCCTGCTCTGATGCAACGCGTGTGAAATGGATAAGATGAGAAAGACACTAATGATCAGAGTGAGAGAAAAAAACCCAAACAAACAAAAAACCTGAACTTGGAATCTTTATTTCTATGCAAGTGACAACTGGAAGAAAAGAAACGTCACTTTGTCCTGTTGACACGAGTTAATCACAGAGGACGACCTCCACAGGAGATGCACTTATCCGAGCACGCGTCTGCGTCAGCCTCCGTCCTCTCTCTGCCTCCGCTGATAGATGTACGCGAGTTTCGAAAAGTGCAAATGGATAATGGGCAGACGCCATTTTCAGGCTCAAGGGTGATTTCATGGCTCTCATTAAATTATACTTTTGCTGCAGATCTGAGGCGTCGTAGCTGTCGACTCTCCGAGGCCTGCCAACGAGAGGAAGAGGAGGAAGGCAAGAAGTGGGAAAGGGTGGAGGGTTCGCCTGTCGTACCCGCACACACAAACAATTCAAATGTCTGGCTCTGGTTTCACTCGAGGCTTAAGAGTGACAAACAGACTCCTGACGCTCTTATCTCGAGGACGGGAGGATATCCTCACTCCGGCTCTTAGTCCCCGCCCAAAGCTAAAGGTTTCACGAAAACATGCTCTCAAGGGACAAGCGATGAAAAGGTTTTCGATTCAAATCCTATTTTTCTTCTGTGACTCTGCTGCACCAAAGCGCTTAGTGCCAAATCTAAATGGCCTGTGAAGCGCAGCGGTGTCCTGGGACAGCCCGCCAACCCCAACACGGCGTCTCCGTAGTGTTTAGAGGCAACATTTTAACGGATTTAAGGCAAAACAAGACATGACAGCGGCAAATCCTGCTGAGCATTGTGGCAAAGTGTACGAGCCACAGTGATCAGTGCACGCAGACATCAGAGGAACAAACATCTGTCGGCTCACACACGTTACTGATCGGCCGACTTACCGAGCAGCTGAACATGAAATGAAAACAAAGACAGATTGCAGCAGCCGAGAGCTCTGCACACATAATTGCAGCAGTACGACAAGTCACAAACTCATATACTCACTCAAAATGAGCTGCACTCGCTCATATAGACACTGAGCAAAAATCTCAAAGCAAAGATGACTCATGGGAAATGAAACCAGACCCCACAGAGTGTCGGATTGACGTCTCAAGACAATAAGGGAGCCTGGGTAATGAACCCGGGGACGCGCTCCCGCCTGCAGGTGCAGACAGGCCTGTCAAGCCTGCGTGGCAGCCTGGCTGAAGGATCGCGGTGAAGAGAAGCTGTGATGACTTTAAAAAAATGACCTTCCCGTCCCTCCCCTACTCCTCAGAGGACTATTAAAGCCGGACAGCCACCTTTATTATCTACATTTAATTTCCTTTGTTTGAGTTTTAGGGCAGGTGAAGCCGCTGTCTGCAGCGGAGACACGGCAGCTAAAAGCTTCTCCAGGTCATACGGGAAATGAGGAATAAGTGGGATGACAACTCCTACTGGCTGTCACTTTCAGTTAGTGTTTCTGTAACGTGGCCACTGTGACCTTTTACACTGATACAGAGAAGACGAGCTGTAAAGACAGCAACGAGATCGTGATGTAGTGGCTACAGCCTCGACGCTCCAAGTTACCAAACAAACGCCACAATTTAAAATACACTTTTTTATCACTATAGTTGGATTTCATTGTATGATGAAACAATAACTCATCGAGCCGAATGAATGTGTGCACACTAAAGCTCCAAGTTTTTTTCCTTAAAGGAGGCCAAAGGTCACAAGGACAAACCCCCAAAAACATATGTAAGATGCTAGTAATCATATTAGCATCGGCTCATATCAGAGCCAATGCAAACATCTCACACGCGCTCTGTCATAGTCGCCATGCTGTCGCCCACTCGCGGACTCGCAGCACAAATTTGGCTTCCGGAAGTGAAGGACTATGGGGATGCAACCGAAGAAGGCTTGTGTGCAGCACACCAAACAAAAAGAAGACCCAAGATAACAAAACACAAGCATGCGTTGCATAGGCCAAATGCTAACTGGCTCGAAAAACAGCATTAAAACAATATTGGTATAACTGGCTGAAGAACAGGAAAAACTAAAGTACGTTTGTTTGTGATGCTGCCCCCTGGTGGCAGTAAACAGCTATAACAGTGCTGGACTGAAGCATAACCACGTCACTGCTTGACCGTGAAACCGCTCATTAGCATTTGTGAGCTGTCAATGGCTGTATCCCAATTCAGGGTCTGCAGCCTTAAAGGCCGCATTTTAAGGCCGATTATGTCACCGCGACGCGACGAAGGCTGCTCGAAATGCGTCCTTCATTTCCCTGAATTTTAAGGACGTGGCGGTGTAGACTTCGTGGCCCAACATATCCCAGAATGCATAGCTCGGCGGTGGGTGTGGATAATTTTGCCGGAAAAAAAAAAAACTGTGGATGAGGGGCGGCCGAAGAGTAAACTTTAAGAACTGAATATTATGTCACTTATTTATGTGCAAATGTTTAATAACGAAGAACATTAAAACATTACTGTTGGCCACATGTCGGCAAAGTCATGTGACATTAGTGACGTTTGTACCCACTTGGTTTTAAAGCCTTTACTTTAAAATATACGCCGTTCAATAGCTGAGCTTAATCAGAGAATGATCAAAGCTCATGTAGAAACAAACAAATGAACAAAAGATTTTCTCCTTCATTTCTGTCAAACAAAGCTGTATGAAACGTTTCCAGCTGTTAGTATCATGGTTGCTAGGCAACCTGGGCAGCGCAACGGAGGCTAGACCGTCCCATTTCACAAGCCTCGCACTTCCGGCCTTAGCGATCTTTGAGTACGCGGCCCTCGAGGATCGTTGAGGCTGCATACTTTAAGGCTGCAGACCCTGAATTGGGATACAGCCAAAGAGAAGTCGTTTACCGAGGTCGTGTAGTTGTTGGCTATTCGCAAACACGGATATTGCCCCCTGGTGGCCATCAAAATGTATTAATTAATTTAAACTTAATTGTTCCCTTCACTTTTCAGACCTGTGTCTATATTTTATTCCATCTATGGTTTCAGTGGCACTTTTAAAAAGAAGATCCTGAACCTTATCAGAAAGCGATTCTTGTAGCTGAAAAATAATGTAAAAATAATTTGTCCCAAAAATCTAATATCTGTCAGGCTCTGATTTCAATGAGCCTAACGAAACAACAACAACAACAAACAGTTTAAAGTGTAAATATGCAACTTCCAAATTTATAAAACAAAGAAAATTTACAAAATATTCACAGTAGAAAAAAAAAATAAAAAAAAAAAAAAAAAAAATTACTGTTTAACTGGTCTGATGCATTAGTGATGGCACCCCAACCCTCAAACTATCACAATATACAAACAAGTTCTAAAGAAATTTCCATAAAGGCCCAAAAACTGAAATCTAACCAAAACTATTTACATTTTCCCAACAAAGGGGATAATTATTGACATTATTTCAGCATTATTTGATTTGCACGTGTTGTTTTATGGCCAACACGTGCTACTTGACACATGTTTTTGGCTTCTGGCTGCTCACATGTAGGATGAAACCAACATGATACCAGCATTGCTTTTCCAAAGGGGAGCGTTGTTCAGCATCCAGGCTGCAGCCTCAGCATCCGCTATACTCACCTGTCAATCAAACTAAAGCTGAGGTGTGACAGGTGAGAAAGAGGGGGAAATTGGATACACCTGTAGCTACCGCCCCCTCTAACCCGTGGCGTTGTGCCTCATGAGGAAGAGGAGGTCACAGCTACCAAAATACCACCACTTTAATACCTGCTGCCAATCTAGACAGCTTGCTGGATGCTGATAAGAGCCAGCATAAAGAGAAAAACCAGTGAAAGATGTGTTTCTACACTGCTTGGCCACCAAAAGTTGCTAAAAAAGCTTTGGCAGAGTCTGTAGAACTTTCCATGACACTTCATCCTCTAAGTGATTGGTTGATGGCAGCAGAAAATGTCACGACTTTCCTGCTCTTCAGGGATCGCTAGTCACATGGATTGGGGCACTGTGACCCTGAAAAAGACAACTCCATCAGCAGAGAAAAATCTTCACCGCTTCAGGATGGAGGCGATTACTGAAGAGACATAAATCACACTGAATTGTGCGCTGCACAACAACAGAAAACAGCCCCATTATCTGCTCTCCACCGCAGCACACGTGTCGATAATTACCTCTGGCATTTCTCACTAACTATTTTTATCTGCTGCAAACAAAACAATACGTCCAGGTGTATTAAACACAGGAAGACTCTTTCCCAGTTTTAAGTCTCACCTTTCCAAAAGCGTAAACCTCGGCGAACATGCAAGTGACCTTTACCACATCCTCTACCACTCCAAATCGCTGCTCTCCTGTCGTTTCCTGCTGTAGTCGTCCAAGTAAAATAACAGATACCACAAAAAGACAAAAGGTGCTGCAAACAGGATCGATACTTTTAATCTTTTTTTTATGAATAGCAATTTATTTGTAAGAGTTTTTAGTCTTTTATTTGCTTTTGTGGAAAAATGATTTTTTGTGTCTCTCCAACTGATTAAATACTTCATCCATTCAAATTCAAAAAGCACTTGATTACACAACTGACAGCATTCAGTTTTTGATTCAGGATTACTTGGTTATTTCCAGTAATCAGCAGTTAATTGTAATATCAGAGCAGCAGTGCAAGGTTAATGGCTGCCCTGCATTTTGCATTACAGTCGAGCATCAACATAAGGAGCAGAGTCGACAGTGGCAACAAAAAATCTGCATGATAAGCACCACAAAGCATTTATTGCACGGCTGCTGGACTGGACGACGCCCTGCTGTGTACACACTGGTGTGTTGTATTTGCTTTCTTGCTTCTGGTTAAACCTCCACAAGTTATTAAAAAAGATGCATCAGTGTACCAGCGTTTCCATTTAAAAGCCTCATAAAACTGCAGATCTGCAAGAAAAACAAAGTGTCAAGTTTGGGGGGGGGAACCCCCAAAACATTAACGATGTCATTAAATTGATTTTTGTGGCAAATCTTGAATGAAAGGAAAAATCTCTGCACATTCTCCCCAGCTGTATGATATAATCTGTCTCCACTCTGAGAGACAATAGACAATCCAGGTTGTTATATAAGGCACATCCGTGCTTTGTGTTATGAGAGTAACCACTCAAATGAGCTCCAATGGAGCCACTCCACTGTTGGGGGAATCAACAGCAGGATTTCAGGACAAGTGAACGCTGCGATTTCATCTTTCATCAACTTTTGTAGTGTTTGTCTCACTCTTCTCTCGAGGTGTTGCATAACAGAGGAGGTGCTGACTGCTAATAGAGCCAAGCTGGAGCATTGTACGTGCTAACAGCTGTATGTCTGCGTAACGATGCCCTCTCTGCTCGCACTCATCCAGCTCAGCAGTGCTGACATGAAGAGCCATAACTGGGGGCACATACATGCAACATGCATGCTCTGAACGACGAGCCCTCTGCTTCCCACACAGTCATCTCTGAAGACTTGTGCAGATTTGCTGAGAAAGGAAGCAATCAGTGCCTTTCGCTCAGAAACCGTACTCCAACCCACCCACCCCTTTCTTTTCTTTTTAACACTTTCCTCAGATCTGCCAGAGCCCGCTCAACAATTAATAATTAACGCATTGGCACATAATGGATCGGAAATTAATAATTCAGTCTGCCGATATGGACTAAAATAGACTAAAGGCTAAGAGCAGTCTGCTGTGGAGCAACAGGTTCAGGCAGACACGTGGGATACGGATAAAGGGTGGGCCGTCGGCGCGTACAGTAAGAGACAGCAACTGCGAGCTGCTGGCAATAATTTAGGAACATCAGTCAGTGTTACGCATGTGTAATAAGGCTGGGAATACAGTCGCTGCCGCGCTGCCTGGGGCCAGCGCAGCACTCACTGACAACATTTGTTCTTGCATTAAAATGCATAAGTGGGTAGTTGTTTTAACTCAGAGCCCAGTTAATTTGGACCAACGTGCAAAGAAAGACTGGAAAAAACAGCCCGCTTGTTACTTGTTACTGTTTCAGTTTCGATTCTGTATATTTATCACGTTAACGCCGCTGCAAATAATGCAGGACATAATCAAGCTGCTCGTGCTGTGACTGATGTCCGGGCCTGTGACATTTTAATTAAGGCCACCATAGGAGTACGACACATTATGACTAATTTGCCTTACCTCAGAGCCCAGAGAGCATCATTTGCTAACTTGATGTTTAATAAAAGGAGCGCCTGGCTGTAGGAACAGCAGGGCTGAGGATTAGTGAAAACAGAGGGGCCACCGGCACGAGAGGATATGATTGTGACATAACTGATACCGGCCCTCGCTGCCTTTATTTCAAGTAACGTCACGATATTTCCAGGTCATACAGCTCTGGCCTTTCATGCAGAATCACGGGATTTAGCGGCCACCTGCGTGCTCGGCTGAGCGGCGCAGGCCAGTAAAAGAAAGGTCAAACACCTCTCTTGTCTTGTTAATGAGTTACCATGGCGTCTCCTCAGCAGGACCAACGGCGTCTCTGGGATTACTGCCGCAATTTCATGCACTGCCCTTAATAACACTGCATGGGGAATGTTGAGCAACGTGACCGCTTTGTCCTGCTCGACAAGACACGCAAAGGAGGAGATGTGCACGGATAGAGTTACACGGAAATACAAACAGACGAGGCTTAATCCTGCTGGGATAGCATATATATTATTGATTGTCTTTCAAAAATCATACAGTATAAAAAAAACAATGAACACAAAAGCCACGATTAATGAGGAAAACATATTTATAGTTCTTAAAAGCTGCCATCAGTTATTCTCACGGCTGTCTGTAGCAATGGAAGCCAATATGATTACTTTACAGCTATAACTTATGATTATTCCCATTATTGATTGTTACACTGATTAACCAATTCATCTTGCATACAGCAAAACCTCAAAAATAATGATCCCACTTCCCAAACACTGGAGGTGGTTTTGCTTTGTGTGACCAGTGCACGACCTGCTGCAGGCTTTCATTTAGAAAATGAAGGCAATCGCTTCAGGGATTTATGGAAAGGTTACGACCTGTTATTGGAAAATAGTCCAGAAAAATGCCCACCGTCATTTCTAAAGAGTAAGAGGAGATAAATATAGCCAATTAAATATGCAGTTTAGGATTTAAAGGCACAGCCTCCACCTTTCCCTTTTCAAAAGCAGCAGGTGTTGAAATGAGGTCTTGCAGTTGCTCTATTGTTCATTCTTCCTCCGCTCACTTGTTGCAGTTGCCACCAACAACGAAGCTACAAAGGACGGCTTTGCAACTAAAAGACAGCAGGTCGGAAAATGCCACAGCGGTTTTTGCTTGCGCGCGGAGAGACGGACCTCCAAGTCCTAATCCAAGGCCATGTTTCATTTAACATGCCTCCTGAGGCTGAGCGTGGTGATGCGTGCAGCCACTGCACAGTGAAGCCATTCATCCACCCCCGGCCTTGTCGTGGAGAAAAGCTTTGCAATGTAAACACAGCAATGTGTTACAAAACATGCGTGTTAGAGGGTTTTTCCCCACAGTGTTGATTTTGATAAGCTGAGGATTAGACTGTGAGGCTAACACATAACTGTTGCACATCTCCTGACCTCCGTGTGCTTCATTGCATTGATGAAGAACCGTTGCCGCTGCACGTCTTGGAGTTCTTTAAAAATGACCTATTGACAGTCGCTCTTCCACTGGGACAATTTCTGATGAGGCTTCAGCAAACAGTAGCTGGATCGATTGAAGGCCCAGATGCATCTCCGGTCCTTTGTCAGGTATTTGCAGCATCCCCCCCCCCCCCCCCTCACTATTTCTTAATACTGTTCAACTACTGTAGGTATTTATTTTTAAGTCTGCCACTTTTCTTTTGCCCTCAACGTGCATGAGACCATGTGGAGATGTGCCAGGTTTCCAGCTAATCGCTCCTGCGGCATCAAAACGACCTTTTTGAAACTGTGTTTAACAAATGATGTGTTTTTGCAACAGGCTGTTAGTAACAAAGTGCCCAAAGATACCATTTAAAATTGGTTCTCTGCCAAGTTGTCGGTCACGTGTAGACACAATACTGGTTTGTCCTTTGATTTTGGTTCCTTTTTTGTGGTTGTATGATTCACAAGTGGTTCAACAAAAAGGTACAAGGACTGGGCTTAAAACGCAGCCAGTATCCAAAGGAGAACTGAAAGGTTACAAGAAGGCACAGGTCCTTGTAAACAGAATGATCATGGACTTTTGCACAGTCCCACTGTAGTATGCACAATATGATTACTAATAAACGTTAATGTCTTCCTATTAAATCCAGCAAACACGGTCTAAAGCCGCACAAAAGTGTGATACATGGGCGGCTGGTGTAGCACACCACCCCCACAGTCAGAGCTTCAGCGGTGCTTGCTCATTACCAATCAATGACCAATCAAAGCAGACACATAATCCTAATGATCATCCGCATGAAGCACAAACTGTTTATCTTTCATTTCTCGCACCGTGTCCACATCTTATTAAACAACCCGAGCGACTCTCCTGCACTTCGGAAACGGTCCGTTAGCCGCTAAATCTCTTATCAAACGCTAAAGTATCCCAATCACGCACGAACTGATTGGATGTTACTTCCGCTGAGCTCGAGCCAAACATGGAGGCTGCCAAACACGTAAAGAAACGCAGAAAACAAAAACGGCTCTCATCAAGTCCGTGTTTGTCCGAGGAGGAGAGGAGGGGGGAGCTGGTTTAACCACAGGCCGCTGGGATGTTTCATTAAGAACTGGTCGACCGTTGAGGTGGACTCACCTTACGCAGCTTCACGGTCGGTCAGCCAGATGACAGCAAGTTAGTACTGAGAGCGAAAAGTCTCAAGAGTTCATCCTGGCAGCGCAGTTCAAGTCACTTCATATTGAGGTTTTCTTCCTCTCGTTCTGCTGCGTGTCGCTGTGAAACGTCCTCGCTGCTGCTCAGTTCACTTTTTCTTCTGTAACCGTGTCCTCGGCACAGATGTGTAAATTATTGAACGCGTGTTTTCTTCCCTCGGCTGCTGCGCGATCAGTTACCAGTTTGTTGTAACTCGATTCCTCCCACTCGTAAAAAAAAGTTTCAAACTTGAGGGGCACTTGGAAATCACCAGATTGATGTGGGCTCGGACCAATGGAGGAGCGACGAGGGGGAGTGGTCCAGGCCCAATCAGGCCGAAAGAAAAGGGCCATTTACAGCCAGCGCAGCCCCTGCCCCCGTGCAGGGCTTCCAGTAATTATCCTCGTCCTGCTCCCACTCCCAAGGCTGAAAGTTTCCCAGAGGAAACGGTGTTAAGGGAACAATGAGCAGGAACTGCGGGGAGCAACTTTTCTGTCAGGGTCAAAATAATAAATAGCCTATAATGTGTCTTTTTAGCCTGCGTTGGTGCTTCTGGTGACAGTTTTACAGACAAAATGAGCTAAACGCTGCTGAGAGCAGGCTGCTGGGATAATGATCCTGATGTGAGAGAGGGGGGAACTATCAGCGGATGTTTTCGGGACAGGGGAAGTGTTTCCCCGTCTGTCTAATGAGGATACAGAAATTCCCAAGGTCATATCCTTTTTGGATTGTTGTGTTAAGACAATAGTTTATTTTATATATATGATGTAGGCCTGATACTCTTGCACTTGCAGTGCTATGTTCAGCCAGGTGTGATTATTGAGGCGTTATCTTACTGAGCTACAAGAACATTTTTGTATAATCTCATTTACTGTAAGATTTGTGTTTCTATGGGATGAGTCTGTGACAATGAGGATAAAAGAGAACAGTTGTAGCGGTGAGATTGATCTGGAGCGCCCTCTTGTGGTATAATGTGAGAAATGACTCTGTAAGCTGAAGACTTTGCAGAAATGCACGCAAAGTAAATCGAGTGCTGTTTTTCTTCCATTAGTACTAAGTGGTGCAGAGAGTGGTCGGGATTATCTGTGATAGAAGGAACCTGGAAAGGATCCAGGTTGCACTTCATTCAGCTCTGATGTTGCTGTCCTAGCAGGCAAAGGACACAAAATCTGCATCATGTTGCTGCACACATTGAAGGATCTCAGCTTCCTTAGGCGATAGGCCGTGCTCATATCTTTCTTGTGTACAGCATCTGTGTTGGTCAGCCTATTGCCAGTGTGGATGCGTAGGTGCCTGTACTCCCTGCAACTCATCACCATCCTGTCCCAGGATAGACACGGGTCATGAAGTCAATCATCTCTCTGGTCTTATTTACTTCCAGAAGCAGGTGATTTCCCCCCAGACTATTCAGCAAAATCGTCTACTTGTGTTCAGTTGCTTGCTCATCACTCAAATACAATACATCCAACCACTGCAGAGTCATCAGAGTGTTTCTGTAGGTGGCGTGACCCAGAGTTGTACTGACAATCTGAGGTGTGCGAGGTAAACAGGAATGGAGAAAGCACGATCCCCTGTGGAGCCCTGCACATCACCAAACCAGGCAGAGCACTGCCCAATCTCACAGACTGTGTCCTGCCGAGCAGTCTGTCATCCATATCGTTGGGGCTGAGAGTTTTTTACACAGCCTTCAGCTTACATGCTGTTTGTTGTACAGCAGGGTTTTAAAACAATACTGATGTCCATTCATAATAAGTCATAATCACACAGTGATACGTGTTCATATTTAAACATGGAAACACACAGTGAGATATGCACATTAGAAGAACAAGGGCTAATCCTAGTAGGGGTGGGGAAAAAATGGATACTGTGTAGCATGGTGATATTTTGTTTGCTAATAATGTATGGATACAGGGACAGCAGAAATCGATATTTTGTTACAAAAAGGTTTTTGTGCTCTGACTTCAGAGCATGTTGATCCTTTTTCTGAGCAAGAATCCTGACATTCCTTCACTGTCCAAATGTGTTTAACTTGTTTTTGGCAGCAATAAACATGACAGTTTACTTATTTTAATTTAAGACATGTTTTATTTTAATTAAGTTTAAAACTTTTTTATTTAAAGTAAAATTATATTTTGTTTTAATTTACTTTCAAATTCTTCAGTTGCTGAAGGGGCTGCATAGTTTTCATAAACTGCATAGTTCAGAATAGCTATAATTGTACCAGATGGTTGATTCAGTTAAGTTGGACTAGACTGTAATACAAACCGTTCAGTTTGTCAACAATCAAACTGAAATGAGAGAAAGACTGAGTGTGAGACTTTGATATTAGAGAAAATGAATATTGATAAAGTTTACCTTTATGTACAGAATCTGAATATCGCAAAATATTTTAAAAAATTGCAATAATATCGTATCGAGCGTTAAGTATTGTGATAATATCGTATCGTGGGATGTATGGTGATTCCCACCTCTAAATCCCAGCCTGTAAAAATGACTCTTCAGCAGTCATTTAAAAGAAACCACAGATTCAGCTGACCTGAAAGCCTCTTCCAAAGCTTAGGAGTCATGACTTTAAAAGCGTGATTGTCTCTGGATTTAAAATAGGTGCAAGAAACAGTTAAAAGACCCTGATCAGAAGACTTCAGAGGCTGACTGCTGTTGTAAGGTCTCATATGTAGACAGGAGCCTGGCTATGTAGGGCTAATTTTCAGAAATCTTTAAACGAATTCTGAAAATCACTGGAAACTGAGGCGGGAAGCAAGAATAGGGGTGATGTGCGAGCACCTTCATGTAAGGAGCCTCACTGCTGCGTTCTGGACCATGAACACAGTCAAGGGAGGCGTGCGAGCAGAAAATGCAAGTGTGCACTAAAACTGTTGGGTTTCAGTGAAGGTTTGATTTTTGAGATGTTTCTTAAATGAAAGAAACAAGACTGGCTGAGCTCTGAGATTCAGATACCAACGGCCTTAATTCATGATTTGATGTTGCCTGACTTATAGCCTGACTTATTTGAAGTTGCCTGACTTAAATAAATAAATAAATATATATATATATATATATATATATATATATATATATATATATATATATATATATATATATATATATATATATTTATTTAAGTAATAAAACCAGGGCATTAAAAAAAGAGTTGACTAAAGACAACAAATTTTCAGCATGTACCACAGAGATAAATCATAAATCTCTGTGGTCTCTGTGATGGAGTTCAACAACAAACTCTGCTGAGAGCATCAGCAGAGTTTGTTGTTGAACTCCATCTCCCAGAATCCTGAGCAAAACGTAAGCAGGTGACGTATATGTGCTACGTGTCCAGGAAGTTCTGTAGTCAACATGGCGGCGCAGCAGGGAGATGTTGATGAGCTGTTCGATGTGAAAAATGCGTATTACATCGGCAGCTATCAGCAGTGCATCAACGAGGCGCAGAAAGTGAAGGTAGGTGACGAACAGCTAACACCTGAATGCGTTTAAACCGAGCTGTCCCGCGGCTCTGTGTGAGCCAGCGTCCCGTTTGCGAGCAGCAGTGCTAAACCTGTTAGCTCAAACTTCTCTCGGTGCTGAAATGCTGCCTGTGTTTTGTCTTTGAAGCCGTCGTCACCAGAAAAGGAGGTCGAGAGGGACATGTTTTTGTACAGAGCGTACATTGCTCAGGTGAGTGTCTCCATCAGAGCTCTGTCACTGCGCACCCGCCGCTGTCACGGAGATGAGACCTGTCCTCTTACTTTCTGTGTTATTGCAGAGGAAGTATGCTGTTGTCCTGGATGACATCAAGGCCAACTCTCCCCCCGAGCTGCAGGCTGTGAAGATGTTTGCAGAGTATTTGTCGACTGAGAGCAAAAGGTACCATTTTTACCTCTCTTGAGTCTGTTCATCTGGACGTAGAAACGTTTCGTCATCATCCAGGTGACTTCTTCAGTCTCAGCTGACTGCAGGTTTCACCGATCTTATAAACCTCCCAGCCCATTGTTCCTTCAGTGGGCTGGTTTCAGTCATTATGCAAATGTGCTGTTTATAAGATTGGAAACCTGCAGCTGAGACTGAAGACGTCACCTGGATGATGACGAAACGTTTCTCCCACAAAACGCTACGTCCAGATGAACAGAATCAACTTTTGGAGATTTAGTTTCCTGGATGATTGAGATGCATCAAGATGTACCATTTTTACATCCACTTACACTAGTCCGCCATGGGAGGGACATAGGACTTGGCGATATAGTAGATGTATTTGTATAGCGCTTTACTTAGTTCCTAAGGACCCCAAAGCGCTTCACACTACATTCAGTCATTCACACATTCACACACTGGTGATGGCAGCTACATTGTAGCCACAGCCACCCTGGGGCGCACTGACAGAGGCGAGGCTGCCGGACACTGGCGCCACCGGGCCCTCTGACCACCACCAGTAGGCAACGGGTGAAGTGTCTTGCCCAAGGACACAACGGCCGAGACTGTCGGAGCCGGGGCTCGAACCGGCAACCTTCTGATTACAAGACGAACTCCCAACTCTTGAGCCACGATCGCCCCCGGATATGATAAAACGTATTATTTTTCTGTAGTTAACACTAGTTGTCACTGTGGCCTTCCAGTCTGTATCAGTAGTAGGTTAAAGTTCACACAAGCAGTTCGATATGTGCTGGTCTTTGTGGCTCTGTGGAAAGCAGATTTAAGGTTGCCAAGAGAGGAACTGCGATGCTGTGTGAGGGTGTCAAGAGTTTGAGGGTGGTGTATGACGACAGCGAGACTGCTGTGAGGGGTGTGGGAGGAGTGAGAGGTGGTTTCAAGGTGGAGGTGGGATTACATCAGGCTCTGGCGCCTTTTTGTTTGTGCTGGTGATGGACAGGCTGTCGGATGAGGTAAGGCAGGAGTCTCTGTGGATTCTTGCAGACAACATTCTGATCTGTAGTGGGAGGAGAAAATGGGTGGAAGAGAGGTGGAGGTGTGTGTGTGTGCTAGAGAAAAGAGGAATGAATGTCAACAGAAAAAAGATGCATGTCTGTGTAAGAGTGAAAATACAAGGAGGAGAGGTAATAAAGGTCATTACCTGGGACGATCATCCAAGGCAGTGGACAGAGTGGGTAGATGTGAGTGTTAGGAGCAATTTGTGACAGAAGGATGGCAGCAGGCTTGAAAGGGAAGGTTTATAAGATGGCAGTGACATGCTCTGATGTATGATGTCGAAATGATGGAGCTGGAGGCAGAATGAAGATGCGCAGATTTCTCTCTGTGAAAATGAGCATATCAGACGGCTCAGGCTTCATGCTTTGAAGACACAGTTAAAGAGGCGAAGCAGAAATGTGTGCAGAGGAGAGGAGGAGAGTGGATATACTGGACAAAGGATGGTCGGAGGAAGATCTGAGAAAAGCTGTGCAGAGTGTTGGTGTGATGGGCAGTTAATTGACTGCGTCATCCCCCGAGGGAGCAGCTGAAAGAAGAAGAAGAATTAGATGTGCGATTACTTTAAAATTCAGAGATTTGGGTTCAGCAGAGACTCGGGTTTTCATTCATTCTTGATACAGGCCTGATCAACACCAACAGGTCTTACATCCAGGTGTTCAATAATGTCCTGTGTGTCCTAAAGAAGAGAAATAAGTGTTGTGTTAATAATGCACACATGATACAATAAATAATTCAGTTCCTCTGTGGTTAACAGATTGTATAAAAATATATTGATGGTAGGGCTTTTGTTTATTTCACTCTCATGTAGTCATAGTTACAGACTGTTTCCTGTTCTCAGTGGAAATTGTGTTTTGTGATGTTACGTTTGCTTCGTTTTGATTCATGTTTAACAAGCCTGACAGAATTCAGGAAGGTGTCCATGTACGAATGTGAATGAAGAAGACAGAAGATGGAAGCAGCTTAATCTTCAGATGGTAGTTGTTTTTTCTTCACAGCTTTTAATTAGGCTTTGTTTTTGTTCAGGGACGTAATCGTTGCCGATTTGGACAAAAAGATGGCAAAGAGTGTGGATGCTGCCAACACCACCTTCCTACTCATGGCTGCCTCCATCTATCACCACGAGGTGAATACTGATGCTGCCCTCAGGACTCTGCACCAAGGAGAAAGCCTCGAGTGGTAAGAAGGGAGTGAAATTTTTAGCTTAACAAGGTTTGATTTATGATCCGCTCCAAACATTTTTTCCATATTTGACTAATAATCACCAAAAAAACAAGAACAGTTTAAATTTTAACGTTCATTTTTATTCATAACCAATATTTGATGGAGATCAGTCATCTGAGCTCATTTTGCATGATTACTGGACTCACTGTGCTGCTTTGACAAGTGCCTACACTAATATGTGGGAGTGTGAGAGGGAGATGAACTGCATTTACATGTAGCCGTCATCAATTGTGTATTTTGTTTGATGTTTTTCTAAATATCACAGATGATTTCTGGCTTGTTTACAGTCTGTGAACTCTGTAACTTTGAGCCCTCGTAATTTGTTTTGGGACGTGAGATCTGGTGTTGACATGTGCCGTCTGTACTCAGTGGGATCTTCACTCCCTGCTGTTTAAAGAGCTCTGCATGAAACTGACCAAGCCTTTGTTGTTCTGTTTTTCTCATCAGTATGGCCATGACCATTCAGGTGCTTCTGAGCTTGGATCGTGTTGACCTGGCGAGGTATGACCTTACCTGGTGTTTTCATCCAAGAGAATAATGAACATGACAGTAGAGAATGTCCACTAGAGTTGGCTGATCAGCTTCTGGAAGCGCACGTCTACAGTTCTGCACAAAAATCTTCACCCAGCTTTCAGCCTTTCTTGTGATTTTTTTTTGATGCGGTGTCAAACAATAGTTCTCCAGGTTCTTCTCTGGATATTGGCTCGTTTTTAACCCTTTATGGCCGGTCGGAGTGGGCACGCTCCGTTTTGCGTAACTATTTTAAAACCCTGGTAGAACTGGAAGCACGTAAGCGAGCGCAATCATTTTGTGCACATGAAACCAGAAGAGTTGTACTTACATCTTATGCATTCAGCTTGTCCGAGGTCACGGTTTCCTTCCACACATAGCTTTGCAAAAATTGCTTTAAAAGCATTTGCAGCAACAAAACCAAAATATTCCAGAAACACGCTTTGCCGATCCGATCAGCTGTTCATGACACTTCCTACGCTGAATAGACGCCAGTGCGATTTATCTGATGTCCGCCATCACCTGCCCGAAGCCGGAAGTGACGTCATTTATGCGGAAAATATAGTTTTTTTTTCTATAGCACATTTACAAAGATATGCTGGTGTTATTAAAATTCATGTTTACACTGCTGGAAATAGTTTATTTTGATGCACACGTGGTTTTTTGTTTGTTTTTCCAAATTTGCATTATAATATTTTCATTTTTCCTGCAGTTTATAAAAATTGGTGTGTCTCAAAAATAAAACTATAAAGACACTTAAAATAAATTTCCTGTGGTTGGAAACAATTTTGTGCAACTTTTTTGCATTTACAGTTTTGAGGGATAAGCCTCTGAAATTTCTCTGACTGCAAATATGTGTAAAAAAAAACCAAAAATGATTTTCTTTTTTGTAGTTTATTGCACTTTTTTTGCTATTTATGTAGTTACTATGGACTTAAAGCAGACATATTATTAAAATTTGGGATATAACCGTTGTATTGATGTATATCAACTTGAAATGCTCCCAAAAATGGCTCCACAGCAGGTAAAAATATAAAGATAACTCAGGCGGACTTGGTTCTATGGTAGGTCTTAAAGGGTTAATCCAGCTCTTGTACCATTGTCAAAGGAGTTTAGCCTAAAAACGGAGGACACAGTGCTGTATCTACACATAATGAACAACTTGTCAAACAAGCATCTTACACAGACTGGGGGGTTTTCAAAGAGCGTTTAGCCAAAAACACGTATCTCTGCAGGGTGTGCAGCGTATCCCAAACACAGCCGGTGTGATGAAATCCCCCAGAGTGTGGGATCGTCGTGACAGAACAAAAAAAAGGAGGCCAGCATCCAAAGACGAGCTTTGAATATCCTTCAAGAAGCCTGGAGAAATATTCGTGAAGTCTGCTTACAGAAATGACAAGATTATGGCAGCAGACACACACCCAGTCTCAGGGGTCACATGCTAGCCTACTCCTAGTGCCGGATAAAATGGGAGGGTGGCGTCAGGAAAGGGCGTCGTGTGTAAAATCTGCAAATCAGCAGGCGCGTACATCCGCTGTGGTGACCTCTTGGGAAATAAGAGAGCAGCTACTTTCTATTGCATGTTTGCATGTTTCAATAATAATAATACAGAGAAATGAGGGGGAGCTCAAGACTTTTGCACAGTACTCTATCAAACAGTTTAACTTTAATGTGTATTACTAATTCTGTGAATTAGAAAAGCTTGCATTAACAAAAACAGACTGTAAATTGGGGCAGTCGTCCTCTCATCACATTTTCTTTTTTCATAGGAAAGAACTGAAGAAGATGCAGGAGCAGGATGAAGACGCCACCCTAACCCAGCTAGCAACAGCCTGGGTTAACATCGCTGTGGTGAGGGGACAAACCTTCATTAATGTCCCTCTGTGCTAACCCTCAGTACATAATGCAGGAGTTGGTGTAGCTGCATTGAAACGAGCTAAAGCAGCAGGAACTATCGGTGCAGTGTAAAGCTAACCTAGCCAGAGTGTGACAGGTGGTGAATGGACTGTTCTGCTTATTAAACAGCTCATATCTCCAGGAGCTCTGCACCCCCGTCCTCATTAGAAAAGCAATACGATGCATATAAAGCAGCTGCGACTGACTTTTCAGAATCACCACTGACTCACAGTCTGTTTGTTATTCCAGGGTGGAGAGAAGCTGCAGGATGCTTACTACATTTTCCAAGAGATGTCTGACAAGTACTCTTCTACACTGTTGCTCCTCAATGGCCAGGCGGCCTGCTACATGGCTCAGAACAAGTGGGAGGAGGCTGAAGGAGTGCTGCAGGAGGCGCTTGATAAGGTTGGAGGACAACAGGAGTTGGCTTTTGTGTCTGTCTAGTCTCTGCATTTATGCACAATTCACTTAATGCTTTATTAACTTGTTTCTAAGGCAGCTTTTAGCCAACATGTGTGATAGTCAGTCAGATGCTTCTGTTACATCTATAGCCTGCACAGAAGCTTATTTTTGAACCCCATATTAATTCGTTTTCTGCACTGCTCGGGGATGAAGAACTCCTAAAGCATAATTTATGGTCGTACGACTTGGTTGGTACGCTGCCAGACGGGCCGTCCTCAGACTGGAGCGGACTGTGAATGCGCCGCTTCTGCCGCAGCATAAATTCTGCTTAACACAAGTTTAGTTAGAAAACTTGGGGATTTCTTCACAGTGACTCCACGTTCGTGCACCCTGACCACCAGTGAGTGGTTCAACACAGATAGAAATGACAGTTGTTGCTGATCCTCTTGTTTGTGACAGCAGCTGTTACATTTTGCGTCACGCTCCGTGGACGTGAATGGTCATGTGTTTGGGTGGGAGCCGGGGTTCACTTTAGTGTGAACCATATTATAACTGCTGAATCCAGAATAAAGTATCTTAGTATCTAACTGAAGAAGTAAATGATCTGAGTGTACCAGCAGGGGGCAGCACTTACACACTTCTTGCACTTGATCTCTAACAGGATTTGGTTGGACTGTAGTTTTTATTCCTCCATTCAACAAATGTTATTTATCAGTGTTCATTTTTTAAACTATTGAATATAATCTGTTGTAAATAAAAACTACAGGTCACTTTATAAATCAAAGTCATCTGCATTTTGAATCCATCTGTGAGTGCAGATCGCTTTGATGCCACCAGCAGGGTTATTATCGTTTTTTCTAATAAGTAGAGGTGGGAATCACCATACATCCCACGATACGATATTATCACAATACTTAACACACGATACGATATTATTGCAATTTTTTAAAATATTTTGCGATATTCAGATTCTGTACATAAAGGTAAACTTTATCAATATTCATTTTCTCTAATATCAAAGTCTCACACTCAGTCTTTCTCTCATTTCAGTTTGATTGTTGACAAACTGAACGGTTTGTATTACAGTCTAGTCCAACTTAACTGAATCAACCATCTGGTACAATTATAGCTATTCTGAACTATGCAGTTTATGAAAACTATGCAGCCCCTTCAGCAACTGAAGAATTTGAAAGTAAATTAAAACAAAATATAATTTTACATTAAATAAAAAAGTTTTAAACTTAATTAAAATAAAACATGTCTTAAATTAAAATAAGTAAACTGTCATGTTTATTAAACACATTTGGACAGTGAAGGAATGTCAGGATTCTTGCTCAGAAAAAGGATCAACATGCTCTGAAGTCAGAGCACAAAAACCTTTTTGTAACAAAGTATCGATTTCTGCTGTCCCTGTATCCATACATTATTAGCAAACAAAATATCACCATGCTACACAGTATCCATTTTTTCCCCACCCCTACTAATTAGTTTTTGTTAGATTTTGCCTTTTTGTTTGGGTGTATTTTCTCATTTGAGTTAACATCTTTATTGTTTTAACATGTTAAGCTTTAGCTTAGCTTGCATTAGTTTTAATTTGAGTCCAGATTCTCAATCAACACATCAGGTAAACTGTTATGAAATCTTAACCAAACTAACAGATACTAACAATTTGCCTGGAATAACCTTGGTTGGTGATGCCTGCTGTGAGTCTGGTCTTATCATGTTTACAGGTATTGATTTTAGAGAGCATTGGTTCATGCTGCTGTAATGTTCTGAAGCACATGATTTTGCTGTGATTCATTTAAATCAGTGTGACATTAAACTGGATCACAGGTCGATCTGAGTCTTTCAGTAAGAAACTTTAAACATGCTGACACTAAAGCGTCTTCCTCTCTTATCCCTATCAGGACAGCAGCCACCCTGAGACACTGATCAACCTCATCGTGCTGACCCAGCACTTGGGCAAAGCTCCCGAGGTGAGACTTTGAACCCAAAGCCGTCTGTGATTTAACCATTGGTTTTATCAATATCCTATAGATTAAGTCATCATCTTTCAAAGAGGTTTGAAGCAGCTTTGCTCACCCTTCATGCCTGCATCGAGGATTAAAAATACGATGCACTTCTTGTATTAGGAATGTTTTGTTGTGAACCAGACAAATCCTTTCTGCCATAGAGGAGTTGCACAATCTGAAGATCAGAGTTCATGAGATAACGCTCACTTATCGTCCTTACATTATAAGGACTTCAGAGCACACAGATAGCAGCACATTGCTGACATGAAGCTACAAGTCATCATCAGATCGTTTCCACCTGCAGTAATCGCTGATTAGCACATCTCACTCAAGGTTTCCTGGAGTTGTGAGGAAATTTATTTGCAAACTGTACGAAACACAAGGATGAATATCTGGTATTATAGAAAGGAGTACACAGGTGGAGCATTTAGAGGTTTTATGGCATGACTCTGATATTCTTTACCAGTGTTACAGTTACAGTTTGGTTGCAGACATTTTGGAAAAGTTGTTTCTCTGTCGGTAACCCTGTGTCACCTTTCGTCTATAAACCTGCTTTTTGTGGACTTTTAAACTTTGCTTTTGGCCAACGTCACCTGTTTTTGGTTCTGTGTGTCTGATGACTTCATGATGTCCCCAGGTAACCAGTCGATACCTCTCCCAGCTGAAAGATGCACACAGAGCCCACCCGTTCCTCAAAGACTATTTTGCTAAGGTAACATTCTTGTCGTTAAGCATTCTGACAAATCTAACGGTTTAATTTCGTGGCTTGGATGTTATGAAAGTTTTAGTGCCAGGTGTCCTTTGGAGCGAAGCCACTGTGGGTCTTTAGCCCTTGTCCCACACTGGTGTCATTACATAAGAGTGCAGATGTACATAAACATGCTTAAAGTGGGTTACAGTGCTCCTGTGGTGCTGAACTGTTGCCTCTGCTCTTTGTTCTCTTGCAGGAGAACGAGTTTGACAGACTAGCCATGCAGTACGCTCCCACAGCTACAGCGTAGAGCATCTGCTCGTACTGAGGAGGCACTCTAACAATGGATGGACTTCACTTTAACACCACAGACCCAGCTTCTCCCTTTCATTTAAACGTGTACTGTGCTTTGGTATTCTTTGCTCTGAAACTTTGGCTGTAATATTTAAACCACACTAGATGTCACAATTCCCCGTGGGGACAGCCCAACGTGTCTTTCGTTTGCTATCCACTCTTGAAAATTGCATTTGTTTTACAACACGTCTGTGTAATGCGAGCATTCCTTTGAAATGATAATAAACATGTGACCCTGCTGTGTGATGATGTGTTGATTTGTGTGCCTGAATGTATTAGAGACCGGAAATTCAGACATGAACGCGCTTTCTGAATTATCTGTGATGCAAATCGTGCACATGACGCTTTTTTTTTCAAACACAAAGACAACGGTAATTACGTCACAGCCCCTCTGCTTTTTTTTCCTTTCTATTTTTTCTATTTATTTATTTTACCCGGTTTCTTTTAAGCGTAGCTGGATTGTCTGTGCGTCTTTGAACGCACCAGTGAGCGCGGCTCGTCAAACCCTCGGACACGTTTAGTAGCCAGACGACGAGGGGAAGGAGAATAAGAGGAGGCGACGAGGCTCCTGGTGGGATGAGAACATCCTCATTCATCCGTTTTTTGAAGCTGGAATAACTTGTGTCCGTCTGAGACTCGGCCGTGTGACGGGAAGCTGCAGGTTAAACGCAGGAGGCGTTATATAAGGCGAATAACGGACCCCGATGAGAGCGCGCGTGTGACAGCGCAGCAGGGTTTGCCACCATCACCGGAGAAGCGACAGAAGCTTTGGACCTCTTTTTTCACCCCCCTCCCTCTGTGTTTGTGCGCTCAAAGGCGATAAATGCTAATTCATTCAAGTCGCTAGCTAGCTCGGAAGCCCCTGCCAATGCTGCTCCATTCACTGCGGTGTGCGCTGCGATTTCATTTAGCTAGGCGGCTAACCGGGGCGCAGATGAGCTGAGTGCGTAGCGGAATGATTAACAGAAGAAACCTCCTCCAGGCTGCCGCTGATGGCTCAGATTAATTGTCTGTACTGGCTTCGTAATTTTTCTGCGTGATTCTCAAATCCAGCCGCGCAGTCCGCCGTGTCTGCTCTCATACCTGGCGGGGGCCCTGTATCATTCATACACTGTCCTGGACGCAAAAGAATGGGCCCCGGTCTTAATTTGGAAAACAAAGAATTAGGCTACTGAAGAGGTTAAGCTGGTTAGAGAGGCTTGCTCTGGCTTCTTTTTTTAAGCGCAGCTAGCGAGCTGTTTAACCAGTCAGTCGCCGCGTCTGGACCGCGCTGCTCGCTGGTGTCTTTGCCCATATTTTTCTTGCGTGCTGGTTTTTGCGCCTCACCACAATGGGTAGTCTTGCCGGGAGCGCCGGGGCGGTTGAAGTGGAGCCCATGCCGGGCTACATAGAGTTCATCACCAGATCCACCATCGTCATGCTGGACGCGTGGAGAGACTGTAGCAGCTGCGGTCTGGAGCTCAGCAAACGGACTTTCCTGGATAACGCTTACATTACCTGGACCGAAATCGCCCTGTTTTTCTTTTGCGCCTATTTGTGGACGAAGGTCAGGAGGGGACTGACAGAAAGTCTGTTTAAGGTGGGTGCCATGCAGTCCCTAATGCGCTCGCCTTAGGGATTCATTCTTCTAATTGAAACAAGTGTGGCCTCCCATCTGTCAGTTATAACGGGAGGCACACGATGCTCTGTGCAGGCAGGTGGGAGTTTAAGAAGCACTGTCTGGAACCTGTTGCAGGTTTAATACGCAGGAACAAGTTAGAGGAAGGGACACCTTAAATCCTTCTCAGATAGCCTAACCACAGTGTCAGGAAATATTAACCTGACTCTCAGGCTACCGCAAACACAGCTGCAGCGGCGCGCGCAGCTTCCCGTACCGCAGGTTCTCCTTTTAGCGCCGTTCAAGCAGCGTAAGAAACTGTCCGTGTGCTCTCTCAGATGCACACGGTAGCTGCCGCACAGCTTCACAGCGCACGCTCTGAGTGTGCACGCTGAATGTGCACGCTCTGAATGTGCACGCTGAATGTGCACGCTCTGAATGTGCACGCTGAATGTGCACGCTCTGAGTGTGCACGCTGAATGTGCACGCTCTGAGTGTGCACGCTGTGTGCAGAGGAGAGGAAGACAGGGGGACTCCCAGGGGAAGAAATGTGTGCGTGTTAGATAGCCTTATCTACACGTGCTGGGTGAACTGGTCCAATGGATGCTTGTTAGATAAATTATTTTATTAATGCACGAGCTGCACGCCTTGTTTCTGCAAGTTTATTATTATTGTTAACCATCCATTCTCTTCCTCTTATCCTTCATCATCATCATCGTTATTATTATGTAAATCTTGACTCGTCGTGTTTCCGGTAATCTAGTCACAGATTACAACTGTTGTGTTTTAAGGGCAACTAACCTATTTGAAACTATATAATTTCATATTATTAGCAAGAGATGCGGATTTCCTGCCTGCGCCTCCCCTCGCTTCTCTTTCTTTATCACACACACACACACACACACACACACACACACACACACACACATCTGCTTTCATAGAGTAGAAATGGTGATTTTAATGTGTGTAACCATGTGCACAGAGTGTCTCTGAGAGCAGCCTGGCAGCGTGTCTTTTACCGCGGCGTGGCTCCTGCTGGTCACATACTCAGACTATTCTTTTACTCATCTCAGGCCTGAGCATTTCCATCCAGCTGGTGTTGCCAGGGAGGGGCTGTCTGACCACAGACTGGGCATGTGGTCTCTGGCCAGTTAATCTGCCTGGTGGTGGGGGCGGGGTGTCTACATGTTGTGATGAGGATGATTGGGCCAGAGCTGCACACAGGACCTGAAAGCACTGTTTTCATTTTTACATTATGCATGTGTGTCAGCGTATGTATGTTTGACTCAATGAAACATATGTGCAACATAATGGGGGGGGGGGGGGGGGGGGGGGGGTAGATGCTGAGTCAAAGCTCAGTTCACTCTTTGAGTTCTTATCAGGGATGAAGAGGGATGAAGAGGATGGGCTCAGTGTTCGTTCAGCCATGTGACGCTAATGCAGTACAACTATTACTGCTGCTCATCAGAAAAGCTCAGCTGGCTGCCAGAGGAGCCGACGTCCTCCTGTGATGTCTTTCTTAGCAGACTGGGCACAAGCCTCCCTCTGCTAAACTTGGATTTGAAGTAAACGACAGAGCATTTAACCTCGACCTGTTCATAGTTACTCACTCTGTGCTGTTGCTGCGGTTTCTGATTTGGAGTAAAGTGGCTAAACTGTTGTACATAAACACACGTCATTCATTTCAGAGCTGATGAGACCCTACGTGCATCAGATACCAGCACAGATGTTAGTGGGAGAAGCACCGATCGATTCAATTTTATATCTGCAAGGAATAAAGTCACACGAACTCTGAGAATAGCAAAAGCTATTTTTTCATGACTGTAATTAATAGTGCCAAAGGTACATGTAAATGTTCATATACAGAACTGTATCCGCACATCATTAACAGACAGCAGCGATCTGTGATACTGGCTCATATCGAATACTGTATTATAAGTTCATACCAGCTTTGCTGCTATTGGGCCAATCGAATGCTACAAAAGAGCGATGAACATATTAGATAAGAAACCTTTTTTATATCACCATTGTCAAATTTAAATTAAATACAAGTTTCTACATTTTACTAATTTCTAATTGTTTAAATCTGCCTGTCTAATATACAAAGTTCTACACGGTCTGGCGCCTCCACCAATGAGTGATTGTATTAAACTAAAGTCCAGCAGTGTTGCCGGCTCTCGCCTGAGCCGCTGTTAGAGGTGACTGACGGAGCACCTCTTCACAGATGCTCTGTCATATCAGGGAGTGCGTACTCTAAAAAGAGTTCGTGTATTACAAAAAGGGAAACAACTATTAGTGTAACTGGTCAGTGCAATACTGGGGTTTGTGCGTGTTTCCGTTATTATCTATACTGTCCTCTGTGTCCACTCTTCTTGTCATTGTTTGTTCTAATATGATGTGATCACTGTTTTCGTCACATGACCTGTAAATAGTGTCTCTGTATGTTTTTACTAACTCGTGTTCAACACCAACCTGCCAGAAGGTCTGCGGATGGAAATGAGCCCGAGGCTGTAATCTGGCATATTTACATTTGTTAAAATCTTAATTAATATGTATTGCCCCTCTTTCTAAAT